>NC_082684.1:25068446-25708253 GCF_949987515.2 Delphinus delphis | reverse complement strand
TCATTAGTGTATAGGAATGCAAGAGATTTCTGTGCATTAATTTTGTATCCTGCAACTTTACCAAATTTATTGATTAGCTGTAGTAGTTTTCTGGTGGCATCTTTAGGATTCTCCATGTATAGTATCATGTCATCTGCAAAGAGTGACAGTTTTACTTCTTCTTTTCCAATTTGGATTCCTTTTATTTCTTTTTCTTCTCTGATTGCTGTGGCTAGGACTTCCAAAACTATGTTGCATAATAGTGGCAAGAGTGGATATCCTTGTCTTCTTCCTGATCTTAGAGGAATTGCTTTCAGTTTTTCACCATTGAGAATGATGTTTGCTGTGGGTTTGTCGTATATGGCCTTTATTATGTTGAAGTAGGCTCCCTCTATGCCCACTTTCTGGAGAGATTTTATCATAAATCAGTGTTGAATTTTGTCAAAAGCTTTTTTTGCTTCTACTGAGATGATCATATGGTTTTTCCTTCAATTTGTTAATACAGTGTATCACATTGATTGATTTGTGTATGTTGAAGAATCCTTGCATCCCTGGGATAAATCCCACTTGATCATGGTGTACGATCCTTTCAATGTGTTGTTGGATTCCGTTTGCTAGTACTTTGTTGAGGAGTTTCACATCTATATTCATCTGTGATATTGGTCTGTAATTTTTCTTTTTTTGTAGTGTCTTTGTCTGGTTTTGGTATCAGGGTGATGGTGGCCCCATAGAATGAGTTTGGGAGTGTTCCTTCCTCTTCCATTTTTTGGAAGAGTTTGAGAAGGATGGGTGTTAGCTCTTCTCTAAGTGTTTGATAGAATTCACCTGTGAAGCCATCTGGTCCTGGACTTTTGTTTGTTGCAAGATTTTTAATCACAGTTTCAATTTCATTACTTGTAACTGCTTTTGCTGCATCCCACAGGTTTTGGATTGCCGTGTTTTCATTGTCATTTGTCTCTAGGTATTTTCTGATTTCCTCTTTGACTACTTCAGTGATCTCTTGGTTATTTAGTAACATATTGTTTAGCCTCCATGTGTTTGTGAGTTTTACATTTTTTCCCTGTAATTCATTTCTAATCTCATAGTGTTGTGGTCAGAAAAGATGCTTGATATGAGTTAATTTTTTAAAAATTTACTGAGGCTGGATTTGTGACCCAAGATGTGATCTATACTGGAGAATGTTCTGTGTGCACTTGAGAAGAAAGTGTAATCTGTTGTTTTTGGATGGAATGTCCTATAAATATCAATTAAATCTATCTGTTCTATTGTGTCATTTAAACCTTGTGTTTCCTTATTTATTTTCATTTTGGATGATCTGTCCATTGGTGTAAGTGAGGTGTTAAAGTCCCCCACTATGATTGTGTTACTGTCGATTTCCTCTTTTATAGCTGTTAGCAGTTGCCTTATGTATTGAGGTGCTCCTATGTTGGGCGCATATATATTCATAATTGTTATATCTTCTTCTTGGATTGATCTCTTGATCATTATGCAGTTTCCTTCCTTGTCTCTTGTAACATTCTTTATTTTAAAGTCTATTTTATCTGACATGAGTATTGCTACTCCAGTTTTCTTTTGATTTCCATTTGCATGGAATATCTTTTTCCATCCCCTCACTTTCAGTCTGTATGTGTCCCTATGTCTGAAGTGGGTCTCTTGTAGACAGCATATAGATGGGTCTTGTTTTTGTATCCATTCAGCGAGCCTGTGTCTTTTGGTTGGAGCATTTAATCCCTTCACATTTAAGGTAGTTATTGACATGTATGTTCCTATGACCATTTTCTTAATTGTTCTGGGTTTGTTTTCGTAAGTCCTTTTCTTCTCTTGTGTTTCCCACTTAGAGAAGCTCCTTTAGCATTTGTTGTAGAGCTGGTCTGGTGGTGCTGAATTCTCTTAGCTTTCGCTTGTCTATAAAGCTTTTGATTTCTCCATCGAATCTGAATGAGATCCTTGCCGGGTAGAGTAATCTTGGTTGTAGGTTATTCCCTGTCATCACTTTAATTATATCATGCCATTCCCCTCTGGCTTGTAGAGTTTTTGCTGAGAAATCAGCTGTTAACCTTATGGGAGTTCCCTTGTATGTTATTTGCCGTTTTTCCCTTGCTGCTTTCAATAATTTTTCTTCATCTTTAATGTTTGCCAATTTGATTACTATGTGTCTCGGTGTGTTTCTCCTTGGGTTTATCCTGTATGGGACTCTCTACGCTTCCTGGACTTGGTGGCTATTTCCTTTCCCATGTTAGGGAAGTTTTTGACTATAATCTCTTCAAATATTTTCTTGGGTCCTTTCTCTCTCTCTTCTCCTTCTGGGACCCCTATAATGCGAATGTTGTTGCGTTTAATGTTGTCCCAGAGGTCTCCTAGGCTGTCTTCATTTCTTTTCATTCTTTTTTCTTTATTCTGTTCCGCAGCAGTGAATTCCACCATTCTGTCTTCCAGTTCGCTTATCTGTTCTTCTGCCTCAGTTATTCTGCTATTGATTCCTTCTAGTGTAGTTTTCATTTCAGTTATTGTATTGTTCATCTGTTTGTTTGCTCTTCAATTCTTCTAGGTCTTTGTTAAACATTTCTTGCATCTTCTCGATCTTTGCGCCCATTCTTTTTCCGAGGTCCTCGATCATCTTCACTACCATTCTGAATTCTTTTTGTGGAAGGTTGCCTATCTCCACTTCATTTAGTTGTTTTTCTGGGGTTTTATCTTTTTCTTTCATCTGGTACATAGCCCTCTGCCTTTTCATCTTGTCTATCTTTCTGTAAATGTGGTTTTTTTCCCCACAGGCTACAGGATTGTAGTTCTTCTTGCTTCTGCTGTCTGCCCTCTGGTGGATGAGGCTATCTAAGAGGCTTGTGCAAGTTTCCTGATGGGAGGGACTGGTGGTGGGTAGAGCTGGCTGTTGCTCTGGTGGGCAGAGCTCAGTGAAACTTTAATCGGCTTGACTGCTGATGGGTGGAGCTGGGTCGCCCCTCCCACCCCGCCCCGAATTGGTTTTCTGGCCTGAGGCGACCCAACACTGGAGACTACCTGGGCTGTTTGTTGGGGCTAATGGCGGACTCTGGGAGGGCTCACACCAAGGAGTACTTCCCAGAACTTCTGCTGGCAGTGTCCTTGTCCCCACGGTGAGCCACAGCCAACCCCCGCCTCTGCAGGAGACCCTTCAACAGTAGCAGGTACGTCTGGTTCAGTCTCCCCTGGGGTCACTGCTCCTTCCCCTGGGTCCCAATGTGTACACTACTTTGTGTATGCCCTGCAAGAGTGCAGTCTCTATTTCCCACAGTCCTGTCAAAGTCATGCAATCAAATCCCACTAGCCTTCAAAGTCTGATTCTCTAGGAATTTCTCCTCCCGTTGCCAGACCCCCAGGTTGGGAAGCCTGACGTGGGGCTCAGAACCTTCACTCCAGTGGGTGGACTTCTGTGGTATAAGTGTTCTCCAGTCTGTGAGTCACCCACCCAGCAGTTATGGGATTTGATTTTACTGTGAGTACACCCCTCCTACCATATCATTGTGGTTTCTCCTTTGTCTTTGGATGTGGGGTATCTTTTTTTGGTGAGTTCCAGTGTCTTCCTGTCGATGATTGTCCAGCAGCTAGCTGTGATTCTGGTGTTCTCACAAGAGCGAGTGAGAGCATGTCCTTCTACACCAGCGTCTTGGTTCAGGGCTGAGAAGTGAGCTTTAACTTTTCATTAAGAAAGACTTTTCTGAAAAGTCTTTGATGGATGGCCAAGCCTTTTCAGTTGGAATGTGTTTTACTTTTTTCTTCTTTTCCTGAACTGCATATGAGAGCTCCTATTTAATTTCTGAAAACTAACGGTGTAGTTAGAGAACTTTAAGGTTTTCTCTAACATTTTGTTTTAGTCCTTCAGAAGACCAGCCACTTAGAGCTCTTATTCTATCACTAGATTGCCTCTGCTATAATATAAGAATTACCTTTTTGGGCTTTCATCCCTATCCAAACTGTCTATGTACTACTCTTCTTTCTTAATTCTCTTTCTCTTTTTCTGATTACCCTTTCAGTGCTTTTGATAATTTTCACTCCATGTTTTTCTTAGTAAATGAGGCTAACTTATTCCTTGGAGAATAACAATATCTACAGTAAAATTCATATCATAAAAAACAATAAGCTAACATTTATGGTGTTAATACATTTAACTGCTTAGAATAGCCAGGTACTGTTGTTAATACTACAAAGGTGTTAATCATTTAATCCTCACAACCACCTTATGAGGGAGGCACTATCCATATTGAAGGCAAGATTCAAATCCAAGGTGTCTAACCCAAAGAAAACCACATGGCCATTTCCCCAAATACAGATGTCTAGTTTTCCATTAAATCTATATCACTGAAAATAAGAATTTTATCATGAATAGTTCTGAGCAACATTTACCATTATTTTGAGTAGTTAACATATTTATTAATGAGCTGGGTTGACTGAAACTATGGAGCTCTTAAAAAGTAACTGATTAGTAGGAAGATGGTCTATACTAATTTGCTTTATTCAGTTTACTCTCAGAATTAGTCCTTCCACTTGGTGGCAAACATATCATTGCGAAAAGAAGCACTGAGATGCCAGCGATAAAGGAGGCGTTTTCTGAATCGTAGGGGTCACAAAAGAAGAAATTGTACCTCAGGAAAACATGGAACTTTGTTAACTGTAGGACATTCTTTCCCATCTCTCTCCTGCTCAGACCTTATACAGCAGTCAAAGGCGTCTAGATCTTGGAAGTTCTTTTGTGAGTTGATGGAAGAGAATACCAGAAGCACATGGAGCTTCTTTTACTCCAGGCACATATTATGTAGAAAATAAATGATCAACAAACACTAAATAATAATGGAAATAAAGATTGTAATTGAGAACTGCTCTTGAATACAGTAAAGAAAAATCTGTATCCCTGAAACCTCCCCAGAAGAAGCACCAATGACTTCTGATAAAATAATATAACCTGAGAACATATGAAAAAGTAATTTTCTCTTGATAAATTATTCACTCCTCTCGAGATACCATATCAAGAGGATTTTAGGAGGGAATAAATGAAAGAAATCCTTCCACATATGTATAATCTGATACTTTAAGCTTGGCCAGGAAGAAGTCAAACTATGTGGGCCCAAAAAGAATAAAAATGGAAAAACAATGGAATTAGCAAGAAAATTTTAATACCTTATTGTCCCAGTTATAATGGTAGCCTAGGGTCACCCAGCGCAGTTTCTCTAGTAAACTTCGGGGTCTCCGTTTATTCACTTCTTTATACCTGCAAAGATTGGAGACAAAAATGATTTATTCACTTCAAATGGCAGCAATAGCCTGTTGTATGGATCCTGGAGTCTAAATTTGGTATTCTATATAAGCTGTTAGCCAAGACCTCCACAGGGGAAATTAGAACAGAAATGAGTTGACCAAGAATACAATACTACTGGGGCTTCCCTGGTGGTGCAGTGGTTGAGAATCTGCCTGCCAATGCAGGGGACACGGGTTCGAGCCCTGGTCTGGGCGGATCCCACATGCTGCGGAGCAACTGGGCCCACGAGCCACAACTACTGAGCCTGCGCGTCTGGAGCCTGTGCTCCGCAGCAAGAGAGGCCGCGACAGTGAGAGGCCCGCGCACTGTGATGAAGAGTGGCCTCCGTTCGCCACAACTAGAGAAAGTCCTCTCACAGAAACGAAGACCCAACACAGCCAAAAATAAATAAATTTATAAAAAAAGAATACAATACTACTAAAACACATGTTAGCATTTCTAATTTCTAATCGTTGGTTCTAAATCCTCTGCTGAATGGGATCAATTTTAAACGTCGAGTTTCCAGCATCTCAATAATAATTAAACAAAATGACAACAGAAATGCCTTTACCAGTCCATGGGAAATGGGACAAAGAGCCCTACAGATAACCGAAAATTTGGCTAACAGAACATGTTCAATTTGGTTTGCTAAAAGCAGGACGTGATTAATTACAGCTATCAACTATGTCTAGAATAATGGCGGCTTCCCAGAATTGCAATTTGGGGAAAAAACATTTGGCAAAATACAGTATACAATCAAAAATTACTGGTTTAACATGACTTCTTTAACCCCATATAACAACTTAGATAACTGAGGCCCAGCTAACAATTAAGGGCCACTGTAATTGATTTGGTTTCTGACATTCCCTTATTCAAACCACAGGAGGTTTCTGTAAAATGGAGGTATCATTTCTGTAATTATACCTTGTTTAATCAAATCTATGGGATTAACTACTCTTTTTCTTTTTTTTTTTGGCCGCGCTGCATGGCTTGCGGGATCTTAGTTCCCCGACCAGGGATTGAACCCAGGTCATTTGTCAGTGAAAGCACGGAGTCCTAACCACTGGACCATCAGGGAATTCCCTAACTACTCTCCTTCTAAAGAGGAAGATTGTTTGATTTACCTCTAAGTATCTAAAAATACAAGAATGCTAGGTCTAATCATTTTATTTAGTTTGTTTTTTCTATGTAATTTACATCATTAATGAATCAAAAAAATTTTTTGGGGGGTCTAGGAACCACTGCTCTTTAAAAAAGAAAAGATTAGGCTGCTTTAAGGAGTTTATATTTTGACAGGAGATGACAGATAAGTATAAGAAATGAGGGGAAAATTTAAGGCAGTATAAAATTTGGCACTAAACTGAATAGCACAAGACTTGGAGGGCCACTAGAATTAAGAAAAAGCAGAGCTCAAAGTCAACTGTCTAATCAGTTAAGGCTTCATGGCAGAGTTGGGGAGTTGAGTATGGCATTGAAGAATGGTCAGCATTTAAACAAGGAGTGATGCAATAGGCAATATAGGCACAAAGCATGAACAGAAGCCAAGGATTTATTACAGGCTCACACTGTAAGTGGCACTCATTTTGAGGTCTGACAAAGTTTACAGAATAGATGCTATCTGTGCTCAAAGAGTTTACATTCTAAGGAGATTGCCACACAGACATACATCAAGACCAGTAACTCAATAAAAAGAATGGATCAAACACTGATATATTTAGGACAGCTGTGAAGAAAGAAGCATAGCAGGTCCGACTGCTATCCTCTGAAAGCACTGCATATTAGGTTGGCCCTTGGCAAGAATCTGGAACTCGGATTCTGGGGAGGTTCACACCATTGCCAGAACTCACTGTGCCTACATTGTCTGTATAAACAATACAGTTCATGCTGAACACCTGCCTCCCTTCTGGGAGTCTGAATTTTTGTCAGGCAGAGACTGCCTATGTGCCATCCCCTAGTAAAAATCTGGGCACTGAGCTTCTTTAAATCATACTGATGCTGCTGGTCCAGGAACCACACTTTTCTAGCCAAAATTAAAAAACAAAACACCTTCTCTTTCTAGCTCAATAAGAGATCATTTTATTCTTGACAAAGAACCCCAAATCAGATTGATCTGTACAAATAAAGATAACAAGGCAGCTCTGAAAACTTGACGGCATTTTAGACATTTGATATGGCACCAATAAGCTGCTTTTCATCAAAAGATTGGGTCTAATGTTCTTTAAGAACAGGGTATACATTATTATAATTAACACAGGTTTATGGTATTAATAAAATTATCAAAATTATAGTAACAACCAAACACGAACATATAGCCTATAACATATCCTTTAAAATTTAGTTTCTTTTTTAGGAAACCAAAAAGAACATGTCTTTTCTACCTTAACTGTATCACTATAAAAAAGGCTTTGGGTTTTGCCTATATTATAGAGGGGGATAGGTCCAGGATGCAAAAGAAGTCAGAGAAGAGCCATGCTTTCACAAGCAATAAGTCCAGTCCTCATAACAAAAAGGAAAAACAAAGCTTAAAGACGCTTAGTGAAAGAACAGTTGTGATCACCGAGTATGCCATTTTGAGGTGAAAATGTGTGTGTGTGTGTGTGTGTGTGTATGTATGTACTGTGTTAGACCCAGGTAGGTATGAGATTCTATCCCTTATTTCATATCCTCTTCTGAGAACTTGACTTCCATTCTTGCCTTTGTATAGAATTTCTGGAAGGAAAAGTAGCAACAATTGTTGTAACACTTGCCTTCAAGATGTGAGAGAAGGACTGGCCAGTGCTACACATTTCTTGTCTTAGTACGATTTAGGGACCTTTCTGGTCCCCACGGGCCTCGTGGGTTAACAAAGGTTCCAAAAAATTCACTTGAACATTGTGAATAGTATAAGGCCCAAACCAAGTTTCA
Source organism: Delphinus delphis (assembly GCF_949987515.2). NCBI lineage: Eukaryota > Metazoa > Chordata > Mammalia > Artiodactyla > Delphinidae > Delphinus > Delphinus delphis. Next base: position 25,700,101 of record NC_082684.1, on the reverse strand, counting down.
CATGCTCCCAGATCTTTTTCAAACAGAAAATACTGAGGGATTAATGAAAGGATGGGTGGGCTGTTCTTTTTTTGTACCTGATTTGTCCAAAAAAGAAGCCAAGAAGGCTCAGTGCCAGTGGAGCCACTTATCCACCCAAAGGAAGGCAGGGAATATGCTGGCACCTAACCTAACTTTAAATCTTCACCCAATTATCCAAAAGAATGTTTTCAAGCAGGTGTGACCCTAATTATTGGTTCTCACTGCAAACAGAAACATGCTGCCCCTCCAGGCACTAGCTGGAGGATGATGGATGGGTGGGCTGGCACCTTCTCCCCTGGTGAATGTGCCCACCCAGCACTTTGCTCACTTTCTGTCAGGGGTAAAATCTTAATGTAAGCGTTGGCATTTCTTTCAGCAATCTCATCCTATAGCACTGCTTTCAACTGAACCCTAACTGGGTGGAAACGAACTCCTGTCCTGCTTGTCCACTCTCTATGCAGTGGGTAAGCACTGGTATTTTCTTTTCTTTCTTGCCTCAAGGGACAGTAGTGAACCATTGTGAAAGCAAAACTACTCACTCAGGGCAGAAGTCTGAAGGTTGTTTATGACAGAAAACCTTCAAAATCCTATTGCAGGTATTGCTTTTTCGATCATTTTTAAAGATTTAGGGATTGAGTCTTTCACAACTCTGAATATTTCCCTCCACGACTACAGCTTTCTGTCCTTCACCCTTTCCTAGTCTCTCATTTCCATTAAAGCTAAAATTCCATCTCCTGTCCCTAGAACTCCATTTTTTCAGTATTTGAGTGCTTCCAGTTTTGTTTCCCTTCTCAACCTGAATCTGTCAGTCAGCGCAAATAGACATCCAACTCTACCTTAACACTCTTTTGCTATCTTGCAAATGTTAGTCTTATCTAATCTTCTACCTTCTGCTGTAAACTTTCACCATTTATCCAAAGTCCTCAGTCCTGCTCTTGCTCCCTTCCAGGACAAGGAGAATACAGAGGCCTGATCAAGTGATCCAGTTACTGATTTCAACTTTCCTCCCCTACACCTCTAAACTTTTTGAAATCCTTACTCTGTCCTTCCTTCCTGGTTTCAGCAGTGGTCTTACTTCTTTTCATTAAGGCCAATTCTCCATCTATACTATCTCCCATTTCCCTGATGTGGCCTCTGAGGCCCTTCTCCATTATCATCCTTCTTCTCATATTTTCAACTCTTCCTGTGTACTTGTTTCTTCCTCTTGATCTGCAAAAATGTTCAACATTTCCACATACTTGAGAAAACATCATTTCAACTTGACCTCTTACTCGGATACCCTATATGTCCTGCCTCCCTCTGCTCCACATTGCTTCTTCTCTTCACAATTAAATGTTCCTAAAAGGACTCAATATTTGCTGCCCCCACCCCTCCTCTGAGATCTGACTTTTGCTTACACCACTCTACCAAAACTAGTTTAGTTTCAATTATACCATTTAATTGTCAAATCCCAGGCCTACAGACATGGTTGATCCTTCTCTTATTTTGGAAACACTTCCCTGCCTTGGCTTCTAATAGTACCTTTTTTCCCACCCAGAGCTGATGCTTCCTAGGGCCAATCGCCGCCTTTCTCTGTATGTTTTCCATAAACAAACAAAAAAACACATTATTCCCACTGTTTGCTTCACTATGGCCTTCATGTGTAACTCCCACATCTATATCTATCTCTGTTTCTCTCCCTCTCTCTCATTATGCTCCTAAGCTCAGTTCCATATTTCCAAAGGCATACTAGACATCTCCATGTGGATACTCCACAGGCATTTCAAAAACAATAAGCCCCAAACTACACTAAGGATCACCTCTGCTCATTCTCCTCTTCCTCCAAACCCTATTTCCATTAAATCTTAGTATATAATGTTCCACTGAGGAACACGGAGGTGCAGGTATGTTTTTGAGATAATGATTTTGTTTTCTTTGGATACAGACTGAGAAGTGGAATTGCTGGATCATATGGTAGTTCTATTTTTAATTTTCTGAGAAACTTCTATACTGTTTTGCATAAATAAATAATTACAGCATTATTTACAACAGCCAAGACATGGAAACAACCTAAGGGTCCAACAACAGATGAATGGATAAAGAAGATGTGATACACACACAGAATATTATTCAGCCATAAAAAAGGGAAATCCTGCCATTTGTGACAACTTGGATGAAACTTGATGGCATTATGCTAAATGGAATAAATCAGAGAAAGACAAACGATCATACTTTTATGTGGACTCTAAAAAATCTAAAATAGAACAGACTCATGGTTGCCAGAGGCGGGGGTGGGGTGTGTGTGTGTGTGTGTGTGTGTGTGTGTGTGTGTGTGTGAGAGAGAGAGAGAGAGAGAGAGAGAGAGAGAGAGAGAAATGGGTAAAGGTGGTCAAAAGATAAAAACTTGTCATTGTAAGAGAAGTAAGTTTTGGGGATGTAAAGTACAGCATGGTGACTATAGTTAACACTGTATTATATACTAGAAAGTTGCTAAGAGAGTAGATCTTAAAAGTTCTTATCACCAAGAAAAATAATTTGTAACGATGTGAGGTGACTAACGTGAACGAAGTTTATCGTGATAACCATCTGGAATATATACACGTATGAAATCATCATGCTGTACACCCTGGACTAACACACTGTTATGTGTCAATTACCTCAATAAACTTGGGGGAACCCCCACAACTGAAGTGTAAACCTGCCTGTCACTTAGAAATCTGTGCATAATCCTTAACTACTTCTCTGTCACTTTTCATAATCTCTTGGTTCCCAAGCCCTATACAAAATGTCTTTTCCAGGCCTTTTTCATCTTTTGTGTGGGTTATTAAGCTAAATTCTTTCTTTTTTTGGCCGCACGCACCGCACAGCATGCAGGATCTTAGCTCTCCGACCAGGGACTGAACCGACGCGGAGGCTCAGCGGCCACGGCTCACAGGCCCAGCTGCTCTGCGGCATGTGGGATCTTCCCGGACCGGGGCACGAACCCGTGTCCCCTGCATCGGCAGGCGGACCCTCAACCACTGTGCCACCAGGGAAGCCCAAGCTAAGTTCTTAATTGTACTTTTTGCAATGACTAAATTTTCAATCCATTTTCCTCACTGCCACAAGAATTATCTCTCTAAAGTGAAAAATCTATTACTAATCTTGATGAATTCCTCCTGTTTATAAGGACAAAGTCCACATTTTCCTATTGTGAAATGAAATTTATGTTTTATGGCAAGACGAGATAAATTCATTCATTCATTCATTCATTTGCTGCGCCGCACTTTTTTGTGAGATCTTAGTTCCTTGACCAGGGGCTGAACCCAGGCCCTTGGCAGTGACAGTGTGGAGTCTTAACCATTGGACCGCCAGGGAACTCCCAAGACAAGAAAAATTTAAACATAAAAAAATCTTCTCTGCCCTTTGGCTCCCTCTCTTCCCCTTACTGTGCATTGTGTATCTGCATTATGCATCGAGCAAACCTCCCCCCATAGGCAGAAATACCTGCTCACGTAAAGAGCAACATTCTCTTAGCAACAAGACAACTCCTTAAAAGATAATGTTCCTTCTTGATCTTGTAAGGGGATGCTTAGATCTGGATTGTGTAAATTGTCATAATCCATCACTTAATATACAACTCTCTGTGTCAAAAAACTTATATAACTGTGCCTTGACTTCTAATGGCTGAACAGTGCTTGGAGCTTTCTGACATGCTGTTCCCAAATAATAATCCTCAATTTGGCTCGAATAAAATGTTTCCATTTCTTTCTTAGATCGATTAATTAATTTTTTGTCTACAGTATATGGCATGCAAACCCCCTTATAATCTGGCACAAACCTTTCTACTTTCATCTTCAAACATTTCCTACAAGGTAACCTACCCTCCTTCTTTCATGGCTGTGTTTTTGACCATACAATTTTCTACTGAAATGCTCTCTCCTCTCCTACTCTACTCTCTGCATAGCAGATTTTTCTAACTTGCTTTTCCACACAGTTTAAACACTTAAGGGAAATCTTTATCCTCGACTCAGTCTCTCCCTCTATCTACTGTGCCCATACAGCACCTTGCAACTTCCTCTATTAAAGAATACAGCTTTAGTGCTGTAAATATCTTATGAAAGCACCTGAATTCCTCCTTTAATAGTCCCTTCCTCAAAGACATGTAATGAGTTTTATATCCATGCTAGCACCAAATATTTCCTAAAGCACAAATGTACATTATTTAATAAATTAATGAAAATAAGATGGAAAGGTATTGTACTATACAGTTTTTAATTGATGATTCTCAAGTTCAGCATTATGCTTTTATTGGACTAATAGAGAAGATATCAATTTACTTAAAATTAGTATTTACTGAACACCTTCTAATATATACTAAGAATTGTGGTTGGTGCCAAGGCTACAAGAATTTCAAGGTCTGGGGGCAGGGATGGGGCAGGGCAGGTAGTAGGAAGGAGAAGGGGGCAGATGACAGGATTCACTACAATAAATGCTATAACAGCATCATAAAGTCTTAAAGAAATAGAAAGGGGAAGGAATTAATTCTACTTCCACATTGAGAATATCAATGGAAAAAAGCACACATACAAAAATGGATACAAAGCACTTCATAAGCTAACTTATGGAATAAATAAAGCTAAGTTGCTTTATTTAAATGTATATTTTCCCTTGCCTTATTCTTTTTTTTCTTTTTCCCCGGTATGCGGCCTCTCACTGTTGTGGCCTCTCCCGGATGCACAGGCTCAGCGGCCATGGCTCACAGGCCCAGCCGCTCCGCGGCATGTGGGATCTTCCCGGACCGGGGCACGAACCCGTGTCCCCTGCATCGGCAGGTGGACTCTCAACCACTGTGCCATCAGGGAAGCCCTGCCTTATTCTTTAAAAAGTTATTTTCGAATAGATAATACATTCACAAAATTCAAAAGGCATAAAAAAGTATCCATTAACTAAGTAATTCTACAAATATTTATTTAGTAACTACCATGCACTGAAGAATAAAAACACAGGGCAAAGGGATAAAGAGGACGGGAAACAGGGGCTATTTTTAATTGAATAAAGGAATCATCTCATAAAATGACACCAGAACAAACAGCTTGTACAAAGAATCTGAGTATGCCTGATGTGTTTAAGGAACAGAATGGAAGCCAGTACTGCTGGAGAATAAATGAAAAGGAATAGGAGATGAGGTGGGAGAGCCAGATCATCTAGGCCTCATGGCCTTGATAAAGACGTCTGATTTTATTCTAAGTGTGATGGGGCTGTAAACAAAGAATCTGACTGGCCTTTGTCCTTGGTTCTTTACAGCAAGGTTTTAAACCCTTGGAATTTCTGGGAGGGATAGGAGTATTTGTTATTCACTGTGGACCCTAAGACCACACCTGAGTTTATGCTTAAAAGATGACTCAGGATGTGGGTTTGTTAAGCTAGAAAGACCAATGTCAACTTAGAGGGTTTAGGCTTGAAGTGATATTAGCATGACCTACTCGATAGGTGGAGGGCTAGAGACTGAGTTCAAGCATGCGGCCAATGAGTCAATCAGTCATGTTCAAGTAGTGAAATCCCAATAAATCTGTGAACACTAGGCCTTGGGAGAGCTTCCTGGGAGGGCTACATGCCCTGATTCCATGGGAAGAGGACATGGAAGCTCTGTATTCAGGACCCTCCAAGACATCACCCTACAGATCTCTTCATTGGATGGCCCTAATTTGTATCCTTTATAGTGAAATTATAATCATAAGTATAATGCTTTCTTGAGTTTTATGAGCTGTTCTAGTGAGTTAATGAACCCGAGGAGGTCATGGGAATTCCCCTGAATTTGTAACCAGTTGTTAAGAAGTGTTGTACAGCCTGGGGCCCTCCCAAACTTGTAGGTGGTGTCTGAAGTGAGGGTAATTTGGTTAAGGACCACGCCCTTAACTTGTGATGTCTGTGCTGACTCTGGATGGTTTGCATTAGAATTGAACTGCAGTATTGCACATTAGAAACTATAAAAGAAATGACACCATTTCTATACTCTGTAGAAAACAGACTGAAGAGGCACAAGAGCAGACACAGGGAGACTGGTTAGGAGGCTACTGCAGTAAATGATGGTGGCTTAGACTACAGTGGTTGTGATGGAGATGCTGAGGAATGATTTTGTTTATTACAACTGTAGACCCTACTATATTTGCTGGAGGGTTGGAGTTAGGATTTTTTAATGGCTGTATAGTGGCTGCATTCTACTGCTGGGGTCTGTCACGCTTGATTTATCTGATCTCCTGCTGACAGACACTTGTTTCTCATTTTCTCCCCATTACAAACAATGCTGCAATAAAGATGCTTACACCTAACTATAGTACGCTTGTGCAAGAATCTCTAGCTACACCATTCACTGACAATAAACTTTGAACAGAACATAGAATTGAGGTGCCCTAATATTGTGAACAAACTATTTCTGCTAATATGTTCCAAATATTCCTTCATTTCCTACTTAAAAGTTTCTTCCTCCCTGACCACAGAAACCTAGAAAGTTAAAATCGAAAGGATTCTTAGAGGTCCTCTAGTTCAGTGGTTCTTAATGTGAATGTTATGGTAGATAATCAGAATCTCTAGGGAAATCTTTTTGAACCACAGACCTTCTCCCTTTCTGATATGCTCTGGGACAGTCGGAGAACTGGCATGTACTGTCTAGGTGACTCTGACCGTGATTCAGTCACCTTGAATGGCTTATCCAGCCCAATCCCTTTGTTTCCCAGATGAGGAAACTGAAACACACATTCTATACAGTGACAGAAGGAGAACTAGTCCCTCATCGATTTTCAGTGCTGCCAGCAATGTCTGAGCATATCAGTTTCTTCCAATCCTTGACAACAGAAGGTATGACCATAGCATTTTTCATTTTTTGCTAATTTATTAGACCAAAAAAAAAGGTATCTCACCATTGTTTACAGGATGATTTATTAAAGAGATTCATCTGAGCTATTATAGAAAATGACAACTGGGATTTCTACAGAGTCATTTGTCAGAAACAAAAAAATCAATTACTTGAAAACACAGGCTGGCTTAGTAACAAACTCTAACCTCTCTGACTAATTTCACTCAGCCATGATCTTCCTTTACTTTGCTCTCAATTCTACAGAAGATACACTTGAGAACAGGATTTTCCTTACTGCTCTTGTCTATAACATAACCTACAGACCAAGAAGGTTTTAAAGGAAAACCAATGCATTTAATTTTCATTTTCCTTTCAACTTAAGAAAATCGTCTATTTCCCTGCTAGAATTAATATGACATAGTTTCTGAAAACTATACCATTAGAGCCACTTAAGTTCAAACAGACCACACAAAGCTGGTATAATGGTTTTAACAGGATGTTCTAAGGATTTCTCACATATTATCTTGTTTAATCCTCACACTATTAAATGAGGAAAAGACGACTCTGAGGTACAGAAAGGTTAAGAAACTGCTTAAGTTAACAAAGCTAGTAAGTGGCAGAACTGGGATTTGAACCCAGGCAATCTGACGCTAGAACTAGTACTTTACATCACTGAACTCTTAGCATCACACCTGGTACATAACTGACCCTCAAAAAATATTTGTAGGGCCTTCCCTGGTGGCACGGTGGTTAAGAATCTGCCTGCCAATGCAAGGGACACAGGTTCGAGCCCTGGTCCGAGAAGATCCCACATGCCATAGAGCAACTAAGCCTGTGCGCCACAACTACTGAGCCTGTGCTCTAGAGCCTGCGAGCCACAACTACTGAACCCATGTGCCACAACTACTGAAGCCTGTGCACCTGGAGCCCGTGCTCCACAACAAGAGAAGCCACTGTAATGACAAGCCCGCGCGCCGCAACGAAGAGAAGCCCCTGCTTGCGACAACTGGAGAAAGCCCGTGCACCACAACGAAGACCCAATGAAGACAAAAAATAACTAAATAAATACAAATGATAGTAAAATAAATAAAAATAAATAAATTAAAAATATATATCTGTAGAATGAATGAAATGCTGAAACAACATTAAGGTACAAGGACTAGTTTCCACGAACAACAGCTGACCTACCGTAAAACAGGCAGTAACACTGACTTCATCTAGGAGAGTAGTGCTTTCAGTGTTACTTTCTTCAGGATACCGTAAGTCTTCAAAAAAGACTTTTGAAGTCTTTTCTACTTTAGGTAGAAAAAAGGGCTGAAGCCGAATGAAAATGGATAATCTGGGCTTCCCTCGTGGTGCAGTGGTTGAGAGTCCGCCTGCCGATGCATGGGACATGGGTTCGTGCCCCGGTCGGGGAAGATCCCACATGCCGCGGAGCGGCTGGGCCTGTGAGCCATGGCTGCTGAGCCTGCGTGTCTGGAGCCTGTGCTCCGCAACGGGAGAGGCCACAGCAGTGAGAGGCCCGCGTACCGCAAAAAAAAAAAAAAAAAAGAAAATGGATCACTGATGATTGAGGATGAACTCATTATCTAAGATATGATAAGCAAATCTTTAAAGTTGGCCTCAATTTAATATAACTGTCAAAGTGTCTGTCCAAATGTTCCTGGGGGAAAGAATATAACTGTGCTGTATTTGAATGGAAATGAGGAAAAATAAATGTTAGTAACTTTCACTGAACTATTATAGAGTAGTTCATTTAAAGATCTGTGATGACGTGAGCTGAATACAAATGCTTTACTGTGACTGGTAAGACTTACCTTAGACACTCTTTGCTCTGTTCCCACAAATCTTGGGTCTCTTCTGTAGTCATATGTTTGTCCAGGTTACATACATTAGGTTTCTGAGAATATAACTTAAGGCACTGCTTCACCCAGTGCCACTGGTAACCTGGGAGGAAGGGGTTTGGGATAAAAATAAATCCTATACAAAAGATGGATGAGAAAAAAAGAAGAGGAGGAAATCCTCCATCAGTTAATCAGATCATGTATTTTTGGTGACATCCTTATACCCATTACATTATTATTTATTCCGTGTCTCCTTTTGCTAATGCTTCCAGTGGCTTCCACACATAAGCATATATTCTCATTCCTATTCTCTAATTTCAGAGGAAGAGGAGTTCCTTCAAGTTAATAAAAGCTGTTTTGATGATGAATGTTAGACATCTACCACTATGCAATTATCTCTAGTTTTTTGGGTTATCCTCAAGAGAAACAAATACTACACAATTATCAATTGTGTTATTCCAAAGCAAACTTCAGAACTGAAACTGACAAGTCACCTCTCAAATTTCACCAGGTATCATTTAGAGAGGTGGAAACTGCTTCCTGTAGTTACTACTTTTGTGATATCGCAGTGTTGCCTTTTTTGTTTTCTAATATCTGGCTAATGATTTTTTTAATATAAAATCATCTGTTAGAATAATTGGTGTGATTTCTGCTTCCTTTGAACTTTGATCACTATAACAGGGAAGAAAGGTGGTATACACATCTGCTCAGTATGCAAATACCTAACCATTTCTCCTCTGTAAAAGACGAATAACAATACTTAACTGGAATCCTATGCATGGTTAAGGATTCATTCATCAAACATTCAACAAACATACACTATATGTACTTTCTTAAGAATTAGAGATAAGGAGATGAAAAACTTTGTCCTAAGTACCTGGAGATAGAACAGTACAGACGGTTATACAGATAATGCCTTTAGAAGTCTGGCTGTGAAAGGAAACAAAGGCTGAGGAGTAGTCACAGAAGAACAAGGTGGGAGTTTATCGTTTTTAGGGTTTGGAAAGACCTAAGCATGCTTACATGAGCAAAGAGCCAGCAGAAAGGAACTGGCTGAAAACAGAAGAGAAGAAAGAACCACAGCAAGGTCTTGAAAGCTGGAAGGGGTAAAAGAAGGTGGGATTAAAGGGTGAAGGGAGTGGTTTTGAACAGAAGCAATCCCTTTTCCTCTAAAATTGGAGGAAGGAATGGACGTTCACTTATAAGTGTGGAGGCCACTTCTGCATGTCATGTATTAGTCAAATTCTCCAAGTAATTTAGGAGTAACAGGACTGCCAATATTTATAAAGAAAAAAAATATGAAAAAAATTTCCAATAACCTACTGTCTGCTATCACCACTATTTCACAAAATAAGAATATTGTAATACCCACAAAGATATCACATCAAAGGAAGAATACTTCTGATCTAATTCAAGTTTGAACAGTGACAGGAAACTGAATACTTTTATAGGCAGTCCATTCCAGACAACTGTTGTCTTCCTTTTATGGAGTTAAAATTTGCCTCTTTTTAATTTTTCATGCATTGGTCTCAGGTCCCGACACATATAGCAACCCCAAATCAGTTGTCAATTCTTCTTGATAAATGCCTCTAACTCTGTAGCTAACATTTACTGAACATTTACTATGTGCAAGGCACTGACCTAAGTACTTTACATGTACACTCACATTTAATCCTAATCTTATGAAGTGGGTACTACCTTTAGACACATTTTACATATGCAGAAACTGAGGCCAAGAGAGATTGAGAAACTTGCCCAAGATCATACAGTAGGAAGTGACAGAACCAGGACGTGAAGCCATGTAGTCTGGTGTCAGACCTTAATCACTAGTATGCATTGCTTCCCACCCCTTTTTGTGTACAACAAATTTTCAAATGTTTGATGCTGTCATGTTCCCACTCAGGTCTACTCTTCCCCAGGCTCAGCTTCTGGTCTTCAGACCCATCACCTTCCTGCTCACTCTTGTAAGGACAGCTTGTGGTATACTCAGATTCCTTCAGAATAAGCAGGATCCGGAAGTAAACATAATCCTTCTGATCAAGTCAGAGTAAGAGGAGACTCCTTTCCCATGTTCTGGACATTGTACTTCAATTAAATGCAGCTTACAATGGCAGGAAACATAACACAATGAGGTACCAACTCAAATGATGTGGCTTAAGTGTGAAGTCCTAGGAAACCTCAAATAGCAAGTACAATCATACCTCAGAGATACTGTGACTTTGGTTCTAGACCACGGCAATAAAGCAAATATTGCAAGTCACATGAATTTTTTGTTTCCCAGTGCATATAAAACTTATACTTATGCTCTACTGTACTCTATTAACTGTGCAATGGCATTATGTCTAAAAAAACAATGAACACACTTTAATTTAAAAATTTAATTAATTTATTTTAATTATATAAAATAATGCTGAAAAATGCTAACCATCATCTGAGCCTTTAATGAGTTGTAACTTTTTTTGCTGGTGGAGGGTTTGAAATATTACGAGAATTATCAAAATGTGACAGAGACACAAAGTGAGCAAATGCTGTTGGAAAAATGGCACTGACAGACTTGCTTAATGCAGCGTTGCCAAAAACCTTCAGTTTGTAAAAAAGAAAAACAAACAAACAAAAAACAGTATCTGTGAAGCACAATAAAATGAGGTATACTCCAATCTGGACAACAGAAAACCGAAGTGGGATTGATAACTTTGTAGTCTGAACAATCTGTTAAGGGAAGAAGGCACAACAGAAACATGGCCGTGAAAACAGGAGCAAGGCCTGAAAGGTAAAGAGCAGCATTCAAGAACAAAAGGTGCACAAAACACTACTGGTGATGTATGCTCCTCATTTACTCAAACTCATGAAGAGCAATGCTTTCATATATAAAAGCCACCATTCAACTGTTTTCTTTGTGACTTCAGACACAGAACTGGTCTTTAGTTCTTTAATATAGAACTAAAGTGCACAAGGCCTTTTATAAAAGTTTTAAAGCTGTTACCCTTTCCAATGTTATCAACATATACTTCAGTGCTGATAATGTACTAATAACTGTAACACAGACCTGGCCCTTGGTACAACGAAAATTAATTTTTTTAAAGGAATTTTTCTTGCTTTTAACCCATATTTGAAATCACAAGTGCAATGTTAACTTTATGTCTTCTAGAAACAGGATGCAAATATAAAATCGTTCGGCCAAATAAGGCATTTACAAATTTTCTAAATCATTCATGATAATTAATCTATCAACACAATGGTCCCATGAGCCTAGAAAAAGGGTTAATAACATTACCCACTCTTCATCATTAATTTCTCTACCTGTAAAATGAACTACCTGATATCACTAAAATTCAAAATTCTAGATTATTTAGTCTTTTAGGACTTTTGATCTCATTAACCTCAATTCTCTTTTCAAAAATTCAGCCTTGATGATAGCAACAATTTTTAAGTTGTTACGCCATTCGTGAATGTAGGGATTATGCGACTTGAATGAACATTATGAGTTACTCTATCAATTCAAAGTGCTTCTTTTGCCAGAGTAGATGTTCAGAGCTGCAGCAAGGAGTCCAGAGTCAGTGCCCTAATATTTGATTCGTACCTGGTTTGTCACTTTCTGCACTATAAGGCAGGCATTACTGACTCCTGTTCTATCCTTTGGGAATGTCAAATAAATGGAAATCTTAGACATGGCAGAATTCAGGAGGGGTTTGGGAGTGGAACATTTGTGTGTTTAGTTTTCTTCTTTGTCTATTTACTTGATTATAACTCCTCCTCCAAAATTAGACAAATGATTGATTTTGCCTTCTGAGCTCAACTGCACTCACCAGGATAGCCTTGGAGACCGTAGGCTCTCCACTTGCTTACGGGCTGAAGTCCAGCTCTGTACGCATCATGGTCACTGACTGAGGACACATTTAGGTGAGATTTGACCACCTGGCAGAGGAAGGAAACAGAAGTCAGTGGGTTAGAGCTATTTTACAGATTAACTGTGAGAATCTCAAACCTCTAAAGGCATTTGTGATATGGGGCAGTTAGGAGTCCTAAGTTTGGGGTACTAAACTTAGCTCTATCACTTACTTAATGCATGACTCAGATAAGTCACTTAACTTCTTAGAACCTCAGTTTCCTCAGCTATGTACTAAAAAACACAACAGAGCTATACAAAATTGAAGTAGTGATGAGCAGCAGACTGACTTTGGCCTTTAAGACTATCTTTTCCTATGATACCACACCTTTGTGATTTCTTATAGGACTCTGAATTATGAAAGGTGTTTGGTATATGGAATACTCTAAGTCACAATGCTATTTACTTCGGTTAGGGCTAACAGTAATGCTCCTGAGGAACTTGTACACAGATGGTGCTTAAACAGAGCTATGAGGAACACCAGGCTGGGGAGGGTGAGTGCTCAAACCACTCAGAAAAAATGGTTCAATAAAACATTGGGAATCCTGTTTGCTAGAAGTACAATATTTGCTCTCTTAGATGGAGCTTCAAAATGAAACTTGTAACTTTTTGTCTTTATTAGTTACTTAAAAATTAAGCTTTTAAGGGGCCTATGAAGGTTTCTTTGCATTTAAGAGTATCTTATGGATGGCTCATTAAACTAGTTGAGAAATCCCATATTCAGTCACTAAAGTAACTAAGGATATTTAAAAAAAAACCAAACTATTCTTACATTAGTAATAAACTTAGGGTCTGGCTTGCCTTAGAATACCTCCAATGTTCTCTCCCCAAAAGATATGATGATCTCTTAATCTATTAACTTTGCCAAGAGTGTAGATTTCCAGACAAACCACCAACAAGTGGCTGCTGTATACCCAGTCTCTATAATGAAATGGCTATCTGAAACCCTCTGAGAGTCCTGACCACCTAACTCTTTCTAGTACCCAGAGAACAGAATGTTTTTATTTCAAACATTTCATAATGATTTCTTAAATAGATCTTACTTAATACTGCACTGTAATTAAGCAACACCCTCAAACTGGAAAGAAGTCTGTGGACCTAATCTATCATATTCTAAGCTGAATCAAACCTCTCAGCCTTTTAAAGTTTGTCTGCTTCCTCCCTTGTCAGACTGTTAGCCATCACTTTCTCCTCTGCTCTCATCTGCTGTCTTATTAATAGCAACTTTCTTCTTCTCTAATTTGCTACTTTCAATCTGTTTTGAGCTGGAGAATGAAATACTACCCATGTTTTTATGTACTAAATAAATAGTGCATTTACTGTGTACTTACTGTTTTAGGTACTGTGCCAGATACAATGTCCCCTTCTCAGGTGGCTTACATTTTAAAATTATGTAAGTATTACAGTAAAATATGGGCAAAAGGAGTTGAATGAAAGTCTGAGGGGTTCTTCCATGAGCCAAGTACACTATTCCTGGACTTTCTCTATGTTATTTTGACAACTCTAAGACCATCTCTGCTAACAAATGAAGTTTCTAAGAAGCTGAGTTCTAGATAAATACGATGTTACTATAGTATTCCAATTTTATTGAGATCTATTACTAAGCTTGAAAAGAATGCCTCAACCAGCCATCTGTGGACAACACCAATGGCAAATTAGGGATCTATCTTCAGTGTTAAAGCGACTGAAAAGAAACATACGTTATAGTTGTGATTCTCCCTGCGTCCCCCCCCCCTCTCCCCATGTTTTCTTCAATTTCCATGAGGAATAATGCAGAAATAAGGTAGAAATAATGTATAGTGCTTGGATTCAGTTGCCCTTTACTTTCAACCTGGAGGGATTATCTCAGAATCTTTCAATGCCCTCTTTCTAAAAGTCCCAGAGAAGACAGGCCCTTTTATGGACAACGGCTTCTAGGAAGACTCGGGTAACTGGTTTCAAGCTGTAGAACGCTACCGTAACGTCTGCGAACACGATTTACGGGTTTTCACACAAATCTAGGTGCAAATTCAAATGGACAGTTAATGTAAGTAATAAACACCAATTCCCAAGCATTTTTTGACCGAGGCCGCAGCCAGGAATAGCTGCGTGGAAAAATGGTCAATAGAGCCCTTCATCGCCAAAGTGTGATACTTTCTGGGCAGTTCAACTGTGCACCCATGGAAGGCGGGGATCGCTCAATAACCATCAGTCTGGAAGCGAAAAGAGGATAGGAGAACACTGAAACCTCTCCAAGAAGCGAGGCGTGGCGACGGGGAGGTGCGCGCCGCTCCTCTCTCCGTACCTTGTGGGCACCAGGCCCCGTGCCGCGGGCTGCGTGGGCTACCGAGAAGTCGATGACCCCTCCCAGGTCTACGGTCCCGGGGCGGCTCTGCCGGTAGAAGCGGAAAAGCTTCCGAAAGGCGTCCTCCCCAGGCTCCGCCGCCAGCGTCGCCACAGAGCCCACGGCGACCGCCATCTTCCCCATCTCCCCCATCTCGCTGCCCGGCCTCCTTTGACCCGGAAGCTGATTTCTGTGCTCCCGATCAGGCAAGTTCTTCCGGGGTCGTGACCTCAGGTCACTGGAGGGCTCTCATTCTGAAGATGGCGGCTTCGGCAGCGAGGAGAGCGGTCGCACTGCGTACGAATATCCGCCGGCCGGTTGCGTTTGTCAGAAAAATTCCATGGACCGCGGCCTCGAGTGAGTTGCAGATGTAGTAAGGGCGGAAGTTTTAGGTCCAAGCAATCCTGAAAAACCTTGCTTTCTGCGGAGCACTTAAATCAGCGTGGCGGTTGGATTAAGGCGGCTGAGTATGCTTCTGAGCAAGCCACTGAGTAGAAAAAAAGTTTGTTTGCAATTAGCCGTGTAGGGATGCCCCTTGAGGTTTTGGGGCACGTATTCACGGTCTCTAGCCTTTCGGAGTTTAAAGGTTTAGTTACTTGGAAATTTAAGACTAACGATTTAGAAGGGGTTATTTTGACGGCAGGGTGGAGGATGGATTCAAAGTGGCAAAAGTAGTTTCAGTGATATAGTTCAAAAGTGAGGATTTCAGGGTAGTGATAGAAGGAAGGGTCAGATTCACTTATGTTAACCAAACAAAATCGACAGATGGCTTGAATGGGGGAAGAGTACGGATGGGGGAAAGGGTGGAATGACTTACAGGTTTTTAGCGTTGGTGAATTTCGTGGTTAGAATGTAGGAGAAGCACATCGAAAGAAGATGAGGAGTAAAGTTTAAATGTGTTTAGTTTGAAAAACCTGTGAGGTCTCCGTTAGTTGGACAGAGGACGGTGTGTATCGATGGAGAAATGCACTCTGAAGCCGTACTCCTTGGGTTAGAGTTCCAGCTTGGCCATTTGGTAGTTGTGTAACCTGACTAACGGAAGTAACTGGGGAAAAGGGCTCACTACCGTGCCTCAGTTTCACCATCTACAAAATGGAGTCAATAATAACTTCCTCCTAGGATTGTTGATTGGATTAAATGAATTTATATGTAAACTGCTTAGACTTGTGCTCAATACAGAATAAATACTCAATAAATGATAGTTGTTTTCATGATTACAAAAATTGAAGCTCATGGGAGAGGCCTAGGTTGGAGATAGAGGGCTGGGAGTAATCAGTACTGAAATCTCTCACCAACGTTGATTTTTGTCAGCTGCAGTTTTGAGTTAAGGTTTTTACATATGCTTACAAAACTTTAAAAATCCGTGGTCACTTTTGCAGACATTCAGGTTTCAGGTCAGCTCCCTTAAACAAGGAATGGAATGAGTGTGGGTAGTAGAATGGGAAATAGATCAGTTTGTGCCCCACCTTCTCAGACCACACCCAGCAGAATGTCTTGCTTTAGGCCCTGTGAAACTGGAAAGGCCAAGGGGTTTCTGCAAGCATCTTGCAGATGCGTTTCCAGACCATAATGGACTTGCTCAAGATCCTTAAAGAGTGTATAAAATATGACCTTGACTACAGTCTCTCTCAGTTCATTCATTCAGCAGATGTTTAAGGAGTATCTGTTATGTGGTAGGCATTGTTCTTGGTGTTTGCAGCTGTTTTTCCATAACAGTTGTAGGTAATTTGGGAAAAGGGTTACTTTCTAGAGCTAGTTTGTTTTGGAAGTGAATGTTTTCTAGAACTTTTAATACCTGGTTTAAAACTATTTTGTTTATCCTCCAGTAATATGTTCTGTGTGAGAGCCTGATCTTGCCAACTGGTTTGATGAACTATTAGAGCACTACAGAAATTTAGCCCCTGTGGCTGGTTGAAGGATTACTGGACATTTATTTATTCATTCAGCAAATATTGCCCTGTTGTGTACCAATCACTGTGGACATAGTGGACTAAACACTTGGCAAGCTTATGGTATAGTGGTGGGGGTGAGGAGACTTACAAACAACAAATATAGGCAGTTTTTGAACCAGTGAGGTTTAAATGAACTAAGGTGGTGAAACAGGTAACATGAAATGTAAATCAGTGAAAGTACAAGCACTGTAGTACAGAAGAGAAAGCGATCATGTAGTTTTTTGTTTTTTTCAAATTTAATGTGTGATTTTTAATAGATCCTGTGTTGAGGGGGGACATTTTAAAAACACATTTAGGAAACAATTTGGAAGTTTAAAATATATACTGGTGTTACCAAGTCCAAGCTTGTGCTACTCACTGCACAACAGGCCAGTAAATTGAGAGATGAGTTGTTGGGTGGGGCAAAGAATAGCAGCTTTATTCGGAAAGCCAGCAGACCAAGAAGACGGTGGACTAGTGTTCCAAAGAAACACCTTCCCTGAGTTAAAATTCAGGCTTCTTTTATGCTGAAAGGGAAGCGGGTAAACCCCTGGTTCCAGCCAGACTCTGGAGGGGATGTGTTAATTTCTTCTTTGGAACAGCCATTCACAGGTGGGCCTGGTCCGGACATTTCCTATGAGCTAAACAAAGGTATTTTAGCTTAACACTCATTACCAGGGAGGCAGGGTTCCCAGAGGTGGGCCATTATGTATAATTTTTTTTTTTTTAAAGAAGATGTTGGGGTAGGAGTTAATTAATTGATTAATTAATTATTTTGCTGTGTTGGGTCTTTGTTTCTATGCGAGAGCTATCTCTAGTTGTGGCAAGTGGGGGCCACTCTTCATAGCGGTGCGTGGGCCTCTCACTATCGCAGCCTCTCTTGTTGCGGAGCACAGGCTCAGTAGTTGTGGCTCACGGGCCTAGTTGCTCCGCGGCATGTGGGATCCTCCCAGACCAGGGCTCGAACCCGTGTCCCCTGCATTAGCAGGCAGATTCTCAACCACTGGGCTACCAGGGAAGCCCCATTATGTATAATTTAAGCTTTATAGGCAACATCCCTTTAGTGATTAACTTGTCATAGAATACAAAAGTTCTTCCCTATTACACTGGGAGTTAGATGAAATTAGGAAATTATCATTGACTTGTGTGATAATGATATTGTGGCTATAAATTATGTCTTTATTCCTAGGACAGGAGTGCTGAAGTATTGAGAGACGTAATGGCACTGATGTGTGTATCTTACTTAAAATGTTTTTGAAAAACTACATATATATGCATGCATATAGATATGTGTATATGACAAAATGTTAAGAATGACTGAATTTAGATTGTGGGTGGATTTGTACATCTCTGGTTGCAGCCAATATGTGTAGATGTCACTACCTAATTCAGGAAGCAATTTTTTGAAAACTCCTCACTGTTTAACTGTTACACCTCAGGGAAGAGGATCTATGTTCATTTTGTGGGGTCTCTCCTCTGGCCATGCCCAATGATCACATCAATCTCCAGAGAACGGTTCAGCTTCCTATCTATGCTTCCCAGAGCTGTTAATTTGTTCTTGGTAGAGATGGACAAATTAATGTATTGTTTCTTCTTTTACTTCCTGTTCTTAGAGAACAAATTTAAATAAGTGACTTTTTGTCCTATATTGAGGTTAACATCCAGTTTCTCTATGGATCCACTGGTGTGTTTTAACATAGTATTGTGGGTCATCACCTTTACTACTCCCAACTTCAGCACAGCTACTCACACACTACACACTCACATCCCGGAAGGTCTGTGTGTGCCTCAGTTTGACTCTGCTAGGTGAACAATGCTTATTTTTTTTATATGTATAACTGATTTACTTTGTTATAAAACAGAAACTAACACACCATTGTAAAGCAAATATATTCCAAAAAAGATGTTAAAAAAATAAAAAACAATAAAATAAAATGTTGCCATTTCCTCCAAACTCTCAGTATTCACGTCTCGTTATTAATTCACCACTCTGTTATTAGGGGTTACCACTGAATCAGTGATGACTCCAGAACTTCTGTAGAAGGGGTTTGGGGCAGGTGAGCAATTCATTCTGGGAAAGAGAGTCTAAAAGCAAGTGAATGGCCGTTAAATTAGCATGGGCAAACTTCCCACATCCCACCTTGTCTCAACAGAGCCATTAACCTAGAAAAAACTACAGTGTCACTTTTCAGAGGTCTACCCTGTGTGCACACATGGAGAAGACACTTAGAATGTTAAAGTCAGCATGTTAAGCAATTTTCTTGAAATACTGTAACTAGCACCCTATTTACTTTCTTCACAGTCCTTTTCATAATCTATTTAATTTTAGTCCTTTTTAATTGTCTGGTACACCTTTAACACCTAAACTCCAAGAGAGAAGGAGCTTCATCTTATTTCCAGTGCCTAGCACATAATGGTTTCTAAATGGAACTGATTCCAAAATTGGCCTCATTTAGGAAAGGATCTGTTGTTATAATCAGGTTTCCGAAATCTTTAGTATCATCAATACGGAATCCTTTCCTCTCACATTTCACAGGAAGCTAAACTTCTTAAAGCCCAAACATGGATACGTCTGAAGTTTCCTTGACTGATTTAAATTGAATTAAAATAATTATATTGTACAGGAAAAACTTTCAAAATTTTTACATTTTTCAGAACATAACCACCTTTTCTTTCTCTACTTTCTTCCCTTCGAAACAAACTTTGCAACACTGGGGTGAGTTAAATAATCAGAAATCTAGCCCCAAATTAAGCTCTCAATGACATGAAACACATTTTTTGCTCCTTTTTAATAAAAATCCTATATGCAGTACGTTAATGTTTTCTTTTAGAAATTACGTTGACAACTTAATCCCTAATTTGAGGCATCCATATAATTGGTTTACAGAAAGGTTCTTCGGCAAAATATTTAACACAAGATATATATGAGATGCTGAGATCTGGGTAATATACGTTACTTGAAAGGCATGAATAGTTTTTAAACACTGTAGCATAATCACACTTAAGGCCATAGTTACTTTCTTCCCAAATCCCTGCAATTCTATTAGAGGGGAGTTCTAAAAGGCCTGTGTCTTCTCCTGTGTCCACAACTGTAGACGTACACTGATGGCCCTCAATCCTGCTCTCCAAACTTCAAATAAGGGGCCAGAGACAAGGCTCGGGACTTGGAAAAGTCCTAGAAATTCCCTGCCTCCAAAGCAGTTTCAGAGTTTCACCTTTTCCGAAGGATGACAGAGCTGAGTAGACATGCCAAAGTCTTCCAAATCCTGCTGGTTGTTTTGAATTATGGCTACACTGGCTGTGTACCCCTTGAGTTTTTATCTCCACATACTTGAATTAAATCCTGTAGTTCCTCTTCGGTTCTAGCATCTGTGACCTCTTCACACCGTCTATATGCCACAGCTATTTTACCACTTGCTAAAACCACAGTCAGCAGTTTCTGGAATGCATCTCTCATAGCCTTCTGAACAGCAACCTTCTGGGTTACCTTCCTTTTCATAAGGAATGATAATGACCCTTCCTGCAAGTTATCCAAAGGTTCCTCAGCCATGCCAACTTCGGGACTCCTGCACTCGTGGGAGGGCAACACCACCTCTTGATGATCCTTTTTGACCACCCATTGAAACCAAAGTAGTAATTTGCCAATTCTTGGCATCTGGAGCTGTTTAGGGTAGGCGTATTATGTTGAACCGCCTTATGTCTGGTGCCGAGACGAACCTTCACTGGAGATGTCTGAAAAAGTTGCTTCTGGACGCATGGCTTTTGGGCTCTGTGGGCATCCCTTGCTGAATAAAACTTGATGATGGCATAGAACCCAGGACCGGCCACTGCTGCGTTTGGGAAGACTCGGACCGAATACAGAAGGCCAAACTGGGAGAAGATTACAAGGCCTCGGCCGTGGGTCCAGAGCTCAGCACACCAGCAAGGTTTTGTCACCCGCGATGGGAACCGCAAAAGGTACCAACTCCACCATTTTACCGTCACCGCGCGTGCGCGGCTCGGGGCGCAAGCGGACTGCGCCTCAACAATGCTTATTTTGAACTCTTCTGCCTGCTGCTACCTGCTAGCTAAAAGGTCAGCAGTATTTTCAGTGTTTCAGTATTTTAAGGTTAGGCTGCTGGTTTGCGTCAACAACAAACAGTAGTTAGGAAAAGGAGCAGCTGATGGGCTCAGCCAGCGTCGCAGGCCAATAAAGGCTGTTTCACAGGGCCAGGGAAGGGTCTCTTCACAGTACAAGTGGTCGGTCGGGCTGATGCAGTGAGGCTGCTCAGTAACTTACTGGGAAACCAAGGGCGGTGGGCACACACTTGAAGGCTGCAGGCACTTTGGGCAGAGTGAGGAGCAGCGCGAACGTTCAGCTTCGGGGCCAAAAGGAAACCGGGGATCCTGCCGCCATCTGCGCAGCCATCCGGTCAGGGACACGCGGTACCCACTTATCCAAGTCCGGGTGGGCAGCCACGCGGCGGGGAGGAGGCCAGCGGCGGCCAGGTGGGATCTGGTAAGGATTCAGCAGACGCTCTGGGGGAGGCGGGCTCCAAAGGTGTGCAGCGAGCCCCGAAGCTGCCGGCGCCCTCCGTGTCCCCTTCAATGAGATACACCTGGGCGCGCAGCCAGAGTGCTGGAGACATTAGGGAAGCTGTGAGCCCTCAGCTGCATGCATACGGCCAAGTTTGTTGGACACCTTCGAGTCCCCAGGCCTGGTGAACTACACTGGGGGTGAGCCACTGCTGCACGGTTAAATTTGAGCCTGGGCCTCTGCAAACCTGTGAGTTCTGGTTTGCAGCTGCAGGCTGTGCAGGAAAAGTAGCACCCACACTTCCTCGTCCCAGTCTCACGCTTCACGCTCTTCCTGGGCGCCGAGAGTATCATGACGTACGGATCCCGCATCCACCCAGCCCTGCACAGCTACTGCAGCAGGTGCGGCGTGCAGAGTTTCCACACATTAGTCTCTCACCCCAGCGTTTACAGCGTCACCCCACACTTCCTGGACGCGGGCACGCCGATCATGTAGTTTTTGATCTTTAAAATAATCCACTATTCATCTTTGAGGCCTCACAGGGTTAGTATGTTGTCTTGTTTTGCGGTAGGAGCCCAATAAAATCTGTGAATGTTTTTGGCCTGGGTCTTGAAGGATAGATACAATTTAGGCAAAAGGAGATTGGATTACTACATGTTAAAGGGAAAGAACAGCAGGCAAAGACAGGAATCCACAGGACAGATACACAGATTTTCATTTGTTGTACTAGAAAGTAACTATGGGCATGCAATGGGAAGTAAGGCAGGAAGGATAGGTAGGGTCGACTCAACAAACTTAAGAGTAACAACGATATAACCCAATGTAAACTGTAAATAATGAAAGGCAGGTAAATTGAGATTTTATTTGGAAATCTCTAATATAGCTAACAACATGCTGTACTGTAATTGTTTTTCTGTCTTCTGTGTAATCTTCTGAGGGATTATAATCCATGCGTTTAGCACAGTACCTGGTGTGGTGAAGACACTCAGTATTTGCTGGGGATGAAGATTACAGTCAACTCAGCAATTTATCTGTCCATTGTTCCCACCTCATCACCTTCCCAAATCTAGTACATTACAATTTTATAATCAATACCATAGCTATTTCCTAGATCTTAAGGCTTCAAGGGAATACAAAGTAACTCCCGTTCACAAGAAGTTTGGGAGCTCTAGGAGCCCTTTTGGTTTCTATATCAATCTAGGATGGAGGATACAAAATTAACAACTCTTAATAGTTTTCTCTTCTTACACAGGTGAACTGAGAGAACACTTTTCACAATTTGGCCATGTACGAAAGTGCACTGTTCCTTTTGTGAGTATTATCTTTTTTAAAAAAAGTAATAATGTTATCCTCTAATTCTTGATTTTTTTGTGTGAAAGCATCAATTTATACAATTTGTAATGAAGTGAAGCTGTTCAGTCTTTGTTGATTAAATTATGGGTGATACTGCTTTAAAAAAATAAACCTTATCCTAGGTATTTGAGGTATTTGTGTTAGTTTTTTATTGTTGCATAAAATTATGACAAACTTAATGGCTCAAAACAACACACATACATTATCTCACAGTTTGTACAGATCAGGAGTCCAGGCATAGCTTTGCTGGGTCCTCTATTCAGAGTTTCACGTAGCTGTGATCAGGTGTCAGCTGGAGCTGCAGTCTCATCAGAGGCTCAACTGGGAACGATTGATTTCCAAGCTCCCTTAGGTTGTTGGTAGAATCAGTCTTTCAGCTGTAGGAGTGGGGTGTCTGCTATCTTCCTGGCTTTCAGCTGGAGGCTGCTCTCAGCTCCTAGGAACTGCCTGCAGTTCCTTGTTAGCCAGCTTCTCTCCCATGTGGCAGCTTGCTTCAAAGTCAGCAAGGGAGTTTCTCTGGTCTGGTAAGATAGTTTTATAATGTAGTCTTTGGAGTGACACGCCATCATCCTTGCTGTATAACCTGATCAAGGGAGCAATATCCCATCACTTTTGCTATATTCTTATGGTTAGAAGCGTGTCATAGGCCTTGCCCACATTCAAGGGGAGAGATTATACAGGGTCAACATGGTGGGACACATGGAGATCTTGGGGCTGTTTTGGAATTTTGTCTATTACAGTGTTGTAATAAGGACTTCAGAGAGTAGAGGATAATTTTATCATAAAACTAACTGGTGGAGAATATTTTAACCTTTATCCTCATTGAGTTGAGTGCTTTTTGTGTGTGTTTCTATTTGTTACATTTTCTTTGCCTCCTCATGAGGGTTCAGAAATCAATCTATAGGGAATTCCCTGGCGGTCCAGTGGTAAGGACTCTGTGCTCTCACTGTGGAGGGCGTGGGTTCAATCCCTGGTGGGGGAACTAAGATCCCACAAGCCTCGGGGTATGGCATAAATAAGTAAATAAGTTAAAAAAAAGTAATGGAGTCCTTTAATTCCAAAAAAAAGTCTTAAAAAAATCAATCTATAGATTTGTTCTACTTTATCCTGGGCTGTCTTTTTCTGTGGACTCTAGATTACTGTTTTTTGGGGTGTGTGATGTGAATACACAGATTTACACATGCTTCACTAAAACTGCTTTTTTTCTCGTGGCACTGAAAAGGCTGTGGTAAAGTATCAACTTAAATTCTTAACGCTTGGTTAAACGTTACTTGCCTTACAAAGATCTAACAGATTACGCATATCCAGTGCTAGTAAAGGTGTAGGGAAACTGGTACTGAAATTGTTGAGAAGTTAACTGATACCTTCACTGAAGGGTAATTTGGCAAAATCTATTAACAGTAAGAATTTGCCTTTGATCTAGCAGTTCCATTTCTAGGAATTTATTCTACAGAAATGTGAGGTCAAGAATGTTCAAAACAGCATTGTTTAATAATATCATAATTGGAAAATCTAAGTGTTCATCAGTGGGGTTGGTTAAATAGATACTAATTCATTGATACAATGGGATTTATAGTTGATTAAAAAAATGAGCATGCGTATTACAGACATGAAAATCTGTAAGCATAAAAAATAGTTTTAAAAGTGTATGAAATTGGGCTTCTCTGGTGGCACAGTGGTTGAGAGTCCACCTGCCAATGCAGGGGACACGTCCAGGAAGATCCCACATGCTGCGGAGCGGCTGGGCCCTTGAGCCATGGCCGCTGAGCCTGCGCGTCTGGAGCCTGTGCTCCGCAACGGGAGAGGTCACAACAGTGAGAGGTCCGTGTACCCTCCCCCCCAAAAAAAGTGATGAACTTTGTATTTTTTTGAAGAGCATTAAAAAAAATGTTTCTTGGGAATTCCCTGGCAGTCCAGTGGTTAGGACTCCGTGCTTCTACTGCAGGGGGCAAAGGGTTCGATCCCTAGTTGGGGAACCAAGATCCCACATGCCACGTGGCCAAAAAATAAATAAAAATATTAAAAAATAAAGTTTCTCCAAAAGGTAACATTTTTCTTGGTTGCCATTTCCCTCTTAAAAGAATTTAGGAGCCAGAGTTAACAGATTTTAGATTTAAACATGAGGTTTTGATTCTTGGGAAAATTAAGTAATGTGTAACAGGAAGAAAATTAGTTTCTAGTAACAAGTTCATTGTACTCAAGTTAGAAATGCAGGTTCCAATTTTAGATACATAGTATCTAAATTTTAGCACAAAAATGTTAATGCCTTTACAAATGGAAATGGCCACCTGGAGTAGAGTGCTTTAGAAATCGTCCTATCTCAGGTAAGGAGTGAATCACTGGGACATTAACAGAAACTTTTCCTGTGTTCTAGGTTAATACTTATAAACTTACCTTCCAGGTATATGGGGGCAATTTCCAAGAATGTGTTTTTGGGGGCAGAGCACAACATAACTTTGTAACAAGACTGATGATGTACATTGAGTGAATAGACATCTTGGCCTTTTTTACATAGAAGGGCTGGAGGACTAGGTGGGGTACGTCTAAGCACACTAGAATCTCTGATGTATAAGACATATAGAATCTGATGTATAGGTTGAATGATAAGCACTCTGTCTTTTGCACAAAGGGAGGTAGCAGAACTGCTTAAATTAACCAGAAGTCTAGAACTAGGTAAATAAGGGTAACTTTTTTCCCCTTTTTCATTAGGAGCATGTGATGATAATGATGGTAGTTGTGATGAGGGTAGTTAATCTCAGAAATTACTAGAAATGCACCTAGGTCTTAAGGGTTAATTTTCTAGTTTCTAGAAGTGAAGAAGTTAGAAACAGGAAGAGTACTTCTTTATGTGATCAAAATTTCGCTTGACTGTTGCTGTTAATGGTTTATATCTAGAATGACAGAGAAAGCTCTTTACTCATATTTTATTTCTCCAGTGGCGGTAGAGAAGCAGAGAGAGTGTTATGATTAAGAGATTAAGCTTTGGGTAAATAGGAGAGTATTTGTATTAAAGCAGGGTTTTTTATATTTATTAAAATGTGTTTTACTCCATTTTGGCAGATGAAAAAGTTGGTAGTTTGATTTGGAACTCCTGGAAACTTTCTCAAGTTCATGATTATTAATCTCTTCCTAAATTTTGAATTTTTAGGACAAAGAGACTGGCTTTCACAGAGGTATGGGTTGGATTCAATTTTCTTCAGAAGAAGAACTTCACAATGCACTACAACAGGAAAATCATGTTATTGATGGAGTAAAGGTAAATATTTTTCTGTATCATGTCATGAGCTTTCTGTATATCAGTTAAATAGGTCAGAAGTGTGAAATGACAGGGACTTTGGAAGATGTGTAATTTAATGTTTGTTAAAGAATGGTGGTGGTGGGAGAATGCCCAGTTCTAAAAGGTCTGGAAAGGGAAGTACAAGAAGACACTTTAATGGTTAGCAAGGTATATGCAACACAGAACGGTGGAAACGGCAGGGAGACCCTGGTTGAAATCCTGGCTTTTCCACTTACTGTGTGATCTTGGGCCAGACTGATTTACAATTTTTAATTGAAGTTCAGAGAGTCTTAAGTACAAGGAACAAATAACATCCTTTGACTTCCTGGTGCTGACTCCCTAATAAAACAACAGTTTTCAGTTTTAATGTTTTTGCAGACATTGCCTTTCCTTAGAGTGCTTATTATGTGATTGCTTTTTTTTCCCAGCTCCATGTTCAAGCTCAAAAACCCAAAGCTTTGCAAGGGGACCAAACATCTGATGAAGAGAGAGATTTTTGAGAACATCACTGCCTATTAAATAAAGTAAACAAAACTGGAAATTCTGTCTAAATGTTTTTATTGGAAACAGATAGTTGCACCAAGCAAGAGCTTACTTTCCCCACTCCAAATTAAAACAGAGCACAACAGGGGCCAACATCATTTGGCAGGACACTTCCAATATGTGAACATCCTTCTTTCTACGCACTGTGGTTGGGCTAACTTTATTTGTAAGCAGTCATTCTTAGACAAAATATTAACCCCAAAGTACTAATGTCACTCGAAAGGGAAGTGGCCTTAATTTCATGTGTGGGGCAGTATGTTCTGTAAATGCCAAAAGGTGGGAGAAAGCACAAACACAACCCACTCTTTAAAAAAAACTAAATAATTCAAAGTAGAATTTTTCCATCCCCCCCTTTCTCCTATAATAAAAAGTAGTGCTGGGCTCTGACACCCAGATTTTGTTTTCATCCTGGCCATTTACAAAGTGTACCCCTATATGACTTTCATCATTAGGGTTATGAATAATAGTTCATTCACTCTGAAGAAAGTATCTACTCCTTTCTCCTCTTCTTGCCTTCGTGCTCATGTTCCTTGGGGCGGCTGCTATCTGAGGGTCTTTTAGAGCCACCGTGCTGTTTGGCTTCTTCCAAAAATTTGTCCAAACCAAAAGGATCCTCCTCAAACTGAACTGGTCCTTCTCGGCCTCTTTGTCTACGGTCTGAACCAGAAAACTCCTTATCGGGAACAAATCTAAGGAAAAAGAAATGACCATGAACTACTTTGTTTTCACTGGTGCAGACACAAACTAAACTGTCTGCCTTGGTACCTGTTAGTCTTTATCCTGGCTTCTAGGTCATCACCATACATGTCCTTGTCCAGATTTTTACTGGGCCTGTAAATATTCTGGGCCATATCTTTACCACCTCTCCAGGCTTGATCATAAACATTGTAAATTTCATCTTCTCCACCTGCAAAACCACTGTCCATACCCTGTGGAAAAATAGAGGATGTTAAAAATGTACGTTATTATTTATTAAAAGTTGAATCTGATTACATTCTTGTGAAGAGTAAAAACCCTTGCTCATTTATAGCTCACATTTTCAGTAATCTGAACTGCAAATAAAAAGGTCATTAAAGAACAGTCACAAAGTCCATTAACTTTTGTTCATACCCGCTTTGGGTTCTTAGGTTAAGTGTGGTGCTCACTAACAACTGACTGCTTTAGCATAGTGGTCTTTAAAATTGGAGGATACTAGTATGTTAATTTCCTTTTCCCTGAGGATTGGTATTCATATAACAGCTAATATATGCTATTTCTAGACTCTTTGTACCTTGGATTGGTTGAAGAGCCTTTGGTCATACTGAACTTCATTGGAAGTCCGAGGATTGGGCACACCCAGAGCAATGACTTCGCTGATATCTCGATTTTCATTTCTCTGCAGTTTCGACCTGTTTTGAAATACCATGTCACAAACTGAAAATTCTTCACAAACAAGTTGAATTTCCACTTAAATACAATCGATATCAGAAGCAGAGTAAATATGTACATTCACATCTTGTGAATATATATATTCCTTGATAATGCATCATCAGGATGGCAGCTCTTAAGGCATTTCAGATACATGATTATAAGAGATAGGGTTTTACAGTTAAGCCTTCATGATAGCAGAAAAGAACTGCTAAGAGACCCTTCTTTCCTTGAGATAAAATTGGTATATAACATATAAGTTTCAGGACTACAACATAATTCAGCATCTGTATACCCTACACAAAGTGATCACCAAAAGTCTAGTTACTATCCATCACCATACAATTGACCTTCAGCCATTTCACCAATCCCTCAACCCCCTTCCCCTCTGGTAACCACCAATCTGTTTTCTGTATCTATGAGTTTGTTTTTGTTTTGTTTTGTTCATTTTGTTCTGTTTTTGTAGACTTCACATGAGTGAAATCACACAGTATTTTTCTTTCTCTGACTTGTTTCACTTGGCATAATACCCTCAAGGTTCATCCATGTTGTCACAAATGGCAGGATTTCATTTTTATGCCTGAGTTGTATTCTAGTGTACACACACATGCCCCAGATCATCTTTATCCATTCATCTGTTGATGGGCACTTAGGTTGCTTCCACATCTTGGCTATTGTAAATAATGTTGCAGTGAACACAGGGATGCATATACTTTTTTGAATTCGTGTTTTTGTATTCTTCAGAAAAATGCCCAGAAGTGGAATAGCTGGATCATATGGTAGTTCTATTCTTAATTTTTAAAGGAATCTCCATAGTGTTTTCCATACTGACTGTACCAATTTATACTCCCACAAACAGTGCATGAGGGTTCTCTTTTCTCCACATCCTCTCCAATGCTTGCTATTTCTTGTCTTTCTGATAACAGCCATTCTAACAGGTGTGTGGTTTTAATTTGCATTTCCCTAATAATTAGTGATGTTATCTTTTCATGTGCCTGTTGACCATCTGCATATCTTCTTTGCAAAAATGTCTATCCAGATCCTCTGCCCATTTAATTGGGTTTGTTTTTTTGTTGTTGAGTTGTATGAGTTCTTTATATATTTTAGATATTAATCCCTTGTTGGATATATGATTTGCAAGTATCTTCTCCCATTCAGTAGGCTGCCTTTTCGTTTTGAAGATGGTTTCCTTCACCGTGCAGAAGTTTTTAGTTTAATATAGTCCCATTTATTTTTCCTTTTGTTTCCTTTGCCTTTGGAGTCAGATTCACAAAAAACATTGCTAAGACCAATGTCAAAGAGCTTATTACTACTTGTGTTTTCTTCTAGGAATTTTATGGTTTAAGGTTTTACATTCAAATCCTTAATTCATTTTGAGTTAATTTTTGTGCATGGTGTAAGATAGTGGTCTAGTTTCATTCTTTTGCCTGTAGCTGTCCAGTTTTTCCAATACCATTTATTGAAGAGACTGTCCTTTCTCAAAAGAATCATTCTTGATATGGAAGTCTTTAATACAAGCAATCACCTTGTAATGCATGCTGAGATATGAAACTGCTATGGTCTATATCTGCTATTATAAAGGGTTAGGGGGAGTAGATGCAAATTAGATGTATCACATGAATCATTTTCAATAAGCTAGAGTCAGTTCTTTTACCTAACCACACTTAGTAAGTTTATTCTATTAGAATTCTGAGGTAAACATGTCAATGACTGGATTACTCAGTAAGATTTTTGACATTCAGATTAACTTAATTCCCCTGCTGTTTCAGTACATATGAAATCTACATCGCAGTGATACCATAGTAACCATCATCATTTATTTTACTAGAGACTTAGGTCTTAAAATGATTTCTATAGACAATCTAATTTTCATACAATCACAAGTTTAAAGCTTTTCTATGTTATCAATTCTCATACTTACATTACTGGTTTTAAGGGCTCAATTTATCCACAGAGCCATTTTGATTTTTGCAGCTTAGGAATTTCAGACTAAGAGTGTCATTAACTGTGCACTTTCATACTTTGTTCCTCTCTCCTACACTGTACATTTAAACACAACTCTAAATTCAGATTTTCTGCTTCCCTATGACTTCACTCATCAGGGAGATGAAATATGCCATTAAACAACAAAGAACACCACCAGCAGGAATCTGTCGTAGATACGACTTGAAAAAATAGATTGTATCAGCTCAGAGGAGGATGAGAGCATGGAAAACTGCTTATTTGGAAAGAAAATGTTTTACATTTGCATTTAACCCTTACTCAGAATTCCACCTCTGTATTACAGCATGTCTTCAACGTTTCAGCAATTTCAGTCCTCGGCCTTTGGTGAACCACAAACTTCACTAATCCCTACTTTATTCCCAGTCTCCATACATGTATTTCCCTTGTTCTATACAAGTCTGTACTTACTAAGAGCACTCTGTCAATTTTCCTAAGTAATTTGAAATGACAGCTCTGTCTTTCTGAATTTTAAGTAAAACTGCTCATGAAAAGAGGCTGACCTTCACTTCTTACAAAACCTGCTCTTCTTCCCCACTGTACTTGGTACAGTACTCTGCACGTGAAAGGACCTCAATAAAGGTACAGAAGCTTATTTCCTGTCTAGAGGAATAGGCACATGATAAATTTGTCTCACCATTTTAAACAGGAAAAGAACAGACCAGAACAGGCATATCCTCAACTTTCTATTCACAAACATGATCTCAATTCCCTTTTCTATATCCCCATCATTCTCAACTCTAGCTGACTCTACAAGGTAATGGAAGAAAAGATAACTTCCATGGGTAGTTACTTCTTCTGCTAAGACAGAGTAAGCAGTTAAGTGCAAGAAAATAAGTGCTGATTTATTAAGTTATCAACCTGAAGAGGAAAGAGAGAGAAGCAAACTGGTCTTAGTGCACTAAACCTCCTCTCTAAAAGGTTCACAGAGGCCACTCTTCATAATTCGTATTTATCTCAAATAGTACCTACCTCTTATCTGGAGCTGCCCTGGAAAGATTCCGGTCATGCTGTCTCTCTTTTCGCCTGTCATGCCGGATTTCATCCCTCTCACGTGCCTCCCCATCCTCTGTGTGGACACAGTTGAAAATTATTATTATTATTATTATTTTCAGTATGCGGGCCTCTCACTGTTGTGGCCTCTCCCGTTGCGGAGCACAGACTCCGGACGCGCAGGCCCAGCGGCCATGGGCTCACTGACCCAGCTGCTCCGCAGCATGTGGGATCTTCCTGGACCGGGGCACGAACCCGTGTCCCCTGCATTGGCAGGCGGACTCTCAACCACTGCACCACCAGGGAAGCCCTGAAAATTATTTTATCACTATATTACCCATTAATATTTTGAACAAGAGAATATTCTTTAACCTTAGACAGAAAAATCCATGAATTTCTTTGTACTCACATTCAGCCCTTTTAACCTTACTTGCAATTAATTTAAATCCAACAGTATTCGTTTAATTTTTGAATGTGAATTCCAGAATCATGCATGCAGCTAAAGTGTTTAGGCATAAAGTGTACTAATATCTTTATGAAACACATCAAAGTAGTATGGTGGATTAACAGATGGAGAGAGAGCTGGGTAGGTATGTGATAAAGCAAATTTAGCAATGCTAATCGTTTTCAAATAAATGTTAACTGTAGAATCTAGGTGGTGGAGATATGGGTTTTCATTGTACAATTCTTTCAACTTTTCTACGTGTTTTAAAATTTTCATAATAAAATGTCAGGAAAAAAGAATTATGTAAAGTTTATCCTTATATTTTCAAAGACTGACTTCGAATAAAGAACCTTTTGCTCATGGTACATTGGGGCTGGCTGCACCTTGATCTGTATCTATTGTGTTTATGTCTATCTTCATTTCACTGCCCTCTCCAGGCTGAAGGGATATAGTGTAGATATAGAAGGAATACAGTGTAGAGCATGAGCTTTGGAGCCAGACTGTGTGGATTCAAATCCTGTTTCTACAACAGATTAGCAAATGTGAAATTGTGCTGATGACTTAACCCCTCTGAGACTTCGTCTCCTCCTCTGTAAAACAGTGATAATAACAGAACCACTGCATAGGGTTGCTGTAGGGATTATATAAGGTAATATATGTAAAGTGCTCAGAGTGGTGCCTGCCATAATAAACACTCAATAAGCGTTAGCTTTTATTAATATTTGGCAAGATATTTTTTAAATTTTTAACTAATTTCTCAAGAACCATTCTGTTTTTTGTTTTTGTTTTTTAATCAGTTTAGAGAACTTAGATACAGGGAAGTTTTACTCTGAATTACCTTCAGAGGCTAGGTTACAACAGGTAGCTTTTTAAATCTTGCCTCATTAAGACATATATATATGATTCAAGGAAGTGGATTACTACTTATAACCTTAGTTACTTTCCTATAGTTGAACTCTAGACTCCTATAACAAATTGTCTGCTTGACACCTCCATTTTAAACTTAACATGTCCACAACTAAACTCTTAATCTTTCCCTCCCAAATATCGTCCCCCTGCAGTCTTCTCAATATTAGTAAATGGCAACTCAATCCTTCTCAAATATTTAGATCAAAACTTCTAGTCATCCTTGACTCCCTTTCTGTCATTCCTCTACCAAATCCATAAGCAAATTTTGTCAGCTCTACTTCCAAAATACTTCCAGTAACTGACCATGTTTTCACTACCTCTCATTATTATCTCTCATCTGGATTACTGCAATAGCTTTCCAAACGGTTTCCCTGCTTCTCCAAATGACCATTCCATAGCCTTCTAACATATGCAAAATCATGTCACTCTGCTCAAAACTCTTCAAATTGCTTCCCTTGTTACTTGAAGTAAAAGCTATGTTCTTACAACGACTAGAAGGCATACATGACCTGGCCACTTTGCCCTAACTACTCTGACACCTCATCTCCTACTGCTTAGCTTTCTCAGTCTAATCCACCCATACTGGCCTCCTGCTTTTCCTTGAACACACCAGTTACACTCCCAACTCAGGGCCTTTGCACTTGCTGTTCCTTCTATCTGGGATGCTCCTCCCTCAGATATCCACATGGCTCAGTTCCTTACTTCCTTCAAGTGTTTGTGCTAATGTTACTATCTTAGAAGTGAGGCCTATTCCAACCACTCTCTCCTTCTGGCACTTTTATACTCCTTCTCTGTTTTATTTTTCTCCATAGCTATTATCACCTTCTAATATACTATATGACTAACTTTTTTTGGTCTATCTACATTCACTAAAATGCTCACTGCTATACCCCCTACCTGTCTAGTAGAAAACTCTGTGTCTAGAAGAGAGCCTTGCACACAGTAGGTGCTCAGTATGAACTGAATAATTACACTAGTCTAGGATTTATTAATGAAAGAAAAACTACCCTCGTAATTTTCTTGAATTAGAATTAGTCTTCTCACTCTACCTGAATTAATATACCAATGTAGACCACTAGATAAAGCCAGAGAGAAAATACTGGCAAATTTAATGATCAAAGGCCTACAAGATAGAAAAACTCTCGATCAGTTTACCATGTGGGGGAGATGAATTATTCAGTTGGAGATAAGATTTCTCTAAGTTTCAAGAAAATTAAAATAAGAGAAAACTAAGCCTATCATTTGAGTAATATGTGATTTTTAAAAGTATACTGCTCAGAACTTTAATAACTTCTGGTGTTCTTGCATATTAGAGGCCCACATTTAAATACACATTCTTTATTTTCTACTGCTTCAGCTTAATAAGGCAGAAACTACTGTTTCACTTCTAAATTATTTCTGAAATATCTATATTTATATGTATGTACTGCTCTGTATGCAATAAAAAACAATAGAGATTTTCTAAAATGAGATAGATATTATTAACAATGCAAATTCAGTTTAGTAATGAGTATGTCATACCTTTTTCCACATGGGTTTTGATCCCAGCTCTTCTCTCCCTGGCTTTCTGGGCCATTTCTCTAAGTTTCTCTTCATGTTTCTCCTTTTCTTTTTGAGCCATCTTTCTCTCTACTTGAGCACGCATTTCCACAGCTTCACGAGCCTGTTAGTAAAGTCAGATGTTAAATAAGACACTACTGGGGATAAAGAATTACAGCTGTCATGTAACTCCCTGACTAAACTCTGGCTTGAAAGAAGTTATAAAGAATTCAAATTTGTTACTGCCGATTAAAACAAAGATTCTTGTCTACAAAAAGATTACTTGTCTAGACGACATTGCAAATTTAGCTTTTTCACTCAGAGAATTGTTTTAGTGGTTGAAACTATAGTGACCCCAATCAATCTTGTAAGTCAGTGTTTCACTAATGTTTCCTCAGAAACAACCTAAAAAATAAAATTAAACAAGATTCCAGTAAAGAAAATTTCAATATCAATAACAGGAACTGGTTATATTCTCAAAATCAATCAGACCAACTCAAGATAAATCCTTAGAGGGCAGATAGCAGATGCAAGAAGAATTACAATCCTGCAGCCTGTGGAACAAAAACCACATTCACAGAAAGATAGACAAGATGAAAACGCAGAGGGCTATGTACCAGATGAAGGAACAAGATAAAACCCCAGAAAAACAACTAAATGAAGGAGATAGGCAACCTTCCACAAAAAGAATTCAGAATAACGATAGTGAAGATGATCCAGGACCTCGGAAAAAGAATGGAGGCAAAGATCGAGAAGAAGCAAGAAATGTTTAACAAAGACCTAGAAGAATTAAAAAACAAACAGAGATGAACAATGCAATAACTGAAATGAAAACTACACTAGAACGAATCAATAGCAGAATAAATGAGGAAGAAGAACAGATAAGTGACCTGGAAGACAGAATGGTGGAATTCACTGCTGCGGAACAGCATAAAGAAAAAAGAATGAAAAGAAATGAAGACAGCCTAAGAGACCTCTGGGACAACGTTAAATGCAACAACATTCGCATTATAGGGGTCCCAGAAGGAGAAGAGAGAGAGAAAGGACCCAAGAAAATATTTGAAGAGATTATAGTCGAAAACTTCCCTAACATGGGAAAGGAAATAGCCACCCAAGTCCAGGAAGTGCAAAGAGTCCCATACAGGATAAACCCAAGGAGAAACACACCGAGACACATAATAATCACATTAGCAAAAATTAAAGACAAAGAAAAATTATTGAAAGCAGCAAGAGAAAAACGGCAAATAACATACAAGGGAACTCCCATAAGGTTAACAGCTGATTTCTCAACAGAAACTCTACAAGCCAGAAGGGAGTGGCATGATCATACTTAAAGTGATGAAAGTGAAGAACCTACAACCAAGATTACTCTACCCAGCAAGGATCTCATCCAGATTAAACAGAGAAATCAAAAGCTTTACAGACAAGCAAAAGCTAAGAGACTTCACCACCACCAGATCAGCTCTACAACAAATGCTAAAGGAACTTCTCTAAGTGGGAAAAACAAGAGAAGAAAAGGACCTACAAAAACAAACCCAAAACAATTAAGAAAATGGTCATAGGAACATACATATCGATAATCACCTTAAACATAAATGGATTAAATGCACCAACCAAAAGACACAGGCTTGCTGAACGGATAGAAAACCAAGACCCGTATATATGCTGTCTACAAGAGACCCACTTCAGACCTAGGGACACATACAGATTGAAAGTGAGGGGATGGAAAAAGATATTCCATGCAAATGGAAATCAAAAGAAAGCTGGAGTAGCAATACTCATATCAGACAAAATAGACTTTAAAATAAAGAATGTTCAAAAGACAAGGAAGGACACTACATAATGATCAAGGGATCAATCCAAGAAGATATAACAATTATAAATATATATGCACCCAACATAGGAGCACCTCAATACATAAGGCAACTGCTAACAGCTATAAAAGAGGAGATCGACAGTAACATAATAATGGTGGGGGACTTTAACACACCTCACTTACACCAATGGACAGATCATCCAAAATGAAAATAAATAAGAAAACACAAGCTTTAAATGACAAAATAGACCAGATAGATTTAATTGATATTTATAGGACATTCCATCTGAAAACAGCAGATTACACTTTCTTCTCAAGTGTGCACGGAACATTCTCCAGGATAGATCACATCTTGGGTCACAAATCCAGCCTCAGTAAATTTAAGAAAATTGAAATCATATCAAGCATCTTTTCTGACCACAACGCTATAAGATTAGAAATGAATTACAGGGAAAAAAACCCTAAAAAACACAAACACGTGGAGGCTAAACAATACATTACTAAATAACCAGGGGATAACTGAAGAAATCAAAGAGGAAATCAAAAACTACCTAGAGACAAATGACAATGACGATCCAAAACCTATGGGATGCAGCAAAAGCAGTTCTAAGAGGGAAGTTTATAGCTATATAACCTACCTCAAGAAACAAGAAAAATCTCAAACAATCTAACCTTACACCTAAAGGAACCAGAGAAAGAAGAACAAACAAAACGCAAAGTTAGCAGAAGGAAAGAAATCATAAAGATCAGAGCAGAAATAAATGAAATAGAAACAAACAAAACAACAGCAAAGATCAATAAAACTAAAAGCTGGTTTTTTGAGAAGATAAGCAAAATTGATAAACCATTAGCCAGACTCATCAAGAAAAAGAGGGAGAGGACTCAAATCAATAAAATTAGAAATGAAAAGGAGAAGTTACAACAGGCACCGCAGAAATACAAAGCATCCTAAGAGACTACTACAAGCAACTCTATGACAATAAAATGGACAACGTGGAAAAATGGACAAATTCTTAGAAAGGTATAAGCTTCCAAGACTGAACCAGGAAGAAACAGAAAATATGAACACACCAATCACAAGTAATGAAATTGAAACTGTGATTAAAAATCTTCCAACAAAGTCCAGGACCAGATGGCTTCACAGGTGAATTCTATCAAACATTTAGAGAAGAGCTAACACCCATCCTTCTCAAACTCTTCCAAAAAATGGCGGAGGAAGGAATACTCCCAAACTCATTCTATGAGGCCACTATCACCCTGATACCAAAGCCAGACAAAGATACTACAAAAAAAGAAAATTAGAGACCAATATCACTGATGAATATAGATGCAAAACTCCTCAACAAAATAATAGCAAACGGAATCCAACAACACATTAAAAGGATCATACACCATGATCAAGTGGGATTTATCCCAGGGATGCAAGGATTCTTCAACATACACAAATCAATCAATGTGATACACCATATTAACAAACTGAAGAATAAAAACCATATGATCATTTCAATAGATGCAGAAAAAGCTTTTGACAAAATTCAGCACCCATTTATGATAAAAACTCTCCAGAAAATGGGCACAGAGGGAACCTACGTCAACATAATAAAGGCCATATACGACAAACCCACAGCAAATATCATTCTCAATGGTGAAAAACGGAAAGCATTTCCTCTAAGATCAGGAATAAGACAAGGATGTCCACTCTCACCACTATTATTCAACCTAGTTTTGGAAGTCCTAGCCACAGCAATCAGAGAGGAAAAAGAAATAAAAGGAATACAAATTGGAAAAGAAGAAGTAAAACTGTCACTGTTTGCAGATGACATGATACTATACATAGAGAATCCTAAAGATGCTACCAGAAAACTACTAGAGCTAATCAGTGAATTTGGTAAAGTTGCAGGATACAAAATCAATGCACAGAAATCTCTTGCATTCCTATAAACTAATGATGAAAAATCTGAAAGAGAAATTAAGGAAACACTCCCATTTACCACTGCAACAAAAAGAATAAAATACCTAGGAATAAACCTACCTAGGGAGACAAAAGACCTGTATGCAGAAAACTATAAGACACTGATGAAAGAAATTAAAGATGATACAAACAGATGCGGAGATATATACCATGTTCTTGGATTGGAAGAATCAATATTGTGAATATGACTATACTACCCAAAGCAATCTACAGATTCAATGCAATCCCTATCAAATTACCAATGGCATTTTTTACAGAACTAGAACAAAAAATCTTAAAATTTGTATGGAGACAAAAAAGACCCCGAATACCCAAAGCAGTCTTGAGGGCAAAACACAGAGCTGGAGGAATCAGACTCCCTGACTTCAGACTATACTACAAAGCTACAGTAATCAAGACAATATGGTACTGGCACAAAAACAGGAACATAGATCAATGGAACAAGATAGCAAGCCCAGAGATAAACCCACACACCTATGGTCAACTAATCTATGACAAAGGAGGCAAGGATATACAATGGAGAAAAGACAGTCTCTTCAATAAGTGGTGCTGGGAAAACTGGACAGCTACATGTAAAAGAATGAAATTAGAACGCTTCCTAACACCATACACAAAAATAAACTCAAAATGGATTAGAGACCTAAATGTAAGACTGGACACTATAAAACTCTTATAGGAAAACATAGGAAGAACACTCTTTGACATAAATCACAGCAAGATCTTTTTTGATCCACCTCCTAGAGTTATGGAAATAAAAGCAAAAATAAACAAATGGGACCTAATGAAACTTCAGAGCTTTTGCACAGTAAAGGAAACCATAAACAAGATGAAAAGACAACCCTCAGAATGGGGGAAAATATTTGCAAACAAATCAACGGACAAAGGATTAATCTCCAAAATATATAAATAGCTCATGCAGCTCAATATTAAAAACAACAAGCAACCCAATCCAAAAATGGGCAGAAGACCTAAATAGACATTTCTTCAAAGAAGACATACAGATGGCCGAGAAGCACATCAAAAGCTGCTCAACATGACTATTAGAGAAATGCAAATCAAAACTACAATGAGGTATCTCCTCACAGCTGTTAGAATGGGCATCAGAAAATCTACAAACCACAAATGCTGGAGAGGGTGTGGAGCAAAGGGAACCCTCTTGCACTGTTGGTGGGAATGTAAATTGATACAGCCACTATGAAGAACAGTATGGAGGTTCCTTAGAAAACTAAAAATAGAATTACCATATGACCCAGCAATCCCACTACTGGGCATATACCCAGAGAAAACCATAATTCAAAGACACATGCACCTCAGTGTTCACTGCAGCACTAATTACAATAGCCAGGTCATGGAAGCAACCTAAATACCCATCGACAGATGAATAGATAAAGAAGATGTGGTAAATATATACAATGAAATATTACTCAGCCATAAAAAAGGAATAAAATTGGGTCATTTGTAGAGATGTGGATGGATCTAAAGACTGTCATACAGAGTGAAGTAAGTCAGAAAGAGAAAAACAAATTGTATATTAACGCATATATGTGGAACCTAGAAAAATGGTACAGATGAACCGGTTTGCAGGGCAAACTTGACACACACGCAGAGAAGAAATGTATGGACACCAAGAGGGGAAAGTGGCGGGTGTGTGTGTGTGATGAATTGGGAGACTGCGATTGACATGTATACACCGATGTGGATAAAATGGATGACTAATAAGAACCTGCTGTATAACAAGATAAAATTCAAAAAAAAAAAGATAAAGCCTTAGTGTAGATGTGCAAGAGATAATTTCCATAAGGGTGCTCACTGTGACACAGAAGGTGTACTCTTCTATATTCTATACACACGCCATGATGTATGTAAAGTTCAAATACACATATTAATACCATGATATTAATAGACAGCCAATATTATGAATGTCATTTTCTATAGCATTCAACACATCGGAATGTTTATTTGCCCCTCCCTGATACCTTTTGGGAGACACCTACATTTAAAAGAGAGAAAAATGATGAAACCTAAAAAGAGCAGCTGGCAATCTTCCCAAAATGTGATCGGCCTAGTTAATCATTATTCTGGAATGTTGTGAGGAAGCCGAACCACCAGTGGTGAGGAAGGTGTACGAGTCTACGAACGCTGAGACCAGGTACAGAGCTGCAACCAGCACCTGTCATCTCTCGAACACATCCACAGGTGACAGCCTCTTCAGGTACTCAGCAGTGTAGCTAAAATAACAGTATCTTAGGTAACTGAGAACGGATTTACAAATTATCAATTAAACATCTTAATTATAACAGATCAACCTTCCGATCAGCAATGTAGAGGGCTTCGGCCAGTTTTGCAAAATTTTCATTGATGTGAACTGTCTGCAGTCCTCTTCCATCAGCTGCCAGACGTTTATCTAATGGAATTGTATAACCCTAGTGTGAAGGCAGATAGAAAACACTGGTCACAAAAGAGCTACTGCAGAGTCTTTAAAACTATATTTATATATGTCCGTTTTGACAACCATTTAAAGTTTTTTCCTTACATCTTTCTTCACAATTAAGCAACAACAGCAGCAGCTAACAATGAGTGCTTTATGTGGAGGATTGTTTAAGCACTTTATATCCATGGCCTCACTTAACCTTCACAACAATTCTGTAAGACTGGTAACATTATTATTTCCATTTCACAAATAAGGATACTGAGGTAACGTCCCCAAGGTCATACAGTTAATAAACAGACAAACTAGGATTTAAACTTGGGAAGTACGATTTCAGAGTGCACGCTCTGGGAAAACAGATTCTCATGTTAAGATTGTGGGTTATAATAAAAGGAAATCACTATCAAATAGTTAAAGTTGTTCATCAAGTAAATGTAACAGCCATACAAAGGTAGAACAAATCACTAAAATCACAGCGTCTATAGGTAGCTTAATCCGCTATACTGTTCTCATGACTTGTCAGATTCTAGGAACCCTGCAAGTTTTAGTAAATGGAAAAAAGATAAAATTTGCTAGACAACTAAGATTCTGTGTTTTGAAATTTTGCATTCTACTTCAACAACTCAAGGAATACGTTTGAACATTCATGTAATTTTCAGACTTAGCTTTATTCTTCCAGATTTCTGACTAGACTCCCAAATACTGACCTCTAGTCCATGGTCTTTATTCCCAATATAAGGAAGTGTTACAGAGTCAGCTCGAGATACCATAGTTACATACATATTAATAAATCCAAACCAGACCACCCAACAATCTTTTTGTTTCAGGATGAGTGTATAACTTCTTCTTTTTTTTTTTGGACACGCTGCACAGCTTGTGGGATCTTACTTCCCCGACCAGGGACTGAACCTGGGCACTTGGCAGTGAAAGTGCGGAGTCTTATCCACTGGACCACCAGGGAATTCCCTAACTTCCTTTAAGGAATAATTTATATTTAAACCATGGGTTAACGTAGCCTTATTCACCCATCAACATCAGAATCATGAAATATTATTTGACAGAAAAGAGGAAACAGTGATTAGGAAATTTATTCTGCATTATTTTACAGATTCTTCATGACTCCTGGTAGCTTTGGTGATTAGTACATATAGTTTATACTTGCATTGTTATAAACAGAAACAAGTAATTTAAAAATTAAAGCACTGAATATATCCAAACATTTACTCTGTTTTGTCATATGATTATTTAAATTGGTTTAAATCCTTTCAGGAAGAATTTTAGATATAACTTTGAGTTTTCTAAAGAATACTATCTTTCATTGATATGTTACTTTATTCTACCCTTTCCTTCTCTATATGCTTCCAGTAACTACAATTTACTAGGAGAATCCACATGGTATTCATGTGCCTGGCATACTAACATTTCTATTACATTAAAATAAAAAGAGAAAAGTCACATAAGTTGAGTGTTCCTTCTTGAAAATCTTCAGCTAAATGAGATGCTGAGGTTTCAGCTAAAGGTACCCAGGCTGAAGGTCCTTCCTGGGTGTTTTCCAGGAGGTTCTAAAACTAAGACAAGTTAATTACCTTTTATGATTTTATGACAAGTTAATTACCTTTGCATTTTTCCAGTTTGAAATACAGGGAGGAATCTTCCACTCTTGTTGTTCCTTCACGGTCATCTGAATTGAGAAAAGAGAGGAAGAAGAGACATTTTTAGATTTATAGTCTAGCTAAAAACCGAAGTGCAATCTTTCTCTTCAAAGACAGCTCAGTATACACTACATATGGATGGATTTAGTCAAAGGTCCTAATTCCATTTGTTTGGTGGCACTATATACTATGTTCCCATATCATGGGTTCTAGTAATAACTTTAATATAAAAAATAATCTGTAAATTATTTTTGACAGTTATAAATGCTGGTTAGTATTTTTACATATTTAAACTGATGTGACTTCTTTCAGATGAGAAACTTGTTTTTTTAGTTGGGTAATAAAATATCTAAAAAAAGCCACTTGGACTATGAAGCACAGACCTAATGATCCCAGGTACTTCCTTCCTATAACTATGATAACATTCTTCTTGTCAAATACCAGACCCTTTTCATTCCATTAAATGCAGGGGTTAGGTTAATAATAATAAAACTACTAGCTAACATTTTACATACATTCTCATAGGCACTCTGGAACTGCATATTATAGTCTTGAGTGGGTCCCTATTTGGTCTTGGAAAACAAATTAAAGAAACAATAAGTGTGGTGAAATGTAACTACATAGGCATCTAGACTTTATTCTATGCGAGGTTATTTATAAAATTAGTAATCATGAGTACAAAAAGAGATTTTAAACTAGAGCAAAGATTACCTTTCGGCTAGGAGAATGCATGACAGGTGCAGGAGGAGAAGGTGGTCCCCGGGGAATTTTCTTATTAATCCTGAAGGATAAACCAAAGCACAACCACAGAGTGATACAGATTTTTCCTTTTTAGTTAATATGTCGTCTCCCCTCCTTATTTTTTATTATGTAAAGCTTCAAACAGATACAAAAACAGAGAGTATATAACAAACATCCACCTATTATATAGCAACGCGTTGAGAAGCTAGAGCTGGTGTATTCAATTAAGAATGTGCAGATTATGACCTGCTGAATGAGGGGCACAAGACACCCCCCCAGGGTCCGCAGATAGCTCTCTGAGCATCCAAGCTCCCACTCTGGGGAAGTGAAACACATTGGGTTGTTTCAATTAAAGGTGCAGTTTTAATACACCCACCTGAAGAAGTAGAGTCACAAGATTTATTATTACTTTCAGATCCCAGAAGTGAGGAGTGAGGAATGAGGAAAGAACTGGAGGAAGGATAATCTTCTGTCCTAGGCCACAAGTGAGCAGGAGATGGAGAGCAGCATAGCAATACCTATTACTTATAAGGTAGTTGGGACAGAGGATACTAACTTTTCCTGGGGCTTAACTCTAAGTAGTTATAGTCACCCTTTGGTATCTGAGGAGGATTGGTTCCTCGACGCCTGAGGATATACCAAAAGCCGTGAATGCTCAAGTCCTTTATTAAAGTGGCGTAGGGGCTTCCTTGGTGGCGCAGTGGTTGAGAGTCTGCCTGCTGATGCTAGCGGACACGGGTTCGTGCCCGGGTCTGGGAAGATCTCACATGCCACGGAGCGGCTAGGCCCATGAGCCATGGCCACTGAGCCT
Organism: Delphinus delphis; assembly: GCF_949987515.2. Taxonomy (NCBI): domain Eukaryota; kingdom Metazoa; phylum Chordata; class Mammalia; order Artiodactyla; family Delphinidae; genus Delphinus; species Delphinus delphis. The sequence goes on along the minus strand of NC_082684.1, from coordinate 25,656,879 downwards.
GCGTGTTCAGAGCCTGTGCTTCGCAACGGGAGAGGCCATGACAGTGAGAGGCCCGCATACCGCAAAAAAAAAAAAAAAAAAAAAAGTGGCGTAGTATCTGCATATAACCTATACACATCCTCCCATATACTTTATTTATTTATTTATTTATTATTATCTTTTTGCGGTACGCGGGCCTCTCACTGTCGTGGCCTCTTCCGTTGCGGAGCACAGGCTCCGGACGCGCAGGCTCAGCGGCCATGGCTCATGGGCCAAGCCGCTCCACGGCATGTGGGATCTTCCCGGACTGGGGCACGAACCCGTGTCCCCTGCATCGGCAGGCGGACTCTCAACCACTGCGCCACCAGGGAAGCCCCTCCCATATACTTTAAATCATTTCTAGATTACGTATAATATCTAATACAATGTAAATGTTACATAAATAGTTCTGGTAGGTGTGGCAAATTAAGTTTTGCTTTTGAGAACTTCCTGGACTTCTTTTTCCTGAATTTTTTTTTACAAACTATTCTTTTGGCCATGCCACGCGGCATGTGGGATCTTAGCTCCCCGACCAGGGACTGAGCCCGTGCCCCCTGCAGTGGAAGCACAGAGTACTAACCACTTGACCACCAGGGAAAACCCTCCCAAATATTTTTGACCTGTGGTTGGTTGGAACCACGGGTGCAGAACCTGCAGATACAAAGGGCCAACTATATTTTAAAAGGTTCCCTGGGAAAGGCAAAGTGGGAACTTATGACTGGCATCCTAAACACAAGTCTTAATCCAAATGTCCAGTCTCTAGGTGTGAGCAGGGTTATCATACTGTAAAGTGCCTAGGCAGCAACTCAGGAAAAAAAAAGTTGTTTTCCTCAAAAGTTGTTTTTCTCATCACAACCACTCAGCTTCAACAATTATTAAAACACAGCCAACTCTGTCATCATCATTACCCACTTCACCTCCACACTATTAACATCATTTCATCGAGCAATATACTTTTGCCTTCTTAAGAAACAGCTTTATTGAGGTACAACTAATGTACAATTAACTATACATGAAGTGTACAATCTGATTAACTTCTGACACAAGTAAATACCTGTGAAACCATCATCACAATCAACATAGTGAAGATACCCATCACTACCAAAAGTTTCTGCATGCCCCTTTGCCTATCCCTCTTTTTCCTCTCATCGCCTATCCATACTCCCTCCTTCCCAGCAGGCAACCACTGATCTGCCTCCTGTCATCGTAGACTAGTGTGCACTTTCTAGAGTTCTATATGAAAAGAATCATACAGTATGTACTTGTTTGTGTCTCACTTCTTTCACTCAGCATAATTATTTTGAGATTCACCCATTTCACTTTCCTGCACATATTAAATAAAGTTTATTCCTTTTTATTGCTCAACAGTATTCCACGTATAGATGTCTCACGATCTGTTTACCCATTTACATGTTGATATACATTTTCCTCCTTTGATATCTCTTTTTAGGAATAGTGGTTCCTTCTCATGAAACCACCTACTTACTTGAACCTTGGAGGTTCCATCGGATCTTTCTGCATTTCCACCATTCGAATAACTCTCTGTTTAGCTCCAGAGTTGAAAGCCACTCCTTGTTGAGATGGTGTATATCTAAAGAATGTAGATGAAACTAAAGGTATAACCAGTTCAAGTTTTCAATAGGTATTTTTCTTCTATTACAATCCTAAACTGGACTACACTGTCAATTTCTCTCACAAAGTATTAATCGAAAATTGCAACAAAATTTAGGCAGAGCAGATAGCAACAGAGATAAGAGAACTAACAGCAATTCTGAATTATAAGCACAATGTAAACTATAGTTGTATTAATTTGCAAATAATTCATCACAGTCCATTTTGAACCATGGAAGCCACAGTGTTCAATTTCACAGATAAGAGGTCTAGAAAATAGCACCTATTTTGTAAGTCTGCACCTATTTGAGGAAAAAATGCCTCATGATATCCTCAGCAAGCAACTTATAGTTAGTAGTTTTTGACTAAGCATAGGCTGTAAAACAGAAAGAATAATGGCAGCAGTCCTACCAGCTCTCAATTCTCCGTTAATATCTATATATGAATCATCTTTCCACATAAAGATTTAGTTGAGTGAAATCCCTCAAAATTTGGAAGTATTATAAGGATGCCTATTATTATATAAATGATATTAATATATTAATATTTATAGTATACTATTATATTAAATAATTATAATAGTATTATACTATATAATATTTCCAATATACTAATGTTATATATTATATAAAAATGGAAAACTATAATCATTGTGGTTTGCATCACATACTCTGTAATTGTTAATTTCTAAAAACAAAAAATGTTTTAAAAATAGCATAATAGCTAATATCTTAAAAGTGGATAGCTTAAAATATTCTGCTTTCAACTGAATGCACAAAGAGTCAATAGGCTTCAAGTCATTTTTCAAAAAACTGCATTTACAGTTGTGACTAAAGATAGTGAAAGAATACCAGGACCCCCAACTCCAATCACTTCCAACATGAAACTAAAACCTCCAGGCATGATTCATACCGGATATACTGAGCAGGAGCCAGTTTATCAGCTGCTCGGACTGGCATGGCTGCAGCAACCTTCTGCGATACGGATTTTTCTAAGGCTACCCTTGTCTTTTCTGTTATCTGAAATAAGAAACAACATATAGAGTGGTTTGAAAGTTAATAAAGATGTAAAACGTCATCTAAAATAATTATATATATCAATTCCCAGTTACCTCTTTAATGGCTTCTTCATCAGGTCTTTGCAGGTCTGGGTCATCTGCATTCATGACTTCTTTGGGAACCAGGTCAGTGTACTTGCTATAAATGACCTAAAATGTTCAAACAAAAGCAGGCTTAAGAAAAGCAAAGAATGAAGAGAAACAACCTCATTAAGTCATTTCAGAAGTCAAAATGTCCTCTCAGCACACTTATAAATTTAGGACACAGATTTTGTCTTTTAGATTTTAAAACCAAGGAAGTTTAAAATATATATACACAAATTGCTGCCCTGGCTATAAAAGTTAATAATTTTCCTCTGACCTCATGCATTTAAATTATTTGAGATCGTCTAATCAAGTCAGTGTCCAAATAAATTGTGCCAACAAAACCTTATGCATCAGTGATCCCTATTTTTGAGCCTCACTAGGACTTGAAATTAATGATGATATAAACTGCCTATAGCACCATTATCTTGGATTACAAGCTCACTGGAATTTAAGTCAGGTTACTGAATAATTTCCAAATTCAGGAGGCCTAAAAAATTTCATTGACCTCGCCCTACTTATAATGTTTGTCTTTTATGGCATCAACTCTATTCATAGACTAAGAAAATGAACATATGCCATGGTCAAAAAACCCAGAACACTTTCTTCCATGAAAAAAAAAATTCTATACACATACCTTATTTTACACTCATTATCCAAATTTAGGACTGTTATCTGATTGGTAGGCCTCTGCCGAACAGAATATTACTGACTTTCATGTCCATCTATCCTTTCGAATACTTCCATAATAACTTACATGGCAGATTTTATAGAAAAACAGAAGTACTGGAAATTTAACAGATAAGCAGCATTCTAGATTTTGCTGCTTGAGTTAGCAATTCTTTGACACACATACAGATAAAGGACAACTTATAAATATGAAAGAAAACCAAATTCCTGGGCACTTGAGATCTTCAGCAATTTTCTGCAGAAGAAAATGTTTACTACTATAAGTCAAAGTCTTATATCAATAATTGCATTCTACCATGACATTCCTTAAAACAGCTTAAAGGAAATGCATGCTATTGCTAATTTCTCACTCCAAACAACAGAGCAAAAAAACTTAATGGCCTATACGACCTGACCTGGCTTTGCCTACAGCTTCAATCTTCCCCTGTACCTCTTGCTCCCTCATTCTTTATGCTTCAGTCACATGGACTCTTCTGTTTTTCGAACACAACCTGCTTTCCCCCAATTCTGGGCCTTTACAGAGTATTGCTCCCGGTTCTTCAATTGGGTTCTCAACCTGAGTCTTCATTCAAAGGTCAGGTATGCAAGGGAGAGGCCTCCTATGACTACCCTCACTAAAGGAGCAACCCCTCCCTACCCAATCATTCAGTGTCACAGAACTCTGTTTGCTCTCTTCAAAGCACTGCTTACAGTATGAAATTATTAACTACTTTAAATCTTTACCTGTCTTGCCCATTAAAGTAATAACAATTATAATAGGTAACATTTATTAAGCACTTATTTTGTGCCACTGTTCTTTTGCTTTATATATATAAACTAACCTAACTTTCGCATCAACCCTATGAGGTGTGCACAATGATTATACCTACATTATTGATGAGGAATCTCTCATTCATTAAAGTATCTACAGTGCTTCTAACAATGCTTGGTCCCCAGGAGGCATTCAGTCAATAGTTTTTGTACAAATGATTGAATGTGTGACTTTCAGAGATGCTCTATTCTATGCTAAAGGTACATATATTTGGGGCCTGCAGAATGTTCTACATAAGCTGTTGATTTCCTGGAAAAACTGTATCATGACTATAGACTGAAATCTCTAGCTTGTTTTTCTCAGGAATAAGAAAAGGGATCAGGTAAGAAATGTAGATAATTTACCACAAAATATGTCTATTGATATGGGAGCTACTAGTGTCACCATCCTCTCAGAGTGTTCATTTTGGAAGGGACCCTAAAGCTCACTCCAGTGAGAAAAGCAAGGCTCAGTGCGTTAAGATCACACAGCTTGTAGCTGACCTCAAAAGTTTTACTTCTTGGGCTTCCCTGGTGGCGCAGTGGTTAAGAATCCGCCTGCCAATGCAGGGGACATGGGTTCAAGCTCTGGTCAGGGAAGATCCCACATGCCGCAGAACAACTAAGCCCGTGCGCCACAACTACTGAGCCTGCGCTCTAGAGCATGCGAGCCACAACTACTGAGCCTGCGTGCCGCAACTACTGAAGCCCGCGTGCCTAGAGCCCATGCTCTGCAACAAGAGAAGCCACCACAGTGAGAAGCCCACGCACTGCAATGAAGAGCAGCCCTGGCTCGCCACAACTAGAGAAAGCCTGCATGCAGCAACAAAGACCCAACGCAGCCAATAATAAAAATAAATTAAAAAAAAAAGTCTTACTTCTTTTCAGTATGGAAAAAATCTATATCATAAGAATTAAAAGTTATATAACAGTCTCTAGAAAATAATACCAAGACTATGAAGAGTTAATTACTTTTACACAGTAATTGCTACAGGAAGGGATTCTACTCCCTGGTAGTTGTATATACTCAACATAAAGTCTCAATACTAATTTAGCATACAAGAGCCATTTGCTGCTTCTTATTTGGGTATTCCAAAGTTAATAACCCTTTAAATGAGCATCAGTAAGATTCTAGCATTTCACAAAGCTGATGAAGGACATCTGAAGAGCAAGATTCCTCCATGGTATTAACTATAAAACCCCCAATTTTTATTGCCTGAGAACCAAATGTGCTGAAGAAACTCAGTATATCTCAGGGGGCAAAGGGGCTGGGGAGGATTATCCGAAAAATTACAATATACCTTCCAAGGTATCAGGAGCACAAATGAGTTTTGTGAACAAGATAAAGTAATAACTCATCTATGAAACAGAAGTTTTTTATTACTGAAAACTGGCAAAGGATTGGATTGACTAAAAGGATAAGCTTGTCAGCATAGCTACCATTTCAGAGGTAGAGAAAGAAAACACTGTCTTTATAGACATAGTTCGTGAAATCCCATGAACAAGGTAATAACATACAATTTATCTTGGGGTTAAGGTTGTTTGGAGTTTTTTTGGGGGGGCTGAGGGGTTGAAGGCATTCTTTTAGGCAATATCATGTATGTAACATTTCCTATTTAATAATTTCAGAAGGAAAAATGTAAACACCAGGCTTTTTATTTCAAGATTTATGACTGAAGTCACAACTGGAAAAAAAAAAGGATTTAGTTCTATTGAGATTTACTTAAAAATGTTTTTCTCCTTCCCAATTTTGTATTACCATTAAGTCTTGTACACAGTATTTACTTTACATTTAGAGAGATCAATCGCCTTAGCCTTGCCCTAGAATATTATCCCTTGGAACCTTTCCTTGTTCACCTCTTATACCTACAGCTAGTATTTTCCATTCTTGCTCTTTCACTATTAATATTTCAGTGAGAAGTCCCTGGTTTCTGAAGAATGCCAGATCCCTCTGATACAAATCAGGAACCACTGCAGTATAGCGCAAATTCAATAATCCAATAAGCCATTTTCATCCTATGTCAAGGACCTTGCATATCAGCATTCTGAATGACAATGAATTTTTAAAAAATCTCATTTTGTGCATTTAGTAGCCAATTCCTACTTCTAAAACAGGAAAATCAGTGGTTTTAACACAGGGCAATGCTAACGCCTCCAACTCCCCTCCCAGGGCCTATGAAAATATGTGAGATGTTTCTGTTTAAGACAATGGTGGGGGCGGCAGGAGGGGGCACTACTGGCATTTAATAGGTAGTGCCAGTTATGTTAAACATAATACAATGCTCAAGACAGTCCCAAACAATCAAGAAGTGTCCCTCTCCTCTAAATGCCAATGCATAGTTAATGCTGAATTATTACATGCAGTCTAGAACTTCATGCATTAATACATCCACTTTTTAAAATAACATATTAATTAATTTGTATAAGGAATTCAAGTGTATATTCCAGGGTATAAAGTCCAGCAAGGAAATACATCCATCATAAACAATGTTAGAATACTCCAGGTAGTCACTCTCTTCAGTATCTTTCTTCTCAACTCACTGAGTGCCCTATTCTTTTTTTTTTTAATCTTCATTGTGGTTATTTATTATGATTTTTTTTAAGCAGTCTTAGGAGCAGTTTTCAGAGCAGTTTTCGGTTCACAGCAAAATTAACAGGATGTAGAGAGATTTCCTATATACCCCACACATGTACAGCCTCCCCATTACAGTCAGGGTTAGTATGAACCTGAGAGTGGTACCCCTATAAACTACTAGTCTAGGGTTCATTTCCAGTGGCTGATTTCTAGGCAAACATGTAAGGCTTTTACTGTGTAACGAACAATACTATGGAGACCTTATTTGGCCAGAATACTGAAATCCAAAAATAAACAGTTCAGTTTTAACATTTCTACTCTACTTTCAATACAAAAGAATCACCAATATACATGTAAAATGGGCTAAAACTGTATTTCATTCAAAATTACACATCCTGTCAAAGTCAAATTATTGTCCTAAAATGCTGCTTTTTCCTAATAAATGAGAGGAGAGGTAGCAAATACCGATAAAGCATAGTTATTATTCCAGAGAAGGAGAGGTGCACCAAAACAAAGGTGAATGAAGGCCTTCATGGCCCAGGGTAAATTTCCAGTATATGCCCTGCAAGTATAGGGACCTATTTTTCCTTTTGCAGGAGTGGACCATGCTTCCTTAGTGGCTTCAGGAAAAGTGGCTTTCTGTTATTCAATAAATATTGCTATAATACCTCCAACAAACACTTCTGAATGCCTGTGTGTCAAGCTGTCAGGCACTAAGTTAGGTGCCAAAGAGGAAAATGAAAAGATATAACCTCTGTACTCAAGGAGCTTTTAGTCAAATGACATAGAACATTGTTAGTGAATGGATAACTACAACAAAAGGATAATTGCAACAAAATGGATAATTACAACTGCTACTTTATAGTAAACACAGGGAATAGGGAGGAAGGACACCCAGTCTAGCTAGGGAGGATCAGGGACAGTATCCTGGAATAGTGAAGAGCGAGTTGCGACTTGAAAACAATGGAATTTAGCCAGAAAAAAGAATAGGGAGACGGCTTTCCCCAGCATCGGAGGGCACCCAGGGGAAGCTCCCAAGGCAAGAAAGAACGTGCCATAATAGGGGAGCTGCAAGAAGTTCCTCATAGCAGACATTCATAGGGAATGCCTGCAAGTTTCTTCTTCTTTAACAACCACCTGTTATGGTGATTATTTTGTATTGAAAATAAATAGAACGGCTAAAACTGGACTCTTTATTTTTGGATTTCAGTATTCTGGTCATGAAAGTTGATGCTAGGCTAGAAAGGTAAGCAAGGGATCAAGTGTGCCGTAAGGTGCTTGGCTGGTTCTTATCCTGAAGGCTATGGAAAGATTTTAAGTGTGCATGCTTGTATGTGTTTTTGTGGGGGAGAGAGGGAGAGAAACAGAAAAACGTGAATGACTGTTTCTTCAGGCAGGCAAGACAAATGCCAAGGAGATGGGTTCAGACTCTGTTGCAGTAAATTAAGCAAGAAAAAATAAGCGTCTGAACTAAGTAGCAAAGAAGGGACAATACTAGAGAAATGTTAAGGAAATAATAAATCATGGTGACTAACAGATGGAGGGTCTGAGGGAAACACAAAAGAATGGAATGATTGTTAAGCAAAGGCTTTTTAGAGAACATAATGGCATTATGTGTCACATTTGAAATGTGAATATCCTTTGACCCAATGCATAGACTACTAAGAATTTATTTTACACAAATACTCATGTGCAAAAAGATGTTTATATATGGATCTTGAATATAGCACTGTGTGCAAAACTAAAAAATTGGAAACCACTAATGCTTAGAATATCTATATAGATTTTTCTTAATGAAAATCTTCAAAACATCTTAAGTAAGAAAAAAAAGCGTCTATGGGAGTTATGAGAATTAAAATCTCATTCATGTAAAAAAAGGATGTGTATGTTTGAGTGTGTACGTGTGTGTGTATATATGTAAAGTGGGAATACATGTAAAGGTGAGGTTACAAAGAAAAGGGGAAGGGACGAGATCCAGGATACACTAGAATACACTTGGCAAGATTAGGTTTAGATAGGAGAAGAGATTTGTTATAGAGACAAAAGGAATAGTCAAGACAAAAAGACACGTGCAGGATAAAGAAAGCCACAATTTTCTTCCAATAGCCTTATCTGCAAACAGATGGGGAGTCGCCTGTTAAACTGAGGGGGGATGGAGAGGAGTAGGAGCTAAGCTTGGAGGAACATCAAGACAGCTCTGCTGAAACCTGAGATACAAATTTGCATGACTGCATAATTGTTTTCCCCAAAAACTAGCAGCCATGACGGAGGAGCAAAGGATGGTTTATCATTAGTGCTGTCTTACAGGGTAAAATGAAAATGTTTGGGAGAGAGAGAAGCAAAGGACAGGTAGTGAAGGTTCTCAAGTACCTTCCCCAATATCTTCAATTCTGAAGAGCCCTTTTACCTCCAAAATACTCCAAATACTTGGAGTATTTATTAAAAAAAAACAAACTAGGTCTTAAAAACAGTTCCTTGGCTCTGAGTGTGGCTGGTCTGTGATGAGATTATTTTAAGTAAACTTCATTTTTGGTCTTTGGATTACTTTGTAAGCAGGGCCATCCTAAAAGTAGCAAGTGTCAGTTTTGTACTTAATCAAGGGAGAAAGAAGTTTATATGATTAATTCTATTCAAATGAACCATTAAAATAATTAAGTATCTATGTACTATTTTTTTTCTTTTTTTTTGTGCGGTACACAGGCCTCTCACTGTTGTGGCCTTTCCTGTTGCAGAGCACAGCCTCCGGACGCGCAGGCTCAGCGGCCATGGCTCACGGGTCCAGCCGCTCCGCGGCATGTGGGATCTTCCCGGACTGGGGCACAAACCGGCGTCCCCTGCATTGGCAGGCAGACTCTCAACCACTGTGCCACCAGGGAAGCCCAGTATCTATGTACACTTTAAGTACATGGAAGAGAAATAGAAGACTATACACAAAACTAAATTTAATTTTTTTAGGGTGCTAGGATTATAGATTTTAAAAAATTTGCTAGCCTTTAAAAAAGTTAGTACTACAAAAGAATTGTTTTTAATATACAGTGCTGTATGTCAATTGTATCTCAATAAAACTAGAAGGGAAAAAGAAGAACTGTTTCTTAAATGTAAAACAAATACATAAAAACCCTTAAGTATACATAACCTATCATCAATTTGGGGAATTTCAAAGGAAAAAGTCATTGCTGTTATGAAGTCATATTATATTGTTCATATTGTTATGAAATCATCTTCAGTTAGCCTAAGTATACGTCACTGTTACTTTTAACGTAAACTAAATGGCCAGATTTATCATTTTTCATACAATTAAAAAAACTCCTCACAAAATATTTATCAATGGGGGAAAAAAATCAATGAGAGGGTTACCTTGTCTTTTGACTGTCCCTGTCGAGCAATTGCATCATACTTAATTTTTCCTTCAGCATCCACCTGAATGGCCAGTGCATTTGACATTTTTTTCTTTCGTCCCATATCCAGGGGATACTGGGCCACGTGGATCTCTGGAAAAGCACCTCCATCTCCAAAATCCTATATATTAAAAAGAAGTAAAAAGAATATTTAATAGTAGGTTTGAGATTTAAGATATATTCACTTATTCAACAAATAACCATTGAGCCCTTATTATGCTAGATGCTACAGAAATGGCAGTAAACAAAACAGAGGTCTCTGACCTTGTGGAGTGTGCATTTTAGTGGGCAAAGATATAAAAAGCATAATTTTTGGCTTGTGATAAATGCCTTGAAAGCAATAAAGGGACTTGTAAGAGGGGCTATTTTCTTTATTATTTTTAAAATTTATTAATTTATTAACTTATTTTAGGCTGCATTGGGTCTTTGTTGCTGCGCGCAGGCTTTCTCTAGTTGCGGTGAACAGGGGCTACTCTTCCTTGCAGTGCGCAGGCTTCTCATCGCGGTGGCTTCTCTTGTTGCTGAGCATAGGCTCTAGGTGCGCGGACTTCAGTAGCTGTGGCTCGTGCGCTCTAGAGTGCAAGCTCAGTGGTTGTGGCGCACAGGCTTAGTTGCTCTGCAGCATGTGGGATCTTCCCAGACCAGGGCTCGCACCCGTGTCCCCTGCATTGGCAGGTGGATTCTTAACCACTGTGCCACCAGAGAAGTCCCAAGAGGGGCTATTTTTGATAGTGTGGTTGGGATAACCTTTGTGAAGAGGTAACATGAGCTAAAGCCTGAATGATGAGAAATCAGTCGTGGGAAAATCTGAAGGAAGCATTTTCCAGGCAGATTACACAGCAAGTGTGAAGGCCCTGCTGCAAGAACGAACTTGGCATGTTCTAGGAAATGAGTGTCCATTGGGGCTGTAGCTTACTGAGGGCAGAAGAGCAGACATACAGGTGATAAGTCTGCATGGTGGACAAACACCAGATCACGAAAGGGCTTCTAGACCATGGCAAGGATGTGGATTTTATGTACATGACAGGAAGAAATTAAACAAAATGTTTAGCATAAGGAAAAGATTTTTCATTTTAGCATACATAATTTTCTTAGTGAAGGACAGGTCATGCATGCTATAGGTAGAGCAAAAATGTAAAGTATTAGGGAGTTCCCTGGTGGCCTAGTGGTTAGGATTCCGGGCTTTCACCACTGTGGCCCAGGTTCAATCCCTGGTCGGGGAACTGAGATCCTGCAAGCTGAGCAGCACGGCCAAAAAAAAAAAAAGTATAGAATTATATTTCTTCTTCAGATTTTAACAACATCTTATTTATTCAGTGTTCCATGAGAAGCAAATAAATAGGAAGGACCCAGAAATGAGTTTACCACATTTCTAACGATGATTATACAATTACTTAGAAGAGAATTAAGACTTCTAAAGTAGAATAAGCTTAGTCTGTCAATGAAGTTTAATATTACAAAAATGTATATCATCAAATTAACATATGAATATTAAATATAATTTAAATAGTTTTGTTAAATTTAATAATACTTGCCTACACATATATTCTCATTTAATTCTTGTAGTTCTTCAACACCTCATATTTTCATACGGAAAAAATTCAAGTTTAGAAAAGTTAAAAGTGATTTTTCCAAAGTCTCATGGATAGCTATGAGGACCTGAACCCAGATCTTTTGACTCCAAAAGTTGTTAAATTTTTTACTAAACTGAAATACCCTGACTCAAAAAAAGGCAAATCATTTCACTAAGAAATGAGAGAAAAAATATATTAATATTAATCATTTAGAGGGGGTTTGATGGAAAAAAATTATGAAAATAGCCACTTTTATATGATCTCCTCCTTCAAGAAATATTCCATTAGATCCTGGATATGTGATTTTCTAGGTACAACATGCTTACTTGCTAAAGAAAGGTTTGACATTTTTTAAAACAAACAATAAAGCTAAAGGAGACGTTTTCTTGTAAATTAGGCAGAAAATAGTTAAGGTATTCCCAAGAAAGGTACTACCTGTAGCCAGGCCATCAATCTGACATGGGCTCAGATTTACTAGAGTTCTTCAACTATAATAAGCACTTCAAGACTGTAGATGTGGCATTACGTGGTCATAAAGCTTGCCAGAAAAATCATAGCTTTTACTTTAAAAACTAGAACAAGATGCTTTCTTCCACAGAACTTTCACTCTCCTCAAGAAGCACTCACAGTATTTCTATTAGCTGGCCATTTTGGTTTGATTTTCAAATAAACTGTTCTGCTCCAACAGGATATATGACACTTTTGATAGTCAAGTAAGATTTTAAAAGCTAATAGTACCTGAATGTCCTGATGCTGAAATGCAAGTAAGGATGAGATTTCTACTGTAGGTAAAATGATGCCTGCCACCCTACCCTAATCTATCGAGAGGCCAAAAGTAGAGCATCTGTAATCCCTAAAAAGAAACACTCAAGCCTTCTGTTAGATAATGACAAGTTCTGTCTTTCTTGCCACAGATAAGATGGCATCACAGCTTCCTTGATATCTTTTATTTTGCTCTGCTTCTCACAAATTACATTATCAGTGAAAACAAAAGCAACAACAACAAAAATCCCATCATAAGTGTGGTAAGACTGGCTTTCACACACTAGAATTAATAAGGACCAGAGGACCGCTGAACAAAAATCAACCAGAGAAACAAAAAAATCACCAGGGAATATGTTAGGAGAAGACATGATCTCTTTAGTTGAGTGTTCTTCTAGGCTGTACAAAGAGTTTGGTAGGGCAGGGGGTAATGACAAACATGAGAGAGGCTGAGAATACAGTTGCCTTTTTATAGGTGCTAAGCAACATATTTCAATCCACTGAATACTTAGTTCACTATGATCACCACTTGCAGGCATATGAAAAAAAGCTAAGGACACTTGGCTCTTCCCATTTGTAAAGTAAAATTATAACCATATAAAGGCAGAACACGACAAAGTGATAAAATGAAAATAACTGGGTACAAACATGAATAGGCACAGAGGTTTTCAATAGGGCAGGTATATCCCTTGGGAATTGGAGGAGGAAAATTTGCAGGTGTCAGAATGAATACAGGGAGATGGAGAACAGGAAGCAGCTTGGAGGAGGAAAGTCTCAAATGTCTGCGTTTCTCCCTAGATTAAAAAAAAGGTGATCAAGCATGGGCAGTATGCCCTGGAATTAGGGAAAGGAATACGCACTGAACTGACGCACAAGATCCTGTGAATAGGTGCTGCCAAAAAAGTTTGTTCTTTGGGAACAAGCTAGAGATAGAAAAAGATCATTTCAGATTCCTCCTTCTCCCTCACTGCCTCTGAATCAACCAACAAATTTTGTCTCTTATACCTTCCCCCAAATTTATCTAATCTGTATGTTAGGATATATTAACATTCTCAAGTTGAAGATAAGAAAACAGATGAAGAGAGCTTAGGACCTGTCCAGGGTCACACAAAGAGTAAGGAACAGGGCTTCCCTGGTGGCGCAGTGGTTGAGAGTCCACCTGTCGTGCAGGGGACGCAGGTTCGTGCCCCAGTCCGGGAAGATCTCACATCCCGCGGAGCGGCTGGGCCCGTGAGCCATGGCCGCTGACCCTGCGCGTCCGGAGCCTGTGCTCCGCAACGGGAGAGGCCACAGCAGTGAGAGGCCCGCGTACCGCCAAAAAAAAAAAAAAAGAGTAAGGAACACAGCTATAATGCAAAACAATTAATTAAAAAAAACCTCCTTGTCAGTGTTCTATCCACTATACCAACAGGAAGAAATCAGAAAAGGAAATGCTGCTGGAGTTTTCCCTGGAGGAAAGTTGTTTCTTCAGGGTGATGCGGCATTGTGCATGAAGGGGAGAGGGAGGGAAAGGCACCTGAACGTGAAACCATTTTTCATCTTTTTCCTCTTACTTTCCCATTATTTTCCATATACTATAATCCCCCCCCAAACATAAAGCGTTTGTTAGTTTCTTCTGTACATAAGTAACAGTTTGACATAAGAATAGACATAAATTGTACACTTTTTCAGTGATCATAAAGCAGTGAGAATAAGCAAGAAGAAAAAGCTCAATCTTCTGAGGGAAGTACATGTCTTGAGAGCTCACAACCAGAATTTCTATCATACTGACATTCATATGCAGAAGTTCTAGGGTTTAAACTTATTTTACAAAGGTGCTATAATAATTTTCAGCACAATTATTTACCTCTAATAACCGAGGTATCCAGCCTTTCCGGTACCCGTATGGGGGAGGTTCTCTTCTGGAGGAGACCAGTGAGGTCTGTCGTGATCGCTGCGATCTTGCTTTTTCTTCAGCCTCAAGCTGGTCCTGAGATAGCTGAGTAGGTGCAGGTAAAAAGCTATAAGCAAAGATAATAAAAGTCAGAATTTTAAAAACTCTTATATTTGATTATTGCAATTTGGCCATCAGACACTATTTTCCTGTAATACTTTTTCCTTTGAGCAAAAGAACAAACTTTCCAATGATTTATGGCAGGATTATCAGTCATTTTATTATGCCTGGAAAGAAATAAGTACTAACAGACATACAGTAAAAACATCTTACCAGGATGCAGGCAGGCAACTGGTGCCCAGAATAAAAAATTAACAGATATTTCACATAATAAACCATTGAGTTTTTATGCTTCCACCTTTCTTTTCTTACAATAAGTAAATTTTCTCAATTACCAAGGGGTCAACTCTTTAGTATATGGTTTTCTTAGTGTCTTTACTAGTCTTTTACTCCTTATTTTTAACTATTTTACTCTTATGCTTCCTACTTTTAACTATTTTAGCATCAATACAAAAAAATAATTAGCACTGAATGTAGCAAAGAGGTGGATAAAAAAAGAAAACACGAGTTGCACATTTAAGTGTGTTTTCCCAAGGTATCTAGTTTAGAATGGAATTTAAAATTTAAGAGGTCAAAGATCCAAAGCAGAAATTCTAAAGATGTAATTTGGTACTCTTGAATCAAAGCAGCCTTTCTACTAAACCATTCTTAACTTTTAAGTATGATAAATGTTATTATAGAGATATCCCAAAGTACCACAAAAGGATTCCAGTATATGAATAATACATTTAATGGAAAAGTTAAGGTTCCTTTGTGATTCTTGCCTAGTAAGAATATGTGAATAGGGCTTCCCTGGTGGCGCAGTGGTTGAGAGTCCGCCTGCCAATGCAGGGGACATGGGTTCGTGCCCCCGTCCGGGAAGATCCCACATGCCGCGAAGCAGCTGGGCCCGTGAGCCATGGCCGCTGACCCTGCGCGTCCGGAGCCTGTGCTCCGCAACGGGAGAGGCCACAACAGTGAGAGGCCCGCGTACCGCAAAAAAAAAAAAAAAAAAAAAGAATATGTGAATAAGCAGTAGAGCTTATTTATTCAAAAATATTTAGTGGTTGCTGGGGTGCAGGCACTGTGTTAGGTAGGCAATGACATGATGAACAGAAAAAGACAGCTGAGTCTTGCAGGGGAGAGAGACAATCAAAATCACACAAATCCATAGTAATCCACTTACTAAGTGATAAGAAAAAGTACAGAGTGTTATGACAGCGTATGTCAGAGGGCTCTAATCCAGTCTGGCAGGTAAGGTAATGTGATGGCTAAGAACTCAAGAGTTCAAATCCTACCTATGCCACTCACTAACCTGGATTAGTTGTTTACCTCTCTGAACCTCAGTTTTCTCATCTGTAATGACAGACCATAAGATTACCTATCTCACAGAGCTGTAATAAGTATTAAATGACAGTACCCATGAACCACTTGGCACGGTGTCTAAATACCATTCAATATGTGTTCCATAAATATTTGATTATTTGGAGCTGTTCCCCAATTCCCCCAGTTTGGGTCAGTTGCCCAAACTAACCACCCATGCTCTCACAAGACCCTCTATGTATCATTATTACAATATCTACCTTATTTACTGCTATCATCTATTTATTTACCTTTCTTTCTCTCATTAGACTGTAGGCAACTTGAGGGCAGGAATCACGCCTTTTGTTTCTTTTATTCCTAACTCTCTACGCATTGTCTAGCTAGCTCACAGCAGGGCCTACTTCAATGTTGGCAAAAGAAATATATTCACTCTTCCCTTTGCACTCATTTTTATGTTACTTGTTCCTTTAAACAAGCCATCTCGGGATCTTTACATTTGCTTTCCCACTGCCATAAAGTAGTCTATTTACTTATTAAGAAAACTCTTCCCCAGATTTTTTAGTGCTTGCTTCTTAGTATTCATTGGCCCTGCTCAATTATACCTCCCAACAGCAGTCACATGACCACCTTGTCCAAAACAGCATTCCACCCCACACTTTGAGTCACTCTCTATCCCTTTATTTGTATTTTATTCTTAGTACTTACTACCTGAACTTGCATTACTGATTTGTTTACTCCTGCAGTCTGTCTTCCCTAGAGTATAAGTTCCGTGAGGATAAGAGGTTTGCCTGACTGATTCAATACTGTAAAACCAACCCTAGCCTGACACATGGTAGACTTTCAACACATGCAATTTACTAACTGGATGAATGGAGTCAAACGTTTTGGGCTTATACCACAGTTGTTTTCAGTAAACCATGTATACCCAATACATAGGAGGGATAAAAAGACAGTAACAAAGAAGCCAAAATATTTACTTATGTTTCATTTCTCTTGTCTTTACCTTCTGTTGGAAGAACCAGTCAGTAAAATGATCAAAAGGCAGAGTTTGGACAAACCAGTAAACACGAAATCTGGCCTGGATTATGATTAGAACACACCCTAGCCTTCCAGGGGGTCTTAATTTTGTTGTTCCCTGTAAAGGATGATATTCCCATGAGGTACACTCCTATGGTGGGGGTGGGCTGCATAAGCCAGCAGAAAGTCTACCTCAGTGTTTCTCAACTGGGAGCAAAATATCTACAATGTAGACATTTGACAATGTCTGGAGACATCTTGATTGTTAGAACTTGGGAGGTAGGGGGTAGAAAGGGGTTTGGAGTTTCCACTGGCATCTAGTGGGTAGAGGCCAAAGATGCTGCTAAACATCTTAATATGCGCAGGACAGTCCCAAACAAGAATGAATTATCCAGTCCAAAACATCAGTAGTGCCACTGTGCAGACATCTTAGTCTATCCTTTCCCCTTTACTAAAGTAAGCGTATTAAATGCAAGTGATATTATTAGATACATAACCTTAAACACACGAGTTTAGAAAGTTAAATCAGTATGACTTTAAATCTTTAGTTAGTAATACCAGGACTGTAACACATCAGCATGTCCAGTCCCTGCTGTTAAGAATCCTTGGTAGATTTCAGAGATAACAGTTCACCTGGAAACTTGAGACCATCTCTAGAAACCAAATTAGCTAAAACTCAACAAAATCTGAAAGCTATGTAAGTCAAGCTATTTAAAGACTTCACTCTGCCCCTGCAATTTTAAGGAAAAATAATAATAATTTTCTGGCCACGCCACACAGTTCCCCCAACCAGGGATTGAACCCACGTGCCCTGCATTGGAAGCGCTGAGTGTTAACCACTGGACCACCAGGGAAGTCCCTGCCACTGCACTTTTAAGCACACAATACCCACAATATCTCTGATATTTTTCCTTTGTGTCCTTTTCCAATTCCACCTTTTCCACAAAGCCTTTCCTCATAACTCGACTAGTCTTTGTCACACTTCTCTCATCTGGAGAGCACTCAATCAAATGTTTGCTGCCTGCAACATTTACTAAAGAACACGCTCCATTTCATTCAGCTCATTCCATCTAATTCTTTTTGCACTTAAGGTTAGTACTACACAATAAGCATTCTGTGTGGTTCTTTTGTTTCATATCTGTATGTCTTGTACCCCATCTTCCCTGCAACCAAAGACTGTCAGATTTCCTTCTGTATACACACAAGCCCTAGGATAGAGCAAGGCATCCAAAAGTAATTCCCAAAAGAATTTTCTGATTCAAATATGTTTAGGATTCATAACTGTCATCAGCCAAGAAAAACGTATGTGAGGAGAATGAAGGGTGTTTAGGGAACTCAAGCGTATGTACTAACGTGATTACTTTCTTTACCCTCTGTGACACTCAACTTTTCCTGTTGCGTTCGTTCGCATGGAAAGTTTTTCTACTTAGATGGGGCAGCAAGGTCGACAACTAATAGGAGTTACGTAACTCCTTGGAATCTCCCCCTTAAGCATCTTTCTCTTAAAGGCGGGGACCAATTTACTTGTGGTTGCCAAGGCAACCAGGACAGCAAAAATCCGAAGTGGTTCCATCTACGGGAAGAAATTCTAAGGCCCAAAGTTAAAGTGCGGAGCAGCGGCGCGAATTAGTAGACAGCGGCCAGTACTATGGCTGATTTTAAATCTCCGTTCAGTGCCGCGCCCCCACCTTTTTTCCCCCGGGAATCCTTGTTTAGGGACAGAGACAGGAGAGAGACTTCGGCAGGCGAACGGCAGTAAGCCAGGCGGTCGCCTCCCACCCGCTTCACTCTGCCAAGACAAATAAGCCACTGCCCTCCACACTCCCATCGCGCCCACCCGAGCCGCGGACCCGAGGGAGCTCTCTCCACACCCCCAAGATGCTTAAGCGAAAACACATGCGACTCCTCGGCATCTTAAGCCAGAGAACTATGCCCCACGCCGCGGCTTTCGGTCCTAGTGAGGGGGCGAACTCAACCCGGGAAGCCGCTCAGGAAAGACCCCAGCTTCGGCTAGGCCTAGTCGCCCCGGCGGCCGGAGAGAGGGCCTAGCCGTGGCCTCGGCCTCTGTCGCTCTGTGACCCGGGCCGGGTTACTGCCCGGAGAGTGTGGGAAGAGAAATGAAAAAGGTGGGTACTCCCAAACCCTTCCGTATCGAGGACCCAAATCAACAACTCACCTGGTGAGCGCCATCTTCTTCCGCTTCTTCCAGCGCGAGCGACAGCACCGCGGGGCGGGTCTTTCCCGGTAGAGAGGTGGGGAAAGGAAGGAGCGCGCGGTGCGCAGGCGCCCTTGCCGAATGGCCTTCTGGGACTTGTAGTTCTTGGAACAAGACTACAATTCGGTTCTCTTCTAACTGGAGTTATCCCGGGATAAGCGCTTCAGTTAAGAAAAAGCAAATGCATCTTTTCCACTGTGACACGATAGAGCGTTCTCTAGGCAAAATACTAACGAAGTTGAGATGCTTTTTAAGTCTCTTTATTTTATTCTACACTTAATCACATTTTCCTTGTTGGGGTCCCAAGTACGAAAGCCTTCCGGCGGCGGCAACGTTAAATAAAAGAGTGGGAAATCGTGAGACTGTCGAATGCAGAATTATTGGACGCTGTGAAAACATTCACACTCAAAAATTTTTACACGCTTTCTTTCTCCACACTCCACCTCCAAAACACTCTCCGGGGGGGAGGTATTGTGTGATCCTTAGTAAGTTACCTTTAGAACACTCCTTATGTGCATTATGTATGTATGTTTTTATATACGTAAGTGTTTTAGATAGATTGTCTTTTACATAGATTATGGATTAAACACAGTCTTTGATGAAGTGATAGGATACATGAAATCTGCTTCAAAATATTGGGGAGAGGGAGGTGGGTGGAATATACTGTAGATGAAACAAGAATAGCTATGAGTTTTGATCACTGTTGAGGCTAGATAATGGGGAAATGGATATTTATTATATTATTCTCTCTACTCTTGTATACGTTTGAAATCTTCCATGATGTAGAAACGAACTTTTTTTTTTTTTTTTTTTTTTTTGCGGTACGCAGGCCTCTCACTGTTGTGGCCTCTCCCATTGCGGAGCACAGGCTCCGGACGCGCAGGCTCAGCGGCCATGGCTCACGGGCCCAGCCGCTCCGCGGCATGTGGGATCTTCCCGGACCGGGGCATGAACCCGGGTCCCCTGCATCAGCAGGCGGACTCTCAACCACTGCGCCACCAGGGAAGCCCGAAACGAACTTTTAATAGCAGTATAGCACACATACAGAAAGGTGCATGCACTCAGTGTACAGTTCTTTGAATTTTTCCAAACCACACACACTAGTTTGAGCAGCAGC
This sequence comes from Delphinus delphis, assembly GCF_949987515.2. Taxonomy (NCBI): domain Eukaryota; kingdom Metazoa; phylum Chordata; class Mammalia; order Artiodactyla; family Delphinidae; genus Delphinus; species Delphinus delphis. The sequence continues at coordinate 25,636,677 of NC_082684.1, read as the reverse complement.
AGAAGCACCCCACATCCAAGATCACTTGATTTCTGGTGTGACAAGATGTTCAAGGCTAATTTAGTGCTTTTTCTGCCCCAGACCTTGAATCAGTCCTTTATCCAAGAAGGTTTTCTTTAAGTGGAAAGTGATATTTAAAGAAAACAATCTGGATGCTACAAATGCTCATCGTTACTGGACAATTATTGTTTGTAAGCCTTTTCAGTGGACAGAGCTAAAAAATTCACATATACACATAGTTTTGGAGCAAATGCATCATGCATTTATACTAATATTCCAATCCAAGTTTAGGATTATACAGATTTTACTTTGATTTTGTATGTGTTATCTCTTCTGAAAATCTCAGTGCCTAATGGTGTTAACATAATTACTCATTTGCCTTATCCTACTATATATATAATGGTTTCAGAATAACATTTCTAATATGATTACTAAACATATGCCTAATGATAATAGTTTCTGAATTTTTTTTTCAAGTCTTTTCTGTCCTCAGGGTATATCTCTCTAGGCATGTACAGTCAAGTTGCATTGCTTTAAAGTGACTTGGAATAATTCCTCCGTGTGTCATTATGCCACTAGCTTGATACCCAGTTAGGTCTGAATATTTCATTTTGCTTTGGATTTTTGGGAGCTGCTTTTTAAAAAAAAAAAAGTTTTGTGAAACACTAATATGGTTTCAAATCCAAAATTTACCAAGCAGGTAGTACATTTAGAGAAGTCTAGATTATTTCCCTGTCTCTTCCTTCTTTTTCCTTTCCTCACCCTGTAGATAACTTTTAAAAATATTTTTTATAGTTTATCCTTCCACTTAAAAGTATACACAAATAAGTATATATATATATTTAAATAAATTTATTTATTTAATTAATTTATTTTTTGGCTGCGTTGGGTCTTCGTTGCTGCGTGCGGGTTTCTCTAGTTGAGGCGAAAGGTGGCCAGTCTTAGTTGTGCTGAGCGTGCTTCTCATTGCGGTGGCTTCTCTTGTTGCAGAGCACAGGCTCTAGGTGCATAGTCTTCAGTAGTTGTGGCACGCGGGCTCCATAGTTATGGCTTGCGGGCTCTAGAGCGCAGGCTCAGTAGTTGGGCATGGGCTTAGTTGCTCCACGCATATGGGATCTTCCCAGACCAGGGCTTGAACCCATGTCCCATGAATTGGCAGGCGGATTCTTAACCACTGCACCACCAGGGAAGTCCCCATATATATTTTTTTATACTTCTTTTTCTTTCTTAGACAAGTAGCAGATACCATACACACTTTTGTTCACTTTGCTTTTTTCCACTTGTCAATATATCTTGGAGATCACTCCTTTGCAAGATATAGAGATTACATCGGAGGTTCTGAACAGAGAAAAAACTTGATCTGACGTATGTTTTTAAGACGATCATTATGACTACTATGTTAAAAATGGATTCCAAGAAGCAAGGAAGGAAATGGGGAGACCAATGCGTAGCTTTTGAGATAATGTGGGGAGAGATGCTGATGGCTTAGGCAGGGAGTTAGTAGTGGATATGGTAAGAAGTTGGAATCTGGATCTATTTTGAAGGTATAAGCAACACATTTTGATGATGGAATTGATGTGAAAGAGAGTAATCAAGGATGATTCCAACCAGGATAGAGTTGCCATTTACTGAGATGGGAAAACTGCAAGAGGGTCATGTTTGGGGTGGGGGGAGGAAGATCAGGAATTTGGTTTTCAACATGTTACATTTGAAATGCCTTGTTAGACAGCCAAGTAAATGTGTCAAGTAGGCAGTTTGTATACAAGTTTGAAGTATGGGGGAAATGATCTAGGTTGGAGACAGATACTACTTACATTCATGATACCAGATGAGATTACCAATGGAGGGAATGTGGGTACAGAAGAGAAGTAGTCCAAGGACAGACTTCTGGAGTTTAGAAGTTGGGGACATGGGAGGAACCAGTAAGGAGACTGAGAGAGAATTGCTAGAGGTTTGATCAATGGAATTAGGAGAGAAAGCATAGGCCTTTCTTTTGGATCAGAAGCTATAAGGTTGTAGGTGTGATTTACCAGTATCTATCTTTCCTCGCATAAAGCAAGAGCCTGTGACAGGGAAGAAGGAAGCCACCATGCAAAAAGGAGAGACCAGAGAGTAAAGAGAAGGAGAGTAAGAGATTGATAGAGGTTGAGACCTCTGAACAACATCATGGGAGTTCCTGGATCCAGCAGTGCCTAAAGACCACACCACCTTGAATTTTTTTAACCAAGTGAGCCAATAAATTATTTTGTTGCTTTAAACTAGTTTGAGCTTATTATCATTTACAACAAAAAGGTTATTTTCTGTGCTCCCATAATAATTGTTCTTCCCCCAGTCTTTTTTTTTAACATCTTTATTGGAGTATAATTGCTTTATAACAGTGTGTTAGTTTCTGCTTTATAACAAAGTGAATCAGCTACACATATACATATATCCCCATATCTCCTCCCTCTTGCATCTCCCTCCCACCCTCCCTCTCCCACCCTTCGAGGTGGTCACAAAGCACCTAGCTGATCTCCCTGTGCTATGCGACTGCTTCCCACTAGCTATCTATTTTACATTTGGTAGTATTTATAAGTCCATGCCACTCTCTAACTTCGTCCCAGCTTACCTTTCCCCCTCCCCGTGTCCTCAAGTCCATTCTCTACATCTGCGTCTTTATTCCTGTCCTGCCCCTAGGTTATTCAGAACCATTTTTTTTTCAATTCCATACATATGTGTTAGCATACAATGTTTGTTTTTCTCTTTCTGACTTACTTTACTCTGTGTGACAGACTCTAGGTCCATCCACCTCACTACAAATAACTCAATTTCGTTTCTTTTTATGGCTGAGTAATATTCCATTGTATATATGTCCCACATCTTCTTTATCCATCCATCTGTCAATGGACACTTAGGTTGCTGCCATGTCCTGGCTATTGTAAATAGTGCTGCAATGAACATTGTGGTACATGACTCGTTTTGAATTATGGTTCTCTCAGTGTATATGCCCAGTAGTGGGATTGCTGGGTTGTATGGTAGTTCTATTTTTAGTTTTTTAAGTAACTCCATGCTGTTTTCCATAGTGGCTGTATCAATTTACATACTCACCAACAGTGCAAGAGGGTTCTCTTTTCGCCACACCCTCTCTAGCATTTATTGTTTGTAGATTTTTTGATGATGGTCATTCTGACTGGTGTGAGGTGATACCTCATTGTAGTTTTGACTTGCATTTCTCTAATGATTAGTGATGTTGAGCATTCTTTCATGTGTTTGTTGGCAATCTGTATATCTTCTTTGGAGAAATGTCTATTTAGGTCTTCTGCCCATTTTTGGATTGGGTTGTTTGTTTTTTTGATATGGAGCTGCATGAGATGCTTGTATATTTAGGAGATTAATCCTTTGTCAGTTGCTTCATTTGCAAATATTTTCTCCCATTCTGAGGGTCGTCTTTTCGTCTTGTTTATGGTTTTCTTTGCTGTGCAAAAGCTTTGAAGTTTCATTAGGTCCCATTTGTTTATCTTTGTTTTTATTTCCATTTGTCTAAGAGGTGGGTCAAAAAGGATCTTGCTGTGATTTATGTCATAGAGTGTTCTGCCTATGTTTTCCTCTAAGAGTTTGATAGTGTCTGGCCTTACATTTAGGTCTTTAATCCATTTTGAGTTTATTTTTGTGTATGGTGTTACAGAGTGTTCTAATTTCATTGTTTTACATGTAGCTTTCCAGTTTTCCCAGCACCACTTATTGAAGAGACTGTCTTTTCTCCATTGTATATTTTTGCCTCATTTATCAAAAATAAGGTGACCATATGTGTGTGGGTTTATCTCTGGGCTTTCTATCCTGTTCCATTGATCTATATTTCTGTTTTTGTTCCAGTACCATACTATCTTGATTACTGTAGTTTTGTAGTATAGTCTGAAATCTGAGAGCCTGATTCCTCCAGCTATGTTTTTCTTTCTCAAGATGGCTTTGGCTGTTCAGGATCTTTTGTGTTTCCAATATTCCACAAATTGTGGAATATTTTGTTCTAGTTCTGTGAAAAATGCCATTGGTATTTTGATAGGGATTGCACTGAATCTGTAGATTGCTTTGGGTAGTATAGTCATTTACACAATGTTGATTCTTCCAATCCAAGAACACGGTATATCTCTCCATCTGTTCGTATCATCTTTAATTTCTTTCATCAGTGTCTTATAGTTTTCTGCATAAAGGTCTTTTGTCTCCTCAGGTAGGTTTATTCCTAGGTATTTTATTCTTTTTTGTTGCATTGGTAAATGGGAGTGTTTCCTTAATTTCTCTTTCAGATTTTTCATCATTAGTGTATAGGAATGCAAGAGATTTCTGTGCATTAATTTTGTGTCCTGCTACTTTACCAAATTCGTTAATTAACTCTAGTAGTTTTCTGGTAGCATCTTTAGGATTCCCTATGTATAGTATCATGTCATCTGCAAACAGTGACAGCTTTATTTCTTCTTTTCTGATTTGGATTCCTTTTATTTCTTTTTCTTCTCTGATTGTTGTGGCTAAAACTTCCAAAATTATGTTGAATAATAGTGGTGAGAGTGGACAACCTTGTCTTGTTCTGATCTTAATGGAAATGGTTTCAGTTTTTCACCATTGAGAACGATGTTGGCTGTGGTTTTGTCATATATGGCTTTTATTATGTTGAGGTAAGTTCCCTCTATGCCTACTTTCTAGAGGGTTTTTATCATAAATGGGTGTTGAATTTTGTCAAAAGCTTTTTCTGCATTTATTGAGATGATCATATGGTTTTTCACCATCAGTTTGTTAATATGGTGTATCACGTTGATTGATTTGCGTATATTGAAGAATCCTTGCATTCCTGGGATGAACCCCACTTGATCATGGTGTATGATCCCTTTAATGTGCTGTGGGATTCTGTTTGCTAGTATTTTGTTTGAGGACTTTTGCATCTATGTTCATCAATGATATTGGCCTGTAGTTTTCTTTTCTTGTGACATCTTTGTCTGGTTTTGGTATCAGGGTGATGGTGGCCTCGTAGAATGAGTTTGGGAGTGTTCCTCCCTCTGCTATATTTTGGAAGAGTTTGAGAAGGATAGGTGTTAGCTCTTCTCTAAATGTTTGATTGAATTCGCCTGTGAAGCCATCTGGTCGTGGGCTTTTGTTTATTGGAAGATTTTTAATCACAGTCTCAATTGCAGTGCTTGTGATTGGTCTGCTTATATTTTCTATTTCTTCCTGGTTCAGTCTCAGAAGGTTTTGCTTTTCTAAGTTGTCCATTTTTGCAGGTTGTCCATTTTATTGGCATAGAGTTGCTTGTAGTAATCTCTCATGATCCTTAGTATTTCTGCAGTGTCAGTTGTTACTTCTTCTTTTTCATTTCTAATTCTATTGATTTGAGTCTTCTCCCTTTTTATCTTGATGAGGCTGGCTAGTGGTTTATCAGTTTTGTTTATCTTCTCAGAGAACCAGCTTTTAGTTTTATTGATCTTTGCTATTGTTTCCCTCATTTCTTTTTCATTTATTTCTGATCTGATCTTTATGATTTCTTTCCTTCTGCTCACTTTGGGGTTTTTTTGTTCTTCTTTCTCTAATTGCTTTAGGTGTAAGGTTAGGTTGTTTATTTGAGATGTTTCTTGTTTCTTGAGGTAGGATTGTATTGCTATAAACTTCCCTCTTAGAACTGCTTTTGCTGCATCCCATAGGTTTTGGGTCGTCATGTTTTCATTGTCATTTGTTTCTAGGTATTTTTTGATTTCCTCTGTTATTTCTTCAGTGATCTCTTGGTTATTAAGTAGTGTATTGTTTAGCCTCCGTGTGTTTGTATTTTTTACAGGTTTTTTCCTGTAATTGATATCTAGTGTCATAGCGTTGTGGTCAGAAAAGATACTTGATACGATTTCAATTTTCTTAAATTTACCAAGGCTTGATTTGTGGCCCAAGATATGATCTATCCTGGAGAATGATCCATGAGCACTTGAGAAGAAAGTGTATTTTGTTGCTTTTGGATGGAATGTCCTATAAATATCAATTAAGTCCATCTTGTTTAATGTATCATGTAAAGCTTGTGTTTCCTTACTTATTTTCATTTTGGATGATCTGTCCATTGGTGAAAGTGGGGTGTTAAAGTCCCCAGCTATAATTGTGTTACTGTCAATTTTCCCTTTTATGGCTGTTAACATTTGCCTTATATATTGAGGTGCTCCTATGTTGGGTGCATAAATATTTACAATTGTTATATCTTCTTCTTGGATTGATCCCTTGATCATTATGTAGTGTCCTTCTTTGTCTCTTGTCATAGTCTTTATTTTAAAGTCTATTTTGTCTGATATGACAATTGCTACTCCAGCTCTCTTTTGATTTCCATTTGCATAGAATATCTTTTTCTATCCCCTCACTTTCAGTCTGTATGTGTCCCTAGGTCTGAAGTGGGTGTCTTGTAGACAGCATATATATGGGTCTTGTCTTTGTATCCATTCCATCAGTCTATGTCTTTTAGTTGGAGCATTTAATCCATTTACATTTAAGGTAGTTATCGATATGTATGTTCCTATTACCATTTTTTAATTGTTTTGGATTTGTTATTGTAGTGCTTTTCCTTGTGTTTCCTGCCTAGAGAAGTTCCTTTAGCATTTATTGTAAAGCTCGTTTGGTGGTGCTGAATTCTCTTAGCTTTTGCTTGTCTGTAAAGGTTTTAATTTCTCTGTTGAACTTCCCCCAGTCTTAACATTTACCACACTTTATAGATTTTGATGGGTTATGTGACTGCAAGGGAGATTGAATCTCTCTCACCATTCACTTGTGGCCATACAATTTTGGGAAGTCCTCAACCCTCACTGGATTTCAGATTCCTCATCTTTTAAAGGACAGCATAGGCTCAGGTAATATCGCACATCCCTTCTAGTGTCAACATCCTTTGATTGTTGGTACTTTTCTCTAGTTTTTAAACTTCTACAGAAAGAGGTTTAAAAAGATGCCATTTTAGGGACTACTGATACATACAACAACTTAAATGAATCTCAAAGGCATTATGATGAGTGAAATAGGCCATTCTCAAAAGATTACATGTTATGTTATTTTATTTATGACATTCTTGAAAAGATAAAACTACAGTGACAGAGAACAGATCAGTGGTTGCCAGGGATGAGGGGTAGGGGAAAGATATGACCCTCTACAAGGCAATTTTGGGGGGTTATGGAATTGTTCTGTATCCTGACTGTGATGGTGGTTACATGCAACTATACATGTGCTAAAATTCATAGAACTGTACACCCAAAAAGTCAGTTTTACTGTATGACACTTAAAAAAATAAAATTTTTAAAATTCCTGGTCCAGTTCTTGCTACCATACTGTTAGAAGGGCCTACTTAGCCTCATTCTGCATCAGCAATGTTTACTCTACACTTGCTGTGGTTCAGAACACATCTTGGGTTCCTAGGCCCATAGAAGTGGTTTCAGAAAATGTGTTTTTGTTTTTTTTAAGAAGAGTAAGGGAATATTAGATGTATTTGTTTACTATTGCTGTATAACAAATTATCACAAACTTAGTGGCTTGAAACAACACCCATTTATGAACTCACATTTCTGTAGGTCAGAAGGCTGGCACAGCATGAATGGGCTCTCTGCTGAGGGTATCATAAAGCTGAAATCAAATGTTGACTGGACTGAATTCTCATCAGGCTGAGGCTCTGGTGAAAAATCCAATTCCAGGCTCATTCTAGTTGTTGCAGTTGTAGGACTGAGGTCCCTGTTTTGTTGTGGGCTACTGGTGAGGATCACCCTCACCTCCTACACGCCACTCTCAGGTCCTTCCCACATGACCCCTGTGGTTAGTTCACATCATGGCTGTTGGCTTTCTTCCAGGCCAGTTGGAGCACATCTCTCTGACTTTCTCCTCTGCTATCAACCAGAGAAAAGTTTTTGCTTTTATAGGACTCATAGATTAGGTCAGGCTCACCCAGATTATCTCCTTATTTTAAAATCAACTTTGCCTTATAAACATAACACAATCAGGGGACTGATAGCTCATCATATTCACAGCCCCAGGGCATGTACACAGAGCTGGGTGTGGGGAGAGGATCATGGGAGAGATCTTAGAATTCTGCCTGCCACAGGATATAAGCCAAAAGACAAAAAATATTTTGGTAAATGCAGGGTTATTGATTGTATTGTATGATGTACCAAGCATGATCTGGGAGTCTGAAGATATAAATTCAAGCTATAGCTTCACTGGTAAGCTGTGTTATCGTGGTCAAGACACTTAACTTCTTTGGCCCACAGTTTTATCAAACTTAAAATGCTGATCTTGTTACCTGCTTTATGTATATATCGTAGAGTGATTGTGAGACTTAATTGAGGTAATGGTGAATATGTTTTACTCAAATCTAAAGTACTGTGTAAATATATTAGTTATTTCTGTTAATATTTTGGCTGACAGTGATCTGCTTTAACCTCTGCTCCAGGAATGTATTATTTCTAAAAAGAGAATAAAAAAGGGGCAAATTAGAGAAAGGTCCCAAAGCCAAGATCAAGAAGCTTAGATTTAATTCAGCAGGTGACTTGGAGCTGAAGGAGGACATAAACAAAGGGTCTGGGTCAAAGAAACTGGCAAGGAAGACAATTCTTAAGGCAGAATGGGTTTCTATGGTGATGAGAGACAAAGGAGCCCACAGAGGAAAAGGTTAAAATAATTAATATGGGAGATCAGTAAGATATAGACCAAGATCTGGGATGTAGGATTGAAAGAAAGGGGTGGAGAAGAGCTTTTACAGTCCAGTCTCATTTTTCACAGAGGCATATACATGTGAAGCATTTCTACCATTTGTGGTCCCTTGCTGTCCACGGGGTGTATAGAGAATAGCAACTGACTTTAATAGCAATGTTAGCAAAACATAATTATGAAGGCAAATCTACTGAAAAAATAACACGATATTATACCCCAAGGCCAAGGACTTTATTCAGTTTTGTGGGGAGGGGGCTTGTGTTCAGCTGTGCTGGATCATCCTTGTAGCATTCTTCCCTTACTATCACAGGTAAGTAGCGGCTGCCTGTTCATAATAGACTGCCCAGTGTAGGCTAGAATTGGTGATGCTCCAGATTACGAGGAACAATCAACTGACTCCACTCTTGGTATTCCAGATAGAGGGAGGAATTCATTCTCAGAGGGCCTAATTTGATTCCTAACTAGCTGTGGCCCCATAGCCACAGTGACATAACTTGTGAGGTAGAAGCGTGGAGCTCTTAAACACACAGATTCTAGAGTCAGCTTTCCTGGGTTCCCATCCCAGCTCCCTAATTTACTAGGGAATTAGGGCAAGTCCCTTAACTTCTGCCTAAATTTCTTGCTGGCCAAAAAAATGGGGAAAGTAATTATAATCTATTCTCATAAAGCTGTTGGGATAAATAAATGAACTCATTAATTAATTTAATCACATAAAGTGCTGGAATAATGTCCAGGATAGAGTAAGTACTCAAAAAATTATTATTATTTTCTGGACTTAATTTAATTGGCCTTAACAACATTTATTAAGCTTCTTGAGCTTCAGGTTTTGCATTTGTAAAGTGAGGCAGTTAAACTCAATTTTATTTCTAGGGTACCTTCGAACTAACATTCTATTCTGTATGATGCGTGTTTTTATTTATTGCAATTCCAGTATTTTATGCTCTGATGCCATTATGCTTTAGTTATTGCTGCTTTATTTATTTATATTCATTCCCTAGTGAAAAGTAGCACTGTCCTACCTTTTTAGAAGCCTTTCATATGCCTTCACAATCTTAAAAAAATTTTTTTAAATCAAAGTACTGATTTGTACTGAAGCACAGTTTAAAAGGCTAGACTCACAGATTACTTATTAACTGCAAAAGAAAAAATGTACCTTTATAGTGGAGAAATCTGGATCAAGGGACAATTTGATATTAGGTGCTTCTGACAGGATGTTCCTAAATTACCTGATCAAGCTAGACCTAACTTTAACCTCACAAGAAATTCAGGAGATAGAGGAATTGGTTAAATAGCATGAGGAAACAATCAGAAAAATCCAGAATATGAGACATTTTACAGGACAACTGGCCTGGAATCTTCAAAATGTCAATGTCATAAAGTGGCACACATTTCATTCCCAAACCCTTCAGCATGCATCTCCTAAAAATAAGGGCATTCTCTTTGTAACCACATTGTCGTTAATACTCCTAAGAAAATTAGTAAAAATTCTATCATGTAGTCTACTATCAGCCGATAAACCTGAACAACAAAAGAAAACAATAGACAAATGGGGCTTCATGAAAATTAAAAACTTTTATGCTTCAAAGGACACCATCATGAAAGTAAAAAGACAACCTACAGAATGGGAGAAAATATTTGCAAATCATATATCTGATAAGGAACTTGTAGTCAGAGGAACTCTTACAAGTCAACAACAAAAAGACAAATAACCCAATTAAAAGAACGGGCAAAGGATTTAAGTAGACATTTCTTCAAAGAAAATATGTGAATGGCCAATAATCACATTCTATTTATGAATAGAATCAATTTTTTGACTGTAGATGCCAAAGTTAAGGTCAACTTGTATGTGGTGAGATGGGCTCCTATGTCTTCTTCCTGGGCATGAGCAGTTCTTTGGGTTGAGATGGAGGAAAGCAGCTTTGCTGGCAGCTACTTCCCTTCTCCAGCTCTGAGACTTCCTGATTGAAAGCACTGCGAGACCTGCTGACCCCATTTCTTTCCAGATTTAATTATTCTTTTTGAAAGTTGGCTCTAATCTCAAGGGGATTTGAAACACAAGGCTCCAGTGGGGATGAAGCTTTAGACCCAAGATAACTATTCCTTTTGCTATTGAACAGCCTGGCAGGGGAACAATTTGCCCCTTGCCCTGAGCACTGTCATTTATTTTGATCGTTTTCATTCCTATCAAGTGTGCTTCTGGCTCAGAAGGCAGCCATCTGATACCTGAAGTGACGCCTTACATTACTTCCTTGTCTTTTCTCTTGTCTTGTAACAAGATATCCCACTAAAATATGCCTGTTTGTGTACTAAGGAGCTGATGTGGGTGTGGATGGCTATGATTTAGTAACCCTAAGGGGGAAAATACGGGGGGCAATAAGAATAGTTATTGTGTGTTGATGAGCTCCTCTGTGTCTATTTATTTCATTTAACTCTTACAACAACCCTATGAGTAGTTAACTCTTATTTATCCCCATTTTACAGATTGGGAAATGGAGGCTTAGGGATGTTATGTAAGTTGCCCAAGACAACAAATGGAAAGTGACAAATCTGCAAAGTGACTTAAACCCCCCAAATATGGTCTTAACCACTGTTCCATACTGGCACCCGAGTGGAAGAGGGTACCTTTCTAAAAATTTGGAGTCAGACAGACCTGAGTTCGAGTCCTGCCACCCTTGCTTCCTAGTTCTATAACCTTTAGCAAGTCTACCTACCTCATAAAGCTTTGAGGATGCTATGAGATAATACAGTGCGTAAGTGCTTGGTCCAATGAGTACTAAATGAATATCAGGTGTTTTCCTTCAAAAACCTATCAAGTGCTTTCTCTGTACCAGACCCTGTGCTAATCTGGGGGGACTTGGAGTTAAATACTGCACAGTCTGAGTCCTAAAGACCAGGGGGTTAGTAGATCTGGGGCTTGTGGACTGAATCTGGCCTTCAGAAGTGTTCTGTTGGTCCACACATGCTTCAAAACTTTTGAATTAGTTGCAGACATTTAAAAATTGGGAGATTTTAATAAATATCTGTATTTCCAACTTTGGAAACCTAGTAGAGATGGCAATACTGGGCCTATATTCTCACATGGCAGCAATCATCTAGGAGGCAGTTTGCCAATGTGGGAATGTGGGCCACAGTCCCCGCCACTCCCTATTGTATCTGAGGGGGTCAGTGGCCATTCACGGTTGCAGTTGTGCACTGTTTTCTTTTCTTTTTTTTTGGCCATGCCGTGTGCATGCAGGATCTTAGTTCGTGTGGCAGGTAGAATTTATATCCCCTTACAAAATAACCACCCTAAATGCTGTTCCTGACAAAAGCAAGTTAAATTCCTCCCAGGGCAGTAAAGAGAAGCCTCCAGAGGTGAGGTAAGAGTATTTCTGGGAGAATCCAGAAAAGTGGAGAGAGGAGGAATCTAGCTCCTTTCAACATGAGAATGGAAGCCTGTCTGAATGGTCAGGGACAGGGTCAGGCTCAGCCTCAGCCCATAGGAAAAATACTGTTATTCATAGTGGGTAGACTGAGAATTTTTTTTTTTTTTTGAGGGCATTGGGAGCCCATTCTTAGGAGGGGTCTGAGAGACATGGCAAAGGCTGGGTGAAAGCTGAGGATGGAAGAGAATATTCAAGGTGAAGTTCAACCTATAGTCAAGAAATTTGCTCCAGGGAGTTCCCTGGTGGCCTAGTGGTTAGGATTCGGGGCTTTCACCACCGTGGCCTGGGTTCAGTCCCTGGTCAGGGCACTGAGAACTGAGACCCTGTAAGCCGTGCAGTGTGGTCAAAAAAAAAAAAGATAAATTTGCTCCAAACCACGATAAGATACCACTCCACACCCACGAGGATGGCTATAATCAAAAAAGGCAGACAACAAGTACCAGAGAGGATGTAGAGAAATTGAAACTCTCATACATTGTTGGTGGGAGTGTAAAATGATGCAGCCGCTTTGGAATACAGTCCGGCAGTTCCTCAAAATGCTAAACACAGAGTTACCATATGACCCAGAAATTCCACTCCTAGGTGTATACCCAAGAGAAATGAAAATATATGTTCACACTGAAACTTGTACACAGTGTTCATAGCAACATTATTCATAATAGCCAAAATGTGGAAAAAACCCAAATGTCCATCAACTGATGAGTGGGTAAACAAAATGTATTACATATATTCATACAATAGAATATTCTTCAGCAATAAGAAGGAATGAAGTACCCAGAGGTGATACATCATACATGAATCTTGAAAACATTATGCTAAATGAAAGAAGCCAGCCACAAAAGACTGGATATTATATGATTCTACGTATATGAAATGTCCAGAATAGGCCTATCGTATAGAATGTAGATTAGCGGTTGCCGGGGGCTTAGGGCCAGGGTGGGAGGACAGGAGGGGGAGACTGGGAAGGAGAAGTGACTGCTACTGGTACAGGTTTCTTTTTGGAGTCTTAAAAAAGTCCTAACATTAGATAGTGGTGATGGTTGTGCAACTCCGTTAATATAATAAAGCCCACTGAATTGTACACTTCTTTTTAAATAGCTATATTAGTCTTACTTTATTTTGCTGGCAGATTTTTTTATTTTTATTTTTTGGCTGCGTCAGGTCTTAGTTGTGGCATGCGGGATGTTTTTTTATTGTTGCGGCATGTGGGTTCTTTGTTGTGGCGAGGGCCTCTCTGTAGTTGTGGCACGTGGGGTCCAGAGCGCCTGGGCTCTGTAGTTTGTGGCAGGCGGGCTCAGTTGCCCCACGCCATGTGGGATCTTAGTTGCCTGACCAGGGATCGAACCTGCGTCCCCTGCATTGGAAGGCAGATTCTTTACCACTGGACCACCAGGGAAGTCCCTGAATTGTACACTTTGAGGAGGTGAATTTTATGGCATGTGGAATTATATCTCAGTAAAGCTGATACTAAAACAAATCTCTGCTCCAAGTTTCTTCACACTCCGTCTGAGATAAATAGAAGCCACAAGGGACTTTTGTCTGTCTCCCCTTATCTTGGAAAAAGATTCCTTAGCCTCTCTTTACGCATTAACTCCTTATCTGCTGGCTTTTCTTAAGGTTCTGCTTTAGACCCTTTCCTAGTTATGCTCCATGAAGCAGACTCCCAACTTTACCGCTAACGGTTGTGTGATCTTGAGCAAATTAGTTAACTTCTTGACCTCAATTTCCTCATTTGAAAAATGAGGATAATAATTGCATTGTTACTGAATCAGGTCCAGCTGCTCGCCGCTGGAAAAAGCAATACTCGAGAGAGAGAGACAAATGTTGGTAGAAAGGAAAGGTGCTTTTAATCAGAATGCCAGCAATCTGCGGAAATGGTGGACTCAGTGTCCCACGTTAAAACCACCTCCGAAGATTCTGCTCGGCCATGAAAGTTTATAAAGGGAAAAGGGGAAGTAATCTCAGTTAATCACTGAGATAGGGGACTGGACTCATAGCCATCTCCCACTGTGTGCAGGCTTGTGTGCAGGCTTGTCGACTCCTGGTAATCTTTCTTTAGATGCTATCTTGTTCACACAGTGTATTCGTTAGATTACTGAAGGGGAAGCTGGGGAAGAGATCTGGTCATCTGTTAATTACTTATTCTTCATTTCTACTTCCTTGATCTACGGAAAGAACCGACAATTTAGGCAAGGTATTGTGTGATTAGAAGATTTGAAAGGTGTGCTAGCGCCAGAGATGAGTAGAGCATGGGGGTGCCTGACTTAAGGTTAGTGACAAGACAAAAGGGTGCCTCCTGCAGAGAGCTCTTTCCTGCAAAGAGCTTTTTCCTGCCAATAGCCGCTTACAGGGACTCCTTCATAGGTTAAGTGTGAAGATAAAATAACTAAATATATGAAACCTATTTAGAACAGTACCTGGCACATAGTAAATTCTGTATTAGTATTTTTAATGATTATTTATATATTAAAACCCTAGAACAGTATTTAGCACGTGTTAAGTGCCCAATGAGATTAGCTGTTATTCAACCATACCTCATAAAAAGATTAGCTATTATTAATTAATTAATTTTTATTAGAGACGGTAATGGCAAGCTTGTCCAAGACTTTGCTCTCCTGTTGACGAACATTTGAGCTGCTTCCAATTTGGTGTAATTAATGAATAGTGCAACTTTGGGTATTTGCCCATCAGCTTCTTTGGGTACACACTTAGGAGTAGATTGCTGAGTCACAGGGTATGTGGATCTTCCTATTTCCAGATAATGCCAAACTCTTTTCCAAAGTTGCTGATTCAGTTTACATTCCCACCTCCAACACTTGATATACTCATCATGTAAAATTTTACATCTGGTATGTAACGATAGCATTGATTTTAATTTGCATTTCCATGCTTACTGATGAGGGGAGTGTCTTTGATTTACTCTTTTATGAAGAGCCTGCTCAAGTTTCTTGTCCATTTCTAACTGGTTGATAAGTTTTTTTCTCATCGATTTGTGAGAATTCTTCACGTGGTTTGGAAACTAGTGCTTTGTCTATTGCAAGTATTTTTTAAAAATTTATTTTATTGAAGTATAGTTGATTTACAATGTTGTGTTAATTTTTGCTGTACAGCAAAATGATTCAGTTATACATATATTTACATTCTTTTACATATTCTTTTCCATTATGGTATATAACAGGATACTGAATCTAGTTCCCAGTGCTATACAGTAGGACCTTGCTGTTTTTCCATTCTCTATATAATAGTTTGCATCTGCTGACCCCAAACTCTCAATCCCCTCACCCCCGCCACCTCCTTGGCAACAATAAGTCTGTGCTCTATGTCTGTGAGTCTGTTTTGTAGTATTGCAAGTATTTTCTATTACTCTGCTTGTCTTTTTGCTCTAACAATAGTATCTTTTGATGAATAGAAAATTTTAATTCCTAAGTAAGCGAATATATGAATCTTTTCTATAATGGTAGTGCTTTTCGTGTCTTGTTTAAGAAATTCTTCCCTGTCTCAAGGTCTGTTTTTTTTTTTGTTTTTTGTTTTTGTTTTTTTTTTTTTTTGCAATACGCGGGCCTCTCACTGTTGTGGCCTCTCCGTTGCGGAGCACAGGCTCCGGACGCGCAGGCTCAGCGGCCGTGGCTCACGGGGCCTAGCCGCTAGGCGGCATGTGGGATCCTCCTGGACCGGGGCACGAAGCCGTGTCCCCTGCATCGGCAGGCGGACTCTCAACCACTGCGCCACCAGAGAAGCCCTCAAGGTCTTTAATATGCTTTCCTGTACTATCTTGTAAAAGCTTTATAGTTTTCCCTTTTACACTTAGGTCAATTCCACCTGGAATTGACTATTGTGTATGAGGTGAGATACAAGTGCAATTTCAATATTTTTCTACATGGATACTCAATTTTATCAGCACCATTTATTAAAAAATCTGTTCTTTTCTCACTGCTCTGCAGGCTGCCTCTGTCAGGTAGCAAGTAACCATATGTGTAGGTCTGCTTGGGGGATCCTTATTCTGTCCTGTTTCAGCAAGTCCTCTCAGCTTGTTCTTCTATTCAATAGTGCGTTACAGCTTGGCCCTTTACCTTGAGAATCTGCTTATCAAGTTACACACACACACACACACACACAAACTGAAAACTAAATAAAACAGAAACAGTTTTCTCAATCAGTATACATCTCAAGATCTAACTGGAGGGTAGGGGGCAGGGTTTTTTTCTTTTTCCAGCCGGAAGGGAACAAAGAAGCATGTAGATAAAGTTGTGTCTCTTTTATTTGACAGCTGCCTTGTTCTAGCGACATCAGTATGGGGTTGAAAACAACAGTCAGAGATGGGCAGAACCAAGGGAATCATTGAGGACAGTCAGACCACATCTTCTGAATCCTTCGTACCTCTGGGTGGTGCAGCTCTATTGGCTTAACTTGGGCTTTTTTTTTGGATGCAACCAAAGGCATCCTAACTCATCCATAAGCTACCTTAAATACAGACTTGAATGCAGGAACAAGTAAAAAGGCCTCTTCATGAAAAGGAAAACAGCTGTTACAAAAATATGAATTTTATTCTATAGGAAGGTAGTATGTAATAACAATAATAATGATAATGATGATAGTTATAGCTAACATCTGCCAAGCCAGGCATGGTGGCTAGGAATTTACAGATAATATACCATTACATTTATGACCTTATTTAATGGGTATGACCTCCCAGTGCTGTTCTTTTCCCAGGACCACAGATGTTAAGTAACTCTCCCCATGTCACACAGTTAATAGGATTCAAAGGTCTGGCTCCAATACACTTATCAATTGCTCTTTTGACTTAGAATTTTTTATTAAATAGGGAAAATTAAATTCTTCCAGAAGAGTAAGATTTGGGGCAAAGGGGAATTCTACCTCACTATTTGTAGGACATTAAGTGGATAACCTTCCTAGAGAGTAGTTTGGTAGTATGTATTAAATACCTGAAAATGTTTATTGTCTTTTAAACACGAATTCTACTTTTTAAAAATAAGTGCTGCCCCCAAAGAAAGATTTTCAAGGATGTTTATAGCAGAGTAATTTTTAGCAGTAAAAATAGAGCTTTCATTAAATAAATGTTAGGAACTAAAACACTATTGCAGCTATTAAGAATAAGGTTTTAGAGTTTTTAATGGCAAGAAAAAATGCTACCTTAAGTGAAAGAAGCAGATCACAAAACAATATTCACAGCAGGATTTCTATTTTATATATTATTTAAAAGTCAAGAAGAATATACTGTAAAATGATAGTAGTGATTATCTCTGCAGGGGGAGATTATGGATAATATAAGTTCTCTTCTTTTACTTTTCTGAAAGTTTCAAGTTTCAGCTGTGAACTTCCAGAATATATTATTGATGAAAATTTCAAAGATATTAAAAAATAGCACAGAAAAATGAAACTGATGAATACACCACTGACTTTAACAATTTTCAACACAGGGCCAATCTTGCCTATCATACCCTTTCCTATTCCCTCCCCCGGATTATTTGGATGCAAATCTCAAACATTATATTTCATTTGTAAAACTTTCATTATGTTTCTCTAAAAGATAGACCCCTGTTTAAAAACCACAACCACAGTACCATTGTCACGTCTAAATTAAAAAAAATAATTCCTTGATATCATCAAATATCCAGTGTTTGAATTTCCCTGATTGTCTTAAAATTAGGCTTTACATGTTTTTTTAATGTGTTCTTGGTTTTGCTTTACACACACACACACACACACACACACACACACACACACACAGTTTTGCTTACCTGAATTGAGATCCAAGTAAGTTTTATCCCTTGTGATTGGTTGATATATCTCATGGAACTGAGCAGAATCCTGCAGGGCCCCTCCAAGTACAAAGGCCCCTCCATGTCCCCTGCCTCTTCTTTGTAGAAAAACTGAAGTCTCCCAGGCCTCCCTGTGTCACAAAAGAGCAGGCTCAAGCAGTTAATGATCAGGACAATAGAGTCACAGAATCTTTCAGCATCTGAGTTGTTTTACAGATACTATAACTGCCACCAGAGGGATGACCAGACTGCAGCCGTGACTTAAGCGGCTCCACCTTGAGCAGTACTGAATCTATGGCTAGAGCACAATCCCAAGAACTGGCCTTAAAAGAATGGTATTAACACTGTTGCTCATAATAATCTATATCTTTGTGGGCATCAAAATCATTGTAGCTTGTTCTGCCCATATATGTAAGTAAGCAGGCAACTAAAATTGTCAGCCAAGAGAGCCTACAGACGCATGTCAACATCTTCCACTCTGAGAATATGGCGCCCTATGTTAGCATGAAGAAGAAAAAGAAGACAGACCTTCACCCATAATCCCATAGAAATGGAATGATGTTCTGACAAGTGGGGATTTACAAGCAGCTTTAGGCAGGAAAGAGCTCTCTGCAGGAGGCCCCTATTGTTTTGTCACTTTAGCAAAGCTATATTGTAACCTTAAACCAGGCACCATCAGGCTCTACTCATCTCCAGCCCAAGCACACCTTTCCAATCTTCTGATCACAAAATACCTTCCCTAACCTAACAACTAGGTCTCCATGGCCTCTCACAGACTGGAATTGCAGGTGTCCTAGATTTTCCTAGACTGACCTGGTTTTCTGCCAAAGAAATGGTTTGTCGCACCCCATCATTCAAGAAAGAGGATATCTTCTTGAAAACATGATGTAGGAATGTGTGAGGATGTAACCTTCCAGACATTTCATGGTGAGGCAGCTCCCTTCAGCCCATCAATTTTCTGGAGATTGAGGCAGCTGTGAGCTGTTAGCAGCCAACATTCACAGCAGCTGAGTGATGGGCACACTGGCCTGCTCAAGGGGACCTGGGCAGAACACTAACTGTGTGTACCACATCACCTAAAATTATCTACCACCAGGGGCACTTGTACCATAGTTTAGAAAGTCTGGGTATACAGAATGGCACTGTGAATGCAGTGCCTTAGGTGGTGTTTCGTGGAAAGTCTTTGATGGGGAGGAGTCTGGAGGAAGGGGTACTGGACCAAAGTCTGTGGAAGTCTAGTCATGGAATGTGCGGGGAGCTTGACAATGTTTGTGGTGATAGGAATGGGGAGGAAGAGAAAGATGGGAAGGGTTATAGAAGGAAGTGTCAAGAGGCTGAGTTCGTGAAGAGGCGTTGAGAAGAATGAAGGAAAAAGGATGACTTGGGTTAGAACCTGGGGGCTTGGGAGAATAGCAGTGCCTGGGAAGGCAGAGAGATTCAGGCTGCGGAAGCCAGCTTGGTCCTTCTGTCAAGACCAAGAGATCAATTCTCTAGCACGAATGTTTGTGGAAATATCCTCTCCTTTGCTTTTATCTGGAATATCCATTGTTAAAAAAGTAAGGATTTGGACTTCCCTGGTAGCGCTGTGGTTAAGAATCGGCCTGCCAATGCTGGCGACACGGGTTTGAGCCCTGGTCTGGAAAGATCCCACATGCTGCGGAGCAACTAAGCCTGTGAACCGCAACTACTGAGACTGTGTGCCACAGCTACTGAAGCCCACGTGCCTAGAGCCCGTGCTCTGCAGCAAGAGAAGCCCCCGCAATGAGAAGCCCCCGCACCGCAACGAAGAGTAGCCCCTGCTCGTTGCAACTAGAGAAAGCCCGTGTGAAGCAACGAGAACCCAACGTAACCAAAAATAAATTAATTAAATAAATAAATAAAAAAGAAGAATTGTGCACCCCGGGACTTCCCTGGTAGTCCAGTGGTTAAGACTCCAAGTTCCCAATGCAGGGGGCCCAGGTTCGATCCCTGGTCAGGGAACTAGATACTGCATGTCACAACTAAGACCTGGCATGGCCAAATAAATAAATATTAAAAAAAAATAGTAAGGACTTGCTGCCCCCCAGATTTTAGCAAAAGGAGCAGGCTAGGTGGATGTCAAAACCCATCCGTCTCCTCTTCCTACAGAAATTCCAACCCACCCACCTGCCCCACGAGCAGCGTAGGGCCAGGGTGTCAGGAACTCCCAGGCAAAGCTGTAAGATCATCTCCTCTTTCAGGATTGAATTAGTCCTAGACATGAGTCATATTTCCAATTGCCTTTCTTTCTGATGAGAGGGTCCTCGCTGGCTCTGCTGTCCTCCTTTCTTGGCAACAGAAGGGTGGTGTGAGATTAAATTTCTCAAGAAAACTAAAAAAACCACAAAGATCCCCCGTCTCCATATCATGTGAGCCAAGATATTCTTTGGGTGAAGAGGGTCAGTGCAGACAAAGGCACTCTGATCACTTGCGATGCTTTCTCTCTCTAATTATAGAAAGTATTTAGCTATTGTTCCCTAATTGCTTGCTGCAGTTGGTTTTTTTTTTTTTTTTTTTTTTTTTTTTTGACAAAAGCCTGGTTTCTGATGAGTTGTTCTTTTTTTTTTTCCTTCCCCTGCCTTGGTCCATTGCCATATCAGGCCCTGGCTATCCCACTGGAGAACTGAAGGAGTTGGTATGGTATTTCTCAAGAAGCCACTTTAACCCATCTAATTGTTTTCATGGCTTCTCCTCTCTTCCTCCTAGTTACCTCACAGAGAAAGGGAATTAACATTTACTGAGCATCTATTTAGAATGTGCCAGGCATTGTACAAAACCTTTGCATAGATTATCATATTCAATCCTTGCAGCAAGGCTGAGAGGCAAATGTTATTTTCCTCAATTTACAGATGAGGATTCTAAGGCACAGGAAGTTCTCACAGCCTGTAAGTAGCTGAGCCAGGGTTCAAACCCAGTGAGTCTGAGCCCGGATTCCAACGCAGGTCTGTCTGACTCCATGTCACCTCTCTCAAAAGAGCCCAAGAGTTTTTTATAGACTTTGGCGAATAGAACATTGGTACTGATGCTCCCACCACCATAGGAGAATTGGGGAATCCTGCCCCCTCACCCTGAAAGTGCCTATTTCTAGGCCCTCTGACTTGGTGAGGATGCCTGTAGGACTCTGAAAGGAGGTCTGGGATTCCTGTGTTGATTTATGACACATGGAGAGATGGTGGCAATGACAAGGAAGAAAGCCACCCCACTCCCAGGGGCTGCAGCAGTCAGGGTTCTACGGGAAAGAGATGGCACATTCAAGGTTTAAATCCAGAGCACTGAACGGATGGACTGCTTAGAGGAGGTGTGGGACGTTAAGGGGAAGCAGCTGGGCACCAGCAGAGCAGGAAGTCATTGTCATCCCTAAGTCTAAAGGGGTGTGGTGTGGGAGTGGTGCTCCTATAGCCCAGTGGGAGCTGGGGCTAGGGCAGAGGTGCTCCAACGGGAGCTGTGGCAGGAAAGGAACCCAGCCACTGCCAGAACACAGACAGGAAGGCTGGGAGCACATGCGGAAGGGGGCTCTGTGTGTGTGCAGACATCGGGGTCTCTCTCTTCTTTGGCCTCCCTGCCTCCTACTCACGCTTACCACTGGCCAAGCTCAACTAGAAGACAGAGGGCAGGGGAGTCTCAGGGATGCAGCCTGTACTGGTCAGCCTCCTGGGCATGGAGCAGGGCAGAGAAGGGTGGAGAGTTGACCTCGGGGAGGATACAGAGGATATTCAGCAAAGGGGCTTACTCAAGCCTGCCCTCCCTGTCAGTCTCTAGGGGTAGGACAGTGCTTACAGACCCAAAGAATCGTGGAATGTGAACGATAGAAGAGTCCTTAGAGTTCTGCCCATAGAATTCCTTTACTTTACAAAAGAGGATCCTGAATCCCAGGGATGTAAAATGACAGGTCCAAGGTCAGCTGCTAATTAGTAGCATAGGCAGGACTGGAACCCAGCTCCCTAGCTCCCAGTCCATCATGCCTCTCAATTTGAGAACTGTGGTCAATTAATCGTTGGTAATAAAGGATTACTGCTGAGCCAGCTTGCCTATTTCCTGTTAAAACTGCTCAAAGACCTCAGGGTGTATTGTACTTTGGCCCCAGGCGTTTGCCTCAAATGATTCCCTCTCTAAATACATCTGTGATCATAGTGGGCTGCCCATTCCAGAGTGTGGGCTCTGGAGTTAGACTCATGGGTTGGAAGCCCAGCTCTGCCCTTCGGCATGACCTTGGACAAGTTGCTTAACTCTCTGTTCCTGTTTGTTCAACTATAAAATGGGGATAATAGTGATATGTATCTCATATAGCATGAGGATTATATGAGAAAACGTACATACTTCAAGCACTTAGACTAGCATCTGGCAATGAGTGCTTGATAAATGATAGCATATATATGTATATATAATATTTATTCAGATATATAAATATATATGGGAAATATATATGTGTATATATTCCAATAAATAGATTTGCAATTCTGGTTAAGAATTTTTATGGTTTTTTTACTGAGATATATCAGCTATTTTTCACAAGGAATTTTTCTTTTCCCTTATGACAGATAAGAAAATTGAAGGGTATGTCAATTAGATTTCAATAAATTTGGAAAACAAAAAAAGCCTGAAGGGCCTGGGTGATGTGCCTTTTGTGGGATTTCTCAGTCAGTCAGAGGCAGATAAGAAATCCTTGTTCTCAATATCACTCCAGCCCCCAGGTTGGAAATTAATTCCAGATTACTCATCTTGATTTACTTCCTCCCAGATACTAAAAAAAAATCCCTTTAGGCTTCCATCAAGTCCAGGCCCGTCTGACCACCTCATGGGGCAGGCCAAGCAGGTTTCTGCCCTTCCACTCTACTACACAGATGTACATGGATTGGCACATGGATTGGGCCGCCAATCCTCTGGCAAACGCTAAACTGCCCTCTGGGGTAGCTGGATCCTGACCTTCTGGCCCTGGGTCTGAGTTGACTTCCTTTGTCCTACTGGAACATTCTGTCCTGGGCAGGTGCTAACACCAGCTTCGGGCCTCTAGCCCATGCTTCCTTCTGCTGCTGCTTCTGTGGATGGACTCCTGTGGGGCATTGCTCCCCTTTGGGATGCTGCTGGGAGCCAATGCAGCTTTCCTGCTTCCTTTACCACAGGCCCTAAGCCTTCTCCCCCTGCCTAGAACACAGTTCCCTTATTACTTCCTCTGCCGTGCTTTTTTCTTGTTGCCTTAAGGAAGAATTTTGTACTTTGGTTTCTCTTGCTTTTCTCTGGTTGGCTGTGTGATGCTTTCTCCCAGATGGTCCACCTCTGGGACAAGCCACACAGCACCCTGAATGAAAACCTCTCTTGGACAGCATTCTAAATACTCAATGTACCAAACCCAGGCCTTGCTCTCGCAGAAATGTAACCGGGACCCTGGCAGGTTCTGGAATGAGTTAGTTGCTTTCCTTAATGGCTTTGGTTGCTCAGTGCCTTTTCTGTTTAGCTTCGCTGGTCATGTCCCCTCTCAATTTAAAACCCTTCAGTGGCTTCCTAGTGCACTTGGACTAAAATCCAAACTGATGAGCTCTCCAAAGGCCCCTGCCTGCTTCTCCTACTTCCTCTTACACTATTCTCTCTGCTCAGTCACACTGGGTTCCTTCCTGTTCCTCAAACCTACCGAGCTCTTTCCTACCCCTGGGCTTGCTGTTCCCCCTGCTTGGAAACTGCTTCCTCATCTTCCCCAGGGCTGATGTCCTCATCCATTCGGGTGCACCTTCCTCAAAGAGGCCTTGTGTGACTACTCTCTCCAAAGACGCAATCAGTGGCCTCTGTCCAGTTACTCTTTACCATACCCCCCTGCTTCCTTCCTTCACAGAGTTTATTACATCATGCAACTATCCTGTTATTTCTTTGCATGTCTATTGTCTGTCTCCTCTTTCTCCACCTCAGGTAAATGACACTCTGTGAGGGACCTTTTCCATTTTATTCACCGTTATATCCTTAGCACCTACTGTGTGGCAGGCACTGTTCTAGGCACCACGGATCTAAATCCATGCTCTCGTGGAGCTTATATTCTAGTGGGGGAGACAGATAAAAGCCATCTTAAACAAATGAATGATATAATTTTTAGAATTGATGAGTACTTTAATAAATAAAGCAGTGTAAGGGATAGAATGTGTCTCAGGGAATGTGGAGGGGGGGGTGGTGGTTAGATAAGGGTGATCAGGGATGGCCTCTCTGGAGGGGTGATGATGAAAGAGAGAACAGATTGCTGTGACAGAGCAGACCTTTGGGGGAACAGCAGGTGTAAGGGCCTCAAGGGAGCAGGCAGATTGGCAGGTTGAGGAACAAAAAGGAAGCTGGTGTGACTAGAGTGGTGTGAGCTGGGGGAGATGGGTGGGAAACAAAGGCTGGAGACAGAGGGAGTGGTAACAGCCATGAGCAGAAGGGAGGGTTGGGTAAAGAGTTTGTATTTTCTTCTAAGTGTGATGGGACACATCTGTACAGCACTATTCAGTTTCCAAAGCACAAACACCATCTCACTTGATCCTCACAAGAACCTCTGAGGTAAGTAGGACAGATGATAGTTCATATCTTTTATCAAGAAGGAAACCACCATTTTATTAAGATGAAAATGAAAGCTCTGCTAAGTGAGAAAACTTGCTTTAAGTCACACAGTTCAAACAAGATTCTGTGAATCAGTGGTGTTTAACCTTGGCTGTGCATGGAAATCCTCTGGGGAGCTCTGCAAAATCCTTCTATCTGGGTTCTGTCCCTGGAAAATGGACTCAAGAGCTCCAGGGTGTGTCCCAGGAGGATTGTTAAAGCTTTCCAGGTGATTCTGCGGGGGCTAGAACTCTGCTCTCAATCTACCCACTTTTCACTATATGAACTGCCTTCTTGACAGAGCCTTTCCACTAAACTGCCCATTAAAATCACCAAGGCAGCTTTCTAGGAATTACAGAGGCCCAGACTCCAAAATCAGAATTTCTGGGGCTGGGGCTCAGGCACTAGCTTGTTTAAAAGCGCCTCACTCGCCTATCTGCTTTGGAGTTTCCCACATATATTTTTAAATTTTTTCTATCTGCTGTTGTCTCTTTTCTTGTTCCTTTTGGGGTTTATGCCTTTTTTATTCCTCTCCTGTCATTTTCATGGGATTTTAGGCAGGCATGGATTTAAATGGGTATACTAAACATAGCATGTTGAACTGGAAACCTGCTAAATTAAAAATTAAAAAAAATTTAAACAATTAAATTTTAATTATAAAAGTTATACATACATTCACTGTAAAAAATTCAAATATTACAAAAGGGTACAGTATAAACTGAAAGTACTCCAGACCCACCTCCCCCATTCCCATTCTTCAGGGTTAGCTGCTAGCCTGCTGGTAACAATTTCATAGTTAAAGTTAATGTCCAATTAGAGTAACCGTATTAAGTTTTTAATATATTTTCTCTCTCTGTGGTTTAAAATCTTCCATTTTAATTTAAATGTCTTTTACTGTATTCTTCATCTTTATGCTTTTTTATATGAACTTTCCTATGCTTGGTCTGCTCCCCAACACCCTTCTCCCAGGGAGCCCCTGTTCAACCTTTGATTCTCAGCCTGTAAGTCATGTCTGAGTTTACAAAGCATTTCAAAATCTCCTGGGAAAAATTAATGCTCCCTTCTTTATGTTCCTATACCACTTTGTTCATACCTCTATTCTAACACTATTCACACCATTTAGAAATTATTCCTTTTTAAAAAAATATTAATTTAATTAATTAATTTATTTTTGGCTGCATTGGGTCTTCATTGCTGTGCACAGGCTTTCTCTAGTTGTGGCGAGCGGGGGCTACTCTTCCCTGAGGTGCTCGGGCTTCTCATTGCAGTGGCTTCTCTTATTGTGGAGCATGGGCTCTAGGTGCATGGGCTTCAGTAGTTGTGGCACGTGGGCTCAGTAGTTGTGGTGCATGGGCTTTTAGTTGCTCCGCGGCACGTGGGATCTTCCTGGACCAGGACTCGAACCTGTGTCCCCTGCATTGGCCGCTGGATTCTTAACCGCTGCACCACCAGGGAAGCCCAGAAATTATTCCTTTGTTTTCATCTTAACACTTATACATTGCAAACTCGAGGTGGTGGCAGCTGTATTATGCAACTCTATAATACTGCTAGCTCTGTACTGTAGCCCTGTACTGCAAGTGTCTTCTCCCAGTTAGTGGCTTGTATTTTTCCTCATGCCTTTTGATGAGGAAGTTCTTAACTTTAACGTAATCCAAATTTATCAAAGTTTTCCATACCGTTTTTCTGATGTCATTTAATAAACCCTTCCCTGAGATAGTAGGAAATTTTCCTTCAAAAGTTCTGATTTTACTTTTTCCTTTAAAATTCTTTAATCTATTTGGAATTAATTTTTTGTGTTAGGGGCCCAACAGAGAACCAGTTGGTTCAGCTCATATGCCAGCTCTGTCATGTATCAAGATTCCACATGTGCCTGGATTGTTTTTGGGCTCTCTAGGCTGTTTTATTTTCCCTCTCTGCCTATCCCTATACTAATATCCCATAGTCTTAATTTTTATAGCTTCATAATAAATGTTGATATATGTAAGGGTAAGCCCTTGAAACATTTTACTCTTCTTCAAGAGTGTTTAGGCTATGCTTTGTCCTTTGTTTTTCCATGTAAATTTTAGCTTAGCTTGTAAACGTCCAGAGAAAATCCTGTTGGAAAGTTTATTAGAATTGCATTGAATTGATAGATCAATCTTCCACCCCATCTCTGTTCCCCCACGAAGTAGCTCAAGAGATGTTTGTAGAAGGAATGAAGGTCTGATGATTGTCTCCAAAGTACATCTTATAAACAAACATTCAGTAAATAGAGGTCAATGAATGAATGGGGGATAAAATGACTAAGATCGATCAGCACTTTCTTACTATTCAGCAACTGTCAGTAAAATTCTTCTTTGCCTGTTGTAATACACAAACCCACGACTCCATCCTCCTACTGAACATAAATCTATGACCAATTTGGATAGCTTCTTGAAAATAAGTTTTCAGGAAGGATCCTGGCCGCAGCGCAGGCAAAGAAACAGGCTATCTGACAGGTCAAGTGTCTGTGACCCCTCTGCCTCCCTAGGTGGAGCGGTCCAGGGCGACCGCGGCTGTTCTTTGGCCCTTGTCCCCGCGGCTTAGGGAACCAAGAACTACAACTCCCGGCAGGCCGCGCGGCGCCCCGGCTTCACTAAGAGCAATCCGGAGGTGGCGGCAAGCAAAGTTCCCCGCGAACTCCCGCCACCAGGCTGCTGCTGGAAGCCGGGCGCCGCGTCTCTGTTTGCCACGGGGTGAGTAGGGGCAGCTCCTCGGAGGCCCGCGCAAAGCCCGTGCTGCCAGGGCCGCGGGGCGCGGGTAAGCCAGTATGGACGCGCCCGGCGCCCGCCTCTGCTGGGGCCTCCAGCCGGGAGGGAACCCTGGGCCGGTGACCTTATCATCCGGGGCCCGGCGCGCGGCCACGTGACTCGGGTGACTGGCAGTGCCCCATCACCTCTGCCGCGACTCTCCAGCCTGGCTCACCATTGGGTGGAAGCGTGGCGCAGTCCTGCGTGTAGGCAGAGCTGGAGCTGGAGGGAGGCAGCAGGTGGCTCACCCAGACCTCCTCAGCCTTGGTGGTCTGTGGGCTCCTAGGCGCAGGTGTCCGGGGCTGGAGCGCAGGCTGGATCAGAGCAGGGGCGCGCAGGTATCCTTGCCCTCCGCAGGGGCCTGCGCGATCCCGGAGCGCGCCGTATCTATAGCACTTGGTGGGGCCCTGAGCTTCCGGATCTCACAGTAAACGTGTGCTGATGACAGCGCTATATGGAGAGCAGCCTATAGAAGACGCCTAGTACAGCTCTCTCCCCAGGTTAAGTGGCATTTCCTTTCTACTAACTATGAAGTCATTCGATTCAACAAGTACTTATTGATCACCTCCATGATCCTTAGCACTTAGTGGCTGCTCAGGAAATATTTGCGGAGTTGAAAGTGAATTAGACTTTATGTGTGCCTTCACACGTTTTCTTTAAGCAGTAGTTCTCAAACTTTAGCGTGCATCAGAATCACCTGGAGGGCTTGTTGCAACACAGAAACCTGGACCCCATCCCCCAAGTTTCTGATTTAGTAGGTCTGGGGTGGGGAGCGAGCATTTGCATTTCTAACATGCTCCTAGGATATACGGATACTGCTGGTCTGGGAACATACTTTGGAGTATCACTGTTTTGTAGGAAAAATTCCTGTGAACTTAAAGCACCAACTCGTCACTCCTGGTCCTGGGCCTTTCTGTTCTGTCTTGCCAGTTTAACTTCGGTAGCGTTAGTAAGCATGTACATATTACTTTTTCACTGTTTCTTCCCCCACATTATATACAGATTTTCATGTAGTCTACACTTGTGTCAATTTTCCTGGGTTACATCATATTGCATCTTTGGCCATTTCTCAGCAGCCCTCAGGATGTAAACTTTGACCTCTGCTGGGAGAGTTTACATTTTTTCCCTTTCTGATATACACTTATTTTCTTGTCACACAAGGGACCTATAAGACAAGAATAGTGCTTGGTTCATGCATTGCCCCCCCCCCCCCCGCCACTTCCACCCAACTCACTGAATAAGCCATCTCAGTTTAGCTATCTACATCAGAGGCACTTCAGGGACCCACCTCAGGGCCCAGCAAGCCCTGTTCTCGTCCGCCTTGCGCTCTCTTGGCTGGAGCAGACACACCTGTATTCAAGTTCTGGCTGCATCACTTAGCTTCCCAGCCAAGTTTTTTACCTTTTCTAAAACTCAGCTTTCTGATCTGTAGAATGAAGCTGTAATAGGATGCACCCCAGGATGTAGTTGTGAGAGTTACATGAGATGTTTAAGCACTTGGCACCGTACATTTCTGCTTACAATCTCACTCACTCTTCTCCTCTTACCTGCTACTCACGCTTTGTGCTTGGTTTTCCACTGTTCTCCCTGAGTCCCCCTATCTCTGGATGAAGTAAGTGGAGAATTCTATTCCTTGCCTGGATGAGATTTATTTTTCCTGTCTACTCTGGGACTTCGGCATCAGTTGGGGATTCCTTTAATCAATATTGACTGAATCACCTTCTGGGCATCAAACACTAGGAAAGAGAGTGATTACATTTGGATTACATTCCTATCTACAGGGCAGGGCAGGGCAGGCTATAAACCTGCTCAGGTCAACTAGATGATCCCTCAGCATTGATATGAGACATGATGGTATCATCCAACTTGGTTGCTTTTTATCTACATCAGTAACCAATTTTCCCTGAAAACCAGATCACTGTCTCCAAATGTATTATTGGGTCTTTTCCAGTCTTGGGAGCAGACCAAAAGAAATACTGCTCGTTTGTCTAACGGTCTCTCTAGGAAATGGGAGGAGGAGCTGTGGTCACTTTATGGGATTAATGGGATTGGAGCCCTAAATTCTTTCCTCTGTGGCCATTCTCACCTGTGCAGCAAACAGGGAGTGGTGATTCTAGGCTTACTGTCCTGTAATGTGGCCTGGGGAGGAGGCAGCAGGTGGATAGTAGCTGAAAAGGCCTAGCCCTGTGAACAGTAAGTGCTTGGTTCTCTGTTTAGTTCTGCACAGAGGGTGGAATTTCATTTGACCATCAACTTTTAATTTGTAGAACTTCCCAGACTCTCCTCTTGCCTTGTCTCAATGCTTGCTAGTATGTTTCCTGTGGTCCAGCGAGATGGATTCCATGCTCATCCTTGATTTGACAATAACACAGCTCTCCTAAATGTTTCATAGCCTGGAATTGGTGGTTTCTAGTGAGGTGCTTTGGTTGATGTGTGACATGCTGTTGACTTCCAGGGTGCCAAGCAGTGTCTTCCCTGTGCCTGGCACTGTTTGGGGGTGGTAGAGGGTCAGAAATCATAGTGACTGATGCAGTTACTTGAGAATGGGGTTAAGAATGTTGGGGATTGGAGGTCTGCGAGTCCCTGTCAGGAAGGTCACGTGCCATAAAGAGAAAGGGCTGAAGGTCTACTCTGCCATTTACCAGCTGAGCCACCTGGGGCAAATCACTCACCCTCTCTGCTCCTTGGTTTCCTGATTTATACCTGGGGATGGTAGTAATATCTGTCTACCTCACTGGGTTGTGTGGAATAACTAATGAGATAATGAGTGCAAAGGGCTGTGTAAAGGTCAGTTATTGCTAATATTATTATCTAATGGTTAGGTTTTAGGGTCCAGTGGCCCCAGGCACCTCCCCCTCCCACCCCCAACCAAAAAAAAAGGATGTGCTGTTATGAGAAACAACTCAGGTGAAAGTCAAAAAACGCAAGTAAACAGAACAGGGCAGGTGATTCATTTGCAAAAGATTTAATAATGAAAGGGGTTTTTCATTGACAGAGTATTTCACGGCTGACAGGGTCTTTTAAAATTGCTACCCCGAGGAAAGCAACTCATTGACATGTTAAAGACTCACTGACACCTTATGGGAAACTCCAGCTCCAGTCTATTTAGACACAGTTTGACTCCTATATCATCTATTTTATGTTTTTCAATTTCCACCTCTTTTATTACTGAGGACGTTTGCATGAAAACTGGGTCTTGGGAGTTGTGTCTGCTTTGCTACTGCTTCCCCACTCAGAGGTGGGCTTAAGGCTGGGGTGGCCTCATTACCTAGAGGGACAGGCCTGGAGGATGGTGCAACCTGAGGAGGATGGGGTTCGGGGAGGGAAGTCTGGGAGGGATGTTGGGGGTGACTGGAGGAGGATGGCTGTCAAATTGGCAGCTCCAGTTTGTGATTCTCACCTGGGAATCTGTGTTGTTACTGACTCTGTACAGGTCTCATAGGGTATAGTTTACCCATTCATTAATTCATTCATTCAGTAAATACTTTTGGAGGACCTATTCCATGTGCTAAGCAAGGTTATGGCCAACCATAGCCTGCAGGCCAAATCTGACCACACCCATTACTTTACATAGTGTCTATGGCTGTCTTTTGCTTTGCACTACAATGCCGGAGTTGAGTAGTTCTAACAGAGATGTTATAGCCTGCAAAGCCAAAAATATTTCTATATGGTCCTTTACAGAAAAAGTTCGCTGAGCCCTATTCTAGGCAGAGAGAATAGCAAGTGCAAAAGCATTGAGGCTGGAATGTGCCTGGCGTGTTGGAGGAATAGCAGGGAGGCTGGTGGCTTTGGGGTGAAGTGAGCAAGGGGAGACAGTGGAATGGCCTGAAACCCTGGAGGGAACTGGGGAGTCAGATCAAGAAGGCCCTCTCAGGTCACGCCAAGGCCTTGGCTCCTTTGAAACCACATACCTCAGATTGGGACTCGAACCCAATTGCACCTCAGATGGGATTCGAATCCAGCCAAAACTCCTATTGGGACTCGAACCCACGGGCTGGGACTCGAACCCACTGTCTTTTAATTAAAGTCACTCACCTGGTGTCAGGACTTACTGAAGCTCAGGTTCTTTATGTCTCAGTGCAGAAGGAATTCAGTGAGAGGCAAAGTGTTAGGCAAGAAGTAGATTCATTAATATAGGACACTTGTGAGGAATATAAGCAGGCAGGCAAGGGGGCTCTGGCCTGAGAACTAAGTGGGAAAGCAGGTTTATTTAGTGAGATACACACTCCATAGACAGATTGTGGGCCGTCTCAGAAGGCGAGAGACCCTGAAATATGGGGTGGTTAGTTTTTATGGGCTGAGTAATTTCATAGGCCAGTAAGTGGGAGGATTATTCCAGTCATTTCGGGGAAGGGGGGGGATTTCCAGGAATTAGATCATCACTCACTTTTTGGCCGTTTGTGATCAGCTTCTGAACTGTCATGGCGCCTTTGGGTGTGTCATTTAGCTAATGTATCACAATGAGCATATGATGAGGCTCGAGGTCCACTGGAAGTCGAATCTTCTGCCATCTTGGGCCTAATTGGTTCTAACTAGTTGATGTCATATCCTCAATGGCTGTGTCATTCTTTTTTTTTTTGCAGTACACGGGCCTGTCTCTGTTGTGGCCTTTCCCATTGCGGAGCACAGGCTCCGGACGCGCAGGGTCAGCGGCCATGGCTCACGGGCCCAGCCGCTCCGCGGCATGTGGGATCTTCCCGGACCGGGTCACGAACCCGTGTCCCCTGCATCGGCAGGCGGACTCTCAACCACTGTGCCACCAGGGAAGCCCTGTGTCATTCTTTTAAAGGTTGTGCCCTGTCCCCTTCCCTCCTGTCTCACTTTGAGTGAGGTGGGAGCCATTGGAGAGTTTAGAGCAGAGGAATGCAGAGTTTGACTTGTTTCCATGTTGAGAATAGACTGGAGAAAGTTTCACTCTCTCATTCATTCATTCAGTCTCTTTTTTTTTTTTTTAGCAGACTTATTTACTCACTTATTATTTATTAGTGAATTCTGCCCTTTGCATTTAGTGGAAGAGGCAGATATAGGGCCAGATTATTAGAGGTAAAATCAGTGTACAATGAGACCAGAGAGGTAGGAGCAAGGAACTCTGATTGGCTGACAAAACTTCATAGAGGGATAATGCGGGATTGAGTGTGGGGGGATATTTTGGGAGATGAAGCTGGAAAGGTGGGTTGGGATGAGAATGGGGTGGGCCTTGAATGCCTTGCTAGAGAATTTGGACTTTTTGATAGAGAGTGGGTAGGTAAGAGTGTTAAGAATGCACTTGTGGGTTAGGATGATGATGACTTGTGTGGCAGAGTGAAGGTTGGCTGGGATGTGGGGAAGTGTTTGGAATGGGGAATGGTTGAATGGTTCAGGCAAGATGTGATGGGTTTCTCCCACCTCCTTTATTAATTGTACAAGGTTGCGCTGAATTCTGGTCCCTGAGTGCTAGGAGTTCTTCTATATAAGCTCTTCAGCTTTTCAGAGAAGAAGAAATGAAGTTTAAAATAACAATAAGGAGAAGAAGTCTCATTTACTGAGCATGGTAGGCATTCTGTTAAAGCAGCATCTCATTTAATTCCCACAATGACCCTATGAGGTAGGTACTATCAAGAGCCCCTTTTGTAAATGGAGGCTCTAAGAGGTTGTGGTTTGCTCACGGTCACACAGCTGGTGAGCAGTAGAGCCGAGGCTCTTCCCGGCTCCAGAGGCTGAGTTCCTGACCACCGGTTGCTCTGTACTGCCTTCTTAGTGTGGGCTTTTCTGCAGGCCCCACAAGGAAGGTCCCTGGATCACCCCTCATGGACCTTTTCGAACTGATGATCTTGAAGGAGGAAGGTGTGTGAGGAGTTGAGGGCACTCAGCCTAATTTAAGGCCTGCGTCCGGGTCCAACTGGCAACCTGTGTCTTGGCAGAAACAAGGTGGAGGGGACATTGAGCGTGCTGCCCCTTTCGATAGAAAATACTACAGGCTGAGGGTGTAGAGAGCAAGACGAAAAGGTAGGGCTAGGTGGGGGACTGCCAAGATGCTAGAAGTGGGGCGTGCAGAAGTTGATAGGGGAGTAACAAGATCCTTTACTAAGCCTGGCATTGGGTGAAGACAGAATAACAACAACCACAATGGCGGTGGTGGTAATACTGTTACTGGAGGGGGACCCCTTCTAGGGTCCGGGCGTGGGCTCTTGTCTAACTCGGAAATAAATTGTCCAAGGAGACTGACAAAACAAAGGGCTTTATTGAGAAGGGACACTCCAACGGAGAATAGCAGGGAAAGGGAACCCAGGAGGACTGCTCTGCCACGTGGCTCGCGGTCTCACGTTTTATGGCGCGGGGGGGTGGGGTGGGGGTGGGTTTTAGCCTTCCGGGTAGTCTCTGGCCAATCATCTTTGTGCTCATATTTGGTCTGACTCAGAGTCCTTCCTGGTGGCACGTGCATCTCTCAGCCAAGATGGTTTCCCGCGTGAGGGTTTCTGGGAGGTTGGCAGGACGTATTATGGGCGCGGGTCTCCTCCCTTCTCTTGGCCCCTCCCCAATTCTTCTTTGGTGGCAGCTTGTCAGTATCCTGCTCCTTATTGGGACCTCCTGTTGTGAGACAACTCATGCAAGTGGTTATTACCGTGCCTGGCCAGGGTGGGCGGTTTTGGTCCAAGGCTCCCTAACAATAGTAATTGCTACTGTGTTCTTACTGTGTAGGTGGCACCTTGCTAAACATTTTGCATGATTTCCTTATTCCTCACCAACTCATCAAGTAGGCACTGCTATGATCATCCCCATGTTACAGACAAGGTCATGGGATTGAGAGAGAGTTAGCAGTCTGCCCCTGCTTACCCAATGTGTAAGTGATGGTGTCGGGACTCAAACTCAGGCCCACTGGATTCTGGAGTGCTCATTCTCAACCACTGTGCTCTCTCTCATCTGAAAGGAACGAGGGATGGGGTAAGGAAGTTTTCATAAAACAAAGAAGATGTAAAGAAAGGGGACACTGCAAAGCAAGGTTTAATTTATTCTTTTTGTTTATAAACCCCTTTCTTGCAGAGTTAGGAACTGCTCCCAGGAGTTGGGCCAGAGCATTTGCTTTTAGTGAAAGAAATGAGTTTCTTAAATTATCCCCTTAAAAATAATTGCTTGCTGGGCTTCCCTGGTGGCGCAGTGGTTGAGAATCCGCCTGCCGATGCAGGGGACATGGGTTCGTGCCCCGGTCTGGGAAGATCCCACATGCCGCGGAGCGGCTGTGCCCGTGAGCCATGGCCGCTGAGCCTGTGCGTCCAGAGCCTGTGCTCCGCAACAGGAGAGGCCACAACAGTGAGAGGCCCGCGTACCGCAAAAAAAAAAAAAAAAAAAAAAAAATTGCTTGCATGGGACTTCCTTGGTGGCGCAGTGGTTAAGAATCCATCTGCTGATGCAGGGGACACGGGTTCAAGCCCTGGTCCAGGAAGATCTCACATGTCGCGGAGCAGCTAAACCCATGCACCACAACTACTGAGCCTTAGATCTAGAGCCCGCGAGCCACAACTGCTGAGCCCACATGCCACAACTACTGAAACCCATGTGCCTGGAGCCCGTGCTCTGCAACAAGAGAAGCCACCGCAATGAGAAGCCCCCACTCACTGCAACTAGAGAAAGCCCGCGTGCAGCAACGAAGATCCAATGCAGCCAAAAAAAAAAAAAAAAAAAAAAATTGCTGCAGTCATCCTTGTTGGGTGAATGCAGTCATCTGGGGTTGTGAGTGGGTAGGATAAACTTGGAAGGGGGCATGGTTTCACTGATGAATTTGAACATGTGAAGCCTCTCTTTATTAAAAATGAAATATTTAGAAGAGTGGTTCTCAAACTTTGCATAAAAATAACCCAATATATTTCCTATTAAAATGCAGATTCCTGAGTCCTACCCCCAGCTTTGATGATTCAGTGGGCCAAGGGGTGAACTTCAGAAATCTGCACTTTTTTTTTTTTTTTTTTTTTACTTTACTACATCATTATCATTATTATTATTTTTTTGGAGTATAGTTGATTTACAGTGTTTCAGGTGTATAGCAAAGTGATTCAGTTATACATATATATTATTTTTCACATTCTTTTCCATTATAGGTTATTATAAGATATTGAATATAGTTCCCTATGCTTTACAGTAGGTCCTTGTTGTTTATCTATTTTATATATAGTAGCGTGTATCTGTTAATCTCACATTCCCAATTTATCCCTTCCCCCACTTTCCCCTTTGGTAATCATAAGCTTGCTTTCTATGTCCGTGAGTCTAGTAGAAATCTACATTTTTGAAATGGCACCCAGATAGATATTTATTTTTTTTAAGAGTTCCTCTGACCACACTTTAGAAATGCTGGCTAGGAAAAAACACTGCAAAGGGAAAAACAATGGGATTATAAAAAGAACTGGGTCCAGAAAAGTCAAGAAAGGAGAGAAAAAGAAACAGAACAGGTAGGAATATAGAAAGCACAGAAGATGGTAAAATTAAATCCAAATACATAAGTGATTCTGTTAAATGCAAACAAAATCAACTATATGCTATTTAGAGAAACAGTATAAAGTGTAAGTTGAAAGTAAAAGAATGGAAAAATATGTCCCTGTGGATACTTAAAAAAAATCTGTGACTATATTATGAGGCATGAGTCAAGATAGACTTTAAAGAAAATGCAGACAAGGCTGTTTGGAGCAATTGTTTCCATACAAAGGGGAAACAGAGGCACAGAGCAGGGAGGGGATGGTCACAGACTGAGTCCAGGGCAGAAGCAAACAGGGTGATGACCTAAATTTTCCTGCTGCATTTGTGCCGGGTTTGCAGCTGCAGGTGGCTTGATGGTGGCCCTTCTGGGTGGGACTTCTCCACTGGCAGCTGCAGCTGCGGTCAAGGACTTTATTCTGATATAGAATTCCTAGGAATTGAAGGGGAATCTGCCCACTGGCTACAGTGGCCCCAAAGACTGTCTGTGCAGCCACCTGGCACGCTGAGCAGTACAAGTAGGGTGGGGAAAGGGAGCCGGGAGCCCACTTGGTCCCACTGAATGGGAGTGTGAGTTTGGTGAAACGGAGCAAATCAGCAGGTGGACCTTGAGCCCCTAACCAGAAAGCAGCCTGGAGGGCTGTGAGTGGACAAGTAGTAACAGCCATGGTGTTTGCCCTCAAGGAGCTTACAGTCTAGAAAAGGGGCTGTCTATTCTAATTAAAATAAATATTTTGAAAATCAGTCAGATGTGGAGGGCTTACCTGGCTGCTCTGACCAGCTGCCATCTTGGCTGTGGTTACTTCTGACCTGGGCACAGGGGGCTAATGACACCTTCGTGTGCTTAGTGGTCCAGTCATAGTTTCCGTAAGAGTCGTTAACACGCACTCGCTTCTCTTATCTAAAACAGCATCCTTCACCACATATTCGTCATCCTTCCTCTTACCCACTTTGATTTTCTTCTCAGCACTGAATACCTGCTGCTATTCTAATACATGTCTGTTTGCTTGTGATCTGTCATCCCCTCTAGACTGTAAGAACGTTGTCTGTTTTCTTGGCTCTCTCCCTAGTGCCTAGAACAGTGCCTGGTACTGTTGAAGGAAGAATGACTTGACAGTTGACTTATGCTGGGTACTGTGCTAAGCATTTCACATACACGATCTCATCTTATCCCAACAGCTTTTGAGGTAGGTATCCTCCTGTTTTACAAATGAGGAAACACAGGTGCAGCGAGATTGAGGAAATGACTGAAGATCATGCAGTCTAAGTGGCAGAGCCCGGATTTTAATTTGACCACCTGGGAAACTCTTAACTGCTCCTCTTCCTCTGCTTTCCTTCTTCAGGGTCTGGGGACATGGCCCGGAGGGCTCTCAAGCTTGCTTCGTGGACCAGCATGGCTCTTGCCGCCTCTGGCGTCTACCTCTACAGCAGCAAGTACTTGGACCTCAACGACTTTGGCGCTGTCAGGGTGGGCAGAGCAGTTGCCACGGTAGGTTCTTCACCTTTTGGGAGGGGCAGAGGAACTGCAGTATTACTTGCAGGTGTTCATACATGTAGCAGATGTACCTGCCAGTCACACATATGTGGAGATTCACATGTACCTTACACGTGTGAAGCTCCCACCACACAGTTGCACAGGCATGGGTGTGCACCCCTGTGTGCCTGTATCCCTGTTCACACAGCCTCTGGCATCCTGAAGTTAAACAGAGTGGTATTGCATGGGGTCTCTGTTCTGAAGCCTTTACCTTTACAGAACCTCCTTACCTTATTTTAGTGACAGACTCAGGAGGCGGTCTTCTCAGGAAACACATGGAAAGAGAGCTTTGCAGCTTTGAGTAAATTCTACCAGAAAACTTGGGCTGCCTCCAGTGAGCTCGTGAATGGTTCGTGATGCAGGGCTCATGCTCTGAGTATCTATGCCTCGAAGAACTTTGCCGATCCCCTCCAAGCTCCAAACTAGCAGAATCTGAATTGAATATTTGACTGTTAGAGGCTTTCTGCAGTGGTTCAGGAACATCGTTCCGGTGTGATCGCATCCTCTTTAACTCTGCTGAAAGTGGCTGTTCCAGGCACCCCTACATAATTGCTCCATTGGTAGGTAGAGTGCCACATGCATCCTGCTTTCTTTCCTCCTTTTTCTGCTGCAGGATGAGCCCATGCTTTCTTCCCCTCAGTGTAGAGACACTCTGATGCACAGTCTGTCTGGGCTGTTGTCTAATCATTTCCTTAATACTCAGTGTTGTCCCGTCTTCTTCCTAGCCTGGCTCAGATGTACTGCCTGCTCCTTAACATAAACTGGGTCATAGACTCCAGATTAGCAAATAGATAAACAGGCCATGGCATATGTAGTGATTCCTAAGTGTTTGCCGAATGCCTTTTTTGGGCCCAGCATTATCTTATATGTCTTAGGGGTAGAAACGAACTGTCCCATGCAGGTGCAGCTTTTTTTTTTTAATGTATATATTTTAAAATTTTATTTATTTATTTTTGCTGTGTTGGGTCTTCGTTTCTGTGCGAGGGCTTTCTCCAGTTGTGGCGAGAGGGGGCCACTGTTCATCGCAGTGCGCAGGCCTCTCACTATCGTGGCCTCTCTTGTTGTGGAGCACAGGCTCCAGACGCGCAGGCTCAGTAGTTGTGGCTCACGGGGCTAGTTGCTCCGCGGCATGTGGTATCTTCCCAGACCAGGGCTCGAACCCATGTCCTCTGTATTAGCTGGCAGATTCCCAATCACTGCGCCACCAGGGAAGCCCCTACAGGTGCAGCTTTGAAGAACCTTCTGGCTGAGGAGTGTTCACATGAATGGGTCAAAAAAACAATCTAGGGCTTCCCTGGTGGCACAGTGGTTAAGAATCTGCCTACCAATGCAGGGGGACATGGGTTCGAGCCCTAGTCTGGGAAGATCCCACATGCCGTGAAGCAGCTAGGCCTGTGCGCCACGACTACTGAGCCTGCGCTCTAGAGCCTGCAAGCCACAACTACCAAGCCCGCGTGCCACAACTACTGAAGCCCATACGCCTAGAGTCCGTACTCCACAACAAGAGAAGCCACCACGAGAAGCCCGTGCACCGCAATGAAGAGTAGCCTGGCACTGTGAAAGGTGCAGGGGATACGATGATGAACAGGAAGGACATGCCCCTGAGTTTATAGAGCTTAATTTCTAGTGAAGTGGAAACCATCCATATACAAGGAAACAAATGAGCAAGGTAATTTTGGATGGTAGTTTGCTATAATAAATAATTGGGAGTTCCTGGTGGATGGGGGTAACTTTAGATTGAGGGTCTCTGCAGGGGTAGCATTTGTACAGAGCCTTGAATGACAGGAAGAAGCCAGCCAGATCGAAATCTGGGAGCAGGGCCTCTTAGAGGTTGGACTGCTTCTCTAGACATACCACCTGTGTCAGGGGGCTGCAGCTGCAGGCCTTGGACAGAGGAGTAATATTTGATGTCTGGTGCTAAGCCTTCCTCTTCCTTGGTTCACAGACAGCTGCCATCAGTTACGACTATCTTACCTCCTTGAGGAGTGTCCCCTATGGTTCAGAGGAATACTTGCAGCTTCGATCCAAGGTAAGGGACCTGTGGGACCCATCCGAGCTAGGCCAGGCCTGGATAAGTCCTGAAGTGACTGCAAAGCCAGCAAGCTTCCTGAGTGCAGCTGGAGGTGGGCGGGGGCTGTGTAGGGTTTGAGGCTGGGGGCTTGGGAGGAAGGAGGGGGCGTGTTTTAGTGCCCATGGGCTGGGCTGCCAAGCTGCCGTCAAGCTGGACCCCCCAGTACTGAGGTTATAAATCTATAAGGTGCTGCTGGGGAGGCTGGTGTGTATGTCTGGGGAGGGCACGCGTCTGGGATGACTCAGGAGGAATGAAGGCTCTGTCCCTGAGATAACTCAGCTGGCTTCTAAACTGCCTTGTCAGGCAAAACCCAGTTGAGAGAGGTTAATTGCCTTCCTGTCCTCTGAAGGCTACGCCGGGGCCTATTGTAGGTCTCTGAGTGGAGCTGCCGACCACACACTCTGTTCTCATTCGGAACAGGATGGTTGATTTTGGTGCTATGTCTACATGTCCCAGAGAGTTGGGGGATTAAGCAAGAGGGCACTTGTGTGGGATGTAAGTTGAGTTTGAGGTCAAGTGTATATAACTTTGGTTCTCCCAGAGAGAGGTTTGTGATAGATCTGTGTATCTTTACTCAGCCTGGAAGGCCCTTTGCCCCTTAGAAAATTCCTAGTCATCCTTCAGGACTCAGCTCAAATACCTTTCCTCTGTGACACTTACCTCCTCAGTCATCCTAGGTGGCTGGAATAATTAATTTTTAAATTTTTATTTAAACTTTTCATTATGGAAATTTCAACCATCCATAAGGGTAGAGTAGTATGAGCCCCTATGGAACTGTCATCCAGCTTCAGAAATTATCAACCTTTTGCCAATCTTGTTTCATCTACTCTTCCCTTTATTTATTCATTCCTTCATTTACTTCTTTATTCATTTATTTATTTATTATTATTTTTTGCTGAAATATTTAAAAACAAATCTCTGGCATCATATTATTTCATTTGTAAATACTTCAGAATGTATCTCTAGCAGATAAGGACCTTAAAAAAACCTTAACTACGGTACCATGATCATACCTAACAAAATTGATAATAATTCCTTAATAACCTCTAGTAGCTAGTCCATATTCAAATCTTCCTTTTTGGGACTTCCCTGGTGGCGCAGTGGTTAAGAATCCGCCTGCCAATGCAGGGGATGGGGGTTCGAGCCCTGGTGCAGGAAGATCCCACATGCCGCGGAGCAACTAAGCCCGTGTGCCACAATTACTGAGCCTGTGCTCTAGAGCCCATAAGCCACAACTACTGAGCCTGTGCTCTAGAGCCTGTGAGCCACAACTACTGAGCCTGTGCTCTAGAGCCCGTGTGCCACAACTACTGAGCCCGCATGCCACAACTGCTGAAGCCTGTGTGCCTAGAGCTCGTGCTCCGCAACAAGAGAAGCCACCGCAATGAGAAGCCCGTGCACTGCAAGGAAGAGTAGCCCCCGCTCGCCACAACTAGAGAAAGCCCGCGGGCAGCAACAAAGACCCAACACAGCCAAAAATAAATAAATAAATTTATTTTTAAAAAAACCTTCCATGTTGTCCCCAAAATTTCTTTTTTAAGTTGATTCAAATCTGGATCCAAACAAGGTTCATATATTACGTTTGGCTGATGTTTCCTAAATCTTTTTAAGTCTATAATATTTCCCCTCCCTGCTTTTTGGGGGAGCTATTTGCTTGTTGAAGAAACCAGATCATTTATCCTGTGGAATTTCCTACATTCAGCATTTGGCTGATTGCATCCTCACAGTGTCATTTAATGAGAAGTAAATTCAATGGTACACAATTCAAAATATATACTATTTGAACATAAAAAATGACCCTCCTATCCCTGTTTCTCAGGTACCCAGTTTTTCTGCCTGGAGGTGATCATTATTTCTTGTATATCTTTCCAGAGAGATCTTCCTATTTGGATTTAACCACTCTACGTTCTTTATTCCTGTCATAGATGATAGTTGGTTATGTGTCTTTCTCTCTCTTTAGACCATAAATTCTTTTAGATCAGGGATGGGTCTCTCTTTTTTACATCTCCTATCTCTAGCAGTGATGCCTGGGACTGAGTTGAGTTAATGTCTGTCTCAGTGCCAGGCTGTACCCTGCTAGCTCCCTGCCTTGGGAGAGGCCCCAGAAAGAGAGTAAGGTTTGTAGTCAGAAGACCTGAGTTTGTGCCTTGGCTTTGAGAAGGTCATTCCAACTTTTGGGGTCTGTGGACTACAGATAGTTATACCACTTACTGAGGTATGGATAGTATCTGAGACAGTGTGTTGTGAATGTAAATGTAAATAAAACAGGTATCAAAAGTAAGTCAGATGTCTACTAGAAGGTATGCTCCGTGAGGAAAGAGACTTGGTCTATGTTGTGTATCTTCCCTTCTGCAGCACCTACTACAGTACCCAGGACACAGTAGCTCCTAAATAAAGGTTTGTTGAATGAATGAATGAATGAAATGTTAGTTTGTATTGG
This sequence comes from Delphinus delphis, assembly GCF_949987515.2. Lineage (NCBI taxonomy): Eukaryota > Metazoa > Chordata > Mammalia > Artiodactyla > Delphinidae > Delphinus > Delphinus delphis. The sequence continues at coordinate 25,594,965 of NC_082684.1, read as the reverse complement.
AAGATCTCAAAGTCCTTGTCTCTGAGACCTAATGCCCCCTGCTTTTCCCTACCCCCTTTTCTCCATCTAACCAATGCTATGGGCCTTGGAACCCACCAGAGCCACGTTTTGCAGAGAGGTCCAGGCCAGGGCACAGGGGCAAGCCCTCTGCCTTGGGGAATCTGCAGAGCAGACAGGGGGATGGATGTCGTGAAGACAGTTGCCCTTCATGTGTAAGTCATCTGGAAAGCAGTGGTGCTGCAGGTCCTGGAGAAGCTTGGGGGAATGCAGTTAGGAAAGTACAGTCTGGCAGTTGACAAGAGAGCAGCAGCGCGTGGTGACTGGCACCAGATAACAGGGTGCAGGCTGGTCCCTGGGAGTTGTGCCTGGGAAGGGAGAGCCGGCCAGCACTAAAGAGCACAAGTAAATACCGCAGAAGTGTTTTCTTGCATCGGAGCACTTATCTGTTCTGGTCTGTGAGACTGATAAAGAAGTGAATGACGGGTAAAACATAATTATCTCACCTGTTAAGCCAGTGTCCCCAGGTCCCGGAGTGCGCCAGAGCCAGGAGCTTGGCAGGCAGTGACTTCGAGAAGCACTTTCAAGGTTAGTGCTCAGCTGGCTGGGATCGCAGTGACTCAGCTCTGCTTCGAGAGGGGGTGGGAGCCAGCGTGGAGGTGTGTTTTCTAGGGGCACGGTGGCACTTTGCTGGGCAGTGAGGGCGTGGGACGGGACCCAGGTGCTTTGGAGAACGAGACTCCTGGTGCCCAGAAAGGACGGGTGTGAACTTGCCTGTGCCTGAAGCAGAAAGAAGTCACTGCTGGTACAGATGTCCAGACGATGGGCTGGAGGAGGCAGGACTGAGTTGACTCTGACCAAGGAGTCGAGGTGTAGTGGACATATGTTAATTTTGCAGCACAGGAGCCATTCTTGTTTTAGGGAGCAGCATCTAAACTTTCCTTTGGGGAACCACTCCTATCTCATATACATGCCTTGAGGTTTGAGTGTAGCTCCCCCCACCCTCAGGGTGGGCATGTGACTTTGGCTATCAGTGTAGTCCATTCCTCTGGCCCTAGTGATTGATTCAAGGATGAGTATCTAAGCCAGTGCTGGTCAGTGAACTTAAATCAGCTCCAGGACTTTTGGGGGTGTCCCCCCTGTGACACTGTCTTTTCTGCTGGATTAGCTGAGAGTATCAGATGTTGGCTTAGAGCTGCTGGCAGCCATTTTGCCACCACGAGGGGAGAGCCCATCTGTGAATGGAGCCAGTATTGTGGAGAGATATATTTGAGTCCTAAGCTAGACTACCACTGGACTTTTCAGTTATTTATGCCAGGAAATTCTCTTTTTGTTTAAGATGTTTTGAGTTCAGTTTTCTGTTCCTTGCAGCCAAATGAGTTCTGATAAACTCTTGGGGAAGCGTAATTAGTGTTTTGATAGGTCACAGAAGGACCAGTAACTCAAGGAAAGAAATGAAATTCAGAAATTCCAAGGCCCATGGAGGATGAGGAGATAGAATGATGGTGCTGGGTAGAATGTGAGCCATTTTGGACCTAGAGCTCCTGGTCTGTCACCCAACACCTCTACTTCCCTAACTGTAAAGTGGGTCTTTGCCCCAGCTAAGTTTGTAAGAACAGAGATGAGAAGCTTTACTTAATTAAATACTGTGGGTTATTTAACCAGCCAGAGAGGAGATCTAGAAGCACAGTTTGCCTTGATGGCTCCTTACCATTTTAATGAACAAGTTAATTATTTTCTATTTTTCTTATTTTTACATGTATTAATTGGAATTATCCTACAAGAAATAGCTGTCCCTTCTCAATCAGTTATTTGTTTATTTTTATCGGTATCAACTCATGGATATTTATTTTATTCTATGGATTAGAGTCCAAAATAATCATTATTTCTTTTTATCACTCAAATTGTTCTGACTTTGGCCATTGGGAGCTTCTTCAGGTTGTCTCCTGTGTTCTTTTGATATGCCCCATCATTTTTTCAGCACTGTCTTAACTTTGTGGTACCACAAGTTGCCCCAGGCTCATCTTGTATTTTCATTGCCCAATCCCTGGAATCAGTCACTTCTCCAAGGAGCCCTGATTCCTTTTATTGGAGAATGGTATTCAGAAACCAAGATGTGGCTGCATGTTGCTACTGGGGTGCTGTTGTTTCTAGGCTCTTCCAGGAGACATAGCTAGGAAGTATATGGATGTATACTTAACTCATGCATAAACACATCTGTCTATTAAAAAAACATGAGTTCATGCTGATACCTCTAATTTCAATCTAAACTCACAGAGTTCATTCTAGCCTTCTCCCTTTCCTTATATGTAACTTATTTCTCCAACAGTGAGAATGCCTATTATCTACAATATATTCACTTATTTGTTAAACCCTAGTATAGCCCAAATTAGTTAACACCCCTAAGGCATACAAGAGCAGAGAGAGTGGCTCAAGATGAATTAAGGGGGTATTTGAGCTGGGTTTGGATAGATGCATAAGATAGAAACATGTAGCATTGGGGACAAGGTGATCTGGGCTGAGGTTGATGGGTAAAATTTTGGCGATTGTCTATAAGAAGCAGAGAGTAGTTCAGTGTTACTGGAGACTAGGTTATGAGTGAGTGAAGGGTTATACTGGCAAACAGAATTAGAGGTAGGTTGCAGAGGGACTAAAGGCCAAGTTTTATACCATGGACAGTAGGGAGCCCTGGAAAGTTCTAGAGTAAAGTTTTGTTAAGCCATTAATGAATGAGAATGCTTCCAGTCATCAGTTACTGAATATTTTCTGAGCTTCTGCTTTGAGTTAGACAATGAATAAAAAAGTGGTGTGTGTGTGTGTGTGTATGTGTGTGTGTGTGTGTACACGTGTATGTGTGTGGAGAGGATAAAGTGAGAGAGTGAGAGAAATCACATGTGCCTTTTCCTTTCTTTCTTTTTTTTTTTTTTTTTGCGGTACGCGGGCCTCTCACTGTTGTGGCCTCTCCCGTTGTGGAGCACAGGCTCCGGACGCGCAAGCTCAGTGGCCGGGCCCAGCCGCTCTGTGGCATGTGGGATCTTCCCGGACGAGGGCACAAACCCATGTCCCCTGCATCTGCAGGCGGATTCTCAACCACTGCGCCACCAGGGAAGCCCACCTTTTCCTTTCTTAATCGGAGTCCTAATATAGGGAGGGGACCTTGATTGTTGCTGTGACTGGGAATCTTTAGCTGAATTCAGTTTCTTGTTTATGGAGCAGGTCACTGGGCTCCTGTGGTATGCTTCCTGGGACGCTTCAGGTGTGCAGTATGTGTGCGTCATATTAGTTACTACGGTACTTAATAAATATTTGGGCTTAGGAGGTAAAGATATAAATACTCTTTTCCTCTTTGCCCAAGAAGCAGAACCAAGGAGATGCAGGACTCTGCCAGGTAGAGATCAAAATGTCAGCTTTATTACTGGTAAATGTTCGGCTGGATCACATGTCTTGGGCCTGTGAACAAGTGGGCTTGTTGAACTTCACCCCTGAATTTGATAGACTTGCCTACCCAGGCACAGACGTGGCAGGACAAGCCTCTCAGATGGGGGCCTGCCTCTTAGGGCAGGGAGGGGCTGAATACCAGTGTTCTGCAGGTTTGCAGATCCCAAAAGGGAGGAGAGAGGAAGAGGTGAGCTGTTTCTTTTCCCAAACTCACCAATCCGGTTGAGGATTCCTCCTCCCACAGGGAGGGAGGGAGAGGGAAGAGAGAGGTCAGGAGCCTTACACCTCTGATGGGGCTCCCTCCATGTGCTTGCCTGAAACTTAGTGAAAGGAGGCTTACCTGCAGCACTTACCCTCGGAAGGGGAGGTAGCTTTAAATTTGCTGTAAGAACCTTTTGTGCCCATTAAATCCTGCTAACCTTTACACCTGACCTTGTATAGGGACACAGGCTGCTTCGGGCTTGAATATGGGCTGACAATTTCAGCATTACTGAAATCTGCATTTAGAGGGAGGAGTCATGTGCTGTCTACCTTTAGAATTATGGCATGTGGTAGGGTATTTTGGGGGAAAATGGACTCCACTTCTGACCAGTGGGTATTGGTCAGAGGAGCAGAATAAGGAGCTCAGGGAAGGTGATGGCTATTTGTAATCATTCCATTGAACTTGGGAAAGACATCTTTGGCATCAGCTAATTCAAACCTCTAATGTACACATGTGGAACTGGAGGCCCAGAGCAGGGTGTTACTTCTTCAGGCACCCCCCAGCCCCCTGCAGGTCTTGGCAGATCGCAGACTGGGTCTTGGACATCCAGATCTTGCCCAATGTCATGTTCTTTGCACTTTATACTTGGTTGTCTCCCTTTTTATCCACTTGCAACCTGGGGGAAAGCACCAAGTTGGATAGAAAGTGGAACCAAAGATGCCTGTGCAGCTTCTCCCCATGGTCCGCGCCCTCTGGTGCAAGCCCTGAGGCTGTGATGCTGCCTGGGGTGGGCTTGGGAAACACAGAGGAAGAGAGAGAAGGGCAATGGAGCCTTCTCCCTGGGATTCCTTTACTTATTTAACCCATCAACCAAAGAGTTATTAATTCAACAAATATTTGGACTTTGCACTCCCCAGTGGAGGGGAGTGTAGACCCTCCAAAGGAATCAGTAGACTGCTTTGGGAGTTTCAACTCTCAAGCTATTGGGCAACCGCTGGTTTTGAGGATAACCACACTCGCAGCTTAGTGAGAGTATGATAACTCAGCAAGCATTTTAAAGCTCTTCTTGCTTTGCAAGGGGAACTGTAGCAGCGTCTGACTCTTTAGGAATATTCTCTGAAACCTGGGACTATTCTGGCCAAACCAGGACATGTGTTCACCATTCTTCCATCCACCTGTTATTTTAACCAACGTTAACTGAGCCTGCTGTATGCCAGGTCCTGCGTCAGGCTCAGGCTCAGAGGATATAAAGGGAAATAAGACTCGATCTCTGCCCTCCAGTTGCTCACAGTCTAGTGGGGGGGGACCAGACGTTAAATCTCCAGTTGCAGAAGATCAATGTGGTTTCATTCTAGCTCTGGCCCCTGACAGCAGCTAACTCCTAGCCAGGAGGATCGGGGTGGGTGGGGCGTGCGTGGTGGGCAGGAGCCCTGCGTGGGAGGGGCTGCTAACCCCGCCTGGGGGGTGGGGGTACATGCCTAGAAGGCCTGGAGTTGCCTTTTCTAATTGTGTTGCTGTTCCTTTTGCACGTTTGGTGTCTGTCAAGCTGGCGTGGACGCTTTTCAGGGAGTTTTAATGCATTCTGTCCCTCAGATCCCCTTTTACTGCTTTTGTTTGTCATCATGGAATATTTGCCTGAGAGTATTCTGCACAGAGGAGGAGGGAAATTGAATCCTTGCTGTCTTGGTGACTGGCTTTCTCAGAGTTTGTGATAATTTCTGCAGGAGCATGAGCTGCATTTAATGTGCTCTGGTTGGGTCATCTAAGGACCAGGCCTGTGGAGTAGGGAGACCAGAGTCTGCTACTGAATCTAGCACCTCCTTTTCAGTTTTCTGCATACCCAGATCTTTCTGAGTACTGCATTGCAAACCTACACAACTTGCTGCGGTGGCCCTGACCCCAAAGTTTTTCTGATTCAGAGAGAGTTACACAGCAGGAGGCTCTTGGGCCTTGGTGTGGGCTGGGGAAAGCCTTGGTGGGGTCCACTCCCATTAGTGGGGACCCTGGGGGAAAATGTGGTGTGCCTTGAGCTTCCCCAGGAGATTGGGCCCACTGTGCGGTGGCTTCTCTGTAGTTCCCAGGCAGACCACGCAAATGCCAAGCTGTCTTCCTGGTTGCTCTGGACTTCTCAGTGACCTATGGACCATGGCCCATAACAGTACCCACTTTGCCATGCCTGCATACCTTTTATATTTCTAAAAACATGTGAAATATATAAGACCTAAAAAAAAGTATAAAAAATAATTTAGTGATCACCCTTACACTCCCTGCTCAATTTCAGAAAAGATACCTTACCCATATAATTGTAGACCCCTAGGTATTTCTTCCCTGATTCCAGTCTTCCTCCTGCATAACGAGTTGTCATTCCCATACACTTCTTTTTTTTTTTTTTCGCGGTACGTGGGCCTCTCACCGCTGTGGCCTCTCCCATTGTGGAGCACAGGCTCCGGACGCGCAGGCTCAGCGGCCATGGCTCACAGGCCCAGCCGCTCCACGGCATGTGGGATCCTCCCGGACCGGGGCACGAACCCAGGTCCCCTGCATCGGCAGGTGGACTCTCAACCACTGCGCCACCAGGGAAGCCCCTCCCATGCACTTCTTTATACCCAACTATTTATGTATTGGTATGATATTTTTCATTTTATTGACTCTTTTTCCTTTACTTGGTTTTGTTCTAAGCAAACATATCTGTGAAATTGCAGGTTTGATAGACTAGCTTGCTTTTTTGGGGTCTAATGCATATGCAAGTAAGACGTGTTCTGGGTACCACCCAAAATTGCTTCTTGTACCACTTTTTTTTTTTTTTTTTTACACTGGTGCCAGGTCACACTTAGAGAAACACAGACTGCACCATCGGTAGCAGATGCTGGGCCAGACTCCGGCTTGCGCCCTCCATTGCCTCGGTCTTTCCCCTGCTGGGTTTGGCTCCTCTTTTTCTAGCTTTCCTCTTCCCCTAGCTCACCCTGTTTATCTCCTGGGGCTGCTTCGGGCTTGAAGCTATGTGATGGGCTGATATTTGTTCCTGCTGCTCAGAAGTAGTGATCCCTTCCCAAAGGCCACAGCTGAAACAAAACAAAATCAGAAAAAACAAAAAAAACCCCCAAAACCCCCCAACAAAATTAGCCCCTGGGTTTCCGGTGATGGGAGGCCATTGCCTGTGCTGGGCGTCTCTCATCCTGATCAGCGCGATTATCACCATTAGCCAGTTCCTCATTTGCAGTGTCTGCAGCTCCCTTGCCTACGTGGGCTGCCTTGACACTCAGAGCTGGCTTTCTGCTGCTGCAGATCTGCTCTCCAACTGCCCCTGCCACCTGGTTCTGTGGAGTGGCCCGAGGAAGGCAGAGGGCCCTGCTCCCCAGAGATGGTGCTGTGTTGAGGGTTTAGCCTGCACGTAATGGGGCAGGAGCTGGAGAAAGCCCAACTGCAGTCTGTCTTTGCTCATCTCAGATCCCATCCCAGACTAACCATGGCTGGGCTTCTCACTGCTGATTGCTTTTTCCACTGAAAACCTCCCTGCAGTTTCTTTTCTTGTCCTGGACTGGGTGCTTTCACCATGACCAAGGTCTTTCTACCTCTGCAGGGAAATGGAATGAAGCTGCGTGGTGGGGGATTAGGAGTAGGCAAAAGCTAGGACTTCCCTACCCCTAAGGTTCTTTAGTACTGGACTGCGTTACCAAGGACAGATGTGAAATCTGTATCTGGAAGGGCAGCTTTCCAGAAACAGCAGAGACTCTGTTGTGGAGCTCACGGATGGTTTCTAACCTGTCAGATGGGGAGCCTTAAAAGTACAGATTCTTAGACGCTATGCTCTAAAATTTGTTTTCAGTGATTCTGGGGTAAGGCCTGGAGAACCCATTTTTTAAAATGGGCTCCCCAGGTGGGCTTCTTTTTTTTTTTCCCCAGGTGGGCTTCTGATGCTAAGAGCAAGTGTTTACATTGACTGAACACCACGGGACAGGCACTGTGCTGAGAGCTCTCTCTGTATTATCTCCTTTAACTTCACAATGACCTCGAGGTAGATGCTATCATTGTCATCCCTATTTTACAGATGGACAAACTGAAGCACAAACAGATTAAGTGACTCGTCCAAGGGCGTACAGCTAGTAAGCAGGTATATTAGTTTCCTGTGATTGTTGTGACAAATGGCCACAAGTTAGGTGGCCAATGACAACAGAAGTTTATTCTCTTACAGTTCTAGAGGCCAGAACAATGAAAACAAAGTGCGGACAGGGCCACGCTCCTTCTGGAGGTTCTAGGGAAGAATCCTTCCCTGCTGCTTCTGGCGGCTCCAGGCATTCTTTGTGGCTGCATCACTCCAATATCTGCCTCTGTCTTCTCTTTTCTTTTCTTCTGAGGACACTTGTCATTGGATTTAGGGCCTATCTGGGCAATCCAGGGTGTTCTTATCTCAAGATTCTTAATTAAATCTATGAAGACCCTTTATTCCAATTAAGGTTACAATCATAGGTTCTGGGGGTAATAAGACATGCGCATATCTTTTGGGTGCCACCATTCAACCCACTATAGGGTCTTGGATTTAATCCCAGATAGTGGCCCCTGAGCCTGTGCCTATAACCACTCAACTTCCTGGCTCCGTCTCCTGGACTGGATGAGCTTCTAGGCTTCCTATAGGCCAGCAGTCGAGGCATGGATTAACTTGCTGTATCAGAGAGTTGACAAACCAGTATTTTCCTCTACCGCTCTCCTATCCCCTCGACCCTCCACCATTTCTCCTGAAACCCTTTGGGCTGTTCATCTCAGATGCAGAAATTCTCGCACCTTGATGTGCTTGGGAGGTGAGGCCGTAGGGGCTATGAGGCCACATTCATACTGGCTTGGGCGAGATGCATTTTTCTTGCCTCAGTGGCCACGTCTCCAAAATGGGAATCGCTGGAATAGCAGGGGTAGATGGAAGGCCATAATACAACTAATAAAGTTGTTGGAAGGAATCTGCAGCTGTAAGGGTGATGGAGGCGGTTGTTAACAACACTAGTAATCTAATAGCCTATTTTGATTTCCTGCTTCTCACTGTCTTGGCCCCAAGCAGCTATTTTCTACCAAATTAAAATCCACTCAGCTCCTTTCCTGTTCCTGAATAAAACTACCCTCAAAGCTCTTCCCTGTTACAGCAAGACTTTTTAATAGACTTTTCCTTGTAGAACCGTGAGACATATGTCCAATGAGCAGAATAACTTCACTTAAATATACAAATAAACTGTTGACAGATAATGGCAGGACATATGTGAAGCTAATTCAAGGCAGCATGGTTTGGGAGCTGGGGCACTGCCCCCTCCCACCCCAGTCTGTCTCCAGGACTCTCCTTCCCTCCAATTTCTTGCTTTTGGGATGGCTCTTCATGCCCCACACTCTATAGGATGAAGAGGGATGTCTCCATGCTGTGCCCGGTCACAGCCCAGAGTACCTGGGCCACTCACCATTCATACAGTCAATTGTGCAGCAAATATTTTTGAGCACTTACTATGAGCCAGGTACTGTGTGAGGTGCTGGGTGTACAATGGTCTATTCTTGAGGGGATAGGAGATCATTAGCAATTGATGGCACTCACAAGAGTGTCTGGTCCAGGAAGGCAGAGACTCGACCTGTTTTTCTTGCTGCTGTATCCTTAGCACTTGGAACAGTGCTTGGCACACAACGGGCTCAGTGAATACTTTTTAGTGACTCAATGGGGTAAGTAAACAAGGTAATGTCAGCTCTTGCTGAGTTCCCTAAAAGAGATAAAACGTGGTCACGGGATGAAGAGTGACGGAAGCTGGGCTTTGGAAAAGCTCTCTTACATGGGGTTTTGCAGTTGAAACTGAAAAGTGATGAAAAAACCAGCAAGTGAAGAGCTGGGAGAATATTGTTAGAGGAAGAGGCAGGGCAGGCTATGTAATTTACAGGGCCCAGTGCAAAATGACAATGCAGGGCTGTGGCTGGGTGGGAAGTCAATTTCCCCTTCTTGTGGCCCTGCTGCCCCAACCCGCAGTGGATGGGAAGCTCCCAAGGGATTGCAGCCTCTGTGCTGGAATGTGCTCAGGCTCTGGACTGGGCATGAGTGAGAAGTCCTCCTGAGTCACCTGCTGAACTTGTCGTGGTGAGGCTAGACCCCGATCCTTCCTATGCTTGTACCCAGGCCCCCAGTAGGGACGAAGGGCAATGGAAGAATGTAGACATCTCCCACCAACATGACCTGTTTGCCATGCTGGGTGGAGAGCAGCTGTAATTGTGGGGAGGCTGGATGGGGCCAGGGTACTGGGCTTGGGTGAGGAATGGGCAGCTGAGAACCCACTGGGGAGGTGGGACTGTGTGTGTGCTGAGTCCCCCAGTGCATGCTCCATAGTCCCATTCGGCTTCACTTGAAAGACACAAATTCAAAGATAAAATTAAGAATTTCAAGACAGCTACTCTGTATTAGTTTCCTATTGCTGCTGTAACAAGCTACTGTAAACTTAGTGGCTGGACTTCCCTGGTGGTGCAGTGGTTAAGAATCCGCCTGCTAATGCAGGGGACAAGGGTTCAATCCCTGGCCCGGGAAGATCCCACATGCTGCAGAGCAGCCAAGCCTGTGTGCTACAACTACTGAGCCCACGCACCACAACTACTGAAGCCCGCGCGCCCTAGAGCCTGTGCTCCACAACAGGAGAAGCCACCGCAATGAGAAGCCTGCGCACCGCAACGAAGAGTAGCCCCTGCTCACCACAACTAGGGAAAGCCTGCGTGCAGCAATGAGGACCCAACGCAGCCAAAAAAAAAAACCAACAGAACTTAGTGGCTTATAACAATATAAATTTATTCTTTTACAGCTCTGGAGGTCAGAAGTCTAAAATGGTTCTCACTGGACTAAAATGAATGTGTCAGCAGGGCTTTATTCCTTCTGGGGGCTCTAGGGGAGAATTCATTTCCTTGTCTTTTCTAGCTTTTATTGGCCACCTGCATTCCTTGGCTCAAAGCACCTTTTCTCCATCTTCAGAGCCAACAATGTCTGGCCAGGTCCTCATGCTGCTACCTCTCTGGTTCTCTTCTTGTCCCCCCCATTGCACTTAAAAGAACCATTGTGATTACACTGGACCCACCTGGATCACCTGAGCTAATCTGTCTCAAGGTCAGCTCATCAGCAACCTCAATTTCTTCTGCAGCCTTAATTCTTCTTTGCCATGTAAGGTAACATATTCACAGGTTCCAGGGATTAGGGTCGTGGACATCTTTGTTAGGGAGGTATTATTCTGTCTTCCGCATTAAACCACAAGTGTGGAGCCTTTCTGAGTGCAGGGTGCAGTCTGACTGCACTGGTCACATGTCCGTGAAGCTGGCCCTGGGAAGAGGAGGCTACAAGCCTAAAAGTCCCGAGCTGGGAACAAGCACAGCTTGTTCAAGGACCTGAAAGGAGGCTGGCGTGATAGACTAGAGTGGATGACAGGGCATGTGGTACAAAATGAATCAAGAGAGGCTGGCGTGGGTTGAGCACACAGGGCCTCCTAGGCCACAGTGAAATATTAGGAACAGCAGGTAGGGATCTGCCTTAAATCTGAAAAAAACAAGCAAACAAACAAAAAACAACCCCCCGTCGAAAAACCCAACTCCATATAAAAAATTTCAAATATAATTAAAAAGTAGAGAGAGTAATAAGGTGAACCCTATATCTGGCACCTAGATCTAAAATATGTTGCCATAATTCTTTCATTTATTTATTTATATTTTTTGCTGAAGAATTTTAAATTATAGAAATCATGGCATTTCAACTGTAATTTCAACATGCATCTCTAACAACTGACATTTTTATAAGTATTGACGTCATAATCACAGTGAATGAAATTAACAAGAATTCTTTAACTTCATCAACTTCCCGTGTATATTCAGTTGTCCCTCAAATACCCTGCCTGTTGATCTTCACGTTGTACCTGAGCTTTGCACCTTTTCTTCTTCTGAGCTTAGAATGAGTCTTCCTTCTCTGTATCTTTTAGGATTTTTTTTTTTTGTTCCTTCCCACTCCTGTCCCACACCCAGGCCTGTAGCCTGAACAGGGTTGAGGGGAACGGAAGGGAAACAGGCTGGATGGATATGTTATTCTGCTTGTGGCCTAACGTTTCTCTCTCTCTCTCTCTCTCTCTTTTTTTTTTTTTTTGCTTGTAATTGCCATTCCAGAAATGCCCTCACTCTTCTAGCCACAGAGCAACTGTTGAGAACAAATTAATTATGCATCTTCTCAGTGTGTGTGATTAAGGGGCAGATGGAGGGAAGGGTTCTCTTCAGTTTTTCTGGCAACTAGGTTCCCAAATGGATGCTTTCCAGACCAAAGAATGCGTGTCCTGGGCTCCCGTGGGCATCTGGGTTTGTCTCTGTAGTGGCAGGCTTGCTCACTGGCAGGCAGAGTCAGAAGTTGTCAGTAATAATATTATTAATCCCTTAAATTTGCAGCATATTTGCTGTTTGCTGAGGGCTTGCGCACTCACATCAGCTCATTTGATGGGATTTCAGGGATGCTGGAACAACTTTCTTTGCTTAATACCTCCCTAAATCATTGCTGATGCTTGTAATTCCACCATTAGAGATTAATTCTTTTGGCCCCAAACTGTTCCCTATTAAAATGCAAGTAGCCTTGGCAGCTGTGTAGCATGTTTTATTCATGAAGCTTTCTCAGCCACTAGTGGCTGCCCTCCCCAAATGCCCCCTCCCGCAACTTTCTTTTTAGGATGGGCTTCTCTGAAACAGAACCTATGTTTGGAGTCTTTCTCATTCCAAAGAGAGAACTCTGCTCTCAGCTAGCTGCTGAAGCTGGGAAAACAGACAGAAACTTATGCCAAGGTGTCAGTGACTGATAATAATTTACTGTGTTACCATCTCTAGGGAGTATTTGTATTTTAAGTGGAAATTTCTGGGAGCACAGTGCTTAGTACAAAGGAACCTGTACCCCTTCATCCTATTATGTCAGTGGCTTTGACCTTAGATCTCCCTTTTATTGGGCTCCCTTAGAGAGACAGAGGAGAGAGAGGGCCAGCACATCCAGTTCATGTAACTACGATTAAAGCATTGGCTTGGAGTGTCGTCCATTGTGGGTCGGGGAGAAAGTGGAGCTGACCACGTGTAACATAATGTCCATTTTGCAGAAGGAAAATGGAAGCGTAAGGACAAGATCTAGTTGGAGTGGGGCTAGAATTAAAATTTTGTCTTCAGAACCCCAGTAACACAGTTTTAGATTTTTAGAGTCAGAAGACACCTTAGAAACAATCTAACTCTGGGAAAGCAAATGCATTTTATTTGTCGATACCAGTTGATACACAGTGGTTGAGGGGAGGGTGGAGAATGAGTGAGTCTTCACCTGGGCTCAGTGTGTTGTGGTTGATTAGTGATGTCTGATGGGTGCCATGGTAATAGAGGGGAGGCATGTATGCCGCACTTGTATTCCTGATTCTCTGCAACCTCTCATTGTACACATGGGCCAGCTGAGGTCCTGAAAGCTGGGATGATTTGTTCAGGATTATATAAGTAGGGGTGACAAATTAGGGGCAGAATTGGCCCAGAATCCAGGTTCCTTGAATCCTGGTTCAAAACCCTTTCTTTTGAAGTATCCAGGTATTCTAAGAAGCATTTCACTGTGGTTGAAGAGCGTGTGGTCTTGGAGTCAGACTGCCTGGGTTCAGATCTTAGTTAGCTGTGTGCCCTGGGCCAAGTTATTTAACTTTTCGGAGTCATTGCTTCTTTATCTGTAAAACAAAGGATAATAATTGTGCCTACCTTATAGGGTGGTTATGGAATTAAATGAGATAATATGCATATAAAGTGTTTGGATTAGGGCCTATACATAGTGAGTACTTAATAAATGTTAGTAACTTAATTAAAATTTTTATTGCCTTGTCCTTCTAGATTATTGCTGGATACGGACACAAAAACTCCCCATGCTCACTCCCTCTGCAGTATCTTGCAGAGGTACCCCTCAGACACCTGCTTCTCTTCCTTCCCTATTGAACGCTCTGGGATTTTCTGTGTTTGATGTGTTCCTGGAATTTGTAATTTGGTGATGAAAAGTCCCACAGTACTAACAACCAAGTGTGAGATGGTGCTGGGCCTGTAAATGCCCACGTTTGGGGCGTCATACTTCACACTCCACAGGAGTTTGTTTTGGTTTGGGACATCGACAAAGTCCTGGAGGCCTGGTGGGGTTCCCTGAGGACCAGCTGCCGAAGAGTCCTCGGTGGCCGTTTTGCCTGGTCTCTCCTCTGATCGGAACATTGCTATAGCATCTCCCCAGACCATCCCTGCTCCCCTGAGCCAGTATGTGCTCCCATCCCCCAACCTAGTTTGCAGACTGGACATCAGTGCCCAGCTGGTGCCAGCCCCCTCCCCTCACACCCGCCTCTCCAGCGGGCTTAGAAAGCAGGGCCCAGGCAGAGCCTGGACCCATAACTGGGCTGGGGTCCTCTTTACATCTTAGTCCAGCCACACAGGCCCTTGTCAGTGGTCCCTTTGGGTGACCTTGAGGGGGACCCAGGGAGGCCTTGAGAGCCGGGAGGAGTCCGTGATGGTCCCGGATGTCTGGCCTGGGGTGATGGGACTTGGGGCTGACTCCTGTAGGACCATGGCCTACCCCTGCATTATTCGACTTCGCCTCTTGGTAGCGTGCTCAGTTCCTCATGGAAGCAGTGCCCGGGGGCTCCCCTTGGAGTATATGGGGGAGGGAGCTGCAGCGGTGGGGAGGGCTCCCTGGGTGCTGTGATGGGCGTGTGGCTTCCATTAAGTGAATCATCTGTGATTCCAGTCCTGACTGGCTGTGGGGGAAAAGCCTCTGCTCTGGATCCTCAAATAGGGGCCTTCTTAGGGTCTGCCTGTCTGTTCCTGGTAGACAAAGTGGGGAAAGGGGGCTGTGGGAAGGAGGCCATCCCCACTGAAGGACAGTCACGTCATTGTCCCTAACATTTGGAAGCTCTGTTGCTTTGGGCCTTTCATCTTGGATCACAACCAAGTTTGGTGGCAACCTGGCCATGTCTGTGGTGGCTTCCCTGCTCTTCGTTGTCTGGGCCCAGAGCAGAGCAGATGATTAGAGCCCCAGAGCTGCAGCATGCTCAGAAGCCTAGGATTTTCTAACGGAAGTTCAGAGAAAGGGAGGATTGAGAGGCACACTGGCGATGGAGCTCTGGCTCTGCTGTTAGTTCTGGGATGGTGGGCAGCAGTCACATCATCTGGGAGAAGGTAGATGGGGAGGAGAGGAGAATGGGCCAGGCTGGGACTAGGAAAAGGTGAGGGGAGTGAGGCCTGGGTCCAGGCTGAAGAGGATTTTGACAGGTGAGAAGGAGAAAGAGATGGTGAGGTTATGGAACTGCCTGTGCAGAGGCCGGGGGGCAGGGGATGGCGCAGGACTGATCACTGTGGGTGGGGGATAGGGAGTGAGTGGGGAGGGTAAGCGCTGAGTTCAGAGGGCACCTGGGTTGCATCGTGATGGGCCTGGTAGGAGCTTGGATTTCATACCAAGGGCAGTGGGGACTTCTGGAGGGTTATGGAAGGCTATTTCCCTTTTCCCACTGTGGCCAGTATCCTGCCCCTTCGTGACCTGCCTGCCTGGGCTGTACAGTCTTGTGGTCTTATCCTGTGTCTGTAGTGAGACACGTTATGCCTCCCGGGCCTCCCTCTTTTCCTTCTCCCAGTGGCTCCTTGATTGCAGTTTGTTCGTGTGACTGGTGTTTTCCAGGCCCCTGCGTGCTCATGAATATGTCCTAATCTTGGTGTTAGCCGGCTTACTGGAATGGCTCCTGGGAGCCCAGACATGGCCAGGCGCCATGGCGGCCATGTGACCTAGTTGTGGGAAATAGCTGGGGGCGGGAGTGGGGAGGACAACACTGAGGGCCCATGGCAGGCACTGGTCCCCTGGACTTTTTCCTTCTAATTCATAAAGGATGTTTAACAGTGTTTCTGGAGGAGCAGCAGAGTATAGCAGAAAGAGGTGGCTTTTGGAGTCAGAAGACAATGACTCAAACCTTGGATCTCCCATTTACTGGCTGAGTAACCCTAGCAAGGCCCCTAGCTTTTCTGTTAGGGGCCTTGGAGAGAATGGTAATATCCACCCGAGGGGCTCTTACCTGGATCAGGTGAGATAATGCGTGTAAAAGGTTTAATGCACTTATAAAGAATTGTGCATTTACTGCTGAGGACCATTATTACAGAGTGTGTGATGAACAAGATTTTGTTTCCCAGCGGCTTATATCATATGTTGGTATAATGAATCAACAATTCAAATAGAAGCTAATGATTATGGAGAAGAGTATGTGAAAATTATAAATTAGGGACCTATTTGTACTTGCATTGTGCTGACAAGTCATTTGGCACCTTATTTTTTTTTTTTTTTCTGTATGCGGGCCTCTCACTGTTGTGGCCTCTCCCGTTGCGGAGCACAGGCTCCAGACGCGCAGGCTCAGCGGCCATGGCTCACGGGCCCAGCCGCTCCGCGGCATGTGGGATCTTCCCGGACCGGGGCACGAACCCGTGTCCCCTGCCTCGGCAGGCGGACTCTTAACCACTGCACCACCAGGGAAGCCCGGCATCTTAGTTTGATCCTCATTTTAATATGAAATTATTAACTGAACTTGAGTGTTAGTAAAACCTAAGACAATAGGAAACTCATACATACTGGGCATTCACAACCTTTATCATCTATTAGTGAGTACTGATAAATTGAATGAAGACAGTCTTATTTCAAAGGCTCAAGATGGATGTTTATATAAAGTGTGACTAAAATATTATAATTGATTTTAAAAAGTAAAACAGTTTTTATGTCCTGGAATTAGATAGTGGTGATAGTTGCACAAGTTAGTGAATATAGTAAAAGCCACCAAATTGTATATTTTAAGATGGTGAATTTTAGGAACTTCCCTGGCATCCAGTGGTTAAGACTCTGCGCTTCCACTTCAGGGAGCTCGGGTTCGATCCCTGGTCAGAGAACTAAGATCCTGCATGCCGTTTGGTGCAGCCAAAAAGAAAAAAATGGTGAATTTTATGGTGTGTGAATTATATCTCAATTAAAAAATAGAACATTTAATTTATTAAAGCAGTAATTATAAAAAACTTAGAGGTTCAAGAAAAAAATCTATAGTTTCACCAATTCAAACTTATTATGATTTTAATATGCTCTCCTCTAACCCTTTCCTATTATATCCGTAGTTCTATCAATATAATTATCTGGTTTTCTGATTTACTGTGTTATCTTTAGCATTTTCCATTTTGTTACAATAATCTTCATGGTCTTCACCTAAAATGGCTACTTAATACTGCACTGTGTGACTGTTCCATAATTTACTTAACCCTTTTCCTACTTTTGGGATGCATCTATCTATATGTTTTTCTTTTATAATTAGCACTGTGCTGAACCTCTCTGTACATAGGGTTTTTCCCTATGTCCTGGATTATTTACTTAGGAGGGATTTTTAAAGTGATATATATGGATCAAAACATTGCTGAGAGAAATTAAAGAAGACCTGATAAATGGAGAAATATATCATGTTCATGGGTTGGAAGATTCAATATTGTTAAGGTGTCTATTTTCTCCAAATAAATCTATAGATTCATAACAGTCCCAATCAAAATCCCAGCAGGCTTTTTTGTAGAAATTGACAGTCCGATTCTAAAATTTATGTGAGAATGCAGAGGGTTTTAGAGTCAATTCTAGAAGATAACACTGAAAAAGAACAAAGTTGAGGACTAATACTATCTGATTTCAAGACTTACTATAAAACTGTAGTAATAAGATAGTGTGGTATTGGTATAAAGATAGACAGACTGATCTATGGAACAGATTAGAGGGTCCAGAAATAGACCCACACATAATATGAACAATGAATTTTATACAGTGGTGAAAAGGCAATTCAGTGTAGAAAGGTTTGTGGTATATTTATGCAGTAGAATACTACTCAGTTAAAAAAAAAGAATAAACTATTGATATATACAACAACATGATGGGTCTCAGAAAAATTATGTTGAATGAAAAGGGCTGGATAAAGAGTATGGGCTATATGATTCCACTTATATAAAACTCTAGAAAATTCTAGTCTATACTGATAGAAAGCAGATCAGTGGTTTTCTGGAGGTGGGAGGTATGTGGAGGGATGGGGCTGGAATTACCAAGGGACATCAAAGCTTTTGAGAGATGCTGGATATGTTTACAAGCTTGATTATGGTGATGGATTCATAGGCGTATACATATGTCAAAACGTATCAGATTTTACATTTTAAATATGTGCAGTGTACTGGGTCAAAATATCAATACCTCAGTGAGGCTGTTAAAACAAAAAATGATGTTAATGGGTTATGATCCTTTGAAAAAATTAGAAATCCATGAGTTCATACTGATATAAATAAACAAATGAATAAATTGAAATTTTGGTAAAGAACTGGCTATTTATCAAGTTTGGAAGGACTTCCCCATAAAACACTTAATTATCAAAAGAAAACAAGTAACTTAAGTGAGGAATTTAGGTGGATAACCATCTTAAGACATTATCAAAATTAACATTGTCTCTAGGGAGACAAATCAGAATTGTGCACCACCAGGTTGTAATGAGAAGAACAGAGCCTGTTAATAAATTGTTGGATTCAATTAGCTAACACTTTTTTTTAAAAAAGAATTTTCGCATCTTTGTTCACTATGAATATTGGACTATAGCTTTTTTTTTCCCCTTGTATTTTCTGTCTAGTTTTGATATTGGGGTTACGCTCCTCTCATAGAATGAGTTGGGAGGTATTCTGTCTTCAGTTTTCTGGAAGGGTTTATGTGGAATTGGCAATATTTTTTCCTTAAATGTTTGATAGAATTCAACTGTGACACCATCTCGGGTCAGAGTTTCTTTGTCTGATATACACCATTCCAGCTTTATTTTAATTGGCATTGGCATGAGTTATCCTTTTCCATCCTTTTCCATTTAATCTATTTTTGTTTTAATATTTAAAGGGCAATTTCTTATAGGTAGCATATATTTGAGTCTTTCTTTTTTATCCAATTTGGCAATCTCTGGCTTTTAATTTGGGTGTTTAGACCATTTATATTTAAAGAGGTTATTGATATGGTTAGATTTATGTCTTTCATCTTGTTATTTGTTTTCTACTTGTCCAATTTATGCTTTATTCCTTGTTTCCTCTCATGCCTTCTTTTGGATTGAATATTTTTTCATGGTTCCATTGTGTCTCCTTTGTTGGCTTATGAGCTATAATTCTTTTTGTTATTTTAGTGATTGCATCAGTTCATAGCATAAATCTTTAAGTTGTCACAGTCTACATTCAAGTGACATTATACTACTTTCTTCAGAGTATAAGAATCTTATAATCGTATACTTTCATTTCTTTCTTTCCATCCTTTATGCTATTGTAGTACGTTTTGCTTTTCCGTATGTTATAAACTCCACATTACATTGTTATTATTTTTGTTTAAGCAGTCACTTATCTTTTAAAGAGATATAGAATGTAAAAAAATTCTTATATGTTTTCCTGAAGTTTCTATTTCTGGTCTCTTTTTCCTTTATGTAGATCCATGTTTCTCTCCAATATCATTTTCCTTCTGCCTGAAAGATGTCCTTTAACATTTCTTGTAGTGTAGGGAGATGAATTCTATCAGCTTTTATATGTCTGTAAGAGCTTTTTTTTTTTTTTTTTACCTTTAGTGTTGAAAGATGGTCTTGCTGGGTATAGAATTCTGGGTTTTCTTTCAGTGCTCTTAGAGATGTTGCTCCACTAACTTCTGCTTGTATTGTTGCCAGTAGAGATCTGCTGTCATTCTTATCTTTGTTCCTTTCTCCATAATATGTCTTTTTTCTCTGGATACTTTCAGGATTTTCTCTTTATCACTGATTTTGAACAACTGCATTATGTAGTTTTCTTCATGTTTTTTATGCTTGGGGCTTGTTGAGATTCTTGGACCTGTTGGTTTATAGATTTTGAAAATCAAATTTGAAAAAAATTCAGTTATTATTTCTTTAAGTATTTTTTCTCCACCTCTCCCATTCCATCTCCTTTGGGGATTCCAACTACATGTTTACAAGGCTGCTTGAATTTGTCCCACAGATCGCTGATGCTCTTTTCATTAAAAAAATTTTTTTTTCCTCTGTGTGTTTCATTTTGAATAGTTTCTATTGGTAGGTCTTGAGGTTCACTAATCCTTTCTTCTACAATGTCTAATCTGCCAATTATCCCATCCAGTGAATTTTTCATATCAAACATTAGTGTTCACCTCTAGAAGTTTCATTTGGATCTTGCTCTCTTTTTTTATATTGCCCATGTTGCTGCTTAACTTTTTGAACATATGAAATGCAGTTATAACCGCTGTCCTCCTTTACTAATATAGGTTTCAGTTTTGGGTTGGTTTGATTGATTGATTTTTTTTTCTCATTATGTGTTGTATTTTTCCGTTTATTTGCATGCCTGGTAAATTTTTTATTAGGTGCCAGACATTGCAGTTTTATCTTTTTGGGTACTAGATATATTTGTATTCTTATAAATATTCTTGAGCTTTGTTCTGGACACAGTTAAGTTACTTGGAAACAGTGATTTTTTTTTTTTTTTTTTTTTTGCGGTACGTGGGCCTCTCACTGCTGCAGCCTGTCCCGTTGTGGAGCACAGGCTCCGGAAGCACAGGCTCAGCAGCCATGGCTCACAGGCCCAGCTGCTCTGCGGCATGTGGGATCCTCCCGGACCGGGGCACAAACCCGTGTCCCCTGCATCGGCAGGCGGACTCTCAACCACTGCGCCACCAGGGAAGCCCCGAAAACAGTGATTTTTTTTCAAGTCTTTCTTTTAATATTTATTAGTTGGGAATGGAACAGTGTTTAGTTTGAGATATTCCCCTTAACTGAGGCAAGCCCCTTCTGGGTATTATAACAAAAGCCTCAAGAATTATGAGATTTTCTGGTCTGGCTGGTGCAAATAGACCTTATATGAACACTGGGTACTGTTAACTTTTGTGGTTGTTATTTCTCTGGCTCAGGTAGTTTTCTTGTGTGCATGTGCTGACTAGTACTTAGCTGAATATGTGAGATGGACCCTCAGCAGATCTTCAGAGTTCTTTCTTTGTACATCTGTCCACTCTCCAGTACTCTGTCCTGCGAACTCTAGCTACTTTGGTCTTTCTGGCCTCTCAGCTCTGTCTCTTCAGTTCAGAGAATCTCCTGTTCACTGCCTGGGTTCCCCTTCCCTGCACTGTGGCCTGGAAACCCTCAATGCTGTAAATTGGGGAGTTTTCACCTCGTTTGCTTCCCATCTCTCAGGAACCACTCTCCTTCCTTTCCTGATGCCCAATGCCTTAGAAAACTTTTTTTTTCTTTTTTTTGGTAAATCTTGTCTACTTTTTTGTTATTTCAGATGGGAAGGTAATTTTGGTCCCCATTTGGGAAGAGATGTTAAGGGTGACATCAATATTTATGGCTTCGACAACTCCAAGTTTAGAGTTGCAATTTCCTAAGATGGGGAAGACTGAGGGAGGAGTAGGTTTGGTGGTGGTAGAAGTGGTGGGAAAGTCACGCTGAGTTTGAGAAGCTCATTGGACATTGGGTGATGTCAGAGAAGAAGTTGGATATGTGAGTCTGGAGTCAGGGGAGAGGTCTGGGTAGGGGATATGCATTTGTGTATCATCAGTGTGTAGACGGTATTTACCACCATGATTCTGGGTGAGATTCCCCAAGGGAGTATAGCTAGAGTATTGTATTGATCATGTTTTTTGTATTCTGATGCTTTGAAACTGGGGGTACTGCTGCTCTCAAGGTTAACTAGTTCCAAGAGATAGTAAGCAACTCACCTGTGAGCATGCCTTTCATAGGCAAACCAACCAATCTGGAGCCCATACCTGCCAACCACCTCTGTTACTGAGCTGTTACACTCTGGGTCACTATCCACCTGCCTTATTCACCCCAGGGCCAGGTACCAAACAACTAGGAACATCCCCTACGCCCCAAAGCCAAATGAAATACTTAAAACTAGCCACTCCTAAGTCTCACCCATTCTTTCCCATCGAATCCACAATAAAAGCTTTGCCCACATTTTCCCTCACGCCCTCTCTCTCCTGGCCAACCCTGGTGCTTCCCAGTGTGGCTCTGTGTGGTATGCCAACTCTCCTACTTGTAAGGAATCGTGAGTAAAAACTTCTTTCTTTATGACAGTCATTTCCATGTCTGTGTGTCTTACCATACCTTAAAACAAATTCTAGGTACCCTTGCAACAAGTACAGAAATGCCAGTTCTGGCTAAGTGGAGTGCATGCATTACCTCACCTCATTTAATCTTCACAGCAGCCCTATGAGGTAGGTACTATTATTGTCTTTCTTTTATAGATGAGCAGTCAGAAGTAAGCAGAGGTTACATAACTTGCCCAAGATCACCAAATTCTGAGTGGTGAAGTTGGGATATAGACTGTGGCAATCTGATGCTGGCCCTGTGCTCTTAACCAGGATCTACCTGACAGGTAGTCAGAGGAGAGACAGAGGACCCTCCCAAGGAGTGGGATTAAATTTGTGGTCAGCCTCCTTCAAAACTTTTATAAACTGCAACTTGTTTTTTTTCCCCCAAGACATGATGAGTTAGTTTTACTTTTTTGCTTAAATGAGAGCTTAAAGCAAAGGGTGACATCCAGAAAAGCAACCTTGGAGACCGTCCTGGCCTGATTTCTTGGGGATGAAGGAGTTGCAGTTCCATTTTTTTTTTTTTTTTTTTTTTTTGCGGTACGTGGGCCTCTCACTGTTGTGGCCCCTCCCATTGTGGAGCACAGGCTCCGGACATGCAGGCTCAGTGGCCATGGCTCACGGGCCCAGCCGCTCCGCGGCATGTGGGATCTTCCCGGACCGGGGCATGAACCTGTGTCCCCTGCATCGGCAGGCGGACTGTCAACCACTGCGCCACCGGGGAAGCCCTGCAGTTCTATTTTCATGATGAAAAACACACACGTGGATCATAGCACCCTGGAAAATCGGGGAAGAGATGCTGGATTCTGCACCAAGCTGGTCCAGTCTGCATGGGAGAATCTTGTCAGCTGGACTTATCTATTTCCAGAAGATGTTGAAGACGGGATTATTTTTTAAAATTCTCCTCTATTATTGATATAATACATATTAGTTTTAAGAAATTTGAAAAATACACAAAAACCTAAAAAGAAAAGTATTCTTTTAATCTCACTGCCCAGAGGTAACACTGTTTACATGTCAGTGCATTTCCTTTGGGTCTTGAATCTTTGATTAGAAGAATCCGTCAAGGGGCTTGTCTGTTTTGGGGTCTGTCTGTGACCTTGTCTTTCACTGTCTCTTTCTTCCTGTGATGTGTGGGGTATGTATATGCGTCTGTCTCTTTCGTCTCTGTCTCACAGTCACACCCCGAAATCCCGTTGGAGACACTGCTCAATTCTGATGGGAAGCCTCTTTGATTCGGTCTGGCTTTGGTGCCTTTCTGCCAAGTTTGGGGCTCGAGATCCCTACTCTTGGGGATTTAGACACGAGTAAAGGATTGCTCTCCTTGGGCCTTTGCTCCATCCCTCCCAATCAATAATTAATCAGTACTGAGTTGATCTTATTAGCTATTCACTGCCTTCCCCCCAACCCCAACCCAAGCTGGCTGATGACAGTGCTTTTAATTAATATGAGGCAGATTAAAACTCATTACAACAAGGTTATTGGTAATGAGATAATCATAAGGCAAGTTATTGAGCTGGGAGTGAAAACAAAGTTGGAGGAGGGGCAGAGAGACACTGCCAGCCGTTCCTGCCGTGTTTTGGCAGGAACAGAAGGGGGAGTGTGGGGACTCTGCAGTGAGGACACGCGGCAGTGAAACCAGGTGCTGGGTAAGGGCAGGACTCGGGTCCAGTGAGCAAATGGGTGGGGAGTGTTAGGGCAGTAACATGTGTTGAGAAGCAAGAGCTGGTGTATTGAAGTAAGAATATGTAGTTTATGACCTGATGAATGAGGAGCGCAAGCCTCCTACATGGGGTTGGCTGGTAGCTCCCTCGGCATCCAAGCTTCCACTGGGGAAGTGAAACGCAGTGGGTTGTTTTGATTGAAGGTACAGTTTAAATACACCCGCACAGAGGAAGTAGAGTTACAAGATTTATTATTACTTACAGATCCCAGAAGCAAGGATGCTCAGTGAGCTGGGGGAAGGGCAGTCCTCCATCCCAGGTACCAGCAAGCAGGACGTGAATGCTAAAAGAGGGAGTTTGCACTAAGCGAGTAATTTCTTGAAGTTCTGAGTGGCACCTGCCTTCTGATCCCAAAGGATGGTGGAGCTGTAGGAGCTGGAGCTAGAAAGGGATGCCGGAGACCAGAGTGCCTGCTCTGTTATTCAGCATGTGTGTCTTTTGGCTTTAAAAGAACATTTACACTTTTTGGTTAGTGGCAATGTCCCTCACCCCCATGTGACTCTGTGTGTGTGTGTGTGTGTGTGTGTGTATTTAATTAGAAGCTGGTTGAAGGTGACTTTGGGGCTTCTTTTGTTGAAATGTGGGTGCCATTTGCAGTAGATGCTGATTCAGCTTCCTGGATGATGGTTTTGTGAGTGTATGACCCAAGGTTGTCATCAGTCTACATTTCTAGCTCATGCATGGCTTGCCCTGGGGTACACAACACATGGTCTCTGTCCCCAATGGCTGATGTGCCCAGTAACCAGTGAGTCAGCAGTAGACCAGCCTTCCTGGGCTTGTGTGACCAGAGAGGGCTCTCTGCATTGCCCAGACAGTGTCCTGAAGGTGACCATCACTTTGTGCCAAGAGACGCCCTACCCAGGACTGGCTCAGGCCACAGGTGAGGGGCAACAGAGCCCTGGCTCTGCTCCTTGGTAGGAGGGCTTGTTAGGGTGAGGCTAATGCTTTCTGAGGGCTGCCAGCAGCAGAGATAAATGCAGATGTGAATCCTGTCTAAAGAAAATGGTGGAGCAGGTCTTCAGCAGCATCACACACACACACACACACACACACAGATGCATGTTGTTCTCTCCATCTGAAAGGCCCTCCTTTTTTATTCTAATCTTTTCAGGTTCAATTTCAGGGGCTAATCCTATGTATCGGCCAGGGACTAGTCATACCTGTAATTTAAATATAAAGACTTGTTCACTAGGAAAAGGTAGTTAACTCCTAAAAGGAGTAGAAGAAGATTCTAAAGGTGCAGAAGTAGTAACTGCGTAAAGCACCTGCTCCCTCTAGGGCTGAGGGGGTGGTGAACAAGAACAGAGCTAAAGACTCAGCTGGGGGCCTGCCACCTGCAAGGCTGGGATGCTGGGCTGCCCTGGTGATGAGACGTGATGGCGGGCATGGTCCATGGGAACAGCCTGCCAGGTGGCAGAGAGATTTGTAGGAGGGTGCGACCTGGAGCTAGTGTGTAGGAGCCGCCTGCTGGGTGGTCAGAACACTTGCTGGAAGATATGGGGCCTGAGTTGGTCCACAGGAGGGGCCCATCAGGTAGTGGAGAAATTTACAGAGGGTGGGCTGGTCCGTGAGGGCCACCAAAGTGGTCACCCCCAAGCCACTACCCACTGGCTGATGAGCTGAAAACAGTGCACGGGGACAATAAGGGAGCCTCCTTGTGCTGTGGCCTTGCAGTGTTCCCCAGAGCCCCCTGTTGACAAAGCCTAATAGCGACCCATCTGACAAAGGAGAAATGACACAGGGTCTAGCACCAGTATCACAGCGCACGGCAAAGAAGCGTGGATTTGCAGCTGAGGGGCCCTGTGTTCCTGAGCTGCATGCACCCCGCTTCTCCCCAGGAGCCAAGCCTTTCTAATTCCAACCCTCTTGTTTCTCCCGTCTGTGAGCTCCGTGGTCCTCAGTGTGATCCTACTGCCACGTGTCATTCTCTGTGTGTGAGTGGCTCTGTCACATCTCCCCACGCGGTGGAGGGCGTGGGACTCAGCCCCCAGTGAATACACAGTGGTTGATGTCTTTCCTGGGAGGGGCAGAGACCATGGGGTGTGTCCTCACTCCGCCTTCCAGTCCTCTGCCTTGACGCTGCAGTGGCTTTGGCGTGAGGGCTGAGCATGCCTCCTTGGGGGAGTGGGCAGCTGGGTGCCAGGGCAGCCTCACTGGGAGCCTCTGGTGGGACCTGGCTTCCGGTCACACTGTACCTTAGGACACATGGATCGTGGATGACTTGCTGGCTGCCTCTTATTCGGCAGGGTGGGAATTGGCGTTGATTATTTGAGCTGTAAAGAGTCATTTTGTTCATAACAGCCTGGACTCATGGAGGGTGGGGAAACGCCCAGTTCCATATTTGACCACGTTTGCCTTCTTTCTCACTTCCTCAGAACGTGAGTGTGGCCTTGGACAGTAGTGACCTTCTACCATCTGACACCGGCCAGCTCAATTCCCAGTCCACCCCCGCTGCTGCCCCCATGGGCCTTTTACTCATCTAGGGAAATGTGTTCTCTCCCCACACCCGCCCCGCCTTAATTCTTAGAGTCAATTCCCTTCTCTCTGCACCCTCCTGTCAGGGAAAAAAGACTCTTCTTGGCCTAGTTTGGACCAGGCGCCCGCACTCTGTTCAGGGGCATAGAGTCATGTGGACATAGGCTTCCCCAGTAGTGGATTGGGGCGGGATGCAGAGGTGTCCAGCAGAGCCCTTGAGGGCCTAAGGACAGCTTGCGAGTGCCTGGAGTGTGGGGCATCCCTCTGCTCTAGAGGGAGTGGATAGATGGCTCCCTGGCTGCTGGGACCAGGGTGTTCAGGGCTGCAGGGTCCTCTTCTTAATTCCTAAGGTAACGGTTTTCTGTATGGTTCACTCAGCAACTAATTATGTAGGATCTTTGAACGTTTCTTCCGTCTTTGTTGCCAGCGGTTATTTATCTCTTCATGTGGTTTATTGCCTCCAATACACACTTAACTGTGTCAGCATCCTTCATAGCACTTGAGAGAGTGTAAGTCCGTCCTAGATATTCACCCTCCCGGTTGACTTATGGGTGGACGAGGGTACCAGGTTCCCACAGGGCACTGGGCTCCCTTGTCTTTTGTGTGTGCCCATGGCTTCATCCTGCTTCAGGAACTGTAGCTCCAAGAAGGCAGGACCCTCAAAATGCCAAGGCCCTCAGCTGAGCTGGGGTGATGACTGGGGATGTGTAGCCTGGGGGCGGATGGAGGCCACCTCCCACTCTGGAAGGACAGGTGGGCATCAGGCTGCAAGTTAAGGCCGGCTTGTCCTGCAGAGCCTGCCCTGCTGCCTACCCCGTATGCCTGATGCTCCCTGTAAAGTTCTCCTTCAGTTGACAGGAGACCCTGCTAAAGTTGGCTGCGTTAAAGCGCTGTAGGTTTGAAGCGTTTTCTAGACCTTCCTTTGACATTAGTTAGCTATTTCTTGATAAGCAAAACGTCTGAGTTTCTTATCCTTAAAGATACCAGCACTTGCCTCCCTAAATTGTTGTAAGGATTAAAAAAATAATGAATATGACCATGTTTAAAAATTGTAGACCTCCAAACAGACAGATGGTAGTATTAGTATGACTGAGGGGTGGGTGACAAATGCGTGAACTCAGTGTATCCTTGAATGAAGCATAAGTGTAGATTAGAATCGGTTGAAAGCCTTGGACAAACGCTAGTTTCTGAGGGAGTGGGACTTGGACTAGGTAAGTTTTGAAGGAAAGGCGATCAGAAGCATCGGGCCATGTCAGGAGGCTGGTTCCAGTTTGAGATTGGAATTGACTGCTCTGGGTACCGGGAGACTGGCTGGAGACTGGAGACTGAAGGTGAATGACGGGGTGTGTGTGTGTGTGTGTGTGTACGTACACTGGGGGGGGGGTGTGTGGTGGTGAATCAGGGTTTCTAACCAGAGGGAGCAGGAGAAGAGAAGAGCATGCAGCAGACAGTGAGCATTCACATCTCTCTGGCCCCGCCTGTCTTCCTGCAGGTGCACCTTCGCTCTGCCAGGCGCCTTTGCGAGCTCTGCTGTGCCAACCGGGGCACGTTCATCAAGGTGGGCCAGCACCTGGGGGCTCTGGACTACCTGCTGCCGGAGGAGTACACCAGCACGCTGAAGGTGCTACACAGCCAGGCCCCACAGAGCAGCATGCAGGAGGTCCGCCAGGTCATCCGAGAGGACCTGGGCAAAGAGGTACCCACCTCTCCCAGGGGGGATGGGCTTCCGAAAAGGCCCCCGCAGAGTTCTCACTGCTTGGCCCCAGGCCCTGGGGCTCCACCAGTGGCGTGGAACTATGCTTCGCAGAAACTTTCAGTGTGAAAGCAGAGAGGTTAGAAGGAACCTGAGTGGCCCTCAGTATAAAATTTTAGTTGGGCCATACAAAATTGTTGATATTTGATTGTTTTTGACCTGTAACTTAATATGATTCATATGGTTGAATTTAATAATACCTATCGGGCTTCCCTGGTGGCGCAGTGGTTGAGAGTCCGCCTGCCGATGCAGGGGACACGGGTTCGTGCCCCGGTCCGGGAGGATCCCACATGCCCCGGAGCGGCTGCGTCCGTGAGCCATGGCCACTGAGCCTGCGCGTCTGGAGCCTGTGCTCCACAACGGGAGAGTCCATAGCACTGAGAGGCCCGCGTACCGCAAAAAAAAATAAAAAATAAATAATACCTATCAATTATTGAGGGTTTACTGCGCACTCACACCTGCGCTGTTTCCCACATGTTATCTCACTTAGTCCTCAGGGCAGACCTATGAGGTAGGTGCCATCATTAACCCCGTTTTGCAGATGAGGGATGGAGACTTAGAGTGATCAGGTAGCGCGTCCAAGGGGACTGTTAGGAAGTGATTCCAGTGCACTGCTCTGTCAGTGAGCTGTCCTAATCATTCAGTGCTATGACTTTCCCAGAACGTCTGTGGGCCACTGCTTGATTACCTCCAGTGATAGGAAGCTTATTCTCTTACCTGCTGCCTAAGGTGGTCCATTCTATTATCACTCATCTCTAATTGTTATACAGGCTTCCTCCTAAGGGCTAGACCTGCCTCCTCAAACTTTCCTGATCTTCATCCACCCCATGGAGCAAAAGAGAAAGGGGCTGAGGGCCCTTCCATACACAGCCCTGGTCACACTCCTCTGGGCTCATGCCAGTGACCTGCAGGATGTGTGGAACCCAGATCGCCACAGTGGTGTGGATCCTTGCTGACCTGTTCCGCTCATCTTGATTCTGGGGACGGGGAGGGATTGGAGCAGCCGTCTGCAGGGTGCCGACTGGCCGATCAGGCCCAGCCTTACAAATTATGTGCTATAATTTCATGGTACCCCAGAGAACGCTAATAAAAAAAAAAACTTATTTTCTTCCTTCACCTATTATTATATTTGAAATTCTCCTCCTAGAGAGAGAACCCTTTGGATCTAGAACCTTTCTGAGCAAAATAATCTTAAAGTCAAGCCTAGATCAGCTGATGCCTTTCCTGAGATTATTTTATCACCTTTGGTGCCTCCCAATTTCCCCAAATCAAATCTTTAGCAGGACTTTCAAGGTCTACCCCATCCACTTTCAAGTTGCCGTGGTCTCTGTCTGCCTGGAATCTCTTTACCCCACTCTCTCCCTGTCAAGTGATTCCTTGTGTTTCTAGGCCATTCGTCCATCTGTCTACCAAATGCTGGGCACTGTGCAAGGTGCTGTGTGTCCTGGCCAAATCCCAGCTCTCCTGTGAAATCTTCTCTGACCCTCTGCACACCTTTGCTCCTTCTGCTTGTGCCTCTTGTAGTTTGGTTAGTTGTGTCTAGTTGGTTTCACAGTAAGTTGTAAAGTCTGGGGATGAAGACCATGATGGTCCTTTTAATCCCATCTGCAGTTCCAGGATAGGATGTGGTATATCGTGGGCACCAGTGTTTGTTTAATGAACCAATGGCTGGTAAGTGACAGTTTCCTTAGGCTACTGCGGACTAGGTGGAGAGTAGGGGCAGAGATTCATAAAGACCATGTTCCATGTTCTCTGGTCTGCGTGGAGCTGCCCCTGGCTGTCGGTGCCTTTCTGTAGAGCTGGTATCTTGTGCCCGGCATCCAGCCAAAGGGGAACCACTCCTCAGTGTTAGCCTGGCCTGGGCTGGCCTCATTAACTGACTCTGGGGGGCCTGGGTCACGCAGGAGGTGAGCATAGAAACCTCTGTGGATTCCCTTCCTACTGAGGAGGAACATCTCCAACGGGACAGGGGGAAGATTGAGTGAAGATTTAGGGCTGGTGTCAGGAGCAGACCACAGGCTGGGAAGAGTGGAGTTAGGATGCAGGGGCCGCAGGCAGAGGGGACGGGATTGGCCTGGCACAGCCGTGTGCGCCCTTGCTTCTTGCCAAGACCGTTGGCCCCCTGCTTCCTACAGCATGAGGTGCACCCCCAAATTCAAACTAAATAAATCACTAAAACTAAGTATAAAACTAAAATAATAGCAGTGTGAAGTGCATCATTGCTAGCATGTGGCAGCTCAGTGGGGGGCGGAGGCAAGGGAGGGAAGGCAGCAGATTAACCCTTGGAGGCCGACTTGTCTCTGGAGAGCTGGAGGGGGAGGCAAGAGCAGGGCAGTGGCTTCCTCCGAGCCAGGGTGGAGCGAGATGGGAAGCTGGGGGTGTCAGCAGTCATGGTGTGCCCGCCCAGCTGGCATGTCTGGGGTTAGAGGATGCTGCCTGCATCTTCAGGGTCTCTTCTCTAAGCCCCCCGGCCAAGTCCTCCTGAGCGTGGTGGCCTGTGGCTTCTGACCCACAGCTTGACTCGAGTCCTCTGAGAAAAGGAGGCTAATGTCAAGGTCATGGCTCAGAGGGGGCGTCCCTTACAGCTGGGAAGCTCAGAGACCTCTGGTTTCTTACCCGGCACTACAGGTGCACAGTCAAAGTCTTCCCTCACCCCTTTTGTTCCCGGTGACACACTTTCTCAGCCTGTGGGTGGAGGGAGGGGAAAGGAGACAGGTGGGAAGCAGGGTAGGTGGGTGTGGGGCTGTGAGGGCGGGGAAAGTCACTCACTCTGCACTTCCCTCCTCCTCCAGTGAAGTGTCCTGTGACATTTCTCGGGGAGCAGCCCTCCCCCCAGGAAGATGTTTCAGCCAGCCCCACTGATCCTGGGCTCCACGCCTGCCCTGGGGCCCTCCGTTCCGTCCCTGGTTCCAGGAGTGTGGTGAAAGGAAGCCGAGTCTGCCATGCATCACCGTCTTCTTTCTAGGTGTGAGTCCTTGTGTGGGCTCTGAGGTTACCTCGAGCTCAGAGACTGCATAGCTGCCCCTAGGTCTCAGACTGAAGAGTGAGGAGAGGTGGCCAGAGGAGCCCGAGGCCGGTGCGTCCCAGCTTGCACTGACTGGTTCCCTCTATGCTCTTAGGGGCCCCTCCCATCAGCAGAGGCCTTGGGGGGCGGGTCACTAATATCCTCAGACCGATCCCTATCCCAGGCAGATAGGGCTGGCCCTGAGGGGTGTCCCCAGCATGGGGGGTGAGGGTTAGGTGGCGGCTCTTCTGGATCCCATGATTT
Organism: Delphinus delphis; assembly: GCF_949987515.2. Taxonomy (NCBI): domain Eukaryota; kingdom Metazoa; phylum Chordata; class Mammalia; order Artiodactyla; family Delphinidae; genus Delphinus; species Delphinus delphis. The sequence goes on along the minus strand of NC_082684.1, from coordinate 25,563,969 downwards.
GCACTTGGTTCTGGATCAGTCCAAATCCTTGGACAGCAGCCAGCGCTGTCAGTGCAGAGGTGAGGGCAAGTGAAGGGGTACCATCCTGGCATAGGGCTTGGCCTGGGTAGGGAGTCTGGGGGACCGGGTAGCTAAGGGAGTGGCATGTGAGGGATGGGACAAGACGTCAGATCTCCTGATCTTCTGGCCAGTGCTTTGTCTCTTATTAACAGAGCTTCTGTTTGGCAGAAATCCTCTGTAAATCACTTTTCTCTGTGTCCGTGTGTCTGTGCCTTGGAAGTTTCTACTATTATTACCACAAAGAAACTTACTTTTTTCTTTTTCTTTTGAATGTTAGGCTTAAGTCCTGAAGGACAGGTCCTGGGAATCAGTCAGGAGTCAGAACTCTAGGATGTGGGGTCATTTCTGCTGCTTCCAAAGTGACTTGGATCTGGAGTGGGTTGGAGATGGTCTCAACCTTGGTCTCCTGACTGCCCTTAGGGCTGTGGGTCCAGGTGCAGTGCTGATCTCGACCAGCAGATGGCGCCTGAGCTCGAGAGTCAGGGAGGGGTGTTGAAGACACGGTCCTTCCTTACAGAGGGGAGCCCCAGCCGCTGGCTGAGATTCAGATGATTTGTACTCCTGGGCATGGTCCATGCTGTGGAGGGAGCCTGGGCTGACACCTCTGACCCTGAATGGGGCAGACACAAGCCTCAGGTACGAGACTGTTGACCATCCTGGTCCCAAGGAGCTCTCGGCTGTGTGTTGGAGGACCTGGCAGGGTTCTTCACACTGACCACCAGCCTATCCTTACGGCTTCCTCGTTTGGAGTGGGAGTCCTCTAAGGGCCCCTGCAGGCTCTAAGAGCATGCAGTTCTATGGTTCAACACGTTTTCCTTCATTTTTCCATTTCTTCTTTCTCTTTGTTGTCTAAGCAGCTTGAATTTAGTGAGAGAGGCACAGAGCTGGAAGCTGTGGCTGCAGCCATAATGGGTGAGACCTCATTCTGGCCCCTGTGGTCTGGGGTCATCAAGAGGTACACTCATCACTGTAATACCTGGCCATGTAAGTGCCTGCGAGAGAGAGAGATGGAGAGAGAGAGAGAGAGAGAGGCAGAGAGAGAGATGGGGAGAGAGAGAGAGGGGCAGAGAGGCAGAGAGAGAGATGGAGAGAGGGAGATAGATAGATAGATATTATATTTGGGTGGACAGAAGCTTTCTGAAGCAGGTGGCATCTGACCCAGGATCTCAAAGATGGGTGGGGTTGGAGGAGGTGGAGGTTGGAGGAGGGGATTACTGATTAATGAGATGTGCCAAAGATGCAAGCGGTGGAAAGCATAAAGTACAGAGAGTGCAGGGTGAATAGTCTTGTTGACTAGTATATGGGGTTCAAGCTGGTGGCCAGTGGAGCTGAGGTTGCAAAGTTGGGGCTGAGGTTACATTGAGAGGGGCCTTTGAATGTTCTTTTCATAATGGGCGCCTGGAGGAGAGGGGCCTGAGCAAAGAAGGACAGAGTGGAGCCGAATTTTCTTAGTAACATGGGAGATGAGGTCATCTTTTACAGGTGGGGAAGGTGGAGGCGGGAGGTTTGAGATGGGCGGAGAGCTTGGGGGTAGGAGTTACAGTGGGACTTTGGAAGAGATGATGGAACCCTCAGCTGCAATGGGACAGTTATCTTTGGTCATACACACACACATATCTCTCCCCACCTCCCCAGCACATACAGACAAGTCCAATCTCCTTACAATATATTTCAGTGAATGATCCAGTTTTGTTTATTGTCCCAGAACATAGTCGTATCAGATAACGTTCTTTCGAACCCTTAAATTCTATGAAAAACCAAAGGAAATGAAGTTAGGGGCTGGAGCAGAGCACAGAAATACCTTTGTTAGGGGCAATGCTTGTGCTGCTTCTGTGCTCTGAAAGATGTTTTATCTGTCTTTTACCCCTGAGCTCCCACAGGGTGGGGATCTAGATTTCACCTTGTTTTGTAACTCCCCATAGCTCCCAGGGACAAGGGCTCAGTGTTTTGATGGGCCATCTGACCAGAGTGGCTGTGAGAATGCAGAAGAGAACCACTGTGATTCAGATGGGAAAATGCACCCGTCATTGTTTCATACAAACCTACAGGTACGGGTGGAGGGCGATGTTTCAGTTGTAAGCAAAAGTTCAGAAAAAGAGATAAAGGAGCTCTGCTCCCAGGAACATCATTCATCTCTCAAGCTTGGTGGTGGTGGCAGAGAGAAGGCACTGTTGACATGAGGACCAGCGGAGGCAAAAGCAGAAGGCGGGGAGGTGAGGCAAGAACTCCTGGCCTGTGCAAGGGCTTCCTGGTGTGGGACCACCGGGTGGGGGCTGTGCAGAGACTGGAACAGGGGCTTGGGTGGAGGCCTCAGGGCTGGGGGAGGGGACCGTAGGCTCGGAGAGTGAATGACCGGCTCTGGGCTGAGCCATATCATTTCTGCATGCCTGCACACAGGACTTCTGCTGGCACGCAGAGAACTTTGTGAGAACTGGGAAAAGGTGCCTGAGCTGGGCATCCCTTCCCCCAGGTGGTGACTGCTCTACCAGGGCTGGATTTTTATTCTTCTATGAGTCAGGATTGGCCAGAGAAACAGAGCCAGTAGGGTACATGTGTGTTCTTTTATCTGATAAATAAATAGTGATTGATTGATTGATTTTAAGGAACTGGCTTATGCAGTTATGGAGGCTGGCAAGTCAGAAGTCTTCAGGGTGGGCCATTGGGCTGGAGACCCAAGAAGAGCTGATGTGCATCTGCTGGCAGAATTTTCTCTTGCTTGGGGAGGTCAGTCTTGTTCGATTCAGGCCTTCAACTGATTGGATGAGGCCCACCAATATTAAGGAGGGCAGTCTGCTTTACTCAGAGTCTACTAATTTAAATATATATCTCATCCCAAAACACCCTTACAGAAACATCAGAATAATGTTTGATCAGATTTCTGGGCGCTGTGGCCCAGCCAAATTAACACGTAAAATTAACCCTCATAGTTCCCCACACGGCCCTTCGCTTGGCTTGCACATTTGTACCCTGGGTCCTGCTTTCACACGGCCCTTGAGCTTCTTTTTGAGCCTTTGAGGTGGGCAGGAGCCAGACTGCCTGTTGGTTTACTGTCTTTGTGACCTTGGACATGTTACGTATCTTCTCTGTCCCTCAGTTTCCTCATCAGTAAAATGGGGATAATGACAGTACCTGCCTCACAGGCTTGCTGCAGGGATGAAATGAATGAATGAATGTGGAGCACTTAGAGCATGCCTGGCACAGAGCAGATGACCAGCAAAGGTTAGCTGTTGTTTCTGTGTTGTGCTGGATGCTTCATATGTGCGAGGAACCAAGGTTCTGGGAGACTTTAAATGGTGGAGTTGGGTCTTCAGCCAGGTTTTCTGATACGAGGTATGGTCCCAGATACTATTTTGCTAGAAGCATCGGCCTTTCTCTTCCCCTTCCTGATTGGTACCCAGCATTCCATCTAGTGGCCAGCCCCTTCCCTCCCACTGTTAGAAACCTCGCACAGGCTGCCTTGGAGCCTGTCTCCTGGGCTTCTTGAGCACCACCCTCCCAACAGACCCCCACGTTGGGGGCTGCTGGCAGCTCAGCGGGCAGTTTCCTGAGGCCCGTCAGCAGCACCTCCCATGTACTGTTGGTCTGATTCCGTGGAGGAGGGGGAGCCACGGGTGCCCAGGGCCATGAGTCGGCGGCTGTGCTGTGTCCAGGACCCACCGTGCCTTCCTCACTTGCAGGAAGGCAGCTGGACTCAACTTCCCTTGTCCTGGAGGAGGTGGGTATGGGATGTGTGCAGGGCTGAACATGCCCTGGGTTGGACTAGGGCTAGAGAAGAGCTTAGGACAGAGGTAAGAGGAGCCCCTCCTGCCCCCGGGGCTGATTCCACCTGGGGGCCCGCAGCTGGCAGAACACGTTCCTCCCTGATGACACAAGCCTCCGTGCTGTCGTGCTCCTTGCTGCCTTCTTTCCAATGCCGACCCAACTTCTCCCTGCCCGTCTCTTATTTGTTCACACATATTTATGGAGTGCTCCTCTGTGCCAGGTACCACGCCAGCCCCCGGGGGTCCGTGCCCTCTGGGGCTCCTGCCCTGTTCTCGCACACACTGGCAGGGGCCGGCCGAGGTCAGCTCACCCTTTACCCCCCCTGGGCTGCTCTGCTGGCCTGCAGCTGAGGCCCACCCTGAGGGCTTCAGCTGTCTGTAGAATTGCTTCTTTCGGTCTTCTTCTGGCGTCTGGTTTCTTTGTCTCCCCAGACAGCACCCCTCCTCCCCAAGGCTACCGTGTGAGCGTTCTGGGAACGGAACAGAAGGAGCTGGAATGCGGGGTGGGGAGGGAGAGGGGGAGGGGACGGGGGGAGCTGACCACCCTCCCTCCCGACCTGGGCTCATCCAGCCTTCCCAGCAGCTCTCAATAAAAAATACATTTATATTAAAAACATAATGAAGAATAGAAAAACATTTTGCCCCCAATAATGCTGAACATCAAAAGGAGATTTTTATCAATTATGAGAGAGATTTTGGCCATAAAATGGTAATTTAACGAGTGGGAGATGGATGGCGGGAAGCATTCCTGTCAGCCGGGACAGATGGCGTGCCATTAGTCACTGGGTGAGAGACTGAGGCATCCACACTGGCCCTTCCTCCCCAGGCCTCCTGGCCCGGCTCCACCTCAGGCCCACACCCCTCTGCAGGCCTCCTCCTCTGGGGTGGGCGGGCGCCCATGCCGGTCTCTGGGGCGCCTACCGTCCGATTCTTCTGTAGCTCCTGGGTGAACCTTACCCAGCCTGGGCCACGTCCCTCTCACGCCTGTGGAATGGAGGCCCCCGGAGAGCAACTCAAGTGCTGCCCCCCGCCCCCTGCTTTCTTTCTAGCCCCGTTGGCCTCTCCACTCTTCACACAGCTGCACCTGGCTGCACAGGGTTTTCCCATCAACCTGCATTTGTACCTCAGGCCTGTCCTCTCATGGCCCTCCTTTATTTCTCAGGCTCTTTATCATCCTTTGATAAAGGATGATGAACAACACCGTGTGCACGCGCGCGCGCGCACACACACACACACACACACACACACACACACTCACACACACACTCACACACACACACTCACAAGTGAATGCCGCCCAGGTATCAGGCATCGCTTTAAATCTTTCACATGGATCAACTCACTTCTCACTAGAACCCTCTGAGATGGATACCATTATTCCTAATTTTACAGGTAGGAAACTGAGGTGCAGTGTCTGGTGAAGTGGGCCCCCTGGGCCTCCTCACGTACTCCCAGTCAGGATTAATGGCTCCTTTGCGCTTCCCCCGTTGCAGTTCTTTGTTGTGTTAGGATCCGTTGCTTTTCCATCTTGAGTCCCCTACGAGGCCTCGTGTGGGCTCTGCGCAGAGTAGGTGTTAGTAATGTGGTTGGGTTGACTTGTAGAACTACTTCAGATGCCCCTGTCCCCTTGAACTGGGCGGTCCTCTCACTTCAGCCTGGTCGTCTGGTCATCTCAGAGCTCGGTTTATGTTCTCAGGATGGCAGGTCTCTTCCCACTCATCTAGGGGTTTCCTCAGAGCTCTGTCCAGTGCTTGGCACACAAAAGATGCTTAATAATGGATTATAACACGCGCTGAGACACTCCATCCAGCGTAGGACCTCGTGGTGTGGGGTTGTCGGGCCTGGGGTCCTTGGGGTAGCCAGCTCTGCGCCTGGCTCGGTACTGGCCCCCTTGTTCCCTGGGACGTTCCCCTATGAGCCTGTGGAGGGCTGGGCGAGGGTGCGTCTGGGGCTATCTAAACTACGGGCTGAGAGCCTTCCCTGGCGGTCCAGTGATTAAGACTTCGCCTTCCAATGCAGGGGGAGCAGGTTCCATCGCTGGTCAGAGAGCTAAGATCCCACATGCCTGTGGGCCAAAAAACCAAAACATATAACAGAAGCAATATTGTAACAAGCTCAATAAAGACTTTAAAAATGGTCCACATCAAAACCGCTCTGGACCTCCGAGGGAGCTAGACCTCACATTTCCTTTATCGGTCAGGCGCAGAGAGGTATACATCCTGAGTGAGTCTCAGCTGGGCTCAGAGAGGAGCGGGACTGGTATTTTCACCGTGGGCAGCGACACAGGGGAAGCCCCCATGTGCCTATCGCTAGGAGCCATGATGTAATGCTGGGACAGCTACGCGCTGGAATGTTGAGAGTGAGGCACATCCCTGTCACATGTCCAAGACACACAGCCACAGGGAAGGAGCCTGGTCCCACAGCACGAAGTGGAGCTGGCTGAGAGGGAGGGCGCAGGGCCACACCCTCCAGTGGAGCTCCTCCCCCGCAGGCCTCCTCCTGCTGCCGCTGCTACTCACAGGGCAGAAGATCATGGCTTGAGCAATGGTGATGGCCCCGTAGATATTACACAAGGCCTGGAACTTCTCATCTCTGCTATTGCACAGGACGTAATACTGCTTGATGGTGTCCAGTGTCTCCTCCTCGCGCTTCAGTTTGAGGATGTTTGGGTCTGGGACCACTTTCTGGGCACATTTCCAGACAGAGTCTTCGAAGGTGGCAGAGAAAAGCAGCATCTGCAGTTCCTGGGAAGCATCCTGCAAGGGAAGGCCCAGGTGTTCGACATGACCCCGACCCAGTGTTCCACTGCAAGGAACAGAAGCACAGCCTCCCCAGGCTTGGATGACCTGCGTCCCCAGGAAGGTGGCAAGGCAGGGAGGAGCACTGCAGGGAGGAGGGAGGAGCAGACTTGGGGCAGGGACGGGTGGTGGTAGAGTCCCTAAGTCTCCTTCCTCAACCCAGTCTGGGGGTGTGGTCAGTGCGACATGGAGATGGCCCACCAAACAGATGCCTCTGAAAGCTGCAGAGTAGAGAACCCGGCAGGGCCGAGAAGAGGAGGGTGAAGTGGAAGGAGATGATGCTGTGGATCAGGGGGCCGAGAAGCTCCTCCTGGCTCATGAGTTCCTACCTCTGGATGCGGATGCTCTGATCTTGGTGGCCCTGAGTAGCTATCATCACGTCAGCCTCATCCAGAACAAACACCTTGATCTTCCTGGGGTCAATGAACTTGAGCTTGGAGCACCAGTCCAGAACGGTCCCAGGGGTGCCAATGACAATGTGCTCACTGATCTTCTGACCTCTTTCCACTGTGGAGACAAGATGTGTTCTGTGGGTACTTCCGTGGCTAAACCCGCTTTCAAAATGAAAGCCTCCTTGCCCATCCTTCCAGAGCTAGAACAAGTTAATTCCAGATTTCCAACCACAGGGGTGTTACCCAAAAGTTTTGTGTTCTTCTACTATAAAATGGGCATGACACCTATCTCACTGCACTGTAGTCAGGATGAAATCCTACACAGTCAACCCTCCATGAGTGTTAGTTTCCCTTTTTCTGCTTCCTCCTGTAATTCCCCATCACCCAATTCTTTCTCGTTAGCATAACACTTATTCTTTTTATACCATCCCTTCACTCATGGTTCATTGATTTCCTTGTAAATTGGTAGTTTTGAGTCCTAGCATCCTGGCCCAGTGATTTTTTGCTTTGTTAGATATTCTAATTGTGTAGACAGTTTTCCTAAGTACAAATTCTCTTTGATTGAAAAAAACACATTACTCTCAAACTATAGCTGGTGGGAGTTGAAACTGATATAACCATCTATCAAAATTACTAATGCATGTAGCCTTTGACCAGTGCTTCCACTATTACGAATCCATCCTGTATGTACGTGAATATGTGTGAAATAACATATATGCAAGGATATGCATTCATTAAAACATAACTAAGCAAAATATGACGCACCGAATGGATGACACCAACAAAAGTATAAAACTGTTTAGGAACTGATGTGGAACAATCTCCAAAATACATTATTAAATGTGAAGAAGAGGTTGCGGAGCAATCTGTATACCAATAGGGGCAAAAAAGAATACATGTAATATATGTAAAAAAAAATGGTCCACATCAAAAAAAGTCTTAAAAAAATAAAATAAAAAAATAAACTACGGGCTGAGGCTCAGTCAGGGTCTGGCTTCTAGAAGGAGCAAAAGGATCATTTCTGAGGCAGCGTGGCATGAAGGTTAATAGAATAGGCTCTGAATTCAGAGGGCCTTGCACACATCCCAAATGCTGCCCTATTCTAACTGTATCATTAGTTCTTTCTGAGCCCCAGTTTCCTCATCTGTAAACAAGAGCGGTAATAAAACCTTTGTATTAATAGGGCTGTGATGAGGATTGAAAGATTAACCCATGTAAAATGCAGTGCGCAGCGTGCGGTGAATCCCAGTAGCTGTTAGCTGTGGTTGTCATGTATGAGGTTGGGAGGAAGAACTGAAGCAATAAGATGGGACCCTCAGATTATATCCAGCACCTCACCTGGTACTTGGATCCTCCTGGGGTTTGACAAACACTGGATCTTCTCGTTCAGCCCTCATCTTCTAGCGGCAGCTGCTTTAGACACAGGTTATCCAAGAGCGTCACTAACTCATGTGTTGTAAGGGTTTAGAAATCATCTTGTTCAACCCCAGTTTTTCACAGATGAGCAAACTGAGGCTCAGAGAGGAGAAGTAACTTGCCCAGGGTGGCACAGCTGCTTAGTGGTAGAAGTAGGCCTAGCACCTGGGTCTCATGGCTCCTGATCCAGGGCTAGTGCTCTTGGACTGTTCTGTTCAGGGCTGGAAGCTTAGTGCCCAGAAGGAGAGGCCCTGCACAGGAAATGAGGCCGGTCTTGCTCTCAGCGAAACCCAGAGGGCCTCAGGTAGCTTCCATCCTACTTGGGACCTTGTAGTTTCCTGTGGACTTTCAGGAAGCTGTATTTTCCTAAGTTCATCCCTCAAAGGGATGGATTCTCTTCTCCGTATCCTTCTATCAGTCCTTGTCTGTGCTTTGGGGAGATTATACCCTTGCGCTTACCAGTTCACCTTTGGCCCACAGGCCATGCCTGGGGTGCTCCCCTTCTCTGGGATCTGTCCTGCAGGGTGGTGCCCAAACCCTCTGCTTAGCTGCTGTGTCTGGGCTGTTCCGTGGAGAAAGAAAGGGCCTCAGCTCATGGTGGTCCCACTCACTGACTCAGGAAGTTTGGGGCAACCACTTGCTGCTTTGCTCACTCAGAAAATACAGGTTTGTTGAGCAGCTGATAGGTTCTTACCTCTGTGCCAGTGCTGTAGTGGATACAGAAAATGTCAAAGCCACGTCACTCCCTCCTGCCTTCCCCCTCCCCCCCCAAAGCCAGGCAGACAAAACAATACACAAAGGGATTAATTAGAGAACAATCAAGGCCTCACCTGTGGGGCTGATGAAGGAAAAGTTTGGGGGAAGTTCAGAAGGGGATTCTTGGAGGAGGTGGGCCTTGAGCTGGGCCTTAGAGGATGAGTAAGATTTAAGGAGGGAAAGTACGACAGCACATGAAGCCGGGCAGTGTGGTGGCGAGGGCTGACCACAGCTTGTTTTGTGCCAAGAGCAGACCAGTGGGGTTGGAATGACAGGGAACTTTGTTGGGGTGTATTAGTTTGCTAGGGCTGTTGTAACAAAGTACCACAAATTGGATGACTTATACAAGAGAACTCTATTGTCTTGTAGTTCTGATGACTGGAAGTCCAAGGTCCAGGTGTTGGCAGGGATGGTAACCTGAGGGCTGTTGGGGAGAATCTGTTCCCTGCCTCTCCCCTCGCTTCTGGGGTTTGGAAGCCAATCTTTAGGGTTCCTTGGCTTGTAGAAGCCTCACCCTGATCTCTGCCTTCGCTCTCACCTGGCGTTCTCGCTGTGTGTGTGCGCATGTGTGTGTGTGCGCGTGCACACGTGCGTGTGTGTGTGTGTGTCTGTCTCTGTGTCTGAATTGCCCCTTTTCGTAAACGCGGTCATGTTGGATTAGGGGTCCCACCCTATGCCAGCATGACCTCATCTTAACTAATTACACCTGCAAGGACACTGTTTCCAAATAAGTTCATGTTCTAACCCCCTAACTGGGGCTTAGGACTTTAACACCTGCGTATTCAGAGGACACAAACCAACCCATAACAGGTGGGTGCGTTGGGTCTTTTGTGGTTGTGAGGATCAGAACCCCAACTTGATCGAGCTGAAGCAAAAAGGCAGGTGTCCTGTCTAATGTAACCAACATCTTAGGAAGGCTTGGGGTGGAGTTGAGCCTTTGGGGAGCTCTTCCCGGACTCTTCTCTCTGTCTCTCCACTTCTTCCTGCAGGTCAGCTTCATTCATGTTCCCTCCATGACCGCCTGGCACTGGAAGCTCTCAGCCTCACCTCTTTCCATCTGTGGCCCCAGGAGGAATGCCCCCCACCACTCTAGTTTCATTTTATAAAATAAAGTGTCCCCCTTCTTCCCCCCAATTCATGTCTATCTGGAACCTGAGACTGAAATAAGGTTTTTGCAGATGTCATCAGGCAACTTAAGATGAGTTTACACTGGATTAGCGTGGTCCCCAATGACTGGTGTCCTTATTAGAACACCATGTGACAACGGAAGCAGAGATCTGAGTGATATAACTATAAACCGAGGAACTCTGAAGATTGCTGGCAGACAGCAGAAACTAAGAAGATGCAAGGGAGCATTCTCCCTTAGAACCTTCAGAGGGAACGCAGGCCTGCCAGCACCTTGACTGCAGACGAGCTGAGCTTTTAGAACTGTGAGACAATATTTCCGTTGTTTTAAGCCCCTCCAGTTAGTGGTAATTTGGTGTGGTAGCCCTAATTAGCAAATACAGTTGTCTGTTCCATACGGACCAATCACTGTGGTCGGAGGAGGTGGGGTCTGTAAGATAATTACCCCCCTCATTTAAACGCCAAGGTTTAGAATTGGGGTCGGGTGGGGAGCAGCAAGGCAGAAGAAGGCATAAAGATGCGTAAGGCCAGCAGAACCGGAGATGTTCATGTCAGTGGATGATAATGTTGGTTTCTTTTTATTTGGTACTTGCTGTGTAGTACACATTGGCAGGATGTTTTACAGATATTGCTTCTAACCCTTAACAATAATTCTGCAAGTGTGATAGACTTTGCCGTTCCAATTTTCCATATGAGGAAGCAGAGACCCTGAGAGGTTAAGTAACAGCCACAGTCACGTAGCTAAAGGAAGCAGAGCCAGGCTTTGAACTCTGTTGCCTAAGGCCTTGCCCCTCCTGCATTCCAGCTGCCAGCCCTGAGGAGGGACTGGTTCTTGGAGGGCGTTAGAGTGGACATAAGTGTTGGGCCTTCATGTGTAAGCTTTAGGGGGTGGCCACAGGCCCCGGGAAGTAATGTTAAGTCAAATCAGCTAATAGCGTGTGTGTGTGCTTGCGTGCGTACGTGTGTGCAGGCTCCCGTGACTGATGGAAAAAGACATTTCAGGCAGAGTTAGCCAACATTGCAGGATGGATGGAGGGGCCCAAGGCAGGAGCTGTGGGAAGGGGCTCTTTCCATCATCCGCATATGGCAGAGGTGAACTCTCCCTACAGAGCCTTTTTTTATCTGTCTCCTGGGACTTTGCAGGGCCAGTTTCTTCTCTCGCCATCCCCCTGGAGCTCCGAGCAAGTGTCCCGAGCTGGGCAGTGAGTCAGGAGGCTACAAGCCAGAGGATGAATGCCACGGTCACTGCTCTTGAAGGAGTTGGCCGGACAGCTGACCCCATGCCCTCTGGGACTGCTGGAGGGACTGCAGGGTCCTCATCTTCTCCTTGAATGAAATTGTGGCCGTTCCTCCCCTTCCCAGGGAGAAGGGGTGGGTCTCCACTTGCAACCCTCAGGGCTGGGGTTGGTGGTGTGGGCCGCCTGGATGTGCTCGCAGTGGTTTCTGTCTCCATGTGAGCCAAGCAGTTGTCTTTACTGGTGATGGCTGGTGGAGAAGCGATGATCTGGAGGCCAGGTTTTGCCCCATCCTACAGTGAACATAATTGCCAACCTTGGCCCAGTGCTCCTGGCGTTAGAGGTGCTCATCCTAGTTGGGGGTTCCCAGAATATGACTCCAAGAAAAGGGTTCCAGTGCAAGTGGTTTTGTGGGAAGCTCAGGGTCTTCAGTAGGAAGTGGGAACGTGGTCCAGGGAAGAGAAGTCAGCCGGTGGCTGTGTGCTCTTAAACCAGCTGCGCCAGTGGGTGAATGAAGGTGAATGCTGTGGGGAGACTGGGAAACGGTGCTAAACAGTCACCTTAGAATCATCCCACTCAACAGCCAGAGGAGAGGGTGGGGTGTTTATACACCAGCTTTCTAACTTCCTGAGTGATGGCTGCTCCAGAGGGCTGTTAATTCCTGCGGCTTTGGAGGAGGAGTCCTCAGGCACAGATGCAAATACAGAGAATTGCAAATCAGGCCAGAGAAGGAGGAAAGATCTGAGGGAATGGGGGGACACTGGCAAACTTTGCAGGCATCATCTCCTGTAATCCTCACAGCTGCCCTATGAGGGGAAGTACTGTTATTCTTCCCATTTTACAGAGGAGCAAACCAAGACCAGAGAGGTTGAGTCACATGCTTGAGGTCACACAGAGAGTACCAGGCAGAGTCAGGAGCAGGAGCCAGGGCTGACTGCAGAACCCAAGCTCCTAACCACTACGTTCCCTTGTTCTCTGTAAGGACCCCTGTGCTTTTCACAAGGTTTCATACTTCTGGCATTTGATGGATTTTCCCAGCATTCCTGAGTGGGAGGCGGGACAGGCAGATGGGGAACCTGGCAGGTCAAGGAACTGAATGTTTATTAAGTGTTTTCTCCTTCCTAGCATGTGTTAGGTGTTTTCAAACACAAGGTCTCACTTAGTCCTCACAATAGCTCAGCGAGGTAGGTATCCCTTTCCCCGTTTTTTCCAGATGTAGAAACTGAGACTCAGAGACGCTAAGTAACTTACTCAGTATCACACAGCAGGACAGTGGCTCAACTGGGAACTGAACCTTAGTGTTGTCTGACTCCAGAGACGCATACCCTTCATGGAGGCGAGGGGCTGGTTCAAGGCTGTGCTGATGGGCCTGTGGGACCCAGTCTGCCTCTGAGGGCCATGCTCTTGCCTCTGACATCAGCCCAGTCTTCCCCCTTGCCTTCAGCCCTGGGCTGGCCCTGGGCCTATGTTGCCTCGAGAGCCAATCAGATGGTAGCTGAGGAGGTGCTCTAAGGAGCCTGCTGGGAGGTCATCAGGCTCTCCTCTCCATCTCACCTCTGGACAAGGTGCTCCCCCTATGTGTGTGCAGGCAGGGGCTGGTGATGGGGGAGTGGGCTGCTCCCCCATGGACTTCTCCAGCTAGGAGCCCCCCTCTCCTCCCACTGCCCCTGTTCGCTGTCTACCTGATGCTGCTCCTTGGCAGCAGGGGGAGGCAAGCCCTCCACGTCCGCCTGATTTATGTTCATCGTTGAAACAATAATGTTTAATCTGGAAAGGGCTAATCAATTTTTTATGCTGATTATGAATAGGCCAGCTGTGCCTGCTTCCTTATTCATGGAGCTTTAGGAAAAAGCCCATGTCCCGGGCCAGGCTCCCCTGGTGAGTTCTGCTGTAGGGGCCCAGCTTCAAGGAGTGGTGCCTTGGCTGCCTGGCCTGTGCCACTTTGGAGGTGACTCCGTGTGTGTGTGTGTGTGTGTGTGTGTGTCTGTGTGTGTGACCAGAGAGGGGAAGCTGACTCCAGGTGGAGAACTGGATGTAGTGTGCATGGGTGCATGTCTGCCTGTGTAGAGGGTGGGATGGGCTGGGGAACAATTAGGGGAGCATTGGATGGAAGGTCAGTGTCACAGGGTCATAGAAGTGGGAGGGCACTCAAAGATCAAGTACCCTGACACCTCCTTTTACAAGTGAGGAATTAAGACCCAGAAAAGGTGAAGCAACTTCCCTAAGGTCATGCTGCTGGTTGGTGGCAGAGGTGGGGTTAGACCCCCCTACTCGGAGGACAGAACACTTTCCACAGCAGTACAAGCAGGGCAGAGTCAGAGAAAGGTACTGTGTGGGCTGCTCTCCTTGAGTTATTGACATCATACAACTCTGACATCTCGGAGGAGCTTGTATTTTAGGTACAGAATGAGCTGTAGATGTAACTTAATGAGAGGTTAAGACAGGCTGAGAGAAAGTTCTCTGAAGTTTGGGCTACAGTTTTCAGGTGTTCTGGGAATCAGGGAATAGGGTCTTAGGGAGGGGTGAGTTAGGACGCTCTCTGAAAGAGGAGAAACCTGAGTGGGACTTCAGTGCTGTAAAAGGAGAACGAGCAGAGAGGCCTGGAGAGGGCCTTTGGGCGGGTGGAGAGGCATGAGCTGACGGCAGAGGCAGGGCTGAGGATCTCAGGGAGGCGTCTGGATCTGAGCCAGACCAGGGAGCCTGTACCTCTGGGCCTGGGTGGTGTGGCTGCCCCACAGGCTGGGGTCCCGTGTGTGGACCCTCCACCTCCCTTCCAGGATGTCACCGATCTTTTGCTGATTCGTTTATTGGCTCAGCAGATGTTTACTGAGCTCTGCTGTGCGGCAGCCGGGGGTTACGTGCATGAACAAGCTGCCGTCATGGTGCTCATGACCCAGTTGTGGGGACGGCAGATGCTAAACAAGCGACCAGGAAAGTGAAAATCTAAAGACACTTGTGATAAATGCCACGACAGAGGAGGAGTGCTCTGAGTGTGGGGCTGGGTGGCCTCTCTGAGGACGTGAGGATTAAGCTGAGGCCAGAGGGTAGTTAGGGGAAGGGGAGGCAGCACAGAGAACAGAGAATGCAGAGGCCTCAGGGTGGGGAAGACAGTGGACCTGCCTGGGGGCAGATAAGGGGTGGTAGTGGCTGGACAGAGAGACACCCTGGAAGGTGAGGCTGGAGAGGTGCTGGGCCCGTTCGGGACAGCCGAGGTTGGCACTGACCGGCTCCCTGCAGAGGACGGCGCAGTCCAGCCTGCAGGCTTGCAGGGGATCAGGGTGGAACTGGGCGACCAGTTACGAGGCTCCTGTGGTTGTCCAGGCAAGAGGTGATGGTGACTTGGACGAGGCGTGGACAGACGTGCTTTGGAGGCTGAATCAACAGGACTCAAGGATGAATCACGTGGGGGGGGGCCAGGGAGAGGGAGGTGCCACAGTGGACTCCTGGGGTTCTGACCACAGCACTGGAGGGGACGGTGCGGAGAGTGTGTTAGCAGGTCAGCCTGCAAGCAGTTTGGGGAAGGGTCTTTCTACAGGGCTGGGGTTTGCACAGTGGCTCCCTCTCTCCTTAGTGGTCAGAGAAGGCCAGAGAGTCCACATGGGTTTGAGTAATTTGGGGTTCAGCATTGAGAGGCTGGGATCCAGCATTGGGTTCCTGGTTTCCAGATATTAAAAACGTACCCTAATCTGACGTGAGCTCTAGGGCTGTGTGTGTGTGTGTGTGTGTGTGAGTGTGTGTGTGAGTGTGTGTGTGAGTGAGTGTGTGTGTGTGTGTGTAATGGATTTTGTAGAAGGAGAAGCTGTTACTTCAACAGCTGGAACAGCTTCTGCAAATTAACTGTGTCATCAGCATTGTGATGAGGGGTCTCTCATGGGCCCCCACTGCTCCTCCCATCTTTGGTGTGTGAGCCGATGACAGGTAGTTGTGCGTGAGGACTGAAGCTCCTTGGGAAGAGGGGAAGATGCTGTTTCAGCCAAGCAGGTTTTAGGGTTTGGCCTGGGGGCTGGGAAGGAATGACATGTAGGAGGCAGCTGGGGGAGCAGAGGACGCCTTGCCCTGGGAAGCGGGTGAGGACAGGACTGTGCCACCTGGCACAGCAGAACTGGAAGCAGTTATGTGCCCTTCCTGTTTCCACATCTCAGGGTTTGCACTTGACCTGTGTTCCCCCCACTGCCAGTGCAACCTCTTGTCACATTCCCCAGCTTTCTAGCCCTTTCTCTGTCCTGGGAAATGCAGCAAAACAATAAAACCCGACTTGTACTGAGAGTGTTACACTAATGCTCTATTTCAGGGCCTGTTTTAGGTTCCTATTGCTGCTGTTAACGAATTACCACCAATTTAGTGGCTTAAAACAATACACGTTCATTATCTTGTTGTCCTGTGGGTCAGAAGCCCTGAAATTCAGGTGCTGGCTGCTGCGTTCCTTCTGGAGGCTCTGTGGGAGAATCTCTTTGCCTTTGCCAGCTTCTAGAGGCTGCCGGCATTCCTTTGCTTGTGGCCCCTTCCTCCATCTTCAAAGCCATCAGCATAGCTTCTTAAAATTTTTCTCTCTCTCTTGTCCTTTCACCTCTGTTTCTGTTGTCATATCTCTGCTCTGACGCTGACCCTCCTGCGTCCCTTTTATAAGGACCCTGTGGTTCCATTGGGCCTACATGGGAATTCAGGATACTCTCCACATCTCAAGAGTCTTACCTTCATCACACCTTTGGGGATTGGGATATGGACATCTTTAGGGGGCCATTTTTCTGCCTACCACAGGGCCAGATGGTAAATATTTTAGGTTTTGCAGGCCACACACTCTCTGTTGCAACTACTTAATTCTGCCGTTGCAGGATGAGAGTGGCCACAGACAATAAGTAATGAATGGGCATGCTGTGTCCCAATAAAACTTTATTCATGGTCATGGAAATTGAATTGCACGTAATTTTCACATGTCACAAAATATTATTATTTAGATTTTTCTCTCTTAAAAATGTAAAAACGTATTCTTTACTTGTGGGCTACAGAAAAGCAGGCGGTGGCCTGGATTGGCCCATGGGCTATAGTTTCCTGGCCCCCTGCTCTAGATGCATAATATCCTTTAACCTTTAGAACTCCCCTACCAATGGGCATTATTATCACTCCCATTTGCAGAACGTTAGTGCAGCTAAGCAGTTTGCCCAAGGCCACTTGGCTATATGTTGGCAGATAGGGTTAGCCAGGCGTGTGCGTGGTTTCCCCCAAATGTGAGCTTTATCTTCCCCGTAGATACAGCAAGTCTGTGTTTACCTCCCTCTAAAATTCCTGGGCACTGCTTCTGTCACATGCAAAGTAAATCTGGGAAACTTCTTATTGGATGGAACACGCTCAGGTGTTATAGAAAGACCACAAGGGCTTTGGTACGTGAACCCTCTTGTTTGGGGCTCCGAGGCATAGGAACGCAGCTTGGGCTCATTTGCTGTGTGTTATTTCGCCACCTCCCAAAGGCTAAGGAAGTCTGTCCTGACAGCAAATGGTGCCGCTGTAAGCAAAGAATGCTTAGGCTTTAGTTGTTTTTTTTTTTTGCACTACGCGGGCCTCTCACTGTTGTGGCCTCTCCCGTTGCGGAGCACAGGCTCCGGACGCGCAGGCTCAGCGGCCATGGCTCACGGGCCCAGCTGCTCTGCAGCATGCGGGATCCTCCCGGACCGGGGCACGAACCCGCGTCCCCCGCATCGGCAGGTGGACTCTCAACCACTGCGCCACCAGGGAAGCCCTTTAGTTTTTCCCTTCCTATATTTTTGGGTGTAGGAACAGCTGAAGGTTGTTGGGAGAAGGGCTTTGGGGTTTCGTGAGGGTGAGCCCATCTGGTTTTAGAAGTATGAATGCGAGTCACTGTGGCCTGGCTTTCTCCACCGTGGGCATGAGCTGTGGTTGAGGACCTCCTCAACCAGGGGGAGACCCGGGGAGCCCAAGTGGGCCTGGATTCCAGGTTGGGAGTTGGTGGTCATCTTCTCTCTGGCTCTCTGCTGTCTCCATACCTTATTCCCCTTATTCATGGTTCACACAGGCTGTCCCCTCTGCCTGGAAGGCTCCTCTTTCCTTTCTTCAGCTAGTTAACTAGTGAACTGGCTCCTCATCCTTCGGAGCTCAGTTCTTTGTCTCCTTCTCCAAGAAGTTCTCCCAGCCTGGGTTTAATCCTCTGGACAAAGGCTCTTATGGTACCAGCTACCCTCCCTCTTCATGCACTTATCAGAGCTGGCCGTTTATCTTTCTTTGTGATCTCGTGATTAATTCCTGTCTCCCTATTGGACTTCATGTTCCTGTAGTAACTCCGGAGGCTGGTGGCCGTACCCAATTTGGACTCACTCCCCATTGAGTCCCCACTGACCAGCACAGGGCCCTGCACATAGTAGTCACTCAATAAGCATTTGTTGGATGAATAAACGAATGACCTTTAGGGAATATATTCTACTCTGTACAATGGGGGTGATTGTATCTCCTCTACCTTAACCTTAAGAGAGGGTTGAGAATTACATAAGAGCAAGATATTATGCAAATACAAGGAATTACCCATGGTTGAGCATTCAGTGCCTGCAGAGCAAAGATATCCTGACATCCCTTATTCCAACCAAGCTCAAGTTCAAGGAAGAGTCCTCACACGGGCAGGCATGCGGTGGAGGGTGTAGAGCTCAACCTGCCCGATTCTTGGGTCTGAGCTCCTGGCACCACCCGTCTCTGGACCCTGGGATGGGGTGTGAGCACTTGACTCACGGGCGCTCTGCAGCTCCACGGACAGCTCATCACCTCTGTACTCTGATCACCCAGGGGATGCCTGCCCTGGTGGGGCCCTGGCTGTGGGAGTCCTCAACTTCATACAGCACTGCCTAGGATCTCTGGTATCTTTACCCCAGAGATCTCTGTCACAGGCAGAGACATAGACCTGTCACCCTGTGCAGCTGGACAAGTTATTAAGATGGGAAATGTTGAAAGATTAGATTTATGACAGCCAATGGTGGGTTATGAACAATAATTTATCAAATGTCAGTGCCTGCAGCCTACAATTTACAGAAGGTTTGCTTAAACTGAGAAGATCTGATTGGACTGTGCCCTCCCCCACCTCTAATGAATGACAGATCTAATGGATGGCTTTCCGGGCTGGCCGGCCACACTGGGTGTTTATCTGCTTTTTATTAATCATTATTATCACAACATTTCCATAGAGTCCCTCTACCCACAGCTCTCGAAGTGCCCAGCCACCTTGAGGGAACTGTAGCCACTTTCGGGAGGTGTTTTAGCTATCCTGGATCAGCTGGAAGGCCTGGAGTCCCCTCACCAGGAAGAGGATGGGGAAATCATTCATTCACTAGGAAATACATACTGGGCACCAGTTGTGTGCCAGGTGCCTTGGATGCAATGCTGAGCAAAACAGAAGTCTATCATCTAGAAGGAAAGAGGGAGATGAAGCAAATATAAATTGAGGCAAAAGTGCAGTTGTGTAATTGCTCTTGAGGAAGGCAATGAACTCTGAGAATGTACACAGGGAGGCTTCCCTGAGGAGGTGACAGTTGAGCTGTGATTTGAAGCATTCTTCCCTCGATGAAGAATTCCTATTCATTCATTCTAGGCAGAGGGGATGGCACGTGCAAAGGCCCTGGGCAGTGAGGGAATATGCTGGTGGTCAAAAGAGGCCATCTCTTCAGGGCAGATGGAGCTTGGGGAGGGCAGAGGGAGGAGAAGGGGCAGGACACGTAGGCAGGGTCAGACCCTGTGGGTCGTGCTAAAGATTTTGGCCCTGGGAAGTTGGTGAAGTAGTTGAAGCAAGAAGTGACGTGATCAGTTTATGTTTGGAAAACTCCCCTTAGCTGTATGGGGAAGAGGGCTTGGCACAGAAAGGAACATGAGTGGGCAGACCAGTTAGGAGTCTTTGGGTGAAAGAGGGTGGTGGCTTTTACTCACTGACAGAACAGACCTGAGAGCCTCCTTGTCCAGTGCTCTTTTCATTAGACCACTGTGTCCTCCTCATGGAGGCATCAGATGGGGCACCCACTACTCCTGCTACAATTATTGGGGGTCTTCTGTAGGCTCTATTCTAGACCCTTTATGTATGTTGTTTCATACAACTCTATGAGGTAGGTACCCAAATTCCCATTTTACAGATGAGGAAGCTGAGGTACAGAGGGATTATGTCACTGCCGAAGCTGATGCACTTGGAGCCAGAACTTGAGTAGGGGCAGTTTGACCCAGAGCTGGCATTGGAATCACTATGCCTTGCTGCCTCTCAGATCCGACTGTCCTGACCAGCAGGTGGGCATTCCCAGGGAGCGTGCCCATGGCCATCCTAGGGTGGGCTGCTCCTGGCTTCTTGCTTCTCCTTCTGTCAGCTACTTGTTACCATCCTGCAGGAGGAAAGAAGCTTGGTCTGACCTGTGACACCCTCGGCAGAGCCAGGTAGATGATTGTCCTGTACCTGGAGGCTCTTCAGCAGATTGGTAAGAGTTTAGCATTGTGCCAGCCTCCTTGCAAGAACGTAGACAGGAATGCTGTTTTGTAATTTCTGGGGAGGACCCTTGTTGAGAAGGGCCTCAGGTTCTGCTGTTGGCCTAGCTTGGCAGTAGCAATAGCTAATGGCTCTGCAGAACCAACACTTTCATCTTTCAGAACCCCAGAAATAACACAGATTCCATGGAAAACAGGTTCTAGGTGTCCTTGAGCTATTATCGTCATTACGATTTTTATTATAATAAATTGTTCTGAGTGGGAAGCTGGAGATGGGGCTGCACCCACCTTGAGGCAGGGCAGCTATTGAGTGGGGAGATGGAGAGACACCTGGATGCCTTGTCCCCTTCCCTGACCCCCCAGGGTCTACATGGCGATATTGGGGGTCCCCTCTTCTTACCTTGCCTGAAGGTCCTTTCAGGGTTGGGTTAAGCAGTACTGGGCAGGGGGCACTCTCTCCAGCAGGTACTGCTAAAATGCAGGTGTGTTTTTCAGAGGCTGTTGCCTTTTTCTAGTAGGACATTCGGCTGCACCAAGGTCTCCTCATGGCTAGGGACTGCCTGTTTTGTTGGCCCATGTTCCAGCATGGTGTTTGTCATTTGATGGGCCTGCAGTAAATATTCATTGGCTTAGGCTAAGAAGTGGCAAGTTGGTTTCATTTCATATGTTAACTTTTGTCGGTTGGTAGCGGCTGCGCGGAACCCTGGGTTGAGAGAGATTTTGAGGCATCATCTGGGCCCAGCAGGAACGAAGGCTGTGATGGATTCGTGATGTCTGGCAGGGTGTGCTTGGGGTACATTAATCAGCTATTGCTGCATAACAAATTACCCCAAAACTTAGTGCCTTAAAACAACAGACATTTGATATCTTACAGTTTCTGTGGGTCAGGAATTTGGGAGTGGCTTTACTGGATAGCTTTGGCTCAGTCTCTTCGTGAGGTTCCAGTCAAGATGGTAGCTGGGGTAGAGTCATCTGAAGGCCTGAGTGGGGAGGGAGGAGCTGCTTCCAAGATGGCCCACTGTCGGCAGGAGGCCTGGGTTCCTTACCACGTGGACCTCTCCACAGGTTGCTTGAGTGTCCTCGTGACATGGCAGCTTGTATCCTCCTGAGCAAGCATTCCAAGAGAGAAAGCAAGGAGGACATCTTGGTGACAGTCTTGGGAATTGGACACCGTCACTTCCTCCATGTGCTGTTTGCTAGGAGTGGGTCATTAAGTCCAGCCCCTACTTGAGGGGCAGGAATTGCAGCAAAATGGGTTATCAGCGGATAGGGTGACTGTGAGGTGTCGGGGTTCCTGGTGCTGAGAGGAGGGATGGATTTTCTGCCCAAGGCAGACATCAGACATCAGTGTTTTGGCAGAGTCCTAGCGAGCTAGAGCTCTATTGTCTGCCTCAGGCTGGGGTGGGTATGGTTCACTCCAGCCACTTCATTAGCACGGGGACTTGTCCTTCCCCCCATCAGGCAGCAGTGGATGGCTGCTGGCACCCAGCCAGGTGTGGGCTGGGCCATCTCAAGACCTTGAGAGCCAGATGTTGTTTGCTGCTGATGCCATGGTAACCTGCTTAGGTGCCCTGGGCAGTCTTCCTGGCTCCTAAGTGGGAACTGCCTGGCCTTGGCACCAAGGCCTGGATTTGCTTCTGTCTACATCCGGAGCTGGCCAGTTCAGGGTGTGCTGGATTTCTTAGCATTATCTTTTGGTGATGTCGTTTCTGAATCCAGAATATGTCTGATGTGAATGAGCATGGGGACAACAGGATAGAGTATTTGAAATTGGACCATCTTGGAAAATCTGGGACATCCCCCATCTTGTGACTGATGGGCCAGTCCCCATGAGGCTGGGGCTGCCTGGGCTGCAGGCTCTGGTGGGGCTGGCTAAGAGACCCAAGTGAAACTCCCCCCAGGGGTCATGTTGAGGCTTCTCTAGAAGGTCCTGACTTCCGGCCTCCTTATTTTGGGCTGAATGAGGACCTGGCCAGTGCTTGGCTGCTTAACGTGGCATTTTGGAAACATTGCCCGGTAACCTGACTTTATAGGAATCCTCCTGGTTGATCTTCTGGAGGGTCTCTCACTTTGCCCAGTACCAGGGCATCACGTCACGTGGTCTCTTGATTCTTGGACCCCAGCTGACGGCAGTCTGCTGACATTTTTTTTTCTTCCTGTTTTATTGAGATATAATTGACATCCATCACTGTATTAGTTTAAGGTGTACAGCGTGATGGTTTGACTTACATATATTGTGAAATGATTACTGCAATAAATTTAGTTAACATCCATCATGTCATACAGACGTGCTGAAGTCTTAACCTGAGCCCCTGGTGAGCTAAGCCCCTAGGAGGTGACAAATTTCTTCTTGCCCTTCTCCCCACCCCTTACACACACACACACACGCACACGCACGCACGCACACACACACCACACACACACACACACACACGCGCGCACACCCCGCCCCCCCTCCCCAGACCATACAAAGCTAGAGAAACTTTTTCCCTGATTATTTTTCCTTTTCCAGACAGGGACATTGATATATTTGAATCATGGGCTGACAGTAATTAAAAAGCACATAACGTCATTTTAAAATGTAGTTGTTTTAGTTAATTGATATTGCCGCCAGACCCAGAGGGAGAAAAAAAAGAACAGGAAAGAAAGGCTTAGAAGGGGAGAGAGGTTTCTGCGAGTGACTGGAGGCAGCTGAGGGCCCTGCTTGAATCTAATTGCTGCAAATGCTGCAGGTTGTTTCTGCTAATGGTTTTCTGCTAAAGGTCTGGGGGATGAGGCCTGATTGGAGGGGGGTGACGTTTGTTTCAGCTGCACGAGGGGTAAAATTCTGCTTTCGGGACAGGGTCTATTTTTCCTTACTCTCTATCAGCATAAAGTACTTCCAGCGAACACTTTGAATCAAGGTTCCATTTAGAGATACTTTATTCATATTTAATTACAGCCTGTAGCCCCAATCTTTAATTACGGTTTTTTATAAGCCGGCTAGGAACATTCACTAGCAATCGATAATTGTGTGTGTGTGTTGTGTGTGAGTGTGTGTGAGCACAGGAGGGTGTGGGTGTCTGACGTGCTTCCTGATAAAGGGGAAGAGGATGGCTGCAGGGGCCCCCCGGAGGTGGTGGGAGTGCATGGATGGGGTGGGGTGGGCGGGGTATCTGCCCAGCAGGTTCCCTGCGCCGATGGGTAGTGCATCCTCACTTGCCATGCCTCTTTGCTTCCACTGGTCAAATTGAGGATTTGGGCAAGTCCTCACAGCTGGGCCTCGTTCAGGGTGCTGAATGGGCACCTGGGCTTTGGTGGTATCTTGGGACGCCCCCGACCGCTGGTGGGAGCAGGGAGCTGTGGGAGGCCCCCCTCCCCATTCCCTGGGGATATGGGGGACCAGTCTTCCTCTTACCCTGAAGATTGGGACATGCTTGCCTTGATGCGTTCCTCCCCCCGCCTCCCCGCCCCCTGCAGCGCTCCTGGCAGCTGTTCCTGCCACACAGCCCCAGTGATGCCACGTCACTCTTCAGTTGCAGTGACTCTGCAGCGTCCCTGCAATGACTCTGATTTGAAGACTGGTTGTCCTTCTCAGAGAACGAGCAAGTGTTCCCAGGGAGCCAGGCGGAGGCTTGGGGTGGGAGTGGGTTCAGATGACCCCCAGGTCCCCTTGCCCATCCTAGCTGCCGGAGGTGAGGGTCTGAGTTCACAGCTTTTCTCTAGAAAACATTCTCCTTGGTGCTCCTTCAGGAATTACCAGAGGCTTTCCAAGGAAGTGGTGGTGATCTCATTATGTTACGGACAGGAATGTTGCTGAAGTTCCATCTCCCTTCGGTTCCTGGATCCCAGTCCCAGCAAGAGAGTGGGGAGGAAATGGAACTATCATGTACTGGCCTCTTGGGGGTACCGGGCACCATGCCCAGGTTTCTTTCATCTATCCCCGCTGGGGCCTGAGAACACACTGTGTCAGTCAGAGCCCCTTCAGTTGTGTGTGACAGAAAACAACTCAAACTACCTTCAGCAAAAAAAAGATATTCTAGGGCGGGCATCCAGGCATGGCTAGACCAGGGGCTCAGCCATTGTGACCAGGATTCACTCTCTCTCTTGACTCTGCTTTCCTCTTTGTTGCTACTGTGTGACCCCTGGTAGCTCCAGGCTTCAAGTTCAATTTTCAGCTTCAAGTTGAGCAGAAAGAAGGAGAAGCACTTCTACAGTTGAAGCAAAAGCAAAACAATTGAGTTTGATTGGACCACTTGGGTCAATCTCTGATGTAATCAGTGTGGCCTGAGGTACCTGGGGTTCTGAATGATCAGGCCAGGGCCTCACCCCACTCTGGAGTAACAGGTGGAGTCCACCTAGGTAAATCCCACTCGTGACATGTGCTTTCATGTGTGAGGCCTTTGGAATAGTAGCAGTGTGGGAGTAGGATGGTCCAGCCATTTCAAAAGGAGGAAAGAGTTGATACAATCCCTCTCCGATAGAAAGAATAGTGGATTCAGTCCTTCAACAGTATTTGTTTAGCACTGACTAGTTCCAGTCCTGTTCTAACTGTAGGGAAGTCAGCAGCAAACAAAACAGAAAAAAATTGCTGCCTATTTGGAGCTGATGTTCTAACGCGCTATAGGGCTGACGGCCCTTTCGTTCTTAGTCTAAGCCCAGGTCCAGGATAAAGCGTTCTTGTGTGGAGAGACCCAGGGTGATTCAGGCGGATGATGTGGGAAGAATCTGGCCCTTAGGGAGCCCAGAACTCACGAGGGAGGGAAAAAGGCAAGTTGGGGAAGGGGGCAATAGGAGGGGTACAAATAAATACCCAATAAGGAAGAAGGGGGACGGGAGGCCAATCTGTACCCATCTCCCATGACAGAAAAGGGTAGGCCCCTCCCGTGTTGCCTGGACCTTTGGCCCCCGCAGGATGTTGATAAATGGCATGGAGTTAGTGAAAGCTACCAAAATGATGACAGGACTGGAGGGAGTGATTTATGAGATGAGATTAGCAAAGTGATGGTGCAGCCTAGCAAACAAAGGGATGGGGTGGTGGCCGTGGGTCGTGTGACCTCTGAAGTCCAAGGAGAGGGGAGGGGCTGAGGGGTAGGATGGAGTGGCTGCTGCCGAAGGGGGACGAAGAGAGGCAGCAGGGGCACGGACTGAGTGGACCTCAGCATGGGAGCCTGGGTGGTGTGAGAAGGAGCGGAGGCACGTGGCATACATATGCACATTTGCGTGCGTGCGTGCATGTGTGTGTGTGTGTGAGTGAATGTCTGGCCTTTCCAGAATTGTGAGGCTATACAGGGAATTCAAGAAATGGAGGGGATGAGAATTTCAGACCTGGGCAATTTTGCAAAAGGCTTCTGGGGCCCTTCTTCCCATCTGGTAGAATATTCATGTCTGGACCATCTATCTGACCACTCAAGTCAGACAGACCTTTCCTTCAGGAGAAACGGCATTTCTAAGAGGGAAGGAGGGGAGGAAGAAGGGAAGAGAAGATGGAAGAGTAAGGGGTATATGTTCCATTTCACAGAGAAAGTGAGGCAGAAGGGGCGGGGATCTGCCCAAGGTACTTGGGGTGGCATCATGCCTGAAGACCGAAAGCAGGGCTCTGGTGTGCAGAGACCTCTGCCAGGTGGCTGGGTCAGGAGTGGACTTGGGGACCCATGTTGAGGCTCAGGCAGCGACAAGTGGTAGCTGTTGGGTTTGGAGCCTCTAGCCTGGGCTTCCTTGAGCTTTCCGGATTGGCGGGGTTGGAACATCTTCCATCGGATCCCCAGGCTTGGGCTGCCCTGGGCCCAGGTTCTGTTAACTTTTGATCATATCCATATGTGAGAGCCTCGGAGACACAATGGTGAGTAATTAAATAGGTGGATGACGCACGGTTCTGAACACTCGAGATGGCACTCTTTTGGCTTTAAATGGAGGTGCTCAGGGTACCCCTGCACAGGTATGAGACCCACCCTCCACGTGTGTTTTCTGTCTCACTCCCTGCCCTGGTGGCTGGTGTGAATTTCCGTGGCACTAAAGGGCCCAGGCAAAGCAACTGATAGAGGAGAAAATCTGTCTTGGGGGCACTGGGCAGTGCTGGCCCTGGCCCATCCTCCTGGCCCCTCTCACTGAATTGCGTCATCTTAATTGCTCTGTCCTCTCTCCACTCTTGACAGATTCATGATTTGTTCATGAGCTTTGATGACACCCCTCTGGGAGCTGCCTCCCTGGCCCAGGTCCACAAGGCGGTGCTGCATGATGGGCGGACGGTGGCCGTGAAGGTCCAGCACCCAAAGGTGCAGGCTCAGAGCTCAAAGGACATTCTTCTGATGGAGGTGAGAGCCTTCCACCTTCCCCTTCCTTCATACTCGTTCTACATTTCCCTGGGATCCAGGCAGTCCCAGTGAAACTGGTTCAAGGCCTATAGTTTGGAGTGTGGCCCTTTGAGCAGCAGAGTGAAAGAGGAGAGCTTGAGACCACAAAGGAGGTGTCATGACAGCGCTGTGACCAGGGGACCCGTGGCAGGGTTGCTTGATTTTTGATTCATTCCTGGGAACTGTCTGTGGGTGGTCTCAGAACACGGTGGGCATCTGCTGGGGCCAAGGAGACCTCAGGGGGATATTGTAGAAATGAGACGACCCACAGGTGACTTCCTTGGGGGTAGAAAAAGTTACTTCCTAATTTGTTCAATTATAACAAAAGGGAGCATGTGGTCAGTCAAGGGATGTGGAAATGACAGGCAGATCGCATAGAAATATTTATGCAGTTTGCACATTTGCTTCCCTGATACTTTGCTTTGAATGAACAAAACGTGTCTGCCCTAAAATGGCCCTGGGACAGCTGTAGTGGGGACTGTGCCTCTGGACTTTCTAGCTCCATGCTTGGAGCAAGGAAAAAGGGTGAGCGACCCGGGTTGGGGCGGTAGCCAGCACCCCCAATGGAGGTCAGCAGTCTGCCTACCCTGCCAGCTTGTCCCTCTCCTTCCTCTTCTCTTTCCCTTTCCTTGGTTCCCTTTCCTCACTTTGGACACTTAGTTTACTCTTCCAGCTCACTTTGGCTAAACTTAACACGTACATAGGACACAAGAGTGAGTGACCTGCATCTTCATCTTCAGGGGAGCTCCCCATTTAGTGGGGCAGACAGGCTTGTACACAAAACAGCCCTTGACTATGAGCTCCGTCAAAGGGGTGTTTGCAGAGTGCCGTGGAGCCCTGCGCCTGGAATGTTGGAGGCATCAGGGGGGCTTCACCAAGGCACCCACGAGACAGCCGGGCAGGGGAAGGATGACCCAGCCTGTGTGAAGGCCCCGAGTCTTAGGGGAGCAGGGTGTGCTTGGAGAGCTTCAGCTGGTTCAGATGGAACGAGCTGGGCGTGGGTGCAAATGAGGCTGGGAAGGTAGGCAGGACAGAACATGAAGGGCCTCGTATTCCAGGCTCAGGCGCAGAATGGTATACATAGTAAGTACGTATTTACTGTGGAACCGAGCAGATCTGATTTTCTTTTGTAGTCAGTGGGGAACCATTTAAGAATTTTAATCAGGGGAATGTCGTGATCAGATGTGCCTTAGAAATAAAAGTCTGTTGACAGTCTGGAGGATGTATTGGAAGGCAGAAAGACTGTAGCCAGGGAGACTAATTGAGGGGCTGCAGCCTTGGTCTGAGAGAGAAAAGATGATGCGAACCCAGGCAGTGTAATGGGGGTGGAGGAGAGGCATGGATTCACAGGGTGGAATCATCAGGACTTTGTGACCAGCTTTACATGGGATGGGGGGAAATACTGGTATGAATGAAAATGAAAACAAATTGTAAGTTTCTGGCTTAAATGATTAAATTTAGGTGCCTTTAACGATGTGTATCAGTCAGGATTCAGTTGGGGGAAAAAAGAACTTGCTCTAGGTATTTCAGAGGGAATTTAAAACAGAACATGGGGTTCACAGGGCATGGAATTGCTGAGAAGCCAAGTGGAATGGTGAGATAGTCACCAATAGCGGGAAGCCACTGCCACCCTCCAGGTGGAGGGACAAGGAGGAGAGGTGGTTCCCTGGAGCCCAGGTGCTGGGGGCACCTGAGGGGAGTGGATCACAGACCTCGGGCCTGTCACCTGGGGTTGGAGCCACAGATGCTGTTTGAGGCAGTGGGTGTTTCACCTCCTCCTGTTCCCCCCGCCCACTCCCCTGTATTCCATCAAACCTAGCTGGAAGCCGGTTGGCAAGGGAGCCTGGGGAATGTAGTTTCTTATGAGATTAAGGGGGTGGGATGGATGTCAGAGCAAGTGGAGTGGGTGACGGAGCAACTATGTTCTGTAAGACATTGCCGTCAGCAGTTTTAGATCTGGATCTCTGTCGGTCTGCACTTCAGGCTGGAAATACAGATTCTGGATTTATCAGCAAGGAGACTCATGGGAGCTGAATCTGGGGCAGTAGCTGAGATGACTTAGAAAAGCTATATAGAGTAAAAATAAAAGGAGGGGGCAAAGAAAGAGCTGTGAGGAGCATCATGCCCAGGAGGATGAGTTCCGGAGGGAACTAAGAAGGCATGGTCAGAGGGATTAGAGGAGAGCCAGGGCTGAGCAGCTATGTCCAATGAGAACAATGTAGAGAAGAGAGCACTGTCAGTTATCTAGCATCCCAACTGATACAACCACTAGTCTGCGTGATGAACCACCTGAAAACGCAGTGGCTTAAAACACCAGTCGTGTATTTTGCTCATGACTCTGCAACCTGGGCAGGGTGTGGCAGGGAGACTCATCTCTGTTTTATTTGGCGCCAGCTGGGGTGGCTTAACTGCAACAGGAGGACCCACTCACACGGCTGGCAAGTTGGTTCTGGCTGTTGGCTGGGAGCTCAGCTGGGGCTGTGGGTCAGGGCCTTAGACCCTCACCAAGGCCTCTCCAAGGCTGGTTGGGCTTCCTCACAGCATGGTGGCTGGGTTCTAAGAGGGAGTGTCCCAAGAGAATAAGGCTGAAAGCACATCATAGTTTTATGACCTAGCCGTGGCAGTCACGCAGGTTACTTCCTCCTTTATTGGTAAGAGCAAGAGTCACAAAGTCCCCCTTGGTTTAAGAGGCAGGGAAATAGACTCTGCCTCCTGATGGGGGAGTGGCACGGTTCCAGAAGAGCATTAGAGGGGGAGGTATTGTTGCAGCCATTTTGGAAAATATAATCTGTCAGAATTACGGCATGTTGTCAAATGCAATATAAATTTGTGAAGCTCTGGAAAGAGTATTTTGGGTTTGGTGACTTAGAGTTCTTGGGAAGAGCAGGGAGAGTGGGGTGAGTGGGGTGGAAGAGAATTTAGGCCTCAGGGAGCAGAGACGGTTAATGTAGACTACTCTTTTCATGTTTAGCCATGGATGGTGGGGGAGGGTTGCATAGTGGTTAGAGCAGAGCACAGGATTAGCGGCGGGGACCTGGGGCAGGCTGTAGCTGATGGGGAAGGGGCAGTGGAGCCGGAGACTTGGAGATTTAGGAGAGAGAAGTAACTGATAGATCTGGTTTAGGAGGGGCCTGGAGGGATTGGGCTCCAAGGACACAGGTGGAAACGTTAGGCTTTGGCAGCCTTTGCTTGAGGCTAGAGGAAGGTGGTAAGGCTGGGTACAGACGAGTGAGTGGGGCAGAGGGGGAAGGTGGGGAAAGTGGACAGCTGAGTCGTACCAGCCTGATAGCCTCTATTTTTTCTCTGAAGTAGGAGGTAAGACCATCTGCTGAGAAAGAGGGGGTAGGAGGTGGCATGGAGGCTCGAGCGGGGAAATGAAGGTTTGGAATATTGCTGGGTGCAGTGGAAAAGGGAGCTGACCGGGACTCGGGAGCGGGGTTGCCGAGTGGCATTGGGCAGCCACCTGGAAACTTTAGTTTTCTGAAGCATCAGTCAGTAGCTATGGAACAGCCATAGATGCAAGTGCACTGTGAGTCTCGGAGGATCCCTGGGTGTCCTGGGACCCAGCAGCCATGCCTGCATTAGCTGGGAACCTGTCTCTGCCCGGTTGTGCCAGCAGACCCACTGGGGCTGGGAGGACAGCTGACATCTTTTCTTTGCTCAGAGCCTCACTGCTCCCTAAGTAATGGTGGCCATAAGGTCGATATCAATAATAGTAGTAATAAAAATTTGGCATCTTCTGGCCTGAGATAAGCATCAGATGCTTTTCTTGGAAATTACCAGCCCTGTGACTATGTGCAGAGCACAGAGTGGCTCCTTCGCAGTGGCTGGGGCTGGGATCGCGAGGCAGATCAGAGACCCACACTCACAGCCTTCAGGAGAGAAGCTGGAAATGAGGCCTGAGGTCACTGCCTCCATGGACCGTCAGCATTAGCAGCAGCAGAGTGATACTGCCTTGTCGCTGGGCTTGTCTGGTGGAAAAAAGTCCTATCTGGTCACCCTTTCTGCTTCACAACTAAGAGGCGCCAACTGGAAAGCTCATTTGGTTTTATATTTGGAATGAGTATTACTATTTTCTTCTAAGTCCAGACCTAAATGGTGCCTTGATTTTAGGAATGACACATACTCCAGCGTGCTTGGTAGGAAAAAAATGATTTCTAGGAGGCATTAGGGCTATCGTAGCCACCAGAAACTTAGAGACAGAGGGGAAGCAAAGCCCGTGAAGAGCCTTCTGGTGTTTCTTTTCATGCCAATTCCAGGTATTGTGTGTCCTCGTGCTTCTCTCCCACTGCCCGCTATTGTCTCTCTCTCATCTCCAACCCTGTGATTGACCACAGCCTGGTCTTGAGAGGAAGAAAACCTGATTAAAGTAGTTCATGCTAAGGAGAGAGTGGCTAATAGGCTTAACCTCTGGATATGTGCAGTTTAAGAAGTGGGCTTGTAAATCCAAACACATATCTGCTGCAAGGATAGAGGTTTGCAGAAATGGGACTTTTGAGAATAAGGAGGTGGGGGCTACTAGCCATATCAGTTAGTATGGTTTTAACTGCATGTATCAGGACATCCAACTAAAAGTGGTGTAAATAATAGTAACCTATATATATGTGTATATATATATTTTTTTTCCCTGCGGTACATGGGCCTCTCACCGCTGTGGCCTCTCCCACCGCGGAGCACGGGCCCCGGACGCGCAGGCCCAGCGGCCACGGCCCACGGGTCCAGCCGCTCCATGGCACGCGGGATCCTCCCGGACCGGGGCACGAACCCACGTCCCCCGCATCGGCAGGCGGACCCTCAACCACTGCGCCACCAGGGAAGCCCCAATAGTAACCTATATTATCTTACATTACAAGACATCTGGAAGTAGGGTCAGCTGTTTCAAGGTTGACTAATCCATCACTTCTTTGTGGTTTTTAAGGACCCAGGTTCTTTACAGCTCAGCTTCCTGGCTTGTCCTTCTAAGATAGTGCCCCTCATAGCTGCAAAACAGCTGCGGGGTTCCTGCTGTTACAAGTAGATGACATCCAGGTGCCAGAGAGGGCCTGTTTCTTCCCTCGTATTAAAAAGTAGCCCCTTAATAGAATTCATTTCAGTTTTCATTGGCCAGAAGCAGGCCCACATCCCCAAGACTGAATCAGTCTTGGCAGGAGGATTGGGACCACTTTGATTGGCTTAGACCAATCATGGTTTGCCTTCTCAGGCTAAGGCCTGCCTTCCTTGAAGGACAAGAAAGATGCAGAAAATTGAGGTTCTGTTAGCCAGGAAGTTGGCACCCAATAGCATGTGCTGGTGTTTTGTGTCTCCTCCTCTTGGGGAAGGGGATAGTCTCGGTGATAGCTGTTGACCAGTGCTAGAGAAACAGAGACTGACTCTCAGTAAATGGTGATGAACTTGATGGTGTCGGTGACTTTGCACAAAAGAGAAAGGCACAGCCAAGGATGTTTTCAGCTTTGTCATTATCACCTGATATTGTCCCTTTAATAGTTGGAGCAACTCTACTTCTAGATGCACGGCCAGTGACTCTTATTGATTTGAGTGGCTGTCCAGAGCCAGACTAATTGGGCCCAGAGATTGGAACAGTGATTCAGCAGCAAGGGGAGAACTGACGAGGCAGAGTCTGTCTGCTGGCGGGCTGGCTTTGCAGCAGTTCTTGCCTGCCCACGATAGCAGGGAGCTTAGCAGGCCGGGTCTCACTGCCACGCTCACCATTTGAGAACAGGGTAGGACTCAGTTGACCCATGAGGCAGTAGTAAGACCATCATTCCCAGGTCCCAATAGCACTATCCTGTATCACTCCCTGTTATCCCTTAAGCTTCTGAAATTGATGATGAACACCCCCGTGCTCTATCACCCCCTAAAGAATCTAATTCATGGCCAGGCTCCCTGCCCTTCATGTACCACCTGTCCCCAAGGTGCTCTGCAGCATTAGGCTAGAACTCTCTGATCTGAGCACCAGAATCCCATCCACCCACCATTTGATGTCATCCAGCCCATACCAAGGGACTCTAAAAGTAAAGACCTGGGACAGTTATGGTTTTGATTTTTTTTGAACAACATTTTCAGTGCATGCTGTCTGTCATCTTGTTTCTTTTCTGAATGTGTTGATTGAACAGTGGGTGGCTAGGTAATGTTTGTGTTGGCACAGAATCCAACAGCTGATTTTATTTTTTTTAAATACATTTTTAAAAGCCCCAGAGATGTGGACCATCCCATGGAAACTTCTCTTCACCCTGTAATTCTGCTTTCTAAAAAGTATGCACTTTAATAACTTACCAGAACAAAGATAAACCCCATGAATGGTAAGCTATTTGCAGCACTCTGAACTGATTTTCGATCCTTGTCGAACATCCATTTTTACCAGTTCACATCCGTGTAGGCGTTCTATTTAGTGTCCTGTTTTTCCATAGAACATTATTTCTTTTATAATATATAATAACTTGATAGCAGTAACTCGAATTTCAGTTGCATTTTACAGTTTACAAAGCTCTTTTTATGCCTTATCTCAAGCTTCCTATTGTATTGTCCTGTACTGTATTGCCTGAGACAGGGCTGCATAAAGAAAGAAGTGAAAAAAAAAAAAAAAAACCAACACGTGGGTCCAAGTCCCGCATTTGAAATTAAAAGCTATGTGACCTTGAGAAATACTTTAACCTCTTGGATCTGATTCCCTTCTCTGTGAAATGGACAAGAAGAGGAAGAAATGAGAGCATGTGTATAAAGTGCCTCATAGCGCAGTGCCTATGCCTGGATAATGATAATTCCCCCTTTTTTTTTTTTGCTATTATAAATAGCAGTCACTAGTTTTCAAACTTTTATGTGACTCTCAATTTTTCTATTACATTTCTGTGTGGCTCATAATTTATTTTTCCTACTGTGAGCCAATAGCCCTATAGGAGAATGATTTCATTATTCTACCTTGAAGGAAGTATTAATTGTTGAATATACCTTGATTGATTAACAAGACTCCAAATCAAGTAGAATATTCTCAGGCATCTTAAATCTGTGGTTCCCCAAAGTTCAGAGGTAGTCCTTTCTCCACCAAAATCTTAGAGGCGTAAAAACTTAATGCATTTGGGTAATGCACATGTGAACATATAATTATTTCTGGGGAGAGGGCAAACCTTCTGGAATGTTCATTTATTCATTCACTCATTCATTCATGTGAATATTCAGTAAACATCTGCTGGTTATTGAGTACGTGCTAGGCACTGGTGGAAAATTGGCTGCTGGAAGAATTTTATGGAGAAGATAAATTTGGGAGAAAAATCAAAAAGTCAAATTGATAACAACACCTGTTTTATTTTCGTTGATTGAATCTGTTGTCAAAAAAGAAAAACTTGAATCTACTTAGGGCAGGCTGTTAAGAACGGAATTGAATAAAAACAGAAGGTGAGACTGAAGAGTTTTATTTTATTTTCCCAAGCCAAGAACAGTCTAAAGTGACAGCAGCCCAAACCATTTTAGACTTGGACCAGACAACTTTTAACCTGACCCCTCTCCCCACCCACTGTGAAGTTCAAGGGGTTGATAACCCCCCTGAATTATGTACAAAATTATGGGAGTATTTACATTTTCTGGGCTTCATAGCTGGCATCAAAATTTCAAATCGGTGACTTCCTATAAAGGGGATGGTGTCCTATAAAGCTAAGAACCCCTGACTTCCATTCAAACAGACCCTCTCATTTTAAAGGAACCAAGGAAGTGACATGCCAACCACCACAGAATGCTTTTGAGACCAGTTTTATGAGTAGTGCAAAGTTTTTTGGGTTATGAATTAGTTTACTAATTAGTTATTAGCAGTTAATATCAATCAGTAAAATCTTTGGCTGCTTTTATGATTCATGACATTAAGTATTAATAATAATCAATAGTACTAGTAATGACTAATCACACAATTGATTAGTAACAGAAGAGTCTTTAAAGTGCCTTTCAGTGCTGTTTGGATATTAATGATAATTAATGATAATTAAAAATTTCACAAATAGCAGTGACCATACAAATGATGAGGAGTTATTGTGTGGCCAGAAGCCTCATCTCCTGGTATAGACTCCACTGGGCTACATGTGGGTCTCTGTGTGTACCTTGATCCAAAGTCATTACCAAGAAGGTATTCAGTACATTTTGATTGAACAAATGAGTGAGACTCATTGTGGCTCCTTCCTTGTCCCTCCTGGGTGAGAAGCTCTGGAATCTAGCCTGGAGCAAAACACCCAAGAGGGTTCTTGCTTGAACTCAGAGCCCAGAGATTGGAATTCAGGTGCCTCGGATGACAGATGTGCCCTTAGCCTGGGCTGGGCAGGTGCTTCTGTTTCCTGTGCACCAGCTCTGCCTCCCCTTTGGTGACAGCTGAGGGCCATCTGAGGGCACGATGATGAGACAGGATGTCCGGCTCTGACACATGCGGCCTGGGCCTCGCTGTTGCCACCTCTTCCTTCTTGTTTTGTGTGACGGAAACAGAAACAAAACATAAACTAAATCGATTATCATAAGGTCACAGGTCTAGCCCCTGAAAGACTAGACAAGACTTAAAGGAAATTAGACTGCAGCCGAATGTAATTAAAAAGGGTTTGAGAGAAATGGAGTATAATAACCCTGTGTGATGATTCTTTTAGAATGGCGTCTGGTACATTGCCTCGGACATAGGATTTAAAAACAAAACTGTAGAATGCCTTGTAGTTAATGGCCCTACTTTAGATTTATTTCTTCGTGCTGCATGTGCCTAACACAGTGTTGGACATCATATCATAGACCAGGGCAAACAGAAGCATGAGACAAGGCTCATAGCTGGGGCTCAGTAAGGCCTTCCGGATAGACTGGGTGGTGTCTTGGTCAGCTCAGGCTGCCATAACAAAATACCATAGACTGGGAGGCTTAAATGACAGACACTTATTTCTCACCGTTCTAGAGGCTGGGAAGTCTAAGATCAAGGTGCCAACTGATTCGGTTCCTGGTAGGAGCCTCTTCCTGGCTTGTAGACAGATGGCTGCCTTCTCCCTGTGTCCTTACCTGGCGAAGAAGCGGAGAGCCCTGGTCTCTCTCTTCTTATAAGGACACTAATCTTGTCACAGGGGCCCTACTTTCATGAGCTCATCTAGACCCAATTACTTCCCAAAGGCCCCACCTCCAAACACCATCACCCTGAGGTTAGGGCTTAACATATGAATTTGGGGGCTACATAAGCATTAAGTCCATAACAGATGGGGAAGGTCTCTTGGTACCAATAGGCCCATGGTTCTTTAGTTCTCGTTCCTTGTCCTTCTGCTCTAGCCAGGGCTAGAGATGGGGATTCTCAGAGGACTATACCAAGAATTACTGGGAGGATCTATCAGTGGTTCTCCCCAGGCCTGACTTTGAACACCAACAGGAGGGCTTATAGAAGAACAGGAGAGGTGCCTTCTGTGTCCCTCCCTCTCTCCACCCCCCACCCCCACCCCCCCAATGCTGGAACATCCCCCATGTCCCTGGCATCACCCTTGCTTACCCACTACAGTGCTATAGTCTGTGAAATTGTGAGACCATCTCAAATCCAGAGCTCCAGTGGTGGGGTAGCCTCAGAACTGAGTCCCTGCCCACGGAGGGGCCGTGGTGTGCTCTGCAGATGTCCCTGGGCTCTTGTTCTCTGCCAGTGATGTTTGTTTCACATAATTAAACTGACAACTGAAATGCCAGATAAGTCTTCTGAAACTCACTCTTTCATCATGTCCTGACTCAAGAGTCCACCGTGGGCCCAGATCTCCAAAAATCCAAGCTTTTTACCCAAGTGGTCAAATCCCTTATCTCTTACTCCTCTTGTCTTAGCCAACCTTGGTTTCTTATTCCAATTTGATTTTTTATCATGAAATATTTTAGATGTATTCAATACAAAAATCATAGAAAATAATATAAATGCTCAGGTACCAACCACTCAGCCTAAGAAATAAACAAAATGTAGCTGCTGCCCCCTCCCAGCCCTTTATAAACAGGACCACAAAGCACAAATCTGGGAGAAGCAAAGGCAGCAATTCAGCAACGTGCTTAAGAACAAGGGTTTTGGGGCCAGGTAGACCCAAGGGGAATTCTGGCTCTGCTTCCTTGCTGGGCAAATTCAGAGGTTATTCACATAACCTCTCAGAGCCTCAACTTTCTTAATCTGTAAAATGCAGATGATAAGGGTGTGTACCTCCCAGAGACACTGTGAAGAAGAAATGGAGGAATAAGGCAGGTAATAGCGCTTACCCAGTGCTGGGCGAGTGGGGCGCGCTCAGTAAATGGTGGTGGCGGTTTCTGCTCGCGGCTGTTGGGCTTTCATAATCTTGGATTTGGACTACAGAGATGGGCCCCAGGGGAGCCGTTTGCCCACCCACCCTTACTCCGGGGGCGGCCTGGGGACTTGTCAACGCCCAGACCCAGGCAGGAGGACAGAGAATGTACCTTCCTCTGTGGGGGCCGTGGACAGACTGATGGGGTGCTTGATGGGTTTTAGGTGCTCGTCCTGGCCGTGAAGCAGCTATTTCCGGAGTTTGAGTTCATGTGGTTGGTGGATGAAGCCAAGAAGAACCTGCCTTTGGAGCTGGATTTCCTCAACGAGGGGAGGAACGCCGAGAAAGTGGCCCAAATGCTCAAGCACTTTGACTTCCTAAAGGTAGGAGGTCAGGGCCACGGGGCCCTGCTGGTCGGGCGGAAGAGGGCAGGGGAAAACTGGTCCCAGCCCTGAGCATCCCCCCCTTGCAAGACATGAGTGGGGACATCTCCTTCCTGAGTCTTCCTTCTGAGGGTGACTGATTTGTCCCTGGTGATGCACATTAAAGCCCTTGAAGGCAAAGTTATCGACACAAATTATCAAAGGGGATTGCTGACTTTTTGAACAAATATTTTTTTATTGAATAACCTGCAGTTGCAAGACCTTGAGCACTCCTGAGGGCCTGTAAGCCATGGTTTCCACCTCCACGAACCATGGGATGATGACATTGATGATGGTGATGGTGATAGCTAACGCTAGTATACTCTGGCACTGTTCCTAAAGCTTTACCTATATTACATCAGCTCATTGAGTACGCAGGTCTGTATCACACAACACACGTGTCCTAGAAATCTCCACAGTATGCAAAATCGCACAACAGAAACCACAAGGTTTATGGGCAAAATAGGGTTAGGCTTACCACGTTCAAAAATGTCACCAGTGACCCAGAAGATAAAAGCGGATAGGAACCTAATGAAATGGTAGCATCGTTTTACACATGGTAAGTGGCTAAGAAATACATTAAGACCACAGTACACACGCCGCTTTACTTGACGCGGGCTTGCGGAAGTGGGCATCAGAAGAGTGGCTGCTTAGGAGTTACTGTGAAGAGGTGGAGGGAGGGTCCTCTGAAATTGGACGGCTGTTGTGACGCCAGTTACGGGTGAGTGTAACCCATAGCACACGTGGTGATGTTTGAGGCGTGTCTGCTTTGTGTATTCCTGTGTGGATCAGCTGCATACAGTTTTCTGCGTTTCCGAGTATTTCTCACAGATGATACTGCACATAAGTGAATGTAAAATTTGTGTTATGATCAAATTGTTCCCTAATTTATCAGTCACATTTGAACAGATTTGTGTTTTCAAGTATTGACTAGAACTGCTGGTGTGATAGGAGACACTTACTGTGGGAAACAACATCAAATGACACAGAGTCCCAGCTCAGTGAGAGGTCCTGCTCTAAGGATTCAGAAGGGACTCCTGTGGGGAGCAGGGCAGGGAAGGCTCCAATGAGGAGTTGGCCTTGGAGCTGGTCTTTGAGGACTGTCCTGATGTTCCCCACAGGGCCCGTGGAGGTCAGAGTGAGAGAGATGCATGCCCACACCACTGCTCTTCCAACACATTTTGTCCATGGTGCGGCTTGGATTCATTTTCCGGGGGTACCGCTTCATCACAGCAGTGCAGGGGTTGGGTCTCTCTGGCAGTCTACATGGAGAGATTGACTTTCAACTCTTGGGAGAGATCAACCCTTTGCTCTTAACTGGGGAGGCCTGGAGAATGTGGGAGGGTGAGGCACAGGGCTCCAGGTACTAGTTCTGGAGCAAACAGTCAAGTGGGGCTCTTCCTGGGCAGGGTGTCTCAGCATGTGGACTGGAAGGTCTCTTGCTCTGGACTAAAGTATCCACGTGGCTTCTGAAGACATCCTGAGAAACAGAGACCGTGTTTATACTGTACTTCTGCTATCCGGATTGATGAATAGAGATGGGGAGACTGAGGGTGCATCTACCCTAGCTGCCTGAGAGCCCTAGAGCTTGGTTCACGGGAGGAAGACCTACAACTGTGATGAGCAGTGTGGCGTCTTGATACGCTGGTTTGGTGGAAGGTGTAGCCACTGGCAAAGTTCAGCTTTTTGAGTGAGTCGGGGGTCAGGTCTGTCCAGATGCCCCCAGTGTGCTTGACTGGCTTTGCCTTAAACAGCCCTACGAGGCAAATGCCATTATTCGTACAGACCCTCTTGCTTGGGCAAATCCAGATGATCTGGTAACATTGCCCCAGCCTTGAGCTTCAAACCACCAATTCAATGAAAACTTGGCTTTCTAATGCAAGTAATAATATTAACTAATTAGAATAATGCTGTGGGGTCTGAATTATGCTTCCACTTACGTATTCCTTTTCTTTCAGTCCATTATTCCACATTTATGGAGCATTTCCTGAGCCTCTTGCTGTGCTAGGATCTGGAGGTACCTAGATGAGTAAGAGATGGTTGGCTCCTGCCTGGGAAGACGTCCCATCTAGTGGGGGACAAACACACAGCATGTTGTTATAGTACAGGTTGGTTAGCACTATGCCAGAGACTCTTCTATGTTTCTGTGGATGCCCAAGAGGAAGTACTTAATTCCGCCTAGGTAAGGAGCTCAGAGGGGGCTTCCAAGACGTGTTGATTATACAAAGGGATAGGCAATGTTTACTGAATGTTTCTTCTGCGGCACTGAACACTATGACGATACTAGGACACTGAATCCTTCCAACAACCGTCATCCCATTTTACAGATGGTAGTCTTAGAGGAGAGGAGTTAGGGTACAAACGGGATTTTCTGACTTCAACTCTGAGGCTCGTCTAAGGACATTCTGTTGCCTCTTAGCCGGCAGGGGTGGTCCTCCGTGCCAAACAGAACCGTCTCCTCCACTGTTCCCATGGAAACAGCAAAATCGTCCCCTGGCTGGGGCCAGCTAGCATCTGTCAGACCAAGACATGTAATAATAATAATAATAACACAAATTTTTGAAACGAGGATGCCAAATGGGTAAATAATTAGTGTAATGATTTGACCTGCTGCTTCTAAAACGCGCACACCATTCCTAAGACAATGGTAGAATTAAGGCTCCTGAGTAATTAATTTTCTCTAAACACATAACAAGTGGGAAGCAAATTTTGCGTTGCGAACCCCGTTCAGCTCTTAAAACAGGAGATAGATTGCTTTTGCACACTGGCACCCCATCACAACATCTGTGCGTAATTAAGCCTCGGCAAAGAGTTTACCTCTCAGTGTGTGAGGCCTCTTCCAGTGGGGTTTAATAACCTCAGCCCTATGCTATAAATCTCCGAGCCTCCGACAAGCACTGAATGCAAATGTGGTGTCGGGGAGACGGGGAGAAGGTGATGGGGCAGCCAGGCCGAACGGTCAGACCAGGGCATTTGTAGATCTGGCATCAGAGTGTGTGTATGCTGTGGGGAGGGGACAGGACACGCAGTGAGGTTTGTGACTGACCTTGGGGACAACTGGGACAAGATAGAGGGAGAAGCCTTATAACCACAGGGTTTGGGACTGGAAGGGATGAGAGTGTGTCTCTATATGTGGAGGTGGGGCTTGGTGGGGGGTTGTCTCTTGAGCAGGGCCCACTCCAGGGTTTTTTAGTGCTAGATAAGGGGCCTGGGACTCTCCAGAAACTGTGGGCAAACCCTGAGGAGATGAGCATGCTTTTGGTGAAACATCATAACTTCCTAAGACTCTCAAAGATCAGGAAGCACTGATGTGTAATAATTAGTTAATATTTTTTACATGCCTGTGCTGTGTTAGACACTTTTCAAGTGCTTTAGGTATATTTACTCTTTAATCGTTGTACAACCCCACAAGGGAAATGCCATTATTAGCTCCATGTCAGCAGCAGGGAGGCTGAGGCCCAGAGAGATGAAGCCACTTGCCCAGGTTTACACAGTTTCCTGGTAAGGGACAGAGGCAGCCTGGCCCCAAGCCTGCATGTTAAACCTTGAGCTCTTCTCCCTCTGTAATAACTTATGGGCAGATCTGAGTTATGCTGAACTGTCTGTTGCATTAGCTCTCAGCCCTGGTTGTGTTTCAGAACCAGTGAAATTCTACGTGGCTGTCATATAGCAGCTGCCGTGTGGAGCACCAGGACCTCACACGTGCTAGTAGGAAGTAAGGAGCGTCGCTTTCCTTGTAACTGTTGTCACCCTTTTACGGTGAGGGAACTGGCACTCAGAGAGGTTATAAAACTTACCCAAGTCACACAGCTCAGAGGTGGCAGAGCAGGGGCTCCAGCCTGACAGTCTGACTTCAGGTCTATGCTCTGCTCCACTGGGCTTGGCTAATGGGACGACTGTGGCCCTGGATGACGGGGGGCTGGCCCGGACAAGCCAGGTGTGCTGACCAAGCACAGGAACAAAGAGGAAGCACAGGGTCAAGGCCAGTTAATGAGGCTGAGGCCAGGGTTTGGGGCTGGAACTTTCCATAATCTGTGCCCTCCTTCCGGGGGTCAGGATTGGCTCTGGTATGGGGGCAGGCAGAGCCTACAGGAGTGGGGCCTCTGCTCCGTGGTGAGAAGTTTAGATGCCAGACCCAGAGGTCCTGATGGCCTATGAGGGGTGAGCAGGCACCCTGACCAGGAGCCTCTTGGGGTTTATTTCTGTTTGGGCAGGGGACAGGGTGGTTCTTATTGCCTCTTCAAAAATTTTCTGTTTTGGGCTTCCCTGGTGGCGCAGTGGTTGAGAGCACGCCTGCCGATGCAGGGGACACGAGTTCGTGCCCCAGTCCGGGAAGATCCCACATGCCGCGGAGCGGCTGGGCCCGTGAGCCATGGCCGCTGAGCCTGTGTGTCCGGAGCCTGTGCTCCGCAACGGGAGAGGCCACAACAGTGAGAGGCCCGCGTACCGCAAAAAAAAAAAAAAAAAAAAAATCTTCTCTTTCATTTTCCATTCCTTGATGGAAGAAGCTGAGGAAGGAATGGTGGTGAAACATTGCTGTTGGGGTGAAGTAAATTTCACCTTATAGCCCCGGAGCCTCCTGCTCACGTGATGATTTAGGGACAAGTCACTTGACCTTGTGTCCCCTGTCAAGCCAAGTTTCTCCTAATTGAGCAGGAGGCACGTTTGCATCTTGCAGGCATTTCCATGTTACATCCATCGAGGGGCAACTGCCGCGCTCCCTGAGCTCCCAGGACAAACCCTTCTGCCTCCCATTTTTTTGCTGTCTCTGCTGTTTCAGAGCTAAGCCGCTAAGGCAGGCGCACATTCTACTGGGAGACTGGGTTGGTTGCATTTGGAGGGAGACTGGGGGGAAAGGTGGAAGCGAGGGAACCCAGTACACCGGTGACCCTGACTGACGAGCCCAGGGAGGCTCCAGCTTTTGGGTTTTCTCTCTGGTCTGTGGCTCTTTCTTGGCTGTTTTGCCTGTTGCCCCAGGCGGGCACGGAGGGGAGGGGCCTGGCCTCCAGTTTCCAGAGCCCCAGGCACCCACGGCCAAGCTTGGGTCCCATACAATGCAGGGGAAGGACTTAACCCCCAAATATGTCCCTTTCCTTTGGAAGCCACCACCAACCGCAGCAAACTCGCCACTCATATTCTTAAAGAGATTTTTTTGAAGAATGCCAAGCGAGACTGAATTTTAAGTTCAAAGTAACGTAGGGTCACAGATTTCTCTAATGGCCTAGATGGCAAGAATTGCAGGAAAGGAGCAAACCAAAATGACACCTGATTTCAGTAGGAACTTTTGTTCCAGGGAGCCCAGGGTGTTCACTTGTACGTATGGCACTTTTTGTCCCCAGAGCTCCTTATTGAGATGGAGAAGGAACAATCTCCTTTCTAATGAGGGAAACTGAGGCATGGAGGAGTTAAGTGTCTGGACTCAGACACAACAGTTGTTAGCAGAACCAGGAACAAGAAAGGTTTCTTGGCTTGAGGGCTGCTATCTTACTGCTAGGTGAGCTCTGAGGTTTGGGATGAGGGAAGTCCTTATTCCCCAAAACACTTGAATTAGGTGTCCTTGCTTCGTCATTTGTAAGTGGAATAAACCCGTTAAGTTGTTGGGGAATCACGGCATGCTGAAATCTTGGTCATTCCTCCCTCCTGGCCATGGTGGGACTCACAGGTGTCGCTCACTCACATGGCAGCCCAGCAGTCCTTGGTGCAGCCTAATCTCGTGGCTACTCCTGGGGAAATCTTCTCTTTTGGGCTATTGGGTGTCCTTGGAGTCAGAGTGGGTCGGAGAGCATATCAGTTAGGAATGCATTTGTCTGTAGGTAACTGACAGCCCCATTCAGAGTGTCTTAAACAAGAAGGATGTATTTTCCTCACATAGCAAGAAGGCTTGTAGCAGTTGCCTGTTGATATTGTCTCAGTGGTTTGACAGTATCAGAGCTGGCATCTCTGTGATTTTCTTAGACTTTTCCTCATGGTTATAAGGTAGCTG
The DNA here is from genome assembly GCF_949987515.2 of Delphinus delphis. Taxonomy (NCBI): domain Eukaryota; kingdom Metazoa; phylum Chordata; class Mammalia; order Artiodactyla; family Delphinidae; genus Delphinus; species Delphinus delphis. The sequence continues at coordinate 25,520,994 of NC_082684.1, read as the reverse complement.
CTGCAGCTCCAGGTATCACATTCACTCTCAAGGTAAGAAGAGAAGGGTAAGAAGAGTTGCAATATTTACAAACATCCCTTTTTATTAAGAAAATAAAAACCTTCCTACACCCCCTAACAGACCTCCACTTATGTCTCATAAGCCAGAACTGTGTCACATGGCCATAATTATTGCAGGGCAGGCAGGGAAAGTATTTAGTTTCCCCTGTCTCGGGGAAAGAGGAGGATTGGGAATAGGTGTTGGGTTAGGCTTCAGCACTGCCTGCCACAGGAGGCTTTAGGAAACGGGCATGAGAAAACTCATGACTTCGTGACTGAAAAATTTATCACTTAGCAAAAATTCATTCATTCAATCATCCATACATATAACACCCATTGCACAGGTGAAGAAACTGAGGCAGAGGGTTTATATTCACACGAGGAGCCTGAAATAAGCCTGGTGTGAGAGAGAAATTGCTTCTAACACCAACTGTGGCTCAGATATGAGAGGTTCCATGCATTTTCCCCTAAGTCCCAGTTTTAGTGTGGGCTCTTCATTGTGTCTGGAAGGCACTGAGGAGGGTGGGAAGCCCTTCTCTGGTCCCCAAGCAGGAGGGGTCACTAAAGGAGGCCTTGCGCCTCGCTGGTGGAGGCGGAACAGCCTACCCTTCTCTCTTGGCCTGCCTCCCGCTTTCCCCACCAATCCCTGCTGGGGGGCCTTCCCTTCTGTTCCTGGGAGGAGCGTGTGTTGATGTCTGGCTCATGTGCCTGTCTGCAGCCCCCTTGCCCGCAGCTTCCAGCCTCCTGCCTCCTTCTGACCTGCCCTTTCCTATTCCAGGTCCCCCAGATCTACTGGGAGCTGTCCACCAAGCGGGTCCTTCTGATGGAGTTTGTGGACGGCGGGCAGGTCAACGACAGAGACTACATGGAGAGGAACAAGATTGACGTTAATGAGGTAAGGTCGAGGGCACTTGGCTGCTGGCGCGGGATGGGGCGGGGCTGCCTAGCAAGGGCAGGTGTGTCTGGGTGAGGTCTCACGGTCTTGAAGTGGGGCCTGTTGTCTGAAGAATTATAACATCTCTGAGCACAAAGCAGCCTTACAGGTCCTCTATGGCAGCTCTCTGCCCATCTCCTAGAAATGGGGTTGGCAGCAGGCAGTGGGGTGGGGCACGTGCTGAGCCCCACCTGCCCCCACCCACAGCAGCTCCTGCCTGGACAGGGGATTACCATCTGTCTTCTTGTGCCATCTGAGCCCCACAGTGCAGAGAAACTGAAGAACAATGGTGCAAATCCATGGGACTTAATCCTCTGCCCTTTGGGCCCTGGACGCACCTCCTCCCTCTTCCTGCCCTCCCCAGATCTCCAGGTACCAGGCCAAAAGGGCGCGGCAGTAGCCAGCTAGTGGCTTGGAGCGAAAAAAAGAGGGGCTTCTGTCTCCTGCCTGCCACCTGATTGGCCTCAGGGAAGGCTGACCGGTGGGCTGGGGCCTGTACCCCATTTTCTTCTTCTTGGTCACCATGGGGTCCCACAGGTAGGGATGAGGTTGTCTTTTTTCCACCAGCATTCATCATTTTTTAGTCCTACTGTGTGCTAGGTGTGAGGGTTCAGAGAGGAACTAGACACAATTCCCTTTGTCAGGGAGTTCCCAGCCTAGCACTGGAGTCAGGCACACAACTCTATCCTTGTAGCCATCTCTCAGGCAACGCAGCGAGGGGTGAGCCAGTCCCCAGGGAGCCACAAAGAAGAAGTGCTCACCTCTGCCCCAGGCCGGCTTCCCCAGCAGGATGAGCGGGAATTTGCCAGAGATATGTGTGTGTGTGTGTGTGTGTGTGTGTCGGGGTGGAGGATTTGGGGGTGCAGAGGTGGTCCTGCAAGGAAGTGTTAAGGAGTGGTGAGGTTTTGCAGGGCTGCAGGCAGATGGTGAAGGCCTTGGGCATGACCCCGAGGTACTGGGGAGTCACTGAAGGGTGAGTAGTGCAGTGACATGACCCCTCTGGCTGGTGGGAGGAAGGAAGGAAAGGGACCAGACCCAGTAGAAGCGAATGCTCTTGGCTACTCCCCCTCAGGCAGCACACGACGATGAGCCTGTGGTCCCAGTGGTGGCCCACACTTTGGCTGGGTGGTCCCAGTGGAGGAAAAAGCCACACTTTGGCTCAGCAGACGAGCCAGTGGGAGCTGAAGGAGTGTGCAGATTGTGAGCCCAGGCCTTGGGTGCCTGTGTGGCCTCTGCAATGTGGACGATGATAGCCTTACCTCTAAAAACGTTGGGAGGACCTCAAGAGTTAGTGCACAACAGTGCTTAGAACAGTGCCTGGTGTATGCTGAGCACTCCAAAATGGCAGCAGGACTGTTGTTTCCACTCTTTTCTTTGGGCTCTGGCCCTTCCTTCCTCCTCCTTTATCTCCTTTGACGGTGAATGTTTGCTGAATGCCTGACTCCCTGTGCCAGGCCGTTTTCTCCATGATAAACTCAGGAGGGAGGTCTTATTGTTTCCATTTTGCAGATGAGGAATCAGAGATTCAGAGAAGGAAGGTAACTTTCCCAAGGTCACACAGCTAGTAGAGCTAGGATGGAAACCCAAGTCTCTCTGACTCCAGTACTCCTCTTAGTTCATAAAAGGAGGGCCTGCACCAGAGGGTATGGAGCTGCTGCCAGGAGCCTGTTTAGCCACAGCTGGCCTTGGGTCCTGGGGACAGCTGTTGTCCCCTGACTTAGGGAACAGTGCTCCCAGAACCCTTCAGGGGCCTCTGGATGGGTGGGGAGGCTGATGGGCCTCTCTGCTCCCTACCCTGCTTCACCCAGGGCAGCTCTGCCATCACCTGAGTTGCCTATTGGGCTTTTTGGGAAGAGATCTGCTGCTTGGGGGCTGGGGGCAGGGGGAGGATGAGAAAACTACTGTTCCAATTCAGGGGAAGCTCAGAGAGATAGCAAATGTCTCTCCCGAGGTCGCCTGACAGTAGCACAACTTGGGGCTTCTGACTCTGCTTCCCTCACTGTTGGCTAGAGGGTGCTGGGCAGAGCTTCCTGCAGAGAAGGGAGTGGTAAGACCTGCTTGCCCATCTCTTCCTCTGTTGGTTGGGGTGGGGGTATGTCCCCGCATCTAACCAGGGATCCTTTGTCCTTTGTCCACCAGGACTCTTGAGTACAGAGTCTTTGGTGCCAGTGAGGAGGGGAAGGGGAGGTCACTTCTTGTTTATCCTGAGCAGTCTTAAAGGGGAGCAGGGTCTCTCTGCCTGCTGATCAGGAAAGACTCCAGGGGCCTCAGGTTACTGGCGTTTAGTTACTGCCAGCTGCGGTGGGCTTTTCATGCCAGCAGCACCCCTAAATTCATTAATCTCTTCTGATCCAGTGAACCCAGGGCTGTAATGGCGTTTAATCAGGCAGCTTTGATTTTCAAAGACAAATGCAGACAGAGATGTGCTCTGGTGTAGTTGCTTGCTCTTGGCGGAGTGAGGTACCTGGGAGGAGGCTGGAGGTGGCTGGTGGGAGCTGGGGCTGGGTGATGCCCTCTGAGGGCCTGGGCTCATCTGCTTCTGCTTCCAGCCCTCTTGAATCAGCTTTGCAGATAAGGCCAGTGTTCTGTGCAGAGCAGACCCTTGGTGGACATCCTATGAATTAGCGAACAAACTAAGCCAGTCTCATGCCCTGGATTGGCCTCTATGAGGCAGGGCTGGGGTAGAGTGTTGGTTTTTGTTTCTGTGGACATACAGAGTCGGACAGGCTGATATCAGAGTAGTTTGGGAAAAACAATAGCAAAAATTATTATAAGCAACTTATATGTACCAAGCATGTGACAAATATAATCTCTACTCCTTACAGATGTCCTCCAAGGATATATTGTTAACCCCAATTATAGATGAGAAAGGTGAAGCTCAGAGAGGTTAAACAATTTGCCCAACATCACACCGCTAGCAGGGGCAGAGTCAGGAGTCAAACCCAGGTCTGCGTGACTTCAAAGTCCTCGCACCTCCACCTTCTCTGTCTCCCTCCCAGGAATATGCATGGGGCTGCAGTGGATCCTGGGGCCACCTGGTTGACAGCCACGCCAGTAACTCCTCGAAGAAGGAGTTGGAATACTGACAGAAGTTTTGCCCAGCTCCCAGGGCACCATCTAAATGCAGCCCTTCACTCTCTAGCTTACATCAAGTTCATGTTACAGACGTTCCATTTTCTAGAGATGCTGTGAGGGCTAGATGTGTCCTCCTAGCACAGCTCCTGGCATGTGGCTAGAACCCTGAACTGGTAGCTAGTTGATGGTTGTTGCTGTTTTCATTATTATTATCATCACTGGGCCCTGCTCTTTCCTCCGTTACCTCCTTTGACCATTAACGTTTACTGACTACCGGACTCTGGGTGCCAGGCCCGATCTGCATTACAAACTTAGGAGGGAGGTCTTGTCTCCATTTTGCAGATGAAAAATCAGAGACTCAGAGAGGGAAGGTAACTTACTTGAGGTCCCAGACCTTCATGGTACACCTCAGTGAGTTTTCATATGGCTATACCGTGTACTCACCAGCCAGATAAAGGGACAAACCATTTCTAGCCCCCTGGCAGGCCCCCTCCTGCCCCCTCCCGGTTGATACCCTCACCCCCACCAGAGCTCCCACTATTCTGACCTCTGTCGCCATAGATCACCTTCTCCCTTACTGAATTTCATGTCAATGGCATCATATCATATAGTAATTTAGGCCTGGCATCTTTGTCCTCAATTGGCTGTGGGTCTTTTCTGGAAGTTCTGTTCTCTTCCATTGGTCTGTTGGTCTGTCCTTGCAATAATAACCATACTGTCTTAATTCCTTATTTCCTTAATCCCCTGCCCCTGGCTTCTAGGGTTTGCATGACCTGGGAGCCTCCTTGGTAGTGTTCTGAGATGATGTCATTAAATACTTCCACAGGAACCTCAGGCTGGGCAGTGGGCGCTGGGACACGTGCTCTACTGTGCCGTTGCTGACCATTGGTGATGTTGGGAGACTAGGGACAGGCCCTACTGTGCAGAAATTAACCTATTATGGCTCTTACCAACCAACCTCAAAGCCACAGGCCTCATGGAAGACTAGTGGGTGTGTGTGTGTGTGTGTGTGTGTGTGTGTGTGTGTGTGTGTGTGTGTGTGTGTGTGTGTAGCATGAAAGACTCCATGTGACTGAAAGTTTCTAAAAAAATTCTGAGATTCTAAAACCTGTCTAGGACTGTGGGACTGAGTGGGCCTGTCCCTGGAGTGATTCTCCCTCCTGAGGACAGCCTGACTGTGAGTGTTGCTTGGGGAGGGAAATACAGGGGACAGATAGGAGTGACAAGGGGCAAAGATCTCACCCCAGATCCTGGGGGAAAGGATAGTTAGTGGCATCTTGGCTGCTACAAGTTGTTGACTCAGCTGGAAGATGGGGCTCAGCAGGAAGTGGCTCTAGAAGGAATTGTTCTCAAGGGTGGGGAGGGCTCTAGACGCCTCCAAACACTTGTTAGTCATCCCCACTCCACTCTGAAGAGGCCTCCTCACCCTGCAGTGTCCCAGCCCAGTTGGGCTAGTATGTGAGGACCTGAAGACCAGTCCAAGTGGCCAGTTCCCCAGAGACTCAGGTAGGGAAACACCAGTTTAGGAGACAAGAGACCTGGGTTCGAGCTCCATCTCTGCCAGTGGCCTGCTGTGTGCCCTTGGACACATCACTCCCCTCCTCTGGACCTCAGTTTTCTTACTGAAGGCGTTGGGTTAGCAGGACTCTAAGGGTCTGTCCTGCTTGGATACTTTACAGAACAGCGACTCTTGGCCTGCTTGGAGATAAGACTTGAATGCAGATTCCTGGGCCCCACCCCAAACTTACTTATCAGAATCTGGGGTGGGAAGGGTTGCAAGAATCTGCATTTTAACAAACTCTCCAGGTGGTTCAGGCACTCACTGGAGTTCAGGAACCACCTGCCACAAGACCAGGGGGTCCCTGGCTGCCCCAGGTGAGCCCGCAAGCCTCACCTCCACTGTTTTGCACGTCCAGGCCCTGCCTAGGTGTGTTGTCTGGCCAGGGAGCGTGGAGCCTGGGGAGCCAGCAGCCTGCAGGGGCCCTCGTTTGTCTGTGCTCTGAGCCCAGAAGCAGCATATTATTGAGGGCCTGACCCGGTGATCATATTTGCCAGTCACTTTAAGAGCTGGTGACAGTGACTGTCATTGATTTCATTAAGAATAAAGGTCGTGCAGGAGCGCGCTTTCCTGGGCTGAACGGAGGCTCCTTAAGCCACAGGACGACTATTGATTGCAGGACCTTTATCGAAGGTTAATTGGATTTCAGTGAGTGTGTGTTTAAGACCCCACATGGGCTGAGGCCCAATTGAATTTGTGTGAAATTAGCTGGGAGAAAGGTGACAAAGTCAGGAGCTGGGGCTGGGTGAGACAGGGACTGGAGGCCTGGTGGGCAACGTCCGCAGTCTGTGAAGGACGGGTTGGGTGCAGGGATGGCGGGCTCGCGAGAGACGCCAGCCTGTCTATCCCGGGGGCCCGGGAGTCTGCTGGGGAAAGAAGGCCGGGTGCTCCGCAGCGGTCATTATGTGGACTTTGACCGGGTCCTCTGTCCCCATGATGGCCCTCTGGTCTGTGGTGTGGCTTGTAGAGCCTGTCTTCTTACCACTCCAGAGAGTAAATCTTGTCTTCCATAAGGATCTGAAGGGAATCTGGAGGTTTAGTTCCTCCTTTGGACTCCCATCCCATGTATCAGAGGTGCCAGGGCCCGAGTTGCTGGCCTCTCTAGGCTCCGAGACAGCAGACTTCAAGTTCCCCCACTGTCAGCTTAGGGTGCCCTGTCGTCTAGCCTGCTGAGCCATTTGTCAGTAGCTGTCTGCTCCCCTCTGGCAGACACAGCCTGGCTAATCTCTTTGTGTGCTGTTTTTGGCCATTCTACTCTCTGTTGCAGTGGGGTCTCGGCCTTATCTGTTGCTTTTAGAGTCATTTTAGCGGGGCCGGTGAGGGAATGCAGTCAGTGCCTGGGTTCCATCTGCTCTGTGTAGCCAGCCGCCCTTGCCATGTTTCTTCTTTCCAGTCGTTTTTCTCTTCTGTGTCACTGGAGAAGCAGTGAAAGCATCTCAAACGTGTCTTTCAACAGACGTTTCTTGAGCACCTACTAGGTGCAGGCCCCTCGTGTCAGTGCCATAGGAGAGGTGTGGACAGAGCGTGGGACAAGTGGGCTGCGTGTATGATGGGAGGGGCAGAGGGTTCAAAGTCGGGCCACCTAGGGTTGTGTGTCACTCTGCCATTTATTGGCCAGGTACCCTTGGGTAAGTTACTTAAACTCCGAGTCTGAGTTTCCTCATCTGTACAGTTGGAGTGATAACAATACTTCCTTCACAGGGTCGTTGTGTGGCTTTGCAGGCTGTGAAGTTCTGTTAAAAACAAAAAAAGTCATTTATAATTCATGAGGTTATTAGTCACAGAGGCATGTCTTGCTCCACGGAATCTCCAAGAATCTTCTTGCTCCTCTCCTGTCCACCTCCCTCTGTTGTCCATGAGTATGTAGACTCAGGGGTGATCAGTGGTCATTGACTGAGCAGATGGGGACCCCTTTCCTGTCTCTAAAGCCATGCTGCCCGCGTGTTTCCTCTTGTCTCCCGACACCAGCCTGGATTGTGCAGGACATTTGCTTTGTGCTCAGATCATCCCCCACTTGGCGGGTCACTCTGGTTCGGTGGTGGGAGGTGCTCAGAAGACTAGGGAAGAGAAGTCAGAGAGGCACAGAGCCCCCCGGTTACTGAAATCACTAGAATGAAAACACCTCCTCCTATCGTCCACCCTCCGTAACTTCTCACACCAGATCTTGAGAAGCTTGGGGACGTTGGAGGGGTCCAGGTGCACAGATGGGTTCCTGGAGACTTATGTCCCCAACAGCAGGTGTGTCAGGAGTGGGCAACAGCGTCACTTTGGAGTTGGCCTTCCTGGCTTCTGCTGCTGGCTCTGCTGCTTGCGAGCTGGGCCGCCTTGGTGGAGCTCATCACCCTCGGGAAGGCCCAGGTTCCTGCTGTAAAGTGGATACAAGAGAGTATCAGGGACTTCCCTGGCGGTCCAGTGGTTAAGATTCCACGCTTCCACTGCAGGGGGCACGGATTGGATCCCTGGTTGGGAAACTAAGATCCCGCATGCTGTGTGGTGTGGCCAAAAAAAAAAAAAAAAAAGTATTGGATTGTTTGATGATTGAAACATGAAGCAGCTGGTGCAGTGCCCACAGGCCATGCTCTCAACACAGGCTGTTTTGCTGCAATACTAACCCCCAACTCCCTCCGTGGTGCTGTCAGTAAAATATTGGCCAGAAGAAGGGGGAAATGTAGGGGAGAAACCCTTTGCTCATTTCCTTTATCCTGACCCAGGTAAGGTGGGCGGATGTGGACGTATTTCTTTGGAGCGAGTTGCTGCCCGAGGCAGGGATGTCAGAGGTCATCATGTGTGTCTCCCAGTAGTCATGGCCCCTGGGATCCACTCCCTGCCACTCTGGTAGCCGTGACCCTTTGAGCCTCACTGGCCAGGACACCTGAGGAGCCCTCATTGGCCTGTGGATACCCCAGGCCCTGGCTCTCAGATGCTGTCCCGCTTCAAGCTGAGTCTAGAGAAGCTTTCACCAAGCCCCTAGAGGCTCCGAGATTAGAGAAACTCCCCCAGCTTCTTGTAATTAACCTGGCTCCTCTTCTTTCGTCCTCATTACTGCTCCCAACACCACGTGTGGCTGAAGAAGTTCCCACTGCCTTCACACTCAGGGACTTCAACTCAGTGCTCGCTGATCCAAGATTGACCCGCTCCGTGAATGGCCAGCAGCGAGGGACCTGAGGCTATACATCCCAGGGGTGGTTCCCGGGGGTGGGGTGGGTTGGAGAGTAAAACGCTCTAGGCAGTGGTCTGGTCTGGTCCTTGGGGCTGTGGTTCTGCCTCTAGAAGCCTGGGCGGACACCAGGGGAGGGGCAAAGAGAGCTTGAATTATTCACCTCCTTATACTTAATATCGGGCTACTTGTGTGATTATTAATATCCTGCAACACCATCCTCCTGTTTCTTTCAGAGATCTTGACCTTGCTTCCTTGACACCCCCCAAGAACATAAATAGAGTTTCCCTTGGGGGTGGGAATAAATCCATCCATGCAATTATAGAATAATTAAAGTACTTTCAGCCAATTCAAGTTTTGAGAAGAATCCAAAAATAACTCTTTGGTTTAAACATTATTTACTAAATTAATTAATTACTCAGACTTTTGATAGATTCCTGGGTTTCCCCTGCCATTGCGTGATTACAGAAATCACTTACGTGAGCGGCACATTCATTTTACATGGGACAATTAAAGACTTGTCACTGATTTTTTTCTGAAAAGAGCTGTAGTATGGCTTTAGTTAACAGTGTATTTTGGGTTAGACAAACAGCTCTGGATTTCCCACTGCGACTCTTTTCTCCACACGGAATGCTTTCTTGGTTGCCGTGGGGACCTGCAGAGGTTTTTGGTGCAGCTCCTGCCACCAGGAAGGAGCTTCCCAGTGAGTGGAGAGGCAGGAGGGGCTGGTGATTGAGAGCTTGTTCCCTGGAGCCAGGCCACCTGGGTTTGGATCCCGGTTTCACTAACTGCTGGCCAGGTGACCAAGCTTCCTCCTCTTTTTGTATCTCGCTTCCCTCACCTGTCTACTGCAGAGGTGGCTGTGAGTCCATGTAACGTACCTGGAATGGTGCATGGCACAGAGCGTTAGCTGTTACTATTCTGAAAAGGTGGGATTCCTTTCTTTATGCAGATGCTGCCGTTAACAGGGCAAGGGGCAGCCTTAGAGGAACTGAACCGACATTTCTCCAAAGAAGGTATACAGATGTCCAAGGGGCACATGAAAAGGTGCTCAACATCACTAATTGTCAGGGAAATACAAATAAAAACCACAATGAGAGATCACCTCACACCTGTTAGAATGGCTGTCATCAAGAGGACAAGAGATAACAGTGTTGGTGAGGGTGTGGAGAAAAGGAAGCCCCCGTGCACTGTTGGTGGGAATGTAAATTGATACAGCCACCATGGAGAACAGTATGGAGGTTCCTTAAAACACTGAAAATAGGGCTTCCCTGGTGGCGCAGTGGTTGAGAGTCCGCCTGCCGATGCAGGGGACACGGGTTCGTGCCCCGGTCCGGGAAGATCCCATGTGCCGCGGAGTGGCTGGGCCCGTGAGCCATGGCCGCTGAGCCTGCATGTCCGGAGCCTGTGCTCCGCAACGGGAGAGGCCACAGCAGTGAGAGGCCCGCATACCGCCAAAAAAAAAAAGACAAAAAAACCCCAAAAAAACCCACTGAAAATAGACCTACCATATGATCCAGCATTTCCACTTCTGGGTTATATGTCTGAAGGAAACGAAATCAATATTAAAAGGATACCTGAACTCCCATATTCATTGCAGCCTTATTTACAATTGTCTGTTCTTGAGGAGGAGCCATAGCTAAGTATATGGAAGGGGTGGAGAGAGGGCTTTGTTCCCAGTGATGGCCTTAGGTTTCTCCTGGGACTCTCAGTGCCTCTGTGAGTAGGAGGGGGCTGGCTGCCTTTCTCTGGGCATATTGGTTCTCAGAGACTATGTACTGCAACTCTGATAGATGTTAAGAAAAATTACCTAAAATTCAGAAAATGGAGTGTGCGGTTTGTCCTTTCAAAGTCACTCTCGGGCATTGTTCAAGCAGCCTACCTGAGGAGTTTTTCATATCTAAGGGAATGTACTTTTGTTTGACTTTGCTACTGACAATTAATTAAGGGCTCAGACTGAAGTCGTATGTCAACCTGTGGATCTTATCCAGCAGAGATGCAAATAATTTCTCCCTCCTAGAAAAGATAACCCGGAAGGTTATGATTTCCTTATTGCCCAGTAGGGCAATAACCAGTTTTGTATCTAATCCCAGAATCTTAGTCTCTTATTCCTGTTTAAACACCCATAAATACCCAGTCCCTCAAAATTCTCTTTGAACCAGACCTACTTTCTTACTTGCTCCTTTACTGATGAGTTACACAATGTTTGACATGTGTTCATTCTATATTTGTGTGAAAGTCAAGTTTTTAACTTTTCGAAAATTACTCTTTGATGGTGACAGTGGGTATATTTTTTTTCCAGGTTTAAAGCAAGCTACCACATGACAGAAAACAAACAAGCACGTTTGTGTCGTAGAGTGTAGCGGATAACGTGCCTTCCCACAAGCAATCGCATTTTGACCTTGAATCTCGAGGTAGCTCTGTGAGGAAATAGAGCAGATGGGGCTAGGCTCACCGAACAGCTCAGGGAACTTAGACTCAGATTGAGATGGGAGGTGATTTGTCCCCCAGGTAACCCATGCCCACAGTGGCAGTGCCAACAGGGCCCCAGAGTGAAGCCAGTGACATAGGCTGGTCCTCCCTCCTGTTTCTGCCTTCCACACCTGCCTATCCTGGTGAGATCTGGCTAAAATGAACATCAGGAACAGCCCGTAAAGGGAAAGACACCCAGGTAGGGGCCGCTGGAAGGGGAGGACTGCTCTGGTGGCTTTGCCTGCGTGTATATGGGCCGCACTTGGCAGCCTCTTCTCCTCCTCCTGTAGCAGCCGCTCGCTCCTCATGGGCCAAGGCTCCCCCAGCCTGAGTCCCCAGAGCCCTAGGGGCCACCTTTCAGTGTAGTAACAGGGGGCCCGCAGTGACTAGCAATATTTCAGGAAGCTTAAGGGAGGTCATACATCTCCCCATGACAGGTCTGCCCAGACTAAATGAAATATCATGTCTCTGCTTTTGGCTGGAATTCTGTCAGCTCTGTCTGGCTGCCCTGCTTATCTTGGGCTGATCAGGAGCCCTGATCGGACCTTATAGGCATCCTTGACAAATAAAAATGAATTATTACTTAATAAATGCAATTGGTTTGGCAAATATGGCCTTTTAGAGCTCGTCTCCGGAGAGCTCCAAAGAGCCTAACAGAAGGGGTTCTCAGTGGTCCCGAGGTGGGGACCTGCTGGCTCATCCAGGACCCCCTCTCCCAGGAAACAGAAAATGGTGGCCCTGGGGCACCCAACATCTCAGCCTAAGTCTGGGAACATGACACGGGGTAAAGTTCTGTTCCTGATGCCCACAGACACTGAGTACTGGGTATTGCTTTCCTCCAAGAAAAATGTCAGGAGCGTGTGATAGCAGGGCACAGGGCGACAGTCTAAGTGTCAAGAGTTTAGATGGCCTCTTTAACCCTGATTTCATCATTTCTTAGAAAGGTACAATGAAACCTAGTCTGCCACCCTCCCAGGAGCATTATGAGGAATCAGGGGCACCTAGGAGAGGTTCCTAGGTCCCGAGCACCATGATACTCTCATTGACCTGACAGTGGCCCGTGAGAGGGGCACTATTATTATTTCCATTTTGCTGAAGTTGAGAGTATGACTAACTTCTTTAAGGTCACAAAGTTCAATTGAAAAGTGCAGAAGTCGGTGTGAGCCAGTATAGAATAGTGGTTACTGGAAGGCTGTGGGTCACACCTGGTTTGAATTCTGTCTCCACCTCTTTCCAGCCAGGTAGCTCTGGGTACATTAAACCTCGACGAGTCTCAGTTCCTAATCTGCAAAATGGGGATCATGATTGTACTTACTTTTAGGGCTTTTAATAAGGATGACAACTACTGTTACTAAAGTAGACTTATTCTTAATGATTTAATTGGAGGCCAATTATCATTGATTGGGATTCAGAGGAGACTAATGGGGTTCGGATAAGCATCAGAGGCCGGAACCTCAGCATCCCAGAAAAACATGGAGAGTCAAGGGTCTCATTCATGTTGAAGGCAGAGTCCTATACTCACATGTTTGGCCTGTTACAGGCAAGGGGATGAATAATAGAACCAGTCTATGATATGTAACTTAGACCTCAATGAAGCTGTTTAACAAAATAGAGCCAGTTCTGCTATCATACAGGAGCTTATGATAGCGGGCTAGATGGTTGTTAATCAAATAATAATACAAAGAGTGTGCTAGCGGTAGAAAAGTGTGAGGGTGTATGGCAGGAGAACATCATTTAGTCTAGGAGGTCAGGGAAGGCTTCCCCAGGGAGGTGATGCTCAGTGGGGTGGGAAGGAAGAGAGGAGTGAAACAGCTGAAGGGGAGATGAAGCAATGTTCCTGGAATATCATGTGCAAAGGCCCTGAGGTAGGAAGGCACAGAGATTATTAGAGAAGAGGAAGAGAGCAAATATGGCTGGAATGTCAGTGTGGTACAAGATGAGACCAGGGAGGGAGGCTGGGCCTGGTTGTACAGGACTTTGTAAACCAAGGAAAGGAGTCTTTATCTTAAGACCCTAATCCTATGTTCCCCATCCCACGGGCCCCAGCTCCTCTCCTCTAGCTGGGATATGTTTGTTAGTGAACATGGGGTCCAGCCGAGGCTGAGGGATGCCAAGGGCAGTGTGTGTCCTAGGGCGCCAGCTTCCTGGGTTAAGCATCTCTTTGTCCTGTGGAAACCCATCAGCAGACCATCTGTGGGTCCGGGTCTGGCTCTGTTCAGCAGCTGTTCCCTAGCTGGGAAGAGGCTTTTAGCTTTAATGAAAAGGGAGTCGAGATAAGGAGGCTGCCTCGGCAGGGAGAGCAGCAGTGACAGGATGATTTAAATGGCCTCTCCAGTGTCATTTCTTCTGTGCAGACATCATAAATCAGATTAGCATTGGGCTGTGGCAGGGAGGGGAGTAGGGAAAGGGGCTGAAGGGAGAGGGGAGAAGGGCTTGTGATTCTGGGTACTCCTGGGACTGGCCTGGAGCTGCTGAGGCAGCCCCAGAGGGTAATGGGGGTCATCTATCCCTGGTCCTCAGCCCCCTGACCTTGTTCTTTGGAGAAGGGGCAGGTAGAGTGATCCCTACCCCCACCCAGCTTTCCAACCCATATTCAGCTTTGGGGGTAACAAGGAAGAGGGACTGAGAGAAGAGAAAAACCAGGGCAGATTGGAGGGGCAGGTGTGGGAGGTGGGTGTTACAGTCTTCAGAAAACCTAGAAGCAGTGGTTCTCCTACGTTGCCATCATTAAAATCACCTTGGGCACTTAAAGATAGTACTGATGCCTGGGTACCACCCCTAACATTTCTGAGTTCCAGCTGAATCTCATGTGCAGCTGAAGTTAGGAAAAGCTGGGTGAGCGTTGAGCTTCTATCAAGAACGGTGCAATCTCAAGCCATCCCTTCCACCGTGACTGCTCAGGCCTTCCTCTTGAGAGTGGCCAGATTGAGGGGCCAGCGGAGAAATCTCTGAGGCACGTGATAATGAGGTGCAACTCCCACCCACCTCCCTTCTCTTTCAGATCTCACGCCACCTGGGCAAGATGTACAGTGAGATGATCTTTGTCAACGGCTTCGTGCACTGTGACCCTCACCCAGGCAATGTGCTGGTGCGGAAGTGCCCGGGCACAGGAAAGGTGGAGATCGTCCTCTTGGACCATGGGCTTTACCAGGTAGGAGCGCCCTTTCCCCCCAGGGTCTGGTCCTGCTTGGGCTCAGAGCCCGCTGAACTCCCCTACTGGCCACAGAAATGGGAAGCAGATAGCAAGGTAGCTGAAGAGGGCCCAGCCCTACCCCTAGAGCTGTTATCTTGTGGAAGTCAAGGTCAGAGGAGCTCTCCAAGCTCTCCGAGCCTCAGCTTCCTCCTAATAGAGTGAGAGTGATAACACCTCCTTTAGAGGCACCTGTGAGGGGTAGATGAGATTGTGCCTGGATGTGTGAATGGGCTTTCTCAGCTGCAAAAAAAAAAACCTTTTTCCCAGGGAAGCTCAGGCCAGCCAGACCCTGGGAGGTGAGCTGCCCTTACATGAGCTGGACTTCAAGGGGAAGGGTAACTCAGCCCCAGTGAGGAGGTCATATGTCATGGGAAAGGGCGCAGGAAACTGATAGGGGTTGGATGGTCCTGACTGTCCTCTGGAACTTGGGACACAGAGCCGGTTCCAGTGAGCCACGTGTTCCTGCCTAGAAGCTGACAAGTTCAGTGTCAATCCCAGGACCCAGGTCCTGGCTTGATTCCATGAGGCAGGTGGTCCTGGGGAGGTTTCCCTGGTGGTCTCCTGCTTCTCGCCTCAGAGCCCTGATCCCACATCCCCAAATCTGGGCTTCCTTTGAAAGGCTCAGGGGTGTTGGGCATGTTAGTTTAAGTTAGACACAGCCCCCAAGTGAATGATGGCCCAGACACAACAGATGTCTAATTGCCTGCTCACACACCAGTCTGGGGTGCGTGGAGGAGCCTGCAAGCAGGGGCTGACCGAGGCTGTTGCTCCCAGGTCTCCTTGGGGGTCTCGCCGCCCACCAGCAGCAGGGGTAAGGGCTCAGAGGAGCATGCATGGGGAAGTTTTCATGGACCAGGCCTGCAAGTGGAGCTTCTGCCACATTCCATTGGTCAGAGCTCAGGCAGAGGGCTACATCTAACTAGGAGGAAGGCGGGGATCTTAGACGTGGGAAGAAGAGGGGAATATAGATTTTGGTGGGCTGTTGGTAGCCTCTGCCACTCAGGACCAAGGCTGGCCAAATAGTGGCTTTGTACCTGGACCTTCAAGGATGGCTGACTGTGGGAGAGGAGCAGACGTTGTGCAGGAACCATGGTTTCCCTCCACTCCCCTTTGCAGTGGTCACACCAGCCAGGGACTAGGTCTTTCATGGGGAGAGGGGGCCCAGGTCGTGCCATGCTGCCCCCGCTGTAGGTGCTCACGGAAGAATTCCGCCTGGATTACTGCCACCTCTGGCAGTCGCTGATCTGGACCGACATGAAGAGTGTGAAGAAGTACAGCCAGCGCCTGGGAGCCGGGGACCTCTACCCCTTGTTCACCTGCATGCTGACAGCCCGGTCGTGGGACTCAGTCAACAGGGGCATTGGCCAAACTCCAGTCACCGCCACTGAGGTGGGTGCCCCCCCGCCCGCCCCGGTCCTGCCCTGTCCCGGATGCAAGGGGCAGGGCCAGGCGTGGCGTTTGGAGCCCTGCCAACCCAGGGTCTGGGGTTCTATACTGGTGGTGCTGTGGGGATGGAGTAGGGGCAGAATTAGAGAGGTACTGGTTGAGGAGGAGGGAGGGAGGGAGAAAGAGTGTGCCTGGATGGACGGAGGGAAAGGGGACGCTGTCCCACTGTGTCCCTCCT
Source organism: Delphinus delphis (assembly GCF_949987515.2). NCBI lineage: Eukaryota > Metazoa > Chordata > Mammalia > Artiodactyla > Delphinidae > Delphinus > Delphinus delphis. Next base: position 25,504,943 of record NC_082684.1, on the reverse strand, counting down.
GGCCTTATCAACCTGGAATATAAGTAGGTCACGTTAACCGTATAATCCAGGCTCTGTGACTTTCACTACAACCTGCTGTCATAAGATTTCAGGCTTCCACCAAGTTCTCCCCCAGGACTTCTGGGAATCCCCAGGGACTGTCTGGTGAATAAGTCTGGCGCCACCCGCTGTCTCCTGCTGGGCACCATCTCCCATCATGGGGTTGCTCTAGGGCACCCTCCTGGGCAGGGGGCTTCACTCCTCATGCCGTACTCAAGGGCTGCTTGTCCCTTCATTCCTATGGAGTTTTTAGTGAAACAGCTCTTTTGGTCTTTTTGTTTGTAGCTCATTCCTCCATTGGATCGGGAGTCTGGGCTGAGACCGATCCTAGGAACACCTTCTCCCTGTACTTGTACTCACCTCTGCCCCTCCAGTAGGGGCTTAGCGGGTAGCTCATTCTTCCTGGCTCAGGGTGAGCTCCCTCCCGGGCTCCTTAATCCCTCAAGGAATTGCCTTCTGTCTTCCCGGTCTGTCAGTTTGCAGACCTTTGCAGACTTGCCCGTGTCCATGTGGGGAGGGGCTTACGCTCACCACAAGGGACAGGGTCCTGCTTGTGCAGTCGAAAGACCTGGGCTCTGGTTCCAGCGCCTGCTTCTGGTGGCATGACCTTGGATGGTTCTGGTCACCTCTCTGAGCCTCAGAGTCCTCCCTTGCGAGCTGCCTTGTGGTGGGGGCTTTAGGAATGGCTGGGTCCAGAGTCAGCAGCGATGTCAGCAAACCACCAACCGCCTCTTGCCATCTCTTGGCTCTACTTTCCTCCAAGTTGACGTCGTTCCCCAGCAAACTTGGTGGCAAAGGTGACCACCAGTCACCCCAGGCTTACACAGCTTTCAGCTCATCATCTCAGAAGAAGAAAAACAATCTCCTTCGTTTGTTGGATAGGGATGATAGTTTCTGCTTTATTGATAACGCATGTAAAATGCCTCCTCATAGTTTCTGAAATTTGTTCGCTGAATAAACATTTGTTTTTGCTGGACCCTGGACTATGGATCCAGTGACGAACAGACAGACAGGACTTCCATGTAATTTGCACTTGTAGAGGAAGACAGACAGTAAACAAGTGAATAAACAGGTAAATGGAATAAGTGCAGGTTAGAGGTGCTGGGGGGAGGGGCGGGCGGGAAATAAGCAGGGTGCCGTGATGATGGGTGATGGGGGGATGCTGTAGAGGAGATCTCGCTGGGGAGTTGACATGTAAGCTGAGGCCCGAAGGACAAGAAAGGCACCAGCCACGGGAAGAGCTTGGAGAAAGCACTCCAGGCAGAGGGCACGTGATGCATTAAGGGGGCAGGGTTGCGTGGTCTGGACTGTGTGAGGAGGATGGTGGACTGAGAAGCGTCTGGAGGCCTGAGCTGGGAGAGCATCACACAGGGAGAATTTCAGATTCATTCTCAGGACAAAGCAGAGGCTTTGACAGGTTTTGAGCAGGAGAAGCATGTGCTCAGACTCGCTATGTTAAGTATTTCTCTGGAGCGGGGCAAGATGAACAGGTGGAAAGATGACGGGGCTCAGACTCTGCTAATGGAGGTGGAGAGAAGCAGGTGGGGCCAAGGTGTATTCCGGACATAAGAGTGAGAGGCCTTTCTGTCGGCTTGGACGTGAGGGGAGGAAAAGGGGAGAGTCAGAGTTGCATCGTAGCTTTTTGAGGTGAGTTATGGGGTGGAGGGGCACCACTTCCTGACCTAGGAAGACTTGGGGAAGGACATGTTTGGGGTGGGAGGGTCAGTAGTTCTCCTGAGCGTCCAGATAGCGGTGTCGTGGGCAGTTAAGCCTGGTGCTCAGAGATCCAGCCTCGAGACGTATAAGTTTGGGAGTCTTCAGCGTATAGCTGGTATTAAAGCCACAGGGACGGACAAGATTGCGTGGCACACAGTAGGTTCTCAGTGAATGATATCTGGTTTTATTAACTAAGTTAGAGTTTTGTTTTTGCAAGCGGGTAGACATCCAGCAGGTTCCAAGCTTGACGGCTGTGCTGCTCTGAGAAAGAGCCCCTCGGGGTAGCCTGGGTGGACACAGGGCCTTCCGTTTGGGCTGAGAGGGGGTCTGGTGAGCGGGGCCTTGATCTGCCCTTAGCCCCCGCAAGCAGGGCGACCTGCAGCTGTGCGGGGAGGTGGCGGGGAGGCAGACAGCCTCTTGGTGTCTGGCTCGTGTTGAGATGTTCCAGTCTGATAGCTCCTGCCTGGGGGACATTTCAGGTTTCACAGCGGCTCAGTCGTCAGCGGCGCACGCGTGCTGCTGAAAGAGCGGAGAGCTCTGCTCCTGCTGCAGAAAGCGGCTGGGCAGGGTGAAGCGCTTGGCAGCATTGCTGGGCCCCTTGGGGTGACTTTGACGGGCCCCACGTGCCTCCCCGTACCTTATCCCTGATGACCCTCTGGGTTCCGCTGGGAGGTGGGCACAGACGGTGTTAACATGCCCAGTTTTTTGGGGAGGACATTGGGTCACACAGTCCTCTGTGAGATGACAGGCAGTGTAGTGGTGAGGGTGTGGGCTTGGGAGCTGCACGGCCTGGGTTTGACTTCTGACTCACCTCTTACTAGCTGCGGACCTTGGGGAGGTTACTTAACTTCTCAGTGCCTCAGTTTCCTCCTCTCACATGGGAGTATACGCTTGCCTACTCGGGTTGCCGTGCGATTAGGTGAGTTAACACATGCAAGCGTTGTCAGAGCGCCCGGCTTACTTAGTGATGCGCCGTACGAGTGGACTATTGGCATCGTTGTCACCATCACTGTTTCTCTGGAGACTGAGAAGGGATCAGAGCCTCACTCTATACTCAGGACTCTGGCTAGAGGCAGTTATCTGCCCAGAACCATGCAGAGCTCAGGGACGGGGAAGGCTGGGAAGCCAGACCCCAAACTTACCCACCAGGATGGGGCAAGGGCAGCCCTGAATCCTGCTCTGGGGACAGGAGGACCTCGGGCAGTGGGCGGGCTGACGCTAGCTCCAGCGTGGAGGACAGTGATAAGCGGTGGCCAGGTGGGCAGGTCTGGTGGGGTGCGGGGCCAGGCAGGGTATGGGGCAGGACTTTGGGTTTGGGTTTGGGGTCAGCAGCTCAGACCTCTCAACTGCACCAGCCTGGGCTTGGCTGGAGAGATGGGGGACGTGACTCAGAAGCACCAGCTTCCAAGGCTCCTTCCAGGCCTGGCCTGAAATTGGTGGCCGGCGAAGAAGCCTTAGAAAAGAACACAAGGGTGGACCCCGGGCTGAGAGGCTGGACTCATCAAATGGTTGGTGGGGAGGTAGACTTCCTGCCCCGGTCAGTATGGGCTTGGGGGCTTGGGGGCTGGGTATGGGTGACCTTGGCTGCCGGGAGCTAGGATGGCAGAGGCAGCAGAAACGTGGCCTGGTTCCTGCTGGTGTGCTTCTGCTCCTGTACCGCGTTCGGTGCTTGGCTAGAAGTTGGGTGAGATGTCCCATCCAGGTTTGCCCGGCTACAAAGCCCCTTGGGCTAGGCTTCCCTCTGGGGAGGATTCCCAGTGCTGCTGAGGCAGCTGTGCTAGACGCTCCCTCCCGGAGCTTCCTTGCAGCCCCTCAGGTCACAGGCTGCCCGGACAGCCCGCCACCCGGGGCCCCACTTTCCATGCCAGCCGTCTGTCCTCCTGTCTCTGCTTCAGGACTCAGAGATCCGCAACAATGCGGCCAACTACCTCCCCCAGATCAGCCACCTTCTCAACCTCGTGCCGCGTCAGATGCTGCTCATCTTCAAGACCAACGACCTGCTGCGGGGCATCGAGGCCGCCCTGGGCACCCGCGCCAGTGCCACCTCCTTCCTCAACATGTCACGTTGCTGCGTCAAGGCGCTGGCCGCGTGAGTGTGGGCTCCGGCCGCTCCTCCCCTCTAGCTCCCCGCCAGCCCCAGGGGTCTGCACACCTCCAGTTTTCCCACCAGTCCCCAGGGCCGTGCCTGAGCTCCCCAGTCTCCAGCTCTCCCTGCAGGAAGTTAGGGGCAGAACACAGCTCCAGTGACCTGGCTGATGCCTCGGGGCTGTGTTTTGAGGTGGTCCAGAGAGCCACCTCTACTTGTTAAAATTGTGGATTCTAGGACCTCACCCTCCCGGGCAAGCTTTGCAGGTGATTCTTACCCTTAGTAAAGTTTACAGTGTCTTCGGAAAATCTCAGTCCCATCCAAGCGTCCCCCGGACTTGGGATCGGGATGCCCGGGTTTGCATCCCATCTCCAGCTGGTCCCGGGACTGTGTCCCCAGCATTGGCCAGGCAGTGAGGCCAGTGTTCTTTTCCCTGCAGATGTGGCTGTGACTCAAGAGCGTGTCACCAGCAGGCCATCTCAAATCTCAGGGCTTTTTAGATGTCTCAGCACCCTTGAGGTGTTGATGAGGAAGGGAAGGGTGCTTCCTCAGGGGGGTAGTGACAGAGGAAAGAGGGTTCTAGGCTCTCCTAGCTGACAGTAGCAAATACACAGGAAGGCCTGTGCTCTGGCTGAATGTTCTCACCTGAGAGGGCAGGCCTGGACTGTGGTCAGCTCCGAGCCCATCCATTCTAGGCAGTGAATGGGTCATTCCGGTAAATGGGTGAAGGGAGTGTTGACCACATACATCATGTACCCACTATCAAATACTGAGTTAGATTACAGGAAAATAGACTGTATACAGAAAGGGCCAAACATGATTTATTCTTCCTCTGAGGTTCAGGAAACAAAGTCTCGGGAGTTCCCGGAGCAGTCCAGTGGCTAGGACTGGGTGCTTTCACTGCCAGGGCCCAGGTTCGATCCCTTGTCGGGGAACTAAGATCCCGCAAGCCACACGGCACAGCCAAAAAAAACAGGACACAAGTCTGGAATAGGTGGTCATCATAAACACCAATTTTCATCATGTCCTTTCGTTGGTGCAGAAGAGATTGAGCTGGGCTGAATCCACAGTGGCCCCAGCCTCCCAGGACTACCTTGATTAGGTTTCCAAGTGATTCTCACCCTCAGAAAGTTTGGGAAAGGTTTTACCTTTGGGTTTGGGGGATTCTGATTTGATAAATATTAACTATACTTTTGGAAAAAGGGAAACATTGGAACGTGCTACCCACTGGGTTCACTAAACCTTTGATACGCTGTGAAACAACTGCTTTAGCTGACCCCACTTACCTGGAAGATGCCTTTGGAATAGCTGAGTTCCTCAGGTCCCTGACTGGGCCGTGGTCTGATCCGTAACCAGGAGTTGTCCACTGGGGCAGGGGGATGGTGAGTTGGCAAAGACCATCTTCCATTGTTCTAATGATACTGAGTACTTCTTACCTCTTTATCTCCTGTTCTCTCCTTCCTTCCTGCCCCTCCTGCAGGCACAAGAAGAAGAATACCCATTCATTCTTCAGAAGGACCCAGATCTCTTTCAGTGAGGCCTTCAACTTATGGCAGATCAACCTTCATGAACTCGTTCTGCGTGTGAAGGGGCTGAGGCTGGCCAGCTGGGTGTTGGCCCTGCTCTGCTGGCTGTTGCCTGCTCCACACTGAGTGGACTTACTGTTCCCTTCCCGGTGTGACCTTTTGGTGGCCAAGGGGTCTTTTCACTCCTCACTCTTCCATCATGTCTCTACGCGCTTGCCCCGATTCTGCCAGCTGGTGGCCTGGAGCCCCACGGTCTCTGTCCATGGCACCGTTGTGCTCCACCTCTGAAATTCCTCTCCTTTGGAGCCCTTGTCTTGGGACCCCCAAGCTGTGCCGTGTGATAGGTTCCTTTCTCTCTGTATCCAGGGAGAAGGCACGGCAGTCTGCTTTCCCGCTCCCCCTGTGGGCCATTGGGTTGGATGCCCCCCCCTTCCGTTAACCCTTCCTGTTATCAGGATGGACCATGAATCCCACTGAGGGCACATTTAACTTGCAGGAAGTTCGATTTTGCTGGAAGGGAGCGTGGTCTCTGAACTGGAGAACAGTTTCCTCTCCTTGCGCTGTCGCCCCCCAGAGGTGCCGACCTTAGCGAGGTGGCTTGGCGCCCACGCCAGCCTCTGTGGCAGCTGTGAGTTCACTGCTGTCGTGGTGACCCTTTGGTGTTTTCTGTACTGTGATTCAATAAAAACCCCTTCAGGGTTGCAGAGCAGAGCTTGGTCAGTGGGATTTTTATTCCAGGTTGGGAGTGAATCCACTTTGGCCACTAGGTAGGAGTGGGTCTGGATGCCGTGCGACATTGTGATCTGCTCGGCTTCCTGGCCCTGAAATCCTTCCACCCTTCCACTGTGTGGCAGCTTTCTGATTCTTGTATGTTTCTCTCACTTTCTAAGACTGAGACCTTGGTTGGAGTGGTTAGGAAGCCCAAGGCCAGGAACTCGGAGGCTCAGCTGAAACCTCTGACTTTGGTTCCCCCGGTTTCTCACCTCATTCCCTGTGACCTGGCACCTGCCTTGTTCTACCAGTTGGCTTCTGACTTAGCCCTTGGATTCATCATTTGATACCCCCAGTCCTGGAGACTGTAGTCTAAAGTTCAGTTGCCGTGGCTGGGCTTCCACTCTGAAACCTCTTTGTCGCCTGTCTGGACTCTGTTTCTACCTTATTACCTGTTGCTAGCCTGCCCCCCCCCCCACTCGATCATCTGGTCCTGTTTTGGGGACACCCGCAAACTCCTGTGTTTGTGTGGTCTCCAGATCCCCAAGACCCCAGATATGGCAGATCCTAGCTCTCACCGAGCACCCAGGCTCACAGAGAGTAATTGTGTTTAAATCTCTCCAATCTTACTTCACTGCATCCATGAGGGCAGAAAAAACCCTAAATTTAAGTCTCATTTTCCGTTCTCTTTATTCATAACACAAGAAGCAGATTTTTCACTGACCAGAGATGATTCGCAATCCCTTTATTTCCTGAAAGAATTAATTGTTCTTAGTGACCAGTTGGTTGCACCCTGAGACCTGAGAGAATAATTTGCAGGATCTGTTATGAGTCACGAGGACGCACGCTGCATATTACATTTTATGGTGTCTTTTATAGCCACTGAAGTAAATATAAATGTCCTTTTTGTTCAAGGTAATGGTTACTCGCTTTTCACTTTGGGTTTAATGGTTGGCTTCCTGCTGCCTTGAGATCTAAGACATCAGCATGTTGCCAGAACAGTTATCCAGAGAGAGCTGAGAGGCTGGGAGAGCTTGGGGTACAGAGCAGTTTGAAAATAGGAGGGGTCAGTGTTTACTGAGTGCCTTCCACGTGTGAGAGAACATGCTAGGTTCTTTGTAAATAAGTTACATCTTGACTTGTCTCATCAGCTCTATGAGGGCGAGGGGTCATTAGCCTCATCTCACAGAGATGGGAACTGAGGCTCAGAGAAGTTTAGTAATTTGCTTGAAGTCACTCAGCTGCTGAATGAGGGTCCATGCTTTGCTTTTTATTCCACAGTGCTGGAGATATGGATTACGCCTGCTCCGTGAGCTGTCATATGTGCCTGAATTGTGACTCTAACACCCTGACTTAGAGAAAGTTGGGTTTTCAGTGGAATTGTGACTCTAACACCCTGACTTCAGAGAAAGTTGGGTTTTCAGTGGAAGTGGGGGAGTGGATGGGTGAAGGAGACAAAAAGTTCTGGAAGTGCAGACCGAGTCCTGCATGTTCCTCGGGCCTAAGACAGGATGGACCTGGACCACTGTGATACTGCAGTGCAATTCTGATGCTGACCACCTAGAGCTAGTACAGACTCTGTTCCCTTAAGCACATAGTTCCCATAAGACTGCCCTCACTTCAGACACAAGTTGCAGGTTTGGGGGTCCCTAGGCCATCTACACTTTTGACCAACTGACTACAAATTTGGGGGTTCCCACAACCCCTTTAGATTTGATAATTTGCTGAATGACTCACAGAACTCAGGAAAGCACTACACTTGTGACCAGGCAAATGAAGAGACACACAGGGTGAGGTCTGGGAGGATCCCAAATGCAGAGCTTCTGGGTTCTTGCTGTGAAGGGAACCTCTTGGCACAGAAATGCGTTCGTTAAGCTTCAGTGTCCAGAGTTTTTATCAGGGTTTCATTATATAAGCACGATTGATTGAATCATTGACCACGTGACTGAACACAATCTCCAGGCCCCCTTCCCTCCCTGGAGAAGGTGGGGCTGCTATCAACCCCATCCTGAGTCATTTAGCATAAGCTCAGGTGTGATCCAGGGGGCACACCATGAATAACAGAGGTACTCCCATCACTAAGAAAGTCCAAGGATTGAGAGGTCGTCTCCCAGGAGCAGACAAAGCAACAAAGACCAGGCAGATTCTTCACTGTATAACAATCACTCTGGTGTCTCGTCATCCTGTGTACTTGGCCTGAGGTGCGTCTTTATCGACTGACCACTGGTCTGTGCCTTCTGCTCTGCCAGGTGGAGCCACCTCTGGTGGATCCATCTCAGGATCTCTGTTCTGCAGCTCAGAGAGTGTGCACGTGAGTTTATACGTGGGACCTTTGCCCTGCTCCCTTATGTCCTGTGGAACTTCCATACACTGATTTGGGTTTGGTGCTTCCAGTAAAATCCTGCGGCTTTCTTCTCCCAGCAGTTACAGTGTGTCAGGAAGTCAGCACCAGCTTACTTTGAAGAGCACCTTCTCTTTTAACCCTTGGATCCTTACTCAATTTAGGTGTTGGCTTCTTTGATTTGGGCAACATGGCTCTAGTTCCCCTTCCCTCTTCTCATCCACCTGAGGAGAATTCCAACTCGATGGCCCATTTGGCTTCTCGAGTATGCACCCAGCTCATAGGAAGTGCGGATGTCCTGGTTTGTAGTAAGTGCTCAATAAACACGCAAATATTTAGACTCTCAGAATGCTTCACTATTTTCAAGGGAGTTGAAACCTGTGTATTGAAAAAGAAGCTGCACATGCCAGTCTCCCTCTGCTAGGAACACTGCCTTGTTTGATTGTCAGGTTAATTTCCGCCGTGTTCTGAGCCCACTCCCGGGATCAGCGATGGTCACTCTCAGCATCGTGGGCTGCTAGGTGCTCCCGTCCTCCACCACTTCACGGCTGTAGGGACTTCTGATGACATCTCAGAAAATGAGTGTGGCTCCAAGCGGCACAAATCCTCAGGGGCAGTGCTTTGGAGGTTTGGAATTATCCTCAGTGTAAGCAAATGTGAGAAGGGCGGGATGGAGCCTTGCCGAGGGACACTGGGGCTTCAGCAGTCTCAGGGTGTGGCCAGGCGGAGCTAGGGTCTGAGCTGGGAACTGGTGACTGGGCAAGATCTGAATAGACAGGATGAACAGGGTCTCAGAGAGTTCCTGGCAGCCTGGCCTGCTGGGGGTGATGTTTGCTGGGCTGGATCGGGTGTGAGAGGCCTTGAATGCCCGGCGACCTGGTGCCGCTGCTGTTTGTAACTGGCCAAGGGGGACTGGGGAGGCCCCGTCTCCTAAGCCTTAAGTCTGCAAATATTTTGGTAAAAACCCATTTGTTCAGAAAGGCTCTGCTCTCACCTCCTTTCCTTCCTCCCTCCCTCCCTCCTTCCCTCCTGTGGAGTAAAGCTTATTACAAAGCTGCTCTCCCCTTTCCTGAAGGAAGGATGAGGGACCCTCAGCAGAGTAAATATTAAACCTTGGGCTGTGATGTCCGTGTTCCTACAGCCAGTGCCTCCTGGCCCGGTTTACTCGACTTCTCTGGAGGCTGCCTCAGCCCCCGTCATCGGCTAGCTCCTCTGCTAGCCAGGTCACCGTGCCCCTGGCCAGCACTGCAAGGGACAGGAAGCGCTCTTTCTGCCCAGTTCTGCCTTTGGCTTAGCGATAGCAAAGAGCCTCTGGTGTTTCTTCCTGTTTTTCTCTCTCCCGTGTGTAAAGGGAAGTCCAGGCTGGTGAAGTGGTGAAGCGATGGGTGTCCATAGCCCCCTGACCCCTGACATTTCAGCTCCCATTTCCTCATCCCTCCTTCCTGAGCAGTGCTTTCCAAACTTCCCTGTATACACAAGTAACCTAGGCTAATGTTAAAACACAGGTTCTGCCTCAGTGGGTGTGCGTGGGGCCTGAGGTTCAGCATTTCTAACCAGCTCCCGGGGGATGCTGATGCTGCTTGTCTGAGGGTGATGCTTTGAGTTGCAAGGCTCTGATCAGTGGTTCTCAAGGTGTGGCCCTGGGACAGGCAGCATCAGTGTAACCCAGGAGCTGGTTAGAAATGCAGGTCTCAGACCCCACTCCAGATCTGCCGAAGCAGAAACTCTGGGGGTGGGACCCACCAGTCTGTTTTAATGAGCCCTCTAGGGAATTCTGATGTACACACTCACGGTTGAAATCTCTGGTCTATAGGTCTCAACTCTACCTGCACATCGGGATCACCGGGAGAGCTCTGAATGCCCAAGATTCTGATTAACTTGGTTTGAATGAGGGCCAGGCACTTAAAACAATTTTTTAAAACTTTTTATTTTGAAATAACTTTAGATTTACAGTAGGTTGTAAAGATAGTACCCAGAGGATACCCATATAGCGTTCACCTAGCTCTCCCCAATGTTAACACCTTACATAACCAGGGTAACCTTTATTAACACTAAGAATTAACATTAGTACAATACCATCAACTAAACTATTCCAGTTTCATCAATTTCCTCACGAATGTCCTCGCCACGTCCCAGGATCCAGTCTAGGACGTACTTTACATTCATTTGTCACGTCTCCTTAGTCCCTGCTCTAGGACAGCTCCTCAGACGTCCCTTGTTTTTCATGACCTTGACACTTTGGAAGGGCACTGGCCAGGTACTTGTAGATCGTCTTTCAAGTTTGGCTTGTCTGATGTTTTCTTGTGATGAGAATGGGATTAGGGGTTTGAGGAAGAATACCACGAAGGAGGAGCACCCCCTCATCGTGCCACACCCCGGGAAACATCATATGGACAGCAGGGATGTACTGATTTTGTTCCTTCAAGCTCCCCGGCCAGGGTTGGGACCCAGCGTTAGGCTCATGCACCTTCCAGGTATCTTCTGGAGAAGGAAGAAACGCAGCTTATGAACTTCTCCACAGGTGGGCGTTAGGCAGAGCCTCTTTGAGATTAAGGGAGGCCTGGCTATTTCCAAATTAAAAGACTCCCAGGAAACTAAAAAATGCAGCTCTACCAACACAAGGTAATACAAATGGCTGTGTAATTTTAATGTTTACATTTACCACACGTTAACTCTTTAAGCAAACACACAAATGTAGTGACAAATGGATGTAACATCAGAAGGGTGAGCACCAAACCCCTCCCACCAAAAGATAGGCCTGGCACTAGCAATTTTGTTTTCCAGGTATATTTGCAGCCCTAGACATGGAAATCACTAGTGGGAGGTTGGCAGGGAGCCCTCCGGTCAGTCACTCCTGAGTGGTGGGCCTGGTGTCCTCTGCATCAGCCTGGACTGGCAACCACCTCCCAGTCCCAGAGGGGAAGTCAGAGTCTCAGCTGGGCTGGTGGTCGACTGTTTCTAGCCCATGACTGACTGCCCAAGCCACGAATGACGGAAGTGCTTGGTGATCCTTCCTCTAGGTGAGTAATAACAGAGGGAAGGCTGGAGGGTGGAGCGCCAGCAGCAGGACTTTCCTCCAAGGTGACACTGGGTGGGACATGAAGTCCTTCCAGGTTGATGAATTGGGGACAGAGGTCAGGGGCTCTGGGTATTCCTTGCCCTCTTGGAGTTTCCAGGGCTGTGTGTAGGTGGGGGTCTTCTTCCCTGGCCCCTGGGTGCTTGCTCCTTTTTGTGCCAAATGTAAGCATGTGCACATCAGAGTATCTGTAAACATCTGTTGACAGCGGCTGCTACCATCATGGAGGTGATGCCCCCCAGCCCAAGGGCCTGGGCTCTCTCTACAGTTGGCCTGAGTTCAAATCCTGTTGCCCTCAGTGTTCTGTGTGATCTTGGGCAAGCAACACAACTTCTCTGGGCTCCAATTCCTAGATTTGAATAGTGGGAATAATAGTACCTACCTCATGGGGTCATTGGGAGGAGGAAGTTAGATAATATATGCAATGTGCTTGCAGAAATGCTTAGAGAAGAGAAACCATAGCAAGTGCTCAATAAATGTCACTTATTTTTATGATTAGCCCCCATGGCAGACCGTATTCCCAACGCCTTTTCTTAACCCTGCCCTCTACTTGAGAGGCTGAAAAAGTGAGGTCTTGGTTTCCCAGCTTCCCTTGCAGCTGGTGGTGGCACACGACATGGCAGGTGAAGAGGAATCTTTTGGAGTGATTCTGGGAAGCTTTTTTTTTAGATATTGATATAGGTATAGTTTGTGAGTATTGCCCCTTCTTCTTCATTCCAGCAGGGGAGACTGGTGTGTGGTTTTGGATGTCTGGAACTTTAGCAGCCATTTTGTGATCTTGAGGTGGTAGGTACAACTTGATGTTTTATTTGGGCATGTAGCAACCTCTGCTGGATGCTGGCCATCACTCCTCCCAGCCATATGACAACCCTATGAAGTCTAGGGACCACTGTTATCCTCTGTGTACAGGTGAGTAAACTGAGGCACAGAGGCTTAGGTTGCTTGCTAGAGGCACACAAGCAGTGAATGGTGGAGCCAGGCTTTGAGCCAAGGTAGTCTGCAGCCAGAGCTTCGGCTCTCAACTACTGACTTTCCATTTTCCTCTGCTGGAGTGGACTGCTTCCACTGAGCCTGCTAGAGGTTGGACCTGTCCTGCCTTCCTACAGCCTCCTCAGTCTGGAGCTAGTGGGTTCCTGAAGTGGTGGGCTTCCGTGCTTCCTGCAGTGAGTGCAGCTGGGCAGTGGCACCCTAGGAGTAGTCATTTCTCTGCAGAGGGTCGGCCTGTATGGCCCAGGGCTCACCCAGCCAGCGAGGCCTCACATCAAGCCTCTTGGGCAGCCTTGGATGCTGGAATGCATCCCCTTCTAGGGAAATCCTTATAAGGGAAGTTGACATTGGCAGAGATTCAATGTTGCCCCATGGTAAGTAGGAATATAGAGGAGGTTCTGCCTTTTTCACTTCTTCCTCTCCCTCCTGCCTCCCCTCAGGTATGCAGGGAAAAATGATGACTGACATGGGATTTAGAAGAGAAACCAGGAACATTCAGGATGTTATAATGAGCTGATTAGAAGTGAGTTCTGACTTGTAACAGCTTATGTCCATAATAACCAGATGGCACAATGTGTCCAGAGTAGGCTGTGATCTTTTTCCTACCTTTGTCCTAGACTGTATTCTCTGGACGGGGGCCAGTGTCGCCTACACTGAGCCGGGCAGCTGGAGGTCAGGCCCATCAACCTAATTCTGCTATCACTGGGCAGCTTGTTTCGGTTTCTGAGCCTCTGCTTCCCCTGCTATGAAATGGAGTGGTTGTCCATAGGTTGCCCTTTCTTGGAGGACTGTGATGAATGTGAATAGATAGTGCCAGTGAAAGCGACAGGGAAGAGCAACGCTAAGAAACTAACAGAGACATAGCGTGCAAGTGAACAGTTTATCTACCCAGCATCCCTTGCAGCTTTAACAGAACTCCCTTCTCCTGTAGCAACACCCATTCCTGCGAGTATGCTGATCCAGTGTCTCCCACACGCCATGGGGGTAGACAGATGGCCATCTCTCTGGCCACAGACATTGGTTCCAGCATGGGCTCATGACCCCAAGGGCATTCCTGTGACTTTCAGCAAAGACTATGGAGGATGACTGTCTTTCCACTGGTTCCTAAGTTCCAGTGGCTATCTTGCCTGCCTCTCTTTTGAACTCCTAGATCCAGCCATTCCTGCAGGCCAGATCCACCTTGGTTTTTCAATTACATGAGCCAATAAATCTGCCTCTCCCTTTTCTGTGTGTTACTTTAAATTGGGTATTTGCGTTTTAACCCAAAGTGCCCTTATCATTGCAGCTATTATCTTTAAGGGCCCTGGACCCACGTTTGGAAGATGTGGAGAACCCAGAGGAAGTCTAGAGGAGAATAATAGACATGTCTACAGGGATAGAAAATAAAGAGACGATTATAGACTGGACACTCTCCAGAGAGCTGAGCAAGAGAAAACAGAGTTAAATTACAGTAAGGTCTTATTGTTACTGCTGTTGTTGAGACGATGAGAGTGAGGGCTGCTGATTGGTTACCTTATATGTTATTTTCTGGTCAAAACCAACACAAAGGCCATGCCATTCTGGCTGGATACCAGTTGTATGGACACGCTTTCTATAATAGCCATGGCTATTTTCTGATGATCCATAGGGTATTTAGAAACTGGCTTTTTGGCTGAAATAGGGTTAATTTCTCTTATTGATTCTCGTAGTTGCTGTCCACCCAGGTTACCACCAGAGAGCTGGCAGGAGCTCTTTCTTTAATCACAGTGTTAGTTTGAAAGAGACATCCTGGGAGCATTTAAGGTAAAGACAGCCTCCCATAGGTGCTCCCCATTGGCCTGAGAGCTGAGCTGGCCAGTTCACAGAGCCCATGTTTAACCAAGGATGAGTTTGGGAACTGGACTGTGTGTGTGGAAGCTTCTCTTTCTTCTGCTTTTCCTACTTCACACGTCCCGTTGAGTGAGATGAGAGCTCCTGTGAGGGTTGTCACCTCTCTCTGCCTGTCTGGGTTGTGAGATTCCTAAACAGGCTGATCTTGATGTTTTATAGACATCTCCATGGTCACCCCATCTCCACGGTCTTGCTCTGGGTGTTCACTCTGCCTCTCTCTGCTTTTCCTTACATCCAAGCCCTCTGCTTTCTATGTTCATGACAGCTCTCAAGTCCTGCCTTCTGTAGGGAACTTCCCAAGATCACTGCCCTTGTTGAGCTCCTCTCCTCCCCCTCTCAGTTCTCTTGATACGTCTGTCTACCCCCACCATCCACACTCAACTCTCTGCGTGCCCTGTGCAGTCCTTGGAGGGCAAGGGCCACCTCTTTGTCTCTTGCATGCTCTTTGACACCAGGACAGTGGAGGCCATGGTAAGCCTTTCACTGGGCATCCCGTGGCCACTTACACATGCCTCGATTCATGTATGTCACATGCATCCCTTCAATGCCCTTTTATTGCGGAGGGGAGTGGAGAGACAAGATGAATCAGACATGACGCCTGCCTTTAAGGAACTGGGGTATATTTCACAAGAGCAGCTGGCTTTGGGTAAGGAGAGAGCCTCCTGCCGGTGGGGGCAGAGGTGAGCCAGGAGGTCTGTGGTCTGGGAGGAGAGAAAAGGATTTAAACAACTCTTGGGGACCAGTGATGCCAGTCAGCAGCTCTACCTGGAAGCAAGATTTGTTGAGACCATCTCTCTCTCTCTTCGGGGCCAGTATTTCCCCAAATTTCATTTTTACCAAGGGACCTGCATTCACTGTCTTAGTGGTTGGTGCCACCCGCAGTCACCCAGGTACAAAAGCCAGGAGTCAGCCTTTGAAGTGAGGGTCTTGACCTTCATAGAAATGCCCCATAAACTATATCACCTTGTATGTCCTGTATCCTCTCCTCTCCCACTCTACCACCAGCATCCTGGTTCAGATCTGATCCCCTCATTGGCCTCCTTGCCTCCCAATATGTCCCACCAAACTGGCTCTTGTTCAGTTCACCTAAAGCCAACTTGCCTACGGTCATATGGCCCAAAACCCATTCTCCCAAAGCCCAGTTTACCTCAAGTTAAGTATTCTTGAATGTTTTCAGATCCATTTAACCTTCCTGTTATTTCTTGCCTTTTTTTTCTTTTCACTTTAAAGATTTTTAAAACCAATTCATGCAAGAGTATTTGACTTAATTTTGTATTTCTAATAAGTATTTATTAAACAGGCAGCTCTTTGAATGATTATTTTGTATTCCTATGGATGTCTTTTTCTAGATTACCTATTTTCATTAACTTTAAAGATAGCCAATATTTAGCCATTTTTTCTAAAGACACTTTCCTTAAAATATGGCTGTCCTAGCAAAAAAGAAAAAATTATTCAAGGCATTAATTATAATCAATTGCTATGCACTGTGTCATCTTTTTTTTTTTTAACATCTTTTTGGAGTATAACTGCCTTACAGCATTGTGTTAGTTTCTGCTGTATAACAAAGTGAATCAGCTATATGTATACATATATCCCCATATCCCCTCCCTCTTGTGTCTCCCTCCCACCCTCCTTATCCCACCCCTCTAGGTGGTCGCAAAGCACCGAGCTGATCTCGCTGTGCCATGCAGCTGCTTCCCACTAGCTATCTGTTTTACATTTGGTAGTGTATATATGCCAATGTTACTTTCTTACTTTGTCCCAGCTTACCCTTCCCCCTCCCCGTGTCCTCATGTCCATTCTCTATGTCTGTGTCTTTATTCCCGTACTGCCCCTAGGTTCATGAGAACCTGTTTTTGGTTTTGTTTTTTTTTAGATTCCATATGTATGTGTTAGCATACGGTGCTTGTTTTTTTCTTTCTGACTTACTTCACTCTGTATGACAGACTCTAGGTCCATCCACCTCACTACAAATAACTCAATTTCGTTTCTTTTTATGGCTGTGTAGTATTCCACTGTATATATGTGCCACATCTTCTTTATCCATTCATCTGTCGATGGACACTTAGGTTCCTTCCCTGTCCTGGCTATGGTAATAGTGCTGCAGTGGACATTGTGGTACATGGCTCTTTTTGAATTATGGTTTGCTCAGGGTATATTGTGCACTGGGTCATCTTGATCCCTTAACTAAGGGTATATCAATTTCAGATGAAAAATGGTGGGTATTAATGCTGAGTTTTGGTGTGGTGCGTACTATTTTATGAATTAGAGACCTTAGAAAAGGATGATTCTTACATGCAATATGACAGGTTTGCTACATCTCCCCACTGCCAATGACTGATGCACAGTGTATGCTCAACTCACAGGTCCTGAGTGAATGAGTGAGATTCTGAGATGAGAGTCTAGTACTGCCATTTGTAGCAAAGCAATTTATCTCATGATTGAACTGTGTTAACCATCAGGAAGGATGGTTGCCTCAAGTTTTAAACAGAGAAGCCAGTGGTATAAAATAGACTGTCACTGGCAAAGCTTTTGACCTAGGAAAATAGATTGGATTTGTCTAGGGTTCTAAGACAGACGTAACAAACAACTGGCCCCTACCATGGCCCATGCAAACTCCACAAGTTGGTCATTGTATCCTCTCAAGTTGAACTGGGATATGGCTCCAGAATCCTTCTTAACACAGCACACACGTCAACTGCTCCTGATTGAGCAGTGTTGGCATGTAATGCCTAAGTGCTGTTTTGGGCCTCAAAGTAGGATCCTTTCTTTACCTGGGAGAGTTTCAGAGCTCTCATAAATGAAGACAGGAAGACGATCAAGTTAGCTTTCTGATGGTGGGGAGGAGATCATCTTGGGCTCATTTGGGCAGATTAATTGAAAGGCGTTGAGATGTCATTCCCTAGCTTAGAGGACTTTATTCGACACTGTTTGGCTGTGTTTTCCTTTGGAGGGACTTTGGTCTTCTGGGGGTGTGGGGAGCAATAATGAATCTGAGCATGGGAACCAAAGGAGTTCCGGCCAAAAGCCTGATCTCCTCCCGCAGTGTTCAGCTTGGAAGCTGCAGTGTGGAGCTAGGAGGGATCCTGGAATGGGAGTCCAGAGACTGGTGGGTGCTGACCAGCTGGTCACTTAGCGCAAGCCTTCTCCTCCCTAATCCTCTGATTTCTTACCTGCAAATTAAGGAGACTGGGCTAAATGAGCGGTTCTCCATGGGGGTGCTACTACCTCCAGGCACTTTCTGGAAATGTGTGAGGACATTTTTGGTTATCATAATGACTAGGGATTGCTACTGGCACCGATCGGGTGGGGTCAGGGACGCTAGACATCTTCCTATGGACAGGGCAGCTTTACCCCGCGAAGAACTGTCCTGTGACCAGTGTGGTGTCCAGGATATTCATGTGGTAAAAATCCCGACTGAACTGAATCTACAGCCTAACTCTGTTTTACATATAAAGGCAAACCTTTTTTTTTTTTCATGGTATTAATACCTGTTGAATTTTACAGGAATGAAATTACCATGAGAGTTGAGGGGTGATTTGTTTCTTTAGGAATTATTGGTCACTCTTCTGGGAAAACACATAACCAATGACAATGCAGAGCCTGCATTTGAATGGCCAGTGTCCCTGCATCAGTCTGACTTTTAAAAATTATGCAAGTAGATTAATTTTATATATACATAGATTATAGTTTCTATGGATTTTGTTTCAGGATGGTCGGGGGCATTGCAAAATATTTGTTGTGAAAAGGGTGCATGAGGTCTGATTGGGCTAAAAAGCACTGGTCTAAAGATCTCCAAAGAGCCTTTTTAGCTCTGACATCCTCTGAGTGTGAGCAGAGAGGAGACTCACTTGGCGTGAGTAATGGAAAACATGCAGCAGTGGAAATGGATCAAGGCAAGGATTAATATCCCCAAATTGAGCAGAGTCTGCTGCTGACAGTGCCCACTGCCGCACAACCCTGGTACTGAGGTGAAGTCCTTGATTTTGGACTCTGTGTCCAAATGGGATTCAGGACCAGAATGTCCTAGTTACATACACAGCCGGCAGGAGGTCTGACTCCATGGGCAACTGTTGTACGTGGAAGCTTACCTCCCCTCCTTCTCTCTGTAATCCTTCCTCATGCCCCTTTCTCATGATGTAATTTTAGTAGAAGTAAACTTGAACAGCCCAAAATTATATAATTAATTACATTCAGCTTCAATTACAATCACTAATTGATCCAAGCCTGCTAGCACAACGCTTTCATTACTTGGCACACAATTATTGAGTGCCTACCTTGTGCTGGGAATAACGTAGGAAATGGTCAATTTTTCCTGAGGAGAGAGGTTAGAGGGGGGTTAGGATTGTCAAGACAGACCTGCTACGGACAAGGGTTAGTGGCCAAGGCTTTGCTGGGGACGTGGCAGGTGGGTACATCCCACTGGCCTTCTAGTTCAGTCGTGAATGTTCATAGGCTAAAAATCTCACAATGGCCATGCTGGGATCAGGCAGGCTGGTTTGGGCATCGGATGTCACACGTTGTGCTCTAGGTCTCTTTGGTTTTCTTTTGACTGTTGAATAGTAATTAGTTGCATCACCTCACTGGTCTCCCCACTCCTAACCGTTTCTCTGTAATCAAAGGCCTCGCTACTCAAACCTGAATCCGTATTCTTGTTAAATGCAAACTCTGGTTCAGCAGGTCTGGGTGGGGCCTGAGGTCCTGCATTTCCAACAAGCCCCCAGGTGATGCTGATGCTGCCAGTCCAGGGACCACACTTTGAGTCGCAAGGTGCCAGGATCACCAGATTACCCTCCTTTCAGGTGCTGACATTCCTTGAGGGAGAAGCCAAAGCAAAGTTATGACACCTAACTGCAGTCAGGGGTCTCCCAGAGCGGGACAATTACTCTCCAGTTGCACTGGGGTTACTTCCTCCTTGTCCGCTGTGTTTCTTTATGGGGCATGTGTTCTTACTTCTCCTGGTAGTGGCTGTATTAAGTAGCTCACTAGGTGAGTTCAGAGGTGGTAACAAAGGTGACACGTCCCAGAGGTTGTTAGGCATTTGTGAAGTGATTTATTCACCGAATACTTCCTGTCCACCTTGGAGGAGCTGGGTCCTATAGAAAAAGGAGAGACAGAGGTAAAAAGGAAGATATCCTTTGGGGTGGGAAAGGCCGGCAGGCAAACAAACACATGGTCTTAAAATGTGATCAGTACCCCGTGTGGAGCAAGCTGTGTGGCGCTCTGTTCCAGGGGACGCTAAGGACCAGCTGTGCCCTGGCGCCAGGGCGATGGTACGTCCCCTTTACCAGGGATGCGAGCAGCCCAGCCCACTTGGGAACCTGAGTCGGAGGGTCATCTGGGAACCAGCTGGTCAAATGGAAGGCCTCCACTCCCAGAGTTCTTTACCTCACCCTCCTTCCACTCGCCTCTGCATTTCTCCTTGTACTGCACCCCTCCTCCTCAGTTTCCAGTAACACCCCGTTACTGGGCAATCAAAAAGGGAAAGGGGTGTTGGCCACTGGCTGTTTCTCAAAGAGGAAGAGCTGTAATCATGTCTGTTGTCGTTGCAGCAGGTCTGATGATGTCTCATCAGCCTGAGAATCCCCGAGCTGTGGGACCGCCTTCTCCTCCTGCCTCAGCTCCCCAAACAATGCTCCACAGCCATGTTCTACCTCTCTCACAAAGGAAGCGGGGGTCAGGAAGGCCACTGGGTCTCTGCAATTCAGCCTGAAGCCCATTCATCCAGGAGGGAGAGGTTTCATTATAGTCAGTTCTCCCCCGTTTCTGAGTTCTGAGGGTTTCCATGGGACCAAAGCATCCGCAGGGGCCAACGTGCCCCTGATGCTGTCTGACCATGCGGGCACTCGCTGGGCTGGACCAGTCCTCGGCTACTGCTTACCTTTCCTGGACACATTTCCCTTGTGAGCCTCTAACACCACGTTTGCCCGAATGACCCTCATTCCTCTCTTCTCCACCCTCTCAGGGCAACTTCGTCGTGACTTCTGGGTACAGCAGTCACCAGACAGACCACTGTCCTGAGCCACACGGGGGCACAGGGAAGCGCTGAGACCGTAAGAGTAGAGACACTAGGTGACCACTCTCCAGTCCAGAGGCAGCTCTACCTAGGAAATGCTCACAGCTGTGCTCTGACCACACACCCCTCTGGACTCCTGAGACCTAAAATAGGAGCGAGGCAGAGGATGTAGGGCTCCTTCTCGGGGACCCAGTGATGCCTCAGCTCTCATCAAGTTCCTCTATCTCCCCTCTTACCACCTCTGGGGAAAAATTTTTTTTGTGGCTGGGGTCGGACTGGGGGAAGTGTTGGAGGGTGCAGGGGGAGGAGAGAATCTTGCTCTTTACTCCTAATGTTTTTCTCCCAAATCCTTTGCTTAAATTTTGAGCCTATTCCATCCCCTAAAGAAAAATCCAGATAGCTAGCTTTCTGAATCAAAAGCTAGTAAACGCCGCCCCCCCCCCCACTGCCATTTTGCAGTCTTATCTCTTCCCAGCCAATAAAAGGGAGAAGCCTGGTTGCTGCTTAATGGTGGGGATGGGGAAAGGGCAGTGAACAGGAAATGGGGAGGGGAGGATCCCAGCGCTGAAGAGGGCAAAAATCTTAATCTGTCACAATATACCGAGTCTTCCATTTGGTAAAGGATGTATAATGAGATATTTCTGATCTTTTAGTTCTCTTTTGGCTTGCGGGACCAGCCCGCTGCCAAAGGACGCCTCTCCCTTCCTTTGGCCCTGTTTCTACCCCAGAATACATGCCTGCAGGTTTCCCTGAGCTCACTGGAGCTCTGGTGGTGAAGCAGGAATGTGAAAGTTCACTCAGTGGGAATTTTCTTTTCTTTTCTTTTATTTATTTAAAAAAATTTATTTTTGGCTGTGTTGGGTCTTTGTTGCTGCACGTGGGCTTTCTTTAGTTGCGGTGAGCAGGGGCTACTCTTCGTTGCGGTGTGTGGGCTTCTCATCGCGGTGGCTTCTCTTATTGTGGAGCACGGGCTCTAGGCGTGCGAGCTTCAGTAGTTGCGGTGCGTGGGCTCAGTAGTTGTGGCTCGCGGGCTCTAGAGCGCAGGCTCAGTAGTTGTGGCGCACGGGCTTAGTTGTTCTGCGGCACGTGGGATCTTCCCAGACCAGGGTGCAAACCCATGTCCCCTGCATTGGCAGGTGGATTCTTAACCACTGAGCCACTAGGGAAGTTCTTTCTTTTTTGACTTACAGTGATTTTGAAGTTTAGGCATTCTCTGTCTTTCAGCCATGCTGAGGGTGTGGTTTTTGTGTAGCTTTAATTTTTCTTCTTGTTCTCTATTGTTTCTGGAGGAAATCTGGGGAGACAGACATGGGTAGCCACCACTGTCTCAGTAAAATGGAAGGGAGAGGCATCCTCTGGAAGGTGGGTGGCAAAGGGGGTAAGAAGCAAAAAGAACCATTTAAGATCCCACAAGATAGTAGGTGATCAACAAAAGTTTGTTTGCATGGAATTTGCCAGACAGAGCTGGGTTAGTTCTGGCTTTGCTTTCTACCAGCTGTGTGAGTCCTTGGACAAGTCATTTACCTTTCTATTCTTCCGTATCTTCCTCTATGATACAAAAATAATAAAGATACCAACTTCCTACCTCTTAGTGTTATGAGGATTGAATGGGAAGAGGCTTGGGGCATACTAGGCACTTAATAACATTAGCTATTATTATCATTACTACTACTACTACTATTATTATTATTCATTCACTATCTCAAAGAAACTCATCCGTGACAAGCATAAGCTCTGATAACAGTGGTTTAAGAAGACATGTTTCAACCTTAAACATTCTCCCTTTAATTCTCTTAGGAAGCAGCAGTAACAAGTTTCCAGTTTTGGTTTCTGATCCTGTTTAAGTTCCTAGTCCATTGCCTTGCATATAGTAAGTATGTACTCAGTAAATACTTGTTGAATGAATGATACTCCATATTTTCAACTATAACAAAAATAATGGGGCCATGTTTTTTTGTTTTTGTTTGTTTTTTATTTTATTTATTTATTATTTTTGGCTGCGTTGGGTCTTCGTTGCTGCGCGCAGGCTTTCTCTAGTTGCGGTGAGCAGGGCCTACTCTTCGTTGCGGTGCGCGCGCTTCTCATTGCAGTGGCTTCTTTTGTTGCGGAGCATGGGTTCTAGGCACACGGGCTTCAGTAGTTGTGGCACGCGGTCTCAGTAGTTGTGACTCACAGGCTCTAGAGCGCAGGCTCAGTAGTTGTGACACATGGGCTGCGGCATGTGGGATCTTCCCGGACCAGGGCCCGAACCCGTGTTCCCTGCATTAGCAGGCGGATTCTTAACCACTGTGCCACCAGGGAAGTCCCTGGGGCCATGTTTTAAATCATTTCTCTCTCTCTTCCTCTCTCTCTCTCTCACACACACACACACACACACACACACACACACACACTCAGGCACACCCCGTTTTAAAACAGAGTTCAACAAGGCTTTAAGCAGACATAGAATATATATTAGTTTTCTATTGCTGTGTAACAATATCACAGACTTAGTCACTTCCAACAGCACACATTTCTCTCAGTTTCTGTAGGTCAGGAGTCCCACATCTTAGCTGGGTCCTCTGCCCAGGGTCTCACAAGGTTGTGATCAAGGCTGAACACAGAGTCAGCCTGGTTGTGTTCTTTTCTGAGGCTTGAGACCCTCTTTCAAGTTCAATGAGGTTGTTGGCAGAATTCAGGTCCTTGTGGTTGTAGCATAGAGGCCCTCAGCTCTCAAAGGCTGCCCCTCTCCACAGGCAGTTCACAACATGGCTTTGCTTCTTCAAGGCCAGCAGGAGAGTGTGACTCTAACCTCAGGAAGGACCTAGTCCCTCTTTTAAGGGATCACCTGATTAAGCCAGGCCCACCCAGGATAAGCTCCATTTTGGTTATCTCCAACTCAAGGACGCTGCAAAGTCCTTCCACCTTTGCCAAGTAACATGACCAAATCACGGAGTGGCATCCCATCATATTCAGTCTCACCCACATTTAAAGGGAGGGGATTATACAAGATGTATAGGGTTGTGTGTGGGAGTTGAGGGGGTGGGAGTCTCGGGGGCCCTCTTAGAATTCCGACTATCACAGAACATCTCTTTCAGCTCAGTAGATATCATTACAAGTAGAAACTCCAAACTGGGTTTCTACGTTCGAGTTGACATAAACTCAAAGAAGGTGGGGTAGTTTCTGTATGCCAGGTGCTCTTCAGTACTTTAACATCCTTTATTCTAATTCTCACAACTACTGCATTTTACAGAGGGGGCTGGGATATGAACTGGTGTGTTTTGACTCTGGGGCCTGCTCTAACTCCTGTCCTACATTAAATTTAGAAAAATATGCAGTGACAAACAAATGCATGATAAGTGATTTAAAATGGTGATAGTGACGGCAAGTTATATGCATGTGCTGCACGTTCTCTCTCTCTCTTCTGCTCTCTGACATTAAAGGCTTGGTTACTCAAGGCCACAGTTATAGGATGTTTAAGTAAACAGTCCCCCCTTCTCCACTCTTTTTTTTCAAGACAAGAAAATGGAACAGAACATCAGGGAAGGAGGCTTCACGGCATCTCAGAGCAGCTGACTGGCCTGTGCAGAGACTGTGCGGCCACCTGGCCCGGCCCCCTCCCGCTGTCATGGCCGGGGGACCCTCTGTGCTGCTGTAACCACGAGCGGCTCCTCCCTGGGCGCCAGGACGTCCCTGCCCGGTGCGTGTCTGGAATAGGCACTTAGATCAACGCTGACTCTGGAGCCCGTCCCTGGGTCCTGCAGAAGGGGCCAGAAGGTCAGCCAGACGGGGCTTGTCTGTCTCCCTCCCCTTCCCATGCCACCGTCTCCCCACAAACCAAAGCTCAGCTTTTGGTCTCCCACAACCCCTCGTGACCCCACCCGAATTGGCTTTCCTGCCTTCTGCTTTGCGGAGTATAACTGTAGTGCTTGTACCTGCTCACCAGGGGTCGCAAAGTCCTGGCTCGCTTACCCCAGCTGGCTGGGTACCATTTCTGAGTCCAGGGGCCAAGGGAATTTACACACATACACCTGGTGTTTGTATATTTATCTAATAGGAATCTTTTTTTTTTTTTGCTTCTGTCAAGAAATAACTAGCTCTCCTATTGTTTTTTCTAGACACATGCAGCTGTGTCTTTTATGTATTTCTTCCGAGTATATAGAAGAAATAGGCAACACTTTTCCACTCAGAAAGTCATTCCACAGGGTTTGGATAGGGCTAAACACCCTCCACCCGCTCCCCGCTCCCATAAGCTCAGGCGTGGGAACAACTTAGGCATCGCCAATCAGATCATTTCATTATTCTGGCCACAGCCACTGGATAAGGGATGGTTTCATGGGTGGTGCTGGACCAATCAGAGTGTTCCCTGAGACTTTCCTATTCCTGATTTCTGGGAGGAGAGCTCTTCTTTCTGAGGCTAAGCTGGACTCTGGGTGCTGGCAGCTGTTCTTACCCTAGAAAAGCTCTAGAGAAAGTTTGTATGAGAAATGGAAATACAGGCAGAACCCTAGTGATATTGATTGAGCTCCTGGGTCCCCCTATGCCAGAAGCCTTCATACTGCTTCACTTTGGGGTTATATATACACACCAACCACACACACACCTTTTTTTTTTTTTTTTTTCTTTCTTAAGTTGGGATCATCTGGGATTCTGTCACATTTGACTGGAGAGTCCTTATACAAGAACCAACATTCCGGAAATTTCTACCATGTGCCAGGCACTGTGCTATGCATTTTAAATACATTATCTGTTTTAATCTTCTGTTTAAGGGCCTTGCATGGTAGGCACGATTACCTCAGTCTTACAAACTGGAAAAGGGAGTCTCAGAATAGGTAAGTAAATGTCTCATGAGCATACAGCAAGTGGCAGAGCAGAAATCTGTGCTTTCTGTCCTGAACTTCTACACTGCTTACCATCTTTGCTGTTCATTGGCATTTGGGCTCATATCACTTATAGCATTATTTCATTTCTCCATGGCCTTACATCTGACTAAACCATTTCGATTGTAAGATCTTGATGGCAGGGACTGTGATATGTTTGCTGGCTCCACTGTCATCACCACTACGCAGGCCCACAGCACCCAGCATCGGGTGAGGCATGTCATAAACCTTGAACAAACCCTTGCTGAACTCATGACGTGCCCATGGCACTTCACAAAAGGCTAGTCAGAGCCCGAATCGCGGGAGACAAGACACGGGGCAGAGTGTGCAGTCACGTCTGCTGAGCTAAACATGCTTTTTGCAATCAGTACAACCAGTTCTCCCCAGGAGCTGACCCTGATGAGTCTCCATCTTTCATTCATTCAATATCCATCCATTCCTACATTCGACAAACATTTTCTGAACATTTATCGTATACCAAACATGTTGTACATTTATCATATACCAGACATGTTGTACATTTGTCATGTACCAGACATGTTGTAAGACTCAGGATACTAAGTGAATAAGACATGGCTCCTGCCCTCAGAGATCTTATTTGTAACTGCCTTTTAATTACCCTGCAGCAAATTTTCCAAACCATTAGCAAGTTGCTGTTAGAATTGTTGACCAGCTCTCTGGATTGTTCATCACTGGGGCTCAAGCATTGTCCAGGAGGGGAACATCAGCCCCCATATTGGTCTTTGTCAACCAACTTAGCCCCACTTCCACCAACAAGGCTGCCACAATGTACAACTCCAGGGGGCACCATTCACATAAACTAATGACATTCTCAGAAGTTGAGCAATGCACAGCCTGTACAGCTATACACAGCAGCCTTGATAACGCAAACAGGACCCATTAATGATAGCCCTTCCCATTCACAGTCACATTTGTGAAGCACTTTACAGTTTACAAGGAATTTCACCTCCATTATGTCAGTTGAACCGAGAAATTCTGTTTTGGTTCCCATAATGCATTCTCTCTCCTCTGACCTTCACCCATGGGATTCTCTGTTTGTTCCATGAGCTCCGCATAGCCACGCCCTCTCAGATGGTGACAGTCCAACTGAACTGGTGACAATTACCAAGCACCAAGTCACATTACCGGCCCCAGGCTTTCTTCCACCCAACAGCACCTACCTGGAATTAGCAGTGGCCACAGCTTGGCAGAGGTGACTGTGCTGGTGATTACGAATGCATTTCTTATTTGTCTTTTCAGCCCTGAAATCCTGTCAGTGAGGAGAAGCGATAATAACGTGTTATTAAGCTCTTTCTGGGTAATGTAATTCAGGAGTCAGGAGGCATTTTGGTCATTTATGTCTTTGAAAAGCTTAGAATAATTTTCAGTGTCATTATCCCCCATTTTAAGCCAGGCTCTAATATATAAATATAGATCTGGCCACTCCTGTGGGTGTATGTAGATACACATGTACTCTTAGATGTGCACATATGATGTGTATATACACATGTACACAAAACACAGGATGTGGGCAGGTATGTGTAGAGTCAACAGAAACTTCCAGTTATTTATAGATCTATGTATATGCATAATAACTCCTCCTTTTGGATCATGGCTGCTATAAGGTTCTATCCAGGTTTTCAGGAATTAAATTTTATTCCTAGCTTCTGCCTTGACATGTTGCAGAGTTTCCATTTTTGCTCATCATTATAGTAATGAAAGGAAGAACTTCGTTTACAAATACACCTCCAAGTTGTGCAGTGCCAACATATAGGGACATTTCAGTTGCCCAGTCCTCTCCATCACACCGCCTTTCCAAGTTATGGTTCCCAGTAAGCTTCTTAGAGCTTTTGATTCCATCAGAAAATGTCTTTCTACTAACTGCCGATTATTTGCTGATTTTCCCCTAACACCTTGTACCTGGTGTTACAGGAAAGGTGCATCTATGGTATGTGCTAATCGTACTTGCTAATGGAGTTGGTGCTTGTTTATAGACTGGAATTTCCAAACTGGAAGGAATGTGAGATTGTATGAGTTGGCTCCCTCTTTGCACAATGAGGAAGGGGATGGTCAGAGCGGGCAGTAACTAGTCCCCGGTTCCTGAGAGTCAGTGGCAAAGCCAGGATGAGTACGCATGTCTCCTGGTCCTCCAGCCAAAGCTCTTTCTGGTAATGTGTTTCAGCCCTTATGGACCACTTAGCCCCACTCTAAGTGTGCTCTTCCTACATTTCTTGTTGAGCACAGTGATGGGGACTGTAGATGGGGTCCTCCACAGTCTCGGTGCAGTCCTAATAAGCTCTTATCAAGGCAGTCACAGTGCAGTGGGAAAAACACGAAGACTAAAAGCTCAGTTTCTAACTGCAGCTTTGCCAAATGGCCTTGGCCAAGTCTCAAATGCTCTGTGCTCATTTAGTTACCAGTAAATTGGAAATAGTAATAGTATTGAACCCTTACAGTTGTCGTAAATTAATACACATATAAAGTGTCTGACATATCTTATGTGTTGGCTCTTACTGTTGACCCTCACCTGCCTACAGCATTTTCATCTTGTCCTCACTAAACTCTTCATCTGCAGTTTAGACACTGAACTTCTTTCAATTGAAATATAGTTGACTAAACACTTAACTCTTAACAAGACTTGTGACCTAGTATTTCCCATCTACAGCTTTACCTCCTTTAAGATAGTTTCATCCACTCCCATTGCTCCCCAAATTTACGTCTTCTGGTCCCGTTTACATGAAAGTCCCACAGGTCTTATATTAGCTTCATTCATTGATTTAGTCATATAGATATTTACCGAGTGCCTGTTATGTGCCAATAACTTTCTAGGTGCTAGGGATTTAGCAATAAATAAAATAGCTTCAAATCCTTGTCTTCACGGAGCTTATAATCCTAGTGGGGGTGGTGGTGGACAGTATCTCAAGTCATGATACGTGCTGTGACAAGAGGGCAGGAAAAGGGGACAGGGAGTTCTGGAGAGAGGGCAGACGTTACTATTTAAATAAGAAACGCCTCCTTGATGAGATGGCGTTTGAACACCAAGGAGATAAGGGACCAGCAGCTTGGCTATCTAGGAGACTATTCCAGGCTGAGGGACCAGCAAGTACCAAAATCCCTGAGGCTGGAATGTGCTTGGTCTGTTTGAGGTACAGGAAGCCTGTACGGCTGGAGCAGAGTATATGAAAGGGTAGTAGTAGAGATAAGATTGGAGAAGTACTTCCATCTAAAAGAAAGCATAGTTACATAAAATAATGCAAATGAGAAGATAGCCACCCCCTCCCCCAAGAGGAAAGACCCAAAGTCTCATCAGTCATTGTGTCCATCTCTGACTGATGTTTTTCTCCCTTCTACTTCTCTCGTCATCTCATTTGATATTCTAAAGACTAATTTAGAAGATTAGCTGCCACTAACGCTCCTTGTGTAAAATAATAGGGGAAAGAAAGAGGAAGAAAAGACCTAACAAAACAAGGAAGAATATATGCATATTTACTACATTTTTGCAACCGACCTCTGTTGATTATTGTAACTTCCTTCTTCTGCCATCTATCCCTTGTTCCTTTTGTTCTCAGCCAGCATTCAGCTGTTCAGGGTTCTCTATCTGGTAGAATGACCCAAGCCTTCCTTCCTGAAGGCTGCGCTCTCTTGGTGGTTCTTCTCGTATTGCTGTAGTTTTCCATTAACTTTTACTAAAGGACATAGATATACAGAAAGCTATAGGAACCCAATGTTCAAAATTAGTACAATTAATTGTGGGACAACTAGACATCATTTGCCTGCAGATGTGATATATAAGTTCAATAGGAAATTCAAAGCATCCTTTTAAAGTATTTTGACTTTATGTGTTAAATCTGAATCAAACCAAGCTTTTAGATTACGACTATTTGCATTTGTCAAAACACATAGAACTGTAAAGTAAAAAAGATGATGTTTTACAGATATAAGTTATACCTCAATAAATATGGCTTTAAGAAACCCAAGCCTTGGACTTGAGAAGAAGCAAAGATGGCGGAGTGAGGTGCCAAGGCTATCTGGCCTTTGGGCCAAGGGGAGGGCCGGCCCCCTGGCGCTCAAGTGCTTCTGCTGGCCCGTACGAGGAAGAACATTTTCCTTGACTTGTAGGTGCTTTTATATTCATCTCGGAAAGAAAACAAAATTCTGAACTCAGGATTTGGCAAGTTTTGAATCAGAACTGTCTCGTCTTCAAGCAGAAAAGGTTATTCAAGCTCAGTTTGGAGTTGAGATATAACAAAAAATAAAAAATTACCCAGATAAAATGCAAAAGAAAGAAAATAAATTGTATTATCCTAACAAGCTATTTTATTTTCCTTTATCCTTTGAAAGATTACTGGATGAGGAATCAGGAAACGTGGATTTTAGTTCTAGTTACACCACGTGGGAATTAATTATATCAGACAAACCATAGTACCTATAGACAAATGTCTGTAGAAACTAATAAATGGCACAGAGCTGGGACTTCGCTGGTGGTGCAGTGGTTAAGAATCTGCCTGCAAATGCAGGGGACATGAGTTCGAGCCCTGGTCCGGGACGATCCCATATGCTGTGGAGCAACTAAGTCTGTGTGCCACAACTACTGAGCCTGAGCTCTAGAGCCTGCGAGCCACAACTACTGAGCCCGTGTGCCACAACTACTGAAGCCTGTGTGCCTAGAGTCCATGCTTCACAACAAAGAGAAGCCACCACAATGAGAAGCCCGTGTACCGCAACAAAAAGTAGCCCCTGCTCGCCACAGCTAGAGAAAGCCCGCGCGCAGCAGCGAAGACCCAGTGCAGACAATAAATAATTTTTTTTAAAAGTGTCTTTAAAAAAATAAATAGAGGGCCAGAGCAAAATGTAAAGAGATCCCAAAGTTATGCATAGCGTGTAATATATAACAAATATTTCATTGAATATTAGTCTGCTAATGGCCCAGGAATGAAGGTTTGCATCACAACAGGTAAAGAACTGTGATCATCTGAGTGCTTGCTGAAGGCAAAAGGAATACAGAATGGGTAGTGGAAGAGGGTAGTTATAAATACCAGCTATGACCATGTGACCAGTTACAGGAAAGTAATTGTCATGAATATCTCCTCCTTATTTTGTTATGCATATGTTTACGTGTATATGCGTGTTTATGTTTTCTTCCCTTTCTTTTCCCATATCATGTAACATAAGATGTACTGAGTTTTTATTATAGTATTTAAGTATTAATTTTACATCATAGTATTTAAGCTATGAGATATCAAGGAGAAAAGTATCACTTAAGGACTTTACCTCCTTTCCTGGAGGAGGGTTTAGTGCGTATTTAGTTGTATGCAAGATAGCTATGACACGTTAGGAAGATTTACAACCTTGTTATTGTCTTTATTTGGAGATTAAGTGTGGGTTTAGGAGATGCACGTGGATGCCAAGTTAACACGTAATGATTAAATTTATGTGTCAGCTTGAGTGAGCCAAAAAAAAAAGAAACCCAAGCCTTTAGATCTACCGCATTTCGTGGGAAATTCTAGGGATTAAGTGACAGCATAAGGAGATAGACATATTTAGAATTTGGGACATTCTATATGACAGCTGGCCTGACCTCTTCAAAGGGTCAACGTCATGAGGGGGAATTGTCACAGATGAGACAACACTTAAGAGCCATAATAAATTTATTGTGTGAAACTTAACTGGATCCTTGTTTCAAAGAAACAGGTATAAATTTTTTTTAGGACAGTTATAGAAATTTGAATATGAAGTGAGTTTTAGGTGGTATTAAGGAATTACTGCTATTTTTGTTACATATAATATTGGTATTGTTAATTGGAGAAGTATCCCTACTCTTTGGAGATACATGTTAAATATTTAGGAATTAAGTGTCATGATGTTTTTAATTTACTAAGAAATGATCCAGTTATGAGGCAGAAAAGGCAAAATATTAATAACGGTTAAAAGTAGGTGGATGGTATATGGGCGTTTATTGTATTCTTTTCTTTCCTGCGTGTATGAAATTAGAATTAAAATTACATTGAAACAGACAAACAAAAAACAAGAGAAGGCTGCTGCCGGATCCATATAGCTGCCCTACGCAGCCTGTGGACCCAAAGTGGTGATAGACCATAGGATCTAGAGCCTACTGGCCACAGCAAAAACTCATACCTGCTGAAACTGGCGCTTCAGCAACTGCCACTGGCAAAGGAAGAAGGGCTTCTGCCTCCCTTCCACGAATCATGGGTATGTGATTGACCAGATGAATCTAGAACCCTGCTGGCCAGGGGCATCCTACCACGCAGGTAATGGAGCTTAAGCCTCAGAGCCCCTCAGTTGCACAGGCATCTTCCAAGACCCCAGAAGGGCCTTAGCAATGTGTTCATGGGGTCATATGCTTTTGCAACCATCTTTGCAGAAGTAAGATATGTCAACTGAAAATAGTTAAGATTGCTATTTCGACTCTGATTTTCCTTGTGTCATGGTATTGGATGACCATGTGTTGTGTCGGATGGTATTGGAACGGCCATGGGAATTTTGGGGATCCAGCTAAGAGGAAGTTGAACTGTAGGTACATGTAGTTGGTGTTTGACTGTATCTGCTTCTGTGGTTTGCGGTCAATTCCAAGTTGTCCTGTTGTAGGAATGGCTTCCATGAAGACGCTTACTGCTCACTGTGCCATCTCCCTGGACTTTATGATATCAAGATGCAGGGCCAGAGGTCATATCATGATGTGAATGTGTCCTATGCCCATCATCAGAAGTATTTAGCAGTGGTGGAGGAGAAAAAAAGGCTGAAATGTACAAAGCCAGAAGCTAGTCTGTGTAATATTCTTCCACTTACCAGATGTATAAAATTGTAAGTGGAGAATTTGGTCCTCACTGGTGTCTAGTAAAATGGAAGATTTCTCCTATCAGGAACATGCTCAGTAACTTAGCTTACACGTTTACAAACACCAAGTAGTTTTTGATGGGCGTTATGAATCGTAGAGTTTATCAGAATTCCTATATTTGTAGGGCAGAACCTGCAGTAGTACTACAAATAGTATGTTTCATATGTTTTATGCGTATCAACAATAAAAATAAATTTTAATGAACCATGCTGAAAGAAAAATTCAATTATCTTTTTATTTATTTTCCATTAGATATTACAAAATCTTATCTTATGGAAAAGTGATCAAAGATCATGTAGCACAAAAAAAGTAGAAAAAAAAACCTGTTATAAAGGTATGTTGGGAAGGTGAATAATTATTTTTCCTGGGTGTAGTGATGTTTGTGTTATTTCAGCTTTTAAAAATTTATAATGCATTATGATTTTTTCCCTTATTCTAAATAATTATTTGTAATTTTGTGTTCTTTTACTTGAAGAAGGCCTGCACAATTGTATAAGCTTTAGACAGGAGATGTCAGAGAAAAAGATAGAATTCTAGTCTCTAGGACACTTAGAAGCCCATGGCAGCTCTGGATGGCCCATCTCCAGACTCTTTTTATTTAAGGGAGAAATAAATATCTTTCTTGTTTAAATGACTGTGTTTTTGGCTTTTCTGTTATGAGCAACCAAACAGAATCTTAACTGATATGCCCTTTGACTCAGCAGTTCCACTTCCAGGAATTTGTCCTGCAGATACACTGGCACATTTGCAAAATGTTGTATGGTCAAGGTCATTCATTGCAGCAAAATATGAGAAACAATCTTTATGCTCATCAATGGAGACTGGTTGAATAAATTATGTACATCCATGCAGTGAAATAGTAAGCACTGTATATTAGGAGGAAGCTTGTCATATTGACATGGAATTATCTCTAAGGTATATTGTTAAGAGAAAAAAGTAAGTGCAGAAGAGTGTGACTACCATGCTATTATTTGTGTTAAAGAAGAAAAATATGCCATTGGTTGCCTCTGGGGGCGACTGAATGGCTGAGGACAGAATGAGAGGGAGACTTTTTACTGTGTTCCTTCTGAATAATTGTGAACTTTTAATCTATTAAAAATAAAATTAAAATAAAAACTAGAAAACATTCTTATAATTAATACTTGTATAACAAAACATATTGTTTGCTAAAAAAAAAACTCTTTTCAGATAAAAAAATAAATAAAAATCCCCTACGTCACCCATAAATAGAGATGCCATATGCCTGGCTTGCCCAGACAGTCCCAATTTATGCCTCTTTCTCTGGAATAATTGTCAATATCACCTCACTTCACTCTCAGCGGTGTCCTGGTTTGGATGATAAATTGTCTGGTTAACCCACCCACAAATTACATCAGACCCTTTAAGAAGTCCAGCCCAGCCCGTGATGAAAGTGATCCCACCTCTTTGACTGATGACCAGATGAAGTAGTTGGCTTTAGTTTAGGGACCTTGAGTGAAGAAGAACGTGTTTTTAATGATAAATGAATGTCAGTGAGGTGGGCAATGATCACACCAAGAAAGGCAATAGGGAGTGGAACAAACCGAAGGTCTGATGGCTTCTCTTTATCATCTTGTGCTGATGCTGGGGCATTGCTTAGTGGGAGGAATGGTGGGTGAACCACTGTTTTATTTCTCTGATTATTTTCTCTCTCTTTTTGCTGTATGATTACATGAACAAATGTTACATGCACATATGTCATGACTCAACTCTGTAGAACTTACCATGTTGTATTTGCAATCTGCCTACACCTCCAGGATTATGAGCCTTGTGAGGGCAGTGACTGTGATTTCTCCCTGTGTCCTGGCACACAGTCAAACTCACCAAATGTTTGTTGAATGAATGACTGAACTCTGCAGAGACCTGCACTGACATCTGGTGCTCTCTTCCCCACAGCCTCTGGTTGTCATATCTTGAAGACTGTAATATTTATGAAGGCAGGAGCTAAATTTACTTGAATCAACACTGGAACCTCAGCGCAGAGTACTGGTACATAGTAAGTACTAATAAATGTCAGTTTAATGGATGAATGAATGATGCAGTTTTAAAAAAGTTTTATTGACGTATAGTTGATTTACAATGTTATGTTAATTTCTGCTATACAGCAAAGTGATTCAGTTATACATATATATATTCTTTTCCATGTTCTTTTCCATTATGGTTTATCACAGGATATTGAATATAGTTCCCTGTGCTATACGGTAGGACCTTGTTGTTTATCCATTCTATACATAATAGTCTGCATCTGCTGACCCCAAACTCCGAGTCCTCCCCTCCCCCACCCCCACCGCCTCCCCCTTGGCAACCACAAGTCTGTTCTCTTATATCTGTGAGTCTGTTTGTTTTGTAGATATGTTCATTTGTGTCATATTTTAGATTCCACATATAAGTGATATCATATGGTATTTGTCTCTCTTTTTTACTTACTTCACTTAGTCTGATAATCTCTAGGTCCATCCATGTTGCTGAAAATGGCTGAGTAATATTCCATTGTATATATTGTATATACCACATTTTCTTTTTCTGTTCATTTGTTGATGGACATCTATTGTAGGCTGTTTCCATGTCTTGGCTCTTGTAAATGGTGCTGCTATGAGCATAGGGGTGCATGTATCTTTTCAAATTTTGTTTTGTCCGGATATATGCCCAGGAGTGGGATTGCTGGTTCATATGGCAACTCTATTTTTAGTTTTTTGAGGAACCTCCATACTGTTTTCCACAGTGGCTGCACCAATTTACATTCCCACCAACAGAGTAGGAGGGTTCCCTTTTCTCCACACTCCCTCCGGCATTTGGCATTTGTAGACTTTTTTTTTTTTAATTGGAGTATAGTTGATTAACAATGCTGTGTTAGTTTCATGTGTACAGCAAAGTGATTCAGTTATACATATACATGTATCTATTCTTTTTCAAATTCTTTTCCCATTTAGGTTATCACAGGATATTGAGCAGAGTTCCCTGTGCTATACAGTGGGTCTTTGTTGGTTATCTATTTTAAATATAGTAGTGTGTGCATGTCAATCCCAAACTCCTAGTCTATCCCTACCCCCTACCCTTCCCCCCTGGTAACCATAAGTTCCTTCTCTAAGTCTATGAGTCTGTTTCTGTGTTGTAAATAAGTTCATTTGTATCAATTTTTTCAGATTCTGCATATAAGTGATATCATATGATATTTGTCTTTCTCTGTCTGACTTACTTCACTTAGTATGATAATCTCCAGGTCCATCCATGTTGCTGCAAATGGCATTATTTCATTCTTTTTAATGGCTGAGTAATATTCCATTGTATATATGTACCACATTTTCTTTATCCATTTGTCTGTCGATGGACATTTACGTTGCTTCCATGTCTTGGCTGTTGTAAACAGCACTGCAATGAACATTGGGGTGCATATATCCTTTCAAACCATGTTTTTCTCTGGACATATGCCCGGGAGTGGGATTGCTGAATCATATGGCAGCTCTATTTTTAGTTTCTTAACTAACATCCATACTCTTCTCCATAGTGTCTGTACCAATTTACATTCCCACCAACAGTGTAGGAGGGTTCCTTTTTCTGCACACTCCCTCCAGCATTTGTCATTTGTAGACATGTTTTTAATTGGAGTATAGTTGTTTAGCAATGCTGTGTTAGTTTCTTGTGTACAGCAAAGTGATTCAGTTATACATTTACATGTATCTATTCTTTTTCAGATTCTTTTCCCATTTAGGTTATTACAAGATACTGAGCAGAGTTTCCTGTGCTATACAGTAGGTCCTTGTTGGTTATCTATTTTAAATATAGTAGTATTTTGGATGATGGCCATTCTGACTGGTGTGAGGTGATATCTCATTGTAGTTTTGATTTACATTTCTCTAATAATTAGTGATGTTGAGAGCCTTTTCATGTGCCTCTTGGCCATCTGTATGTCTTCTTTGGAGAAATGTCTATTTAAGTCTTCTGCCCATCTTTCAGATTGTGTTGTTCATTTTTTTGTTATTGACTTGTATGAGCTGTTTGTATATTTTACAAATTAAGACCTTGTCAGTCACATCATTTGCAAATATTTTTCTCCCAGTCTGTAGGTTGTCTTTTAGTTTTGTTTATGGTTTCCTTTTGCTGTGCAAAAGCTTATAAGTTTGATTAGGTCCCATTTGTTTAATTTTGTTTTTATTTCTATTGCCTTGGGAGACTGAGCTAAGAAAACATTGGTACGATTTATGTCAGAGAATGTTTTGCTTACGTTCTTTTCTAGGAGTTTTATGGTATCATGTCTTATATTTCAGTCTTCAAGCCCAAATGATTCAGTTTTTGCCTCAGTCATCTGAGGACCAATCTCTTACCTGATCATTCTCATCACTGGCGTTATGGACTCAATATCTGTGTCCTCCTCAGATTCATATGTTGAAGCCTCTAGCTCACAATGGGGTGGTATTTGAAGATGGGACCTTTGGGGGATAATTAGAGTCATGATGGGAATGGTGGCCTTATAAGAAGAAGAAGCTTGCACACACTGAGGAAAGACCATATGAGGACGTAGAGGAAGTAAGCTCTCCCCAGGAAGCCAATCTGCTGGCACCTTGATCTTGGATTCCCCAAGCCTCTAGAACTGTGAGAGATAAAATTCTGTTGTTTAAGCCACACAGTCTATAGTATTTCGTATGACAACCAAGCAGACTAAGACAGGTGGTGCACCTGGCCCTGGAGTAGGGCAGGGGAGCTCTCTCACCCTGGTGGAGGAAGACTGCATGGAGAAGGCAGGGTTTGGAGACCTTCCTGAATGAACACAGGCCATGCGTTACAAGCTGAGACTTAAATGGTAAATAGGAGTGAGGCAAGAGAAGCAAGAATCTGGTGAGGAGGGACTTGGGGAGGAGTGGAGGATTTTTGACTTTGCTTTGCCGTGTACCCCAATGTCTGAAGCAGTAGGCACTCAACAAAGAGTTGCTGAAGGAAATAGTAGACTGAGGCACACAGCGAAGTCCCTGTGGCCTGGAGGAGCCTGGAAGGCTGGTTCTCTGCAGTGCTGTCTTTAGAAGCTCAAAGCAGCAAGAGCGGAAGCCCAGGTCAGTCAGGAGGCTCGCCCAGTTTGGATTCCCCCCAGAGCAGGTACTGAGACAAGGATTTAGGTGCTGCTAGTTTTTACTTGGGAAGCACAAGTGAGGGAATGGGGGGAACTGAGAAGAAGAGTTGGGGTAGTGAATGGAGGGGCTGAATCCCATTGGGGGCCTCTGAGGAATCTTGTGGAATATGCCTCCCGAGGAGTGGGGTTGGGTGGTCATCTGTGGTTCTTGCGGAGTGTCCCTGGGGGGCCGTCAGATCCCTAGCACTCCGGGCTGCCCTGCTCTGGGCCGAGCAAGCTGCTGTGCTGTGTCAGAAAGCCCTGGGAGAAAGCAGGGGAGCTGCTTGAGGAGGGAAGCTGCCGGCCTCTTGGCAACCCTCCACCACGGCTGCAGCTGTGTTCAGGGGATGCTAGATAGAGGGTCTGGGGTGGGCCTCACAGCGTCCGTTCCAGAGGAGATACAGGGCTCCAAACAAGAGAGAGTGGTGGCTTTAATTATGGTGGTGGCATTGGACGGGGAGAGAAATAGGCAGATTTGAGGTACTTTGGGGATATGGATGGTGAACAACAGTAGAAAGTCAAAGCTCTTTCTTTTTTCCTCTCTCTCTGTCCGTTTTCATTCCAGAGATGTGTACTGCTGTGCTCTGGCTCCCTGGGAAGTGGGCACTGAGGCTGAGTTTATTGAGCACGATGGTGAGGAGTGTCCTTGCACCAACACCTGTGGAAAGGAGGGAACAGACACGGGAGTGGGCAAAGGGGAACCACACAGCCGCAGTCAACCCCAAAGGGCGCTCTGGAGCTAGACCTGACC
Source organism: Delphinus delphis (assembly GCF_949987515.2). Classification (NCBI taxonomy): domain Eukaryota; kingdom Metazoa; phylum Chordata; class Mammalia; order Artiodactyla; family Delphinidae; genus Delphinus; species Delphinus delphis. Next base: position 25,466,991 of record NC_082684.1, on the reverse strand, counting down.
TACAGAGTTGTCCTAGGTCGGGCCTAGATGCTGGACCTCCATCAGTCCAGGGATGTGGGCCAACCTGGGAAGGGCAGCTCTCTTCAGCTGAGGCTATTGCTGTCATGGCGTCCGTCACAATTATTGTCTTTTGCAGGCCAGGTACCGTTGTAGGTGCTGAGTATGTAGCAGTGAATGGGGTCAGGTGAGGGAGAGACAACAAACAAATATATAACATTGGGCAGTGAGAAGTGCAAAGCAGAAAACCACACAGGGTTATAGCTGGATGATGGCTGGACAGGGTGGGTGAAGGTTGGGATGGAGGTGATGGAAACTTGAAGGTAAAATCAACCTGACTGTGACAGTTTAGGGGCTGGGCAGCCTCTCCCTGCACTGCACACCCCTGGAACCCACTCCGGAGCTGAGAGCTGCCCCATCTCTTGGCCACAATTCCCAGCCTCTTTGTAGGAGGTAGGGGCAGCCCCACTCCCATAAGAAATTTGCCATGGGACCCTCTGCTTTCTTGTTGGCCAGCAGCCTGGGGTTTTCGGAGTTGGGGAGTGGCATGAGGGGCGGTAGCTGGAGGTTGGCAAGTCTTCCCGCTGCCTCCAACCTGGGGAGGGGGGTGGATTGGCAGGACGGGTGGCTGGGCCCAAGTCATGGCCGAGACTCTGTGTGTGTGTGTGTGTCCGTGTGTCCGTCCTTTCCCACATGCGATCCTGCTGCCCGCTTCCTTGGCCCGCCTCACCTGGGCAGATGCCTGCGGGGGGCAGCACTGCTGGGGTCCCTGCTGGGGGCCAGGGTTGGGGGAGGCTCCCCCAGCCAGGCCCAGGCTCCGCCTGCTTCCCTCCCCCTCTCTCCCCAGGCCCTTGTGTTTGCAAAGGAAGGTCGAGCGTCCCAGGAGTCTGGATGCAGTCACGGATCATTACGGCCGGGAGAGCTGGTGCAGCCTCGGCCAGGACAAGGGCACGGCGGCTGGTAGACTGGCGGGCGAGGTCCCGTGGAGTGAGGCCGTCCTCGGATGCAGCAGCCCTGCCAGTGTCGCCACTCCCGCGGAAGCTGGGGCCCGGAGAGTGGTGCTGTGGACTGGTTCCGGCCAGTGGCGCATTTAGCATCAAAACAAACCCAATACTGAGTTAGTTGGCGACCAGTCCCTCTGTTTCTGACAGCTTGGGTCAGTTTCCTGGTGACTGACAGAAATGAAAACCTGAATTTAGTTTGTGGCTCTGCCAGTCTTTGCCTGAGTGTTCTCAGACAAGTTACTCAGTTACTGTGAGCCTCAGTGTTCTCATCTGTAAAATGGAGGGATTCAACACGATCTCTGAACGTTTTTTCTATCTCTAAAACACTGTCTGTTCTGTGGCCCTCTTCCTGTTCTGGTCCTGGAGGTCAGGAGAGATGTAGGAAGTTGGAGTTTTAAGGACTTCCTTGGCTTCTGTTCACCCAGTTGTGAGCATCTGACTGGAGAGACTCTATAAGGGACAGATTGCTGAGGAATAGGGAGGCCCTTCCCATTTGTGAAGAGCAGAGAAGAGTCATGGTGGGTGAGAGCCAACAGCAAGAGAAGGGGAGGTGGCAGAGAACATCCGAAGAGCTTCTGGCACGTGACTGTGGTGCTCATGGGGGACATCAGCTCCTTTGTGGTTTGCTCTCCATCCCTCCCTTGGGAAACTGTCATTCCCCAATACCTGTGTTTCAGGTGAGGCTATTAACTATGGAGCTCTGCCCGTCCCTGTCCAGCAGTGGGGATTATGAGTCATATTCAGGGGCCAGTGTGGATGGTGAAGGAGACAGTGGCACGCTCTTTTCTCTGGCTTTGCCAACTGTGTGGGTGAGGTCAGTCTGGAACTGTTTGGAACATCTTTGATGCCGCATGGAGAGAGCCTGACTGAAAATGGAGCACACTAAAGGGAAAGCAAAAATATTTTACATTTTTTTTAAATTTTATTTATTTATTTTTGGCTGCACTGGGTCTTCGTTGCCGAGCGCAGGCTTTCTCTAGTTGCAGCGAGCAGGGGCTACTCTTCATTGCGGTGCGCGGGCTTCTCATGCGGTGGCTTCTCTTGTTGTGGAGCACGGGCTCTAGGCACACGGGCTTCAGTAGTTGTGGCTCGTGCGTTCTAGAGCACAGCCTCAGTAGTTGTGGCACACGGGCTTAGTTGCTCCGCGTCCTGTGTGTTGGCAGGCAGACTCTTAACCACTGCACCACCAGGGAAACCTGGGAAAGCAAAAATAGAAACAGAAGGTCCTAGTGACATAATTTGAGCTCCTGGATATATCCATGCCTAAAGCCAGCCCCACCCTTGGATTTCCCCACTTATTTGTACCAATGAATTCCTCCTTTCAATTATTCCAGTTTGAGTTGGATTTCTACTGATTGTGGTTGACTGAGTTCTGTCAAATATAGTGTCTAATAAATATAATAGCACTTCAGGATGATATGCTAGATCGTTTCTAGTCAACGTGGTCCAAGGACCAGCAGCATGGGAGCTTGCTGGAAATGTAGAATCTCAGGTCTATCCAAGACCTATTGAATCAGAACCTTCATTTTAACGAGAGCCCAAGCTATCCATATATACATTGAAGTTTGAGAAGCAGTACACTAGACCAGTAGCTCTCAGCTCTAGAAGCACACTTAAAAGTCCCAACACCCAAGCCATACTCCAGACCAATTAAATCAACATCTCTGAGGGTGGACCCTGGCATCCTCATTTTTTTTAAACTCCCTGGGAGATAACAATGTACAACCAAGCTTGAGGACCACTGCTCTGGTGTGATTTGCTTAATGGTAGCTAAAACGTCAGATGCTTTGTGATTTAGAATACAGCCAAAGCCTACTTCTGTTGTGGGCACAGCAAAGAGACCTTGGTAGTGGTGGGGTCCCTTAGAAATGAAGTGGGAGCTGCCTTGCCCGGTAGAGGAGCCAGACTGGGCTGTATCCCACAAACAGAACTCACAGGCACCCCAAGAGGGATTTTACCAAATCCTGGAATACTTTCTTTTCTTACTACAGCAACATATCTTCTCCTCCTTTGAATTCATAATCCAGGACTACATAAATATCTCGTAAGCTTTAAAAATTCAAGTCCCTCTGACACAGGATCTTGACCATAAGCACAACCTGAATCCCAAACTGAACCCAAATATTATTTTTTTATTGAACCATGAACTACCTCCAAAATATGTTGTGAGTTTTTATTTTCCTTCTAAAAATCACTATTGTGGTGAATCAATTCACTCTGGAGCTAATCCAGATGCTTTCTAAAATCAGTCAACTAGAAGAAAATGGGGATATCGGAATATTCTCTGAATTGAACGCAAGCAAAATTCTTTGCATTGGAGAATTGGCTCTGACTGGTTGCTGTGGGAATTTGGCCTGTGGCCTCATGTTTCCAGTGGCTAGTCAGATGCAGCGTTCTCCTGCATTTCTATTTCTTTCTGAGTGAGGACCTTGCCAGGACCCGTGGGGCACCTGTGACCAATTATGTATGGTCCAGGTGGCATCGTTAGGGTGTTAGCAGGTGGCAGCGGTCCGTATGCATGGAAAAATGAATAAGATGGAGGTATATCCTCCTAGGGAGAGGGAGAAGAGAGATGGAAAGGGAGTTTCTGGGGCTGCTTTGTGTTTGTTCTTTATGGTTTTAACTGCTGGCAAAGAACCCTTTCCTGCCTGGAGCGCCGCTTGGGAGCAGGGAGAGGTGTGGGAGGGGATGGGGAGAGAGCTAGAAGCTGGCCTTTCTCTGCTCACCGTTGTCAGCAGCTCATTAGGGATTCTAATCAGGCAGAAATATTTTCCCATTACCTCATTACCAACTCTAACAAGGTCCCAGCTCCAGGTCGCGGCTGCTTTTCTCCTGCTGGGGTTAACGATGAGCAGCTTGTTGGAGCCTTCGGTAACTCATTTGTTATAACATGCGATTCACAGCAGCAAGAAGGCTCTGGGGTGGAGGAGGCAGAGCAGAGAGCAGGGGAAGAGGTGGAGGGAGAGCCCTCTTCGCAGAGGACAGGAAGGCAGAAACGCCCAGTGCTTCGGGGAAACCAAGCTCAGACCCTAATGGGCACCTTGAATCTTCTGGGAATCCGGGCCCAGCTCTGTGTGAGGTGCAGACCAGCTCCAACTGTGTGTGGAAACAGGTGACATCATGACCAGTTGTTGGCTGGGGATTAAAGGGCGAGCTTTTAATCCTGTAGCGACAGTCTGCAGGACCTCTGCTTCGTGTGCTTGTATGGCCCTAGACGCCAATCCTTGAACTTAGTGATTTGAAAAATATTTGCATGCCATCATTTACCAGGTCAAAACCTATCCACGGCTTCCTAATTCCCATCGTCTTACACCAAAACTTCTTTACTTGCCTCTCTAGGCTCTCCATAAAATACCTCTACTCAAACTAGTTGTGTTTCAAGTATTTCCCCCATACAAAATCCTCTATTCGAAACCCTTAAGGACTTGGTCTCTTCAGTATCCCATAAAGATTGTTAATTTTACCTTCTTCTTGATTGTTCTTCCTTCACATTCAAGTCCTATCCATTCACCAAAGCTTAACCAAAGCATTATATCTTCCATAAATCCTTTCATGATGATGCTACTTGATGCCTACAGCATGGCTTAAAATGGGGAGCTGCCAGATTTGGCCCATCTCTTTTTATAAATAAAGTTTCATTGGAACCCAGCCATGCTCACATGCTTTCTTAGCTGCTTTTGCACTACATCAGAAGAGTTAAGTGGTTGCAACAGAGACCATATGACTGGCAAAGCCTGAAATATTTACTGTTTGCCCCTTTGCAGAAAAAGTTTGTCTACCCCAGCTTAAACCATAAAGTTTATAACTTTAATTTATATTGTGCGTCCTTAAATTCTTTCAGAATGCCCTCCCAGCTTATTCTTTTTCTCCTCTTCTTCCTATCCACTCTGCACTCTTCCCATCTTCTTTTGCTCCGAACTTTCATCACATTTTATCTGTTTATTTCTTGTGATGCTTTTCTCTTTCTAAAAATTGTAACCGTCATTTATTTAAATGCCTGTTCTGTATAATCTCTAGTCTGTAAGCCCTTTGCGGGCAGAATCTCTTCAGATCCATCTCTGCAACCCCTCAACTATTAGCACAGGGTTAGTAAGTGGGGAAAGAACCTCGTTGGTTTCAGAGTCTGCCATGGCTCCTGAATGGCCTTTCTGGAATTGCCATGAGAGGTGTCAACAGTTTTCTGGCAGTTCTGTTCAGGGTTGTGACATCCTGAAGAGCTGTGTTCCTTGTAGAATAAAGCTATCTAACCCTGCCCTTGAATTACTGCTTCCTCAGTAGTGAGATCACCATTTCATGGAGGGTAGGGTGCCCTGCAACTTTGTGGATGAATTAGGGGATACTATTGATCCTGGTTCATTTCCATCTCTCCCTTCTTTTCTAACATGATCCCATTTTATAGAATTCCAGGTGTAGGCCCCTCAGTTCTATGGAGATGTCTGAGAAAAACAAAAGCTTCCTGTCTTTCCATCTTTATTATACAAAATCACAGTGAAATTGTGGGAGGCAGAATAATGGCCCCCAAAGATGTCTATGTCCTAATCCCTGGAAACTGTAACTACATTACTTTATAATGCAAACGGGAGTTTGAAGATATGATTAAGGGTAAGATTTTGAGATGGTGATATTATCTTGGATTATTGGATTGTCCAATTTAATAACCTGAGTCCTTAAAGGTAGAATAGTGAGGCAGGAGAGTAGGTCAGAGAGATGTGACATAAGAAGGACTCAATCCATTGTTGCTGACTTTGAAGATGGGGAAAGGGCCATGAGCTAAGGAATGAGGGCAACCTCTAGAAGCTGGAAAGATAAGGTACAGATTCTCCCCTAGAGCTTCCAGAAGGGAAGGCAGCCCTGACACCACATTGATTTTAGCTCACTGAGACCCATGTCCGACTTTGACCTCTAGAACAAGCAGATAATGTATTTATATTGTTGAAGACACTAAATTTGTGGTAATTTATTACAGGAGCAGTAGAAATTTTACCATTTTACAGAAAATATTTCACTGACTTAGGGAGGCTGTGTGGGGAGGTGGGAGCTAGCTGGTATTTGTCTATCCATTCCAGAAAAAAGAAGTGTTGTTCAGAGTCCTGGAGCTAGATCTGGCCTGGTTGTCTTGGAGATCATTACATTTACTCCTAAGATTAAGTTAAATTGGGGAAATGTGTATGGCCTTTTGCTGTCAGTATTTTTGGGGGAAGGCATGGACTGGCTTTGTGGAGTTTTTGTTGCATGTACATAGTGTATACAGACTTCAGGTTATTAGACCAGTTTGTAGAACTCTGGTCCTCAGAGAGTCAGGAACCCTGAAGTTCACGGCCTGGGGTGATTTCTCCTGGGCATTGCTTTGGTTACTAAAACAATTGGATGAACCATGTATCAATTATCTATTGACATAATAATGCTACATAAAAAAAATCCCCCACCAAAAAAACCCAAAAAAACAAAAAAAAATCCCCCAAACCGCACTGACTTGAAACAATAACCATTTATCATTGCTCACAGGCTTATGGCTCTGCTGATCTGGGCTGGGCTCAGCTGGGCTCAGCATCTGTGGTCAGGTTGGCTGGAGGCTGATTGGTTCAGAATGACCTCAGCTGGGGAGACTTGGCTCTTCTCCACATGCTCTCTCCCCTCCAGAAGGCTAGCTGATGGTGTTCTCATGACAGGGGAGGGAGAAAGGGGGGTTGTGGAGAGTGGGAGAGGGAGAGGGAGAAGGAGAGGGAGAGGGAGAGGGGAGTAGGTGAGGCCTCCAGAGGCCTAGTTTGGAGCTGATATGTTGCTGCCCACATTCTGTTGGTCAGAGGAACTTACAAGGAAGCCTAGATTTAAAGAACAGGGAAATAGTTTCAACTTCTTGATGAGAAGAACTACCAGGTCACATTGCAAGTGGTGTGGGAAGGATGGAGAATTAGGGCCATTTTTGCAGTCAGTCTGCCACAGACTCTCCAGGAAGGGAAAAATGCCCTTAGACCCAAACAGCTCCTGAGAGCTGGCTCCTTTCCTAGCGTGGGAGTCATCAGAGCCTCCGGATCCCACCCCCTTTTCACTACATGTCCTCTCTCAAAGAAAGCCACAATTCTCCCTATGAACTGCCAGCCATCAGCGGCCCTGTCTCTCGGCTCCAAGCCTGAGGGATGTCGTGGACGACCAGCCAGCTTGATGAATGCCGCCTCTGTAAACCCTCCCCTGGCCTCTGTCACAGCATCAGTGTGAAATGAACTTGCTAATACTCTGAGAGCCACAAACCTTTTCCTCTTCCCCAGCACGACGCATCAAATCGATCTGGCTGGGTGAGCCGCGACAAACCAAACCCCACAGAAAAAGGCATCAGCAAATTTAAAGCCTCGTTCAAGGTCTTGATTCACCATAAACTAAGTTGCCGGCAGCAGGTGTTGACACTTCTTCCACGGCGGTTGATACCGGGATTTATCGACTTGCCATAGATGTTGATATTGACCAAGACTGAGTTCCAAATGAAAAGTCCTATGGCAGTATATCTTTATTGCTCAGATAATCTGCAGACTTGCTAATCCTTCCTTGTCCCACTCAATAATGTTGCAGAAATTCTTTTGGAACGGAGAGACCATTACTTAAACACAACAAGATGCTCTTTCCCTACAAGACCTCCTGAAACAGGGATGGAGGTACCAGCAGTGTGTTGAGAACATAACCAGTGTTGGAAAATCTATTTGTGCCTGTGCCCGAAACCATAATGCCTTTAAGTTTTTAAAAACCCAGCTCTCTCCTCTTGGGAAACAGCCCAGAAAAAAACACAGTAGGATTTGACATGGAACCTGTTCATGAATAGTGTCCACTTCCCTTTCCCCACTGGTCCACTTCAGGGCCACAGGTGCGCCTACCTCCCACCCAGACTAGTGAACAGTATGATGTCACCCTTAGTGCTGGTCCCTGACAGTGAAATTAATGTGACAGTTGGTTCTTGCTAATTGTGGGGCCCACTAGGAACACAGAAAAAGAGGGACAATTTATTACCTGCTACTCTGTTTTCTCATTGAAATAACTACAGTCTGCAGCCCTCCTAAGGGAGGATATGTACGCATTAGAGTCACCTATGGTGACTTTTGAGTTATTTTGGATATCAGGGTCCCTAGGAAAATCAGCAGGGAGAAGATGAGCCAACTGAACAGGGCCAAGGAAGCAGCCCAGAGTGGCTGGGTCAGGGAGCAAGCCAGAGGGGCAGAATTTCCAACCCAGCTCCCTTACCCAGCTCTGTTCCCCTGGATGGTTTCTAAGGGCCTCTTCAAAGAGGAAGATGGAGGCCAGTGGGGAGAGGCCAAGGAAGACAGAGCCACAGGAAGATGGAGGTTTCACAGACATGCTCTCCCCTGCCATCAGGTAAGCAGGTGCAGGATGACCCAGATGCTGACCCACAGTGGGACTCTTGCTCTGTTCTCTCTTCTAAGACTTGCATAGTCATTAGCAGTGCAATCTCTACTAGCCCTCCTGGCTTGCGGCCTCAGGGAGGGAAGGAATTGATCACAACGTCAACTGCATTCCAAAGAGGTACTAACAGAGGTTGAGAGCACAGGCTTGGCCGCCAGACAGTTTGGGGTTTGCAATCTGGCTTCTGTACTTATCAGCTGGGTGACCTTGGGCAAGTCTCTTATCTTTTCTAAGCCACAGTTTTCTCATCTGTAAAAAGGAGGAAATAGTAACTGTACCATGGCAGGCAATGTTTATGGCCTCCTTTTCTTCCTTGCCAACAGAATATCAACTTTGTTCAGGTGTCACTTCCCATGATTTCTGGGGAGGTGGGCCTAGGTCCTGATCCTAGAGTGAACATGTGATCAGTTCTGGCCAATGAGTTGAAAAGGGAACATTTTGGGAGTAGTTCTGGCATTTTCCCTCCCTGATATGAGAAGGCAGACAAAGAGCATCTCTGTATTCTGTCTGCCACCTGCTTCCTTCTTGACGTGAAGTTGGTTGGTGGGAGGAACCCCCCCTGCTCATGCTGCCCCCTGCTTCCTACAGTGGAAATTTCTTGACTAATGCTATGGCTGTGGCAGCAATTTTATTCCCAAGAGACCAGGAGAATGTGGAGACACCTATTCAGGGTCCTCCATCATGGAGCAGCTAAGACAAAGCCTAACCACCCAAGTTTCATGTGAGAAAAATGAACCCTTGTTTGTTAATGTTGCTGTGAATTGATTATTCTGTTCCTTGCAACCAAAAGCATTCGTAAACAATATAAGTACCTATTTCATGGTTTGATGGGAGAATTAAATAAGATAGTCAGAGGGTCTTCTGGACAGAGGCCTGAAAGCTTCTCCAATTTCTCTGCAGAGTCTTGACAGTAGGTTTGTGATATTTCCTCCTTGAGAATAATGATGAAAGAGAGAGGCTGGGAAAAGGAGCAGAGAAGTGAGATAACTCCACTTTTCTCTTTCTGTTTTGGGGAGAAGGCAATTCAGACTTTAGATGATGATTCTCCAACCACTGTGCCTGTAATTCATTGCATGCTGGGTCAAGCGACTATTGAATACATCTTGCAGACAATGGCTGGATTTAAAATTTTTTGTGTACCTCAAACATTGGTAAATTTCATTCAATTTTCTCATTGCTTTACCTACTAAGTTTAGGATTGTGTAGGGCATCACTTCAGTTCAATAAGCAGTGGTTTCCATTGTTTTAGGTTTTTTATTTCTTTGCCATTAGGTCTGCAATCTGTACAGACTGAAGGGGACTAGACAGTTCTCGTTGCAAAGGAACCTTTTGGTAAGTGAAGAATCATTATTTAATGCTAAGAATCATCTTCCAATTAATTTATTTGCTAAAATTCTTGAGAACCCAATAGTTGGATGCTCAAATAGGGTAGCAATCTGCCCCAGGTTGGCTTCTGAACCCTGAAGCTCAACGTACTGTGGTAGCTCACAGCCTGAGAGAATCTTGCAAACTATTTGCAAGGATCAGGGGAGGGACTGCAAAACAATGTATTCTTAGCTTTGAGTTGGTATAGCTTGTCTGTCTCATAGGTTAGTATTTATTTTTAAAATTTTATTTAAAAATTATTATATAGTAAAATTAATGTTTTGTGTGTATACGATTCTATTAATTTTGACACATATATGGATTTATGTAACCACCACCATAATTAAAACAGTGGTCCCTCATGCTAGCTCTTTCTAGTCACATTGTTTTCTCACCTCCAACCTCTGCCACTGACTTGTCTGTTTGCCATCACTATAGTTTTGTGTTTTCGAGAATGTCATATAAAGGGAATCGTATAGTAGATCACCCTTTGAAACTGGCTTTTTCATTCAGCAGAATATCTTAGAGGTTCATTCAAGTTGTTGTGTGCATTAAAATCTGTTCATTTTTATTGCTGAGTGGTTGATATTCCACTATATGGTTGTTCCACAGTTTGTTTATCCATTCACCTTTTGAAGGATAGTTAGGTTGCCTCCAGTTTGGGACAATAATGAATAAAGCCACTATAAACATTTGTGTTCAGGTTTTTGTGTGAACTTGGGTTTTCATTTCTTAGGGTAAATAATTAGAAGTTGGATTGCTGGGTCATATGGTAAGTGTACGTTTAACTTTGTAAGAAGTTGCCAAGCTGCTTTCTGGAGTGGCCACACCATTTTGCATTCCTGTCAGCAAGGTGGGAGAGTTCTAGTTAGTCCATATTTTAATCAGTACTTGGCATTTTGGGTATTTAAAATTTTATTTTAGCCATTTAATGTGTGTAGCGGTATGTCACTATGATTTTAATTTGCATTTTCCTAACGGTTAATAATGTTGAACATTTTTTTGACATCCATATATCCTCTTTGATGAAGTGTTTATTTCAGTCCTTTGCCCATTTTTAAATTGTGCTACTTGTTTTCCTGTTGTTGAGTTTTGAGGATTCTTTATATATTCTGGATACAAGCCCTTTGTTGAACACGTGATTTGAAAATATTTTCTTCCAGTCTGTAGCTTGTCTTTTCACTCTCTTAACAGTGTCTTCTGCAGACCAAAGTCTCTAGTTTTGAAGAAATCTGAATTTCAGTTTTTTTCTTTTATGCGTTATACTTTGTGTCTTATCTAAGAATGTTTTGCCTAACTTTAGATCTCAAAGATTTTGCCCATGTCTTCCACAAGTTTTGTAGTTTTATATTTAGATATATGATCCAGTTGAGTTAATTTTTGTATATGGTGTGAAATTTAAGTTGAAGTTCAGTTTTTTTTATTTTAGCATATGGATGTCCAGTTGTTCCAGTACCATTTGCTGAAAAGACTGTCCTTTCCCCATTGAATGGCTTTTGCACTTTTGTAAAAAAAAAAAAAAAAAAATGAGTTGGTCATGTTTGTATGGGGCTATTTTTGGACTCTGTTCTGTTTCATTGATACGTGCATGTCTATTTCTTTGCTAATTCCATGTCTTGACTACTGTAGCTTTATAAAGAGTATTAAAATTCGGGTAGTGTGACTTCTCCAACCTTACTCTTCATTTTCCAAGATTGGTTTAGCTATTTGTCTTCATCAGTTTGGGCTGCTAAAACAGAATGACACAGAATGAGTGACTTAAACAACAAACATTTATTTTTCAGTTCTGGAGGTAGGAAGTTTGAGATCAGGGTGTCAACACGGCTGGTGAGAGCCCTCCTCTTAGTTCATAGCTGGCTGCCTTGCTGTATTCTTCACATGGAAGAAAGAGAGAGGAAGTAAACTCTCTCTTGCCTGTTCTTCTAAGGGCAGTAATTCCATTATGAGGGCTCCACTCTCATGACCTCCCCAAAGCTCCATCTGCAAATACCATCACACTGAGGATTAGGGTTTCAGCATATGAATTTTAGGGGTACACGAACATTCAGTCCGTAGCACTATTCTAGTTTCTTTGCTTTTCCATATAAATTTTAGAACTAGTTTGCCCAATTCTATAAAAAAAAATCCTGCTGGAACTTTGACTGAAATTGTATGAATCTATAGATTAGTCTGGGAAAAATAAATATCTTTACTATACTGAGTTTTCCAGTCTGTGAGCAGAGTATGTTTTGTCATTTATTTAGGCCAAATTTGAATTCTTTCATCAGCATTTTGTAGTTTTTTCAACTCACAGGTCCCATGCATATTTTGTTAGGTTTATACATAAGTATTTTATTTTTCTTGAATATGAAATATGAACATGGTATGTATTTTTACTAGTGTCTAAAACTATGATTGGGGCTTCCCTGGTGGCGCAGTGGTTAAGAATCTGCCTGCCAATGCAGGGGAAATGGGTTTGAGCCCTGGTTGGGAAAATCCCACATGCCGTGGAGCAACAAAGCCCATGCGCCACAACTACTGAGCCTGCGCTCTAGAGCCTGTGAGCCACAACTACTGACCTTGCTAGCCACAACTGCTGAAGCCCGCATGCCTACAGCCTGTGCTCCGCAACAAGAGAAGCCACCACAATGAGAAGCCCTCACACCACAATGAAGAATAGCCCCGCTCTTCACAAGTGGAGGAAGCCCGCGCACAGCAATGAAGACCCAATGCAGCCAAAAAAAACCAAACAAACTACGATTGATTTTTGTGTGTTGAACATTGAACTGGTGGCCTGTGACCTTGTTAAACTCACTTACCGTTTCTATGAATTTTGCTGTTGTTGTTATTGTTGATTTCTCAGGACTGTATATTTAGAAAACTATGTTTGTGAATAAAGACATTTTTATTTCTTCCTTTCCAATCTGTAGGTATTTTATTTCTTTTTCTTGCCTAGTTACATTAACTACAATTTCCAGTATGATGTTGATTGGACTGGTGAGAGTATGTCTTCTTCCTTTTTTTTTTTTTAACATCTTTATTGGAGTATAATTGCTTTACAATGTTGTATTAGTTTCTGCTGTATAAAAAAGTGAATCAGTTATATGTATACCTATATCCCCATATCCCCTTCCTCTTGCGCCTCCCTTCCACCCTCCCTATCCCACCTCTCTAGGTCATCGCAAAGCACCGAGCTGATCTCCCTGTGCTATGCAGCTGCTTCCCACTAGCAATCTATTTTACATTTGGTAGTGTATATATGTCCGTGCCACTCTCTCACTTCGTCCCAGCTTACCCTTCCCCCTCCCCATGTCCTCAAGTCCATTCTCTACATCTGAATCTTTACTCCTGTCCTGCCCCCAGGTTCTTCAGAACCATTTTTTTTTAGATTCCATATATATGTGTTAGCATATGGTATTTGTTTTTCTCTTTCTGACTTACTTCACTCTGTATGACAGACTCTAGGTCCATCCACCTCACTACAAATAACTAATTTCACTTTTTTTACGGCCGAGTAATATTCCATTGTATACATGTGCCACAACTTCTTTATCCATTCATCTGTTAATGGACACTTAGGTTGCTTCCATGTCCTGGCTATTGTAAATAATGCTGCAGTGAACATTGTGGTACATGTCTCTTTTTGAATTATGGTCTTCTCAGGTTATATGCCCAGTAGTGGGATTACTGGGTCATATGGTACTTCTATTTTTAGTTCTTTTAAGGAACCTCCATACTGTTCTCCATAGTGGCTGTATCAATTTACATTCGCACCAACAGTGCAACAAGGTTCCCTTTACTCCACACCCTCTCTAGCATTTATTGTTTGTAGAGATTTTGCTGATGGCTATTCTGACCCATGTGAGGTGATACCTCACTGTGGTTTTGATTTGCATTTCTCTAGTGATTAGTGATGTTGAGCATCCTTTCATGTGTTTGTTGGCAATCTGTATATCTTCTTTGGAGAAATGTCTATTTAGGTGTTCTGCCCACTTTTGGATTCGGTTTTTTTTTTTTTTTATATTGAGCTGCATGAGCTGCTTGTTTATTTTGGAGATTAAGCCTTTGTCAGTTGCTTCATTTGCAAATATTTTCTCCCATTCTGAGGGTTGTCTTTTAATCTTGTTTATGGCTTCCTTTGCTGTGCAAAAGCTTTGAAGTTTCATTTAGGTCCCATTTGTTTATTTTTGTTTTTATTTCCATTTCTCTAGGAGGTGCAAAAAGGATCTTGCTGTGATTTATGTCATAGAGTGTTCTGCCTATGTTTTCCTCTAAGAGTTTGATAGTTTCTGGCCTTAAATTTAGGTCTTTAATCCATTTTGAGCTTATTTTTGTGTATGGTGTTAGGGAGTGTTCTAATTTCATGCTTTTACATGTAGCTGTCCAGTTTTCCCAGCACCACTTATTGAAGAGGCTGTCTTTTCTCCATTGTATATTCTTGCCTCCTTTATCAAAAATAAGGTGACCATATGTGCATGGGTTCATCTCTGGGCTTTCTATCCTGTTCCTTTGATCTTTCTGTTTTTGTGCCAGTACCATACTGTCTTGATGACTGTAGCTTTGTAATATAGTCTGAAGCCAGGGAGCCTGATTATTCCAACTCCATTTTCTTTCTCAAGATTGCTTTGGGTGTTCAAGGTCTTTTGTGTTTCTATACAAATTGTAAAAATTTTTGTTCTAGTTCTGTGAAAAATGCCTTTGGTAGCTTGATAGGGATTGCATTGAATCTGTAGATTGCTTTGTGTAGTATAGTCATTTTCACAATGTTGATTCTTCCAATCCAAGAACATGGTATGTCTCTCCATCTGTTTGTATCATCTTTAATTTCTTTCATCAGTGTCTTATAGTTTTCTGCATAAAGGTCTTTTGTCTCCTTAGGTAGGTTTATTCCTAGGTATGTTATTCTTTTTGTTGCAATTGTAAATGGGATTGTTTCCTTAATTTTTCTTTCAGATTTTTTGTCGTTAGTATATAGGAATGCAAGAGATTTCTATGCATTAATTTTGTATCCTGCCACTTTACCAAATTCATTGATTAGCTCTAGTAGTTTTCTGGTAACATCTTTAGGATTCTCTATGTATAGTGTCATGTCATCTGCAAACAGTGACAGCTTTACTTCTTCTTTTCCCATTTGGATTCCTTTTATTTCTTTTTCTTCTCTGATTGCTGTGGCTAAAACTTCCAAAACTATGTTGAATAATAGCGGTGAGAGTGGGAAACCTTGTCTTTTTCCTGATCTTAGAGGAAATGGTTTCAGTTTTTCACCATTGAGAACAATGTTGGCTGTGGGTTTGTCATATATGGCCTTTATTATATTGAGGTAGGTTCTTTCTATGCCCACTTTCTGGAGAGTTTTTATCATAAATGGGTGTTTGAATTTTGTCAAAAGCTTTTTCTGCATCTATTGAGATGATCATATGATTTTTATCATTTGTTAATATGGTGTATCACATTGATTGATTTGCATATATTGAAGAATCCTTGCAATCCTGGGATAAACCCCACTTGATCATGGTGTATGATCCTTTAATGTGCTGTTGGATTCTGTTTGCTAGTATTTTGTTGAGGATTTTTGCATCTATGTTCACCAGTGATATTGGTCTGTAATTTTTTTTGTGACATCTCTGTCTGGTTTTGGTATCAGGGTGATGGTAGTTTCATAGACTGAGTTTGGGAGCATTCCTCCCTCTGCTATATTTTGTAAGAGTTTGAGAAGGATAGGGGTTAGCTCTTCTCTAAATGATAGAATTCGTCTGTGAAGCCATCTGGTCCTGGGCTTTTGTTTGTTGGAAGATTTTTAATTAGTTTCAGTTTCCATGCTTGTGATTGGTCGGCTTATATTTTCTATTTCTTCCTGGTTCAGTCTCAGAAGGCTGTGCTTTTCTAAGAATTTGTCCATTTCTTCCAGGTTGTCCATTTTATTGGCATAGAGTCGTTTGCAGTTGTCTCTTAGGATGCTTTGTATTTCTGCGATGTCTGTTGTAACTTCTTTTTCATTTCTAATTTTATTGATTTGAGTCCTCTCCCTCTTTTTCTCGATGAGTCTGGCTAATGGCTTATCAGTTTTGTTTATCTTCTCAAAGAACCAGCTTTCAGTTTTATTGATCTTTGTTATTGCTTTCTTAATTTCTTTTTCATTTATTTCTGATCTGATTTTTATGATTTCTTTCCTTCTGCTAGCTTTGGGGTTTTTTTTTCTTCTTTCTCTAATTGCTTTAGGTGTAAATTTAGGTTGTTTATTTGAGATGTTTCTTGTTTCTTGAAGTAGGATTGTATTGCTATAAACTTCCCTCTTAGAACTGCTTTTGCTGCATCCCATAGGTTTTGGGTCATTGTGTTTTCATTGTCATTTGTTTCTAGGTATTTTTTGATTTCCTCTGTTATTTCTTCAGTGATCTCTTGGTTATTAAGTAGTGTATTGTTAACCTCCGTGTGTTTGTATTTTTTCCAGGTTTTTTCCTGTAATTGATATCTAGTCTCATAGCATTGTGGTTGGAAATGATACTTGATACAATTTCAATTTTCTTAAATTTACTGAGGCTTGATTTGTGACCCAAGATATGATCTATCCTGGAGACTGTTCCATGAGCACTTGAGAAGAAAGTGTATTCTGTTGTTTTTGGGTAGAATGTCCTATAGATATCAATTAAGTCTATCTGGTCTACTGTGTCTTCTAAGCTTGTGTTTCTTTATTTATTTTCATTTTGGATGATCTCTCCATTAGTGAAAGGGGGGTGTTAAAGTCCCCTACTATTATTGTGTCACTGTCGATTTTCCATTTTATGGCTGTTAGCATTTGCCTTATGTATTGAGGTACTCCTATGTTGGGTGCATAAATAGTTTCAATTGTTATATCTTCTTCTTGTATTCATCCCTTGATCATTATGTAGTGTCTTTGTCTCTTATAAGAATCTTTTTTTAAAGTCTATTTTGTCTGATATGAGTATTGCTACTCCAGCTCTCTTTTGATTCCCATTTGCATGGAATATCTTTTTCCATACCCTCACTTTCAGTCTGTATGTGTACCTAGGTCTGAAGTGGGCCTTTTGTAGACAGCATATATATGGGACTTGTTTTTGTGTCCATTCAGCCAGTCTGTGTCTTTTGGTTGGAACATTTAATCCATTTACGTTTAAGGTAATTATTGATATTTATGCTCCTATTACCATTTCCTTAATGGTTTGGGGTTTGTTATTGTAGGTCTTTTCCTTCTCTTGTGTTTCTTGCCTAGAGAAGTTCTTTTAGCATTTGTTGTAAAGCTCGTTTGGTGGTGCTGAGTTCTCTTAACTTTTGCTTGTCTGTAAAAGTTTTAAATTCTCCATCAAATCTGACTGAGATCCTTGCTGGGTAGAGTAATCTTGGTTGTAGGTTTTTCCCTTTCATCACTTTCAATATGTCCTGCCACTCCCTTCTGGCTTGCAGAGTTTCTGCTGAATGATCAGCTGTTAACTTTATGGGTTTTCCCTTGTATGTTATTTGTTGCTTTTCCCTTGCTGCTTTTAATCATTTTTCTTTTAATTTAATTTTTGATAGCTTTATTAATATGTGTCAGTGTGTTTCTCCTTGGATTTATCCTGTATGGGACTCTGTGTGCTTCCTAGACTTGATTGACTATTTCCTTTCCCATGTTAGGGAAGTTTTCAACTATAATCTGTTCAAATATTTTCTCAGACCCTTTCTTATTCTCTTCTTCTTCTGGGACCCCTATAATTCGAATGTTGGTGCATTTAATGTTGTCCCAGAGGTCTCTGAGACTGTCCTCAATTCTTTTCATTCTTTTTTCTTTATTCTGCTCTGTGGCAGTTATTTCTACTATTTTACCTTCCAGGTCACTTATCCATTTTTCTGCCTCAGTTATTCTGCTATTGATTCCTTCTAGAGAATTTTTAATTTCATTTATTGTGTTGTTCATCATTGTTTGTTTGTTCTTTAGTTCTTCTAGGTCCTTGTTAAACGTTTCTTGTATTTTCTCTATTCTACTTCCAAGATTTTGGATCATTTTTACTATCATTACTCTGAATTCTTTTTCAGGTAGACTGCCTATTTCCTCTTCATTTGTTTGGTCTGGTGGATTTTCATCTTGCTCCTTCATCTGCTGCATATTTCTCTGTCTTCTCCTTTTGTTTAACTTACTTTGTTTAGGGTCTCCTTTTTGCAGGCTGCAGGTTCGTAGTTCCCATTGTTTTTGGTGTCTGCCCCCAGTGGGTGAGGTTGTTTCAGTGGCTTGTGTAGACTTCCTGGTGGAGGGGACTGGTGCCTGTGTTCTGGTGGGTGGGGCTGTATCTTTTCCTTCTGGTGGGCATGGCTGCGTCCAGTGGTGTGTTTTGGAGTGTCTTGAACTTAGTATGACTTTAGGCAGCCTCTCTGCTAATGGGTGGGGTTGTGCTCCTGTCTTGCTAGTTGTTTGGCATGGGGTGTCCAGCACTGGAGCTTGCTGGTCATTGGGTGGAGCTGGGTCTTAGTGTTGAGACGCAGATCTCTGGGAGAGCTCTTGCTGACTGATACTATCAGTGGGGCTGGGAGGTTTCTTGTGGGCCAATGTCCTGGACTCAGCCCTCCCACCTTGGAGGCTCAGGCCCGACATGCAGCCAGAGCACCAAGACCCTGACAGCCACACAGCTCAGAAGAAAAATAAGAAAGAAACAAACAAACAAACAAAAAAGAACAGCCAGAACCCTATGACAAAGGGTAAAAGCAAAGCTATACAGACAAAATCACACAAAGAAGCATACACATACACACTCACAAAAAGAGAAAAAAAATTATATAAAAAGAAAAAAGGAAGAGAGCAACCAAACCCTAAACAAAGCCACCAATGATAATAAGCACTAAATAGTAAACTAAGGTAAGCATAAAAGCATAAACAAGTTAGACACAGAAAGCAAGCCCCAAGTCTACAGTTGCTCCCAAAGTCCACCACCTCAATTTTGGGAACATTCATTGTCTATTCAGCTATTCTTCAGATGCAGGGTTTATCAAGTTGATTGTGGGGATTTAATCTGCTGCTCCTGAGGCTGCATGGAGAAATTCCCCTTCTCTTCTTTGTTTGCACAGCTCCTGGGGTTCAGCTT
The DNA here is from genome assembly GCF_949987515.2 of Delphinus delphis. Classification (NCBI taxonomy): domain Eukaryota; kingdom Metazoa; phylum Chordata; class Mammalia; order Artiodactyla; family Delphinidae; genus Delphinus; species Delphinus delphis. The sequence goes on along the minus strand of NC_082684.1, from coordinate 25,448,168 downwards.
TGGTTTTGGCCCTGCCTCTGCCTGTAGGCCACCCTCAGGAGTCCGTTACCCACCCAGACAGGAGGGGGTTAAAGCAGCAGCTGATTCGGGCTCTCTTGCTCACTCACGCCAGGGGGAGGGAGGGTTACAGTAATCATAATTGGAATGTGGGGCGAGCCTGAGGTGGCAGAGGCTGGCTTGACATTGCAACAGCCTGAGGCACACCCTGTGTTTTCCTGGGAAAGTTGTCCCTGGATGACGGGACCCCGGCAGTGGCGGGCTGCACAGGCTCCCGGGAGGGGAGGTGTGGATAGTGACCTGTGCTTTCACACAGGCTTCTTGGTGGCTGCAGCAGCAGCCTTAGCATTTCATGCCCATCTCTGGTGTCCGCGCTGATAGCCGCAGTTCACGCCCGTCTCTGGAGCTCATTTAGGCGGTGCTCTGCCTTCTGTGGGCACACAGGGAAGGAATCCCCTCTCTTTGCACACCCAGTAACAATGGTCTCTTGCCTCTCTGGCAGGCCCAGACTTTTTCCCAGACTCCCTCCCGGCTAGCTGAGGCTCACGAGCCCCCTTCAGGCTGTGTTCACGGAGCCAACCCCAGTCCTCTCCTTGGGGTCTGACTTCCAAAGCCCAAGCCTCAGCTCCCAGGCCCCACCCATCCCAGTGGGTAAGCAGAGAAGCCTCTCAGGCTGGTGAGTGCTGGTCGGCACCAATCCTCTGTGTTGGAATCTCTCCACTTTGCCCTCCGCACCCCTGTTGCTGCGCTCTCCTTCGTGGCTCCAAAGCTCTGCCCCTGCCCACACCCCATCCCCACCAATGAAGGGGCTCCCTAGTATGTGGAAACTTTTCCTCCTTCACAGGTCCTTCCCAGAGGTGCAGATCCTGTCCCTATTCTTTTGTCTCTGTTTTTTCTTTTGCCCTACCCAGGTACGTGGGGAGTTCCTTGCCTTTTGGGAGGTCTGAGGTCTTCTGCCAGCGTTCCTTGCCTTTGGGAGGTCTGAGGTCTTCTGCCAGGTCTTCTGCCAGCGTTCTGTAGGAGTTGTTTCACATGGAGACGTATTTTTGATGTATTTGTTGGGAGGAGGGTGATCTCCACATCTCACTCCTCCACCATCTTGAAATTAGTTCTCCTTCTTCCTAACCTTAGGGGAAAATAATTCAATCTTTCACCATTAAGTATGATGCTAGCTGTAGGGTTTTTATAGATGTTTTTTGTTAGGTTGAGGAAGTTCCCTTGTATTCCTAGTTTGGTGGGATTTTAAAAAGTGATTATATGTTGCATTTTGTCCAATGTTTTCCTGTATCAACTGATATGAGGTTTTTCTTTTTAGATTGTTGATATAGTGGTTTGCATAGATTGATTTTCCAATATCAATCCATCCTTGAATTTCCAGAATAAACTTCACTTGTTTGTAGTATATTATTCTTTCTATGTTCTCCTGGACTTAATTTGCTAATATATTTTGAAGATTTTGCATCTATTTTCATTAGGGATATTGGTCTCCAGTTTTCTTTTCTTCTTTCTTCTCACTTCTTTCTTTCTTTTCTCTTTTTTTTGGGGGGGGTAGGGAGTACTGTCTTTGATTTTTGGCATTAGGGTAATGCTAAGTTCATAAATTGAGACAAAGTGTTCCCTCCTATTTTCTGGAAGAGATTGTCTAGAATTGTATTATTTCTTCTTTAAATAGTAGAATTTGCCAGTAAAATCCTGGGGATTATTTTGGGGGGAAGATTTTTAAACTATAATTTAATAGTTATAGCACTATTTGGGTTACCTATTTCATCTTGGGAGAGTTTGAGTAGTTTGTGGTTTTTGAAGAAGTGGTCATTTTATCTAAGTTGTCAAATTTACGTGTGTAGAATTGGTTATAGTATTCTCTTACTATCATTTTAATGTATGTGGGGTTTATAGTGATAGCTCCTCTTTCAATCCTGGTGTTGAAACTTTGTATTTCTTCTTCTTTTTCCTTCTAGAAAATTTTCAATTTTATTTATCTTTTCATAACTAGCTTTTGGTTGTACTGATTTCCTTTTTTTTTTCTGCTTTCAATTTCATTGATTTCTTCAATATTTATTATTTCTTTCCTTTTGCTTGCTCTCTGTTTACTTTGTTCTTCTCTTCTGCTTTCTTACAGTGGAAACTTGGATTATTGACTTGAAACCTTCATTGTGTTCTAACATAATCACTTAATGCTATAGATTTCTCTAGAATTATGGCCTTAGCTACATCTCACAAATTTTGATGTGTTGTGTTTTCATTTTTGTTTAGTTAAAAATATTTCCTAATTTCCCTTGAGACTCTTCTTTGGCCTGTGAATTATGTAGAAGTTTATTGTTTCATTTCCAAGCATTTGGAGATTTTTCTGTTATTTTTCTGTTACTGATCTAGTTTAATTCCATTATGGTCAGAGAACATTCTTTGCATGGTTTCAGTTCTTTAAAACTTGTTGGTTTAGTTTTTCACCCACTATTTGATCTATCTTTGTGAATGTTCCAAGAACATGTATTCTGCTATTCTTGAGTGGAGTGCAGTATTGAGAATGATGTGTATTCTTCTGTTGTTGGGTGAAGTGCTGTGTAAATGTCAATCAGATCCAGTTGTTTGATGATGTTGTTTAGTTCTTCTATATTCTTGCTGATTTTGTTTACTAGTTCTAATTATTAAGAGTGTCAAAGTCTCCAGCTATAATTATAGAGTTGCCTGCTTCTCCTTTCAGTTCTTATCAGTTTTTGCTTCATGTATTTTGAAGCTCTGTTGTTAGGTACACAGTTAGGATTGCTATTTCTTCTGGTGAATGACTCAGTAATTTTCTCATTTCTGAAATCTTTTTGGTCTGATATTAATATAGCCACTGTGACTTTATTTTTAGTGTTTGCATTGTATGCCTTCCCCCTCTTTTTATTTTTAATAAGTTTCTTGTAAACAGCACATAGTTGTGTCAGGGGTTTAAAAAAATGTATTCTGACAACATTTGTCTTTTAATTGGTGTGTTTAGATCATTTTTACTTAATGTAATTATTAATAAGTTTTGATTTAGGTCTACCATTTTATTATTTGCTTTCTGGATTGTACTCTCTTTTTGTCCCTCTGATTCCCCTTTCCATTTTATTTAGTATTTTTTTTGTAGTTTTATTTTGTATCTAGTTTACAGCAATTTGATTATGATGCATTTGGGCATGGGTTTCTTTGGGTTTATTCTTTTTTGGATTTGCTGAGCTTCTTCAATGTGTATGTTTATTTCTTTGTCTATTTAGACTATTTAAATCATTTTTAGTGTTTCACTCACGTTTCTTTATTTTTTGAGTCTATCTCTTTGTACATTTTTATTTAGTGGTTGCTATAGGGATTACAATATACATCTTAACTTTTCACAAACTACTTAGAGTCAATATTTTCCCACTTCAGGTGGAATGGAGAAATCTCACCACATCAATCTCTCTATTCTCCCATTTGAGGTTGTAATTATCTTACATAGTGTACCTGCACACATTGAAAAGTTCACCAGGTGATGTTACAATTCTGCTTTTAATCATCGAACACATTTTAAATAACTTAAGAGATGAGAGTAGTTTATTATACCTAACCAGATATTTACCCTTTCTGATGCTCTTCCTTCGTTCTGATGTTACAGATTTTCTTCTGGTATTATTTCCCTTCTGTCTGAAGAATTTCCTTTAACAATTCTTTTAGAGCAGGTCTGCTGGCATCTTAGTTTTTCTTCATCTGAGGAGATCTTTATTTTGTCTTAAATTCTGAAGGATATTTTTGACAAGTATGAAATCTTGGTTGATAGTGCTTTATTTTCAGCACCTTAAAAATGGTGTGCCACTTCCTCTGGTCTCCATGGTTTCTCATAACAAATCCATAGTCATCTGAATCACTGTTCTCCTATAGCTAATGTGTTGTTTTTCTCTGGTTGCTTTCATGACTTTTATTTTGTATTTAGTTTACAGCAATTTGATTATGGTGCATTTGGGCATGGGTTTCTTTGGGTTTATCCTTTTTTTGGATTTGCTGAGCTTCTTGAATTCGTATGTTTATTTCTTTTTCCAGATTTGGAGGGTTTTCAGCTATTATTTCTTCAAAAAATTTTCAGCAAGGTACTATTTTTTCTCTCTGGGACTCTATTTTTTTTTTTAAATAAATTTATTTACTTATTTATGGCTGCATTGGGTGTTGGTTGCTGCATGCAGGCTTTCTCTAGTAGTGGCCAGCAGGGGCTACTCTTTGTTGGGGTGCTGGCTTCTTATTGCAGTGGCTTCTGTTGTTGTGGAGCATGGACTCTAGGTGCACGGGCTTCAGTAGTTGTGGCACACAGGCTCGGTAGTTGTGGCTCGTGAGCTCTAGAGCTCAGGCTCAGTAGTTGTGGCCATGGGCTTAGTTGCACTGCAGCATGTGGGATATTCCCGGACCAGGGCTTGAACCCATGTCCCCTGCATTGACAGGCTGACTCTTAACCACTGTGCCAGGGAAACCCCTCTCTGGGACTCTATTAACACAAATATTAGACCTTCAATTAGTGTCCCACAGGTAAGGCTCTGTTCTTCTTTTTTTTTTCCCTCTCATTTTCTTTATCTTTGTTATTCATTTTGGATAATTTTATTCTCTACCAGTTGGTTGACTCTTTCCTATGTAATCTCTATTCTGCCATTGAACTCATACTGTATTCTTCAGTTCTAAACTTTCCTTTTGGTTCTTCTTGACGTTTTCCATTTCTTTGCTCAGAGTTTCTATATTTACATTAATTTCCAGAGTGTTAGGAATTATTTATTGGAGCATTTTAATAGTAGCTGCTTTAAATACTTTACCAGCTAATTCCAACTTTTGTGTTGTCTAGGTGTTGACACCTGTTGACTGTCTTTTCCCAAGTGAGCTGAAAATTTTCTGATTCTTCACATGTCAAGTAATTTTGAGTTGTACCCTGAATGTTTTTCATATTTTGTTATGAGATTCAGGGTCTTTTTAAAGGCTTATGGATAATGGTAATATTTTTATTTAAGTAGGCAGCTGATCTGGTCAGGTTTAGGCTGCAAGTTCGAATTCACTCTCTGTGGGCTGTTTCCATATCGATTTGGTTTCTAAATCCTTTATATATGCTACTTGAATCTCTCCCATGTGTGTGCCACCCAGTGGCTACTCTGGGACCTGGGGGGTGATCTGTATGTTAGTTCATGGTTCATAGTCTTTGGTTTGCTGTTTGGGATCAGGTCCGTGCAGGCACAGCTTGGAGGCAACCCCACAATCAGTTAGCTGGGGTCACTTCCCTAAGCTGCTTCCTCTCCCTGATCTCCCTATTATTTTCTGGGTCCTTGGGTTTTTCTGTTCTTCAGTCAGAAATCTAAGATTTTATTTATACAATTTTGCCACCCACTTTCACAAATGTGCCCATGTCAGGGTCCAAGGAGTAGAAAGACAAAGGGAAAAAAAGCAATGGAGGTTCACTCCATTCTTTTGGGACCATAGCTCCTCCAATCATAGAGGAAGTTTCCCCTCTTTCTGAGTTTTTGTTCCTGTGGGATTCATTGCTACCAGAGCATTGTTTGGGAGATAGAGTGTGAGAGAATTGAGGAAAAGAAGAAAAAAAATCTAGGAGATTTTTGCACTCTCTCTGAGCTTTAGGAGTTCCCCAAGCCAGAGCTAGAGGCTTCTCCTGGAACTTACTCTCTGTGCCCCAGTGCCCCTTCTGGGTTTTGGGCTGCATTGAGTTCAGACTGGTGGATACCAGATGGGAAAAATGGTAAACACACTATTTAATTTTGAGAGTTCTCAGATAGCTGCTCCATGCATTCTGCCCAAGATTTACAGCTGCCTTCAATGGGAGAAACAGGGTTAAGGGCACTTACTCCATCTTACCTGGAACTGGAACCCCAGTATTCTCTTTCAGATTTAATAATAATTACCATTTCTACACACCATGCTAAATACCTCACATCACTTGTTTTGCATTTTAATAATCTGGCTAACAGATGGCCTCCTTTTAAAGGAAAAATACTCTTTCATGGGCTCCTAGAGTTAATAAGCTATTTTTATCATTTTGCTCCATAAATATGTATTGACACACAACTAGGTCTCAGATTCTTATGCTTACGGTGTTTAAGCAACTATAAAACAAAATGAAATTTATAAATTAAATGCAAACAAAAGTACAACACAAAAATTTAAATCAACATCATTTATTTAACGTGACAGATGACGATGTTTGTTGAAACTAAATAGCTGTTCATACTGTAAATTGTAGTGGATGACTTTGGTGCAGGTTCTTTAGTCACATCACTGTTCCCTCGTGCTGAGTGATGACTCAGTTCTCCCACGAATTTCTCTATTTAACCAATGCACCACCCTGAAGCTTCCACATGTGCAATGTGATGTGACATCATTTGGCCCATCTTTAACTCAAAGCAGCATTTACGTATTAAGTGTCTCTGTGTCTGTCTGTCTCTCTCTGTGTCTCTCTCTCTTTCTTTACCAGCCTAAACTCGTTACAAAAGTTGTCACTGGTGCCAACACTTGTGCAAATGGCATCAAAAACTTGGACACTGAGCTTTCCCAGCAGGACTTAATTATGAGGTAGTCAACCAGATAATCTGGAATATGTTAATATTATAATTTTCTGCTTACTATCCAACTGAGAACTACAAAATATAGTTTTAGAAAACTCTCTAGACTCAGAAAGTGTATTTGTGGATCCCCATTTGAGAAGCATTGCAATATGACTTAATTTAATCCTTATCTCCACTTCACAATGAGGAAACTGAGGCTTAGAGAAAGAGGTTAAGTAACTTGGCCACAGTCTCATAGCTGATAAATGGCAGGGTCTGGGTACACCAAGAGCAGCTAAGTCTGTCTGTCTCCAGAGCCTCCACTCGTAACTGTGACTAAGTTAAAGCTACTGTTTCCTCCATAAAAGCTCGTGCCTTGATCTGTTTTTTCAAAGTGGGCAGAGGCTACCATCTATGAGACAGAGCAAACACCAAACTGCCTTACACCATCTCCCTTCACTCCTTGATCTAAGTCCTTTATGTTCCCCTAACTGGAAGAAAGACTTGTTTTATTATACCCTCAAGACAAGAAAGAATACAAGGAACATAGAAATGTATTCTTTTTATTACTTTGAATTCTTTTTATGTCCTTGTTCCTGCACAGAAATGCATTTTCCTATAGGTGTGATCAGGGCACATGTTGATGTCGCCTCTGAGGAGCCTCTCTGTCTTCTCAGACACAATTAATCACTCCCTTTCCTCTTCAACATATAGCTCTCTGCTCACAGGCCAGATGTATACACTGTGTACATTGTATTGTGCTTGTCTTTCCTCCCCCAAGCTTTGAGCACCCTGGGGACGCTTGAGCACCTTTGAGCACTTTGACTCATCTTCCTCATGTTTGTAGCGTTGGAAGAGCACCAACACAGTTTAATATGTGCTTGCTGAGTGGAATTATGTCATGAGCTCATATATTAATTGGCCATATGTTAAAAGAAAACTGATCTCGTGATTTTCTCCCTGAACGTTTTCCTCTCTTAGTTTTCTCCATCACAGAAGAGGACACTGCATCCATGCTACTTTAAGCTACCATCATCTCTTGCCTGAACAACACCCATTGCCTCTAACTGGTCTCCCCACATCCACTCCAATCCATGGGGATCTCTGACTACCAAGTTTCCCTCTGTCATTTCTCCTTCTCTGTGTGTGTCTGCTTCATTCTCCTCTTTCTTCAGTCTGGCTTTCCTTTCTTCTTCTCCTCACACCATGTATTACATTGCTGTGTAACAAATTACCCCAAAACTTAATGACCTAAAACATCCTTTATTATATCACAGTTTCAGGTCAGGCATCCTGGTGCATCTTAGCTGGGCCTTCTTCTTCTCATAGGATACAATCAAAGATGTCAGCCAGAGCTGCAGTCACCTCAAGGCTCAACTGGGAAAGGATATTTTTCTAAACTCAGCACATGGTTGTTGGCAGGATTCAGTTCCTGGCAGGACAGTTCCAGGTGTTGGACCACAGTTCCTTGCTAGCTCTTGGTGGGAAGCCATCCTTAGCTCCTGGCCATGTGTGCTGCACCATAGGGCAGCTCACAATCTGTGGCAGTTTGCTTCATCCGAGCAAGCAAGTGTGAAGAGCTAGAGTGAAAGGAAGCAAAACGGAAACCACAGCTTTTTATAACCTAATCTCAGAAGTGACATCACGTTTTCCATATTCTATTTGTTAGAAGCAAGTCACTAGTTCCAGCCCACAGTCAAGGGAGGGGGTGGTGCATTATATATGGGCATGACTACCAGGAGGTGTAGACCACTGGGAACCATTTTAGGAGTAGCTGACCGCAGACCAGATCACAGGCCGGGAAACACCACTGTCCCTCTGTTCTCACATTGATACATACGTCTGCAGCTTCGTGGAGTGATCCAGTTCTTTCTCATGGCCCCGGTTCTATATTTCTCACGGAAAGGTCTCTGATGGACTAGCTTAAGTCATGTGCTCACTCTTGGTTCAATCAACTGTGGCCAGGGTAGTTTAAGTTGAACGAAGTTGGCGATTGGGAGTCCACTACTGTCATGTGGACTGAGGGTGGGGGAGAAAAAAGGAGCCTGGTGGTTCAACTGTGGACAAACTACAAGTATCCACTGTAGATGTCCCGGCCTCTAGGGTCTGTAATCATTCTTCCCGCTTTTCCCAACTCTCTAGCTTAAATGGCATCTAAATAGGAGAAGACCTTGACTTATATTGGACTCTCGGGGACACAGTGTTACCAGCCCTCCCAGGTAGGTTCCCAACAAGGGTCCTTTTGCTTGGTGTCATTCAAGCTGATAGAATGAGACCAAGTTCAGTTTGGAAGCAAAGGAAAGCTTTATTCTTTCTGTGCTCTAGAGCACAAGCTCTCCCCCTTCCCTACAGACCATGAGCGGGGCTGCTGCATAGGGATTTCTGCAGCGGGGAGTGGGGCAGAGTTCTCGCCGGTGGGCACAGCTGTGCTGCCCGTGGCTCCAGATCACCGCGCCGGGCTCGGCGTCTCTGCACACGGCCTGCAGCCACCATCTTGAATTGCAGTGTCGTGTGCAGCGCTTCTGCACACGGCCCTCCTGAGCTGAGGTTTGAATTGCAGTGTCGTGTGCAGCGCTTCTGCACACGGCCCTCCTGAGCTGACGTGTTGGGGCAGGTGTTTCTCACGGGGAACTCTGGTCTGAAACGCCGGATTGGAGGTCTCTGCACGCCGCATCTTACAAGTAAGTGAAACTAGACTAAGCACCAAGGGGAAAAAAAGGTTAGACTTTATTTTATTACCCAGATTCTATTTTTATTTCCTGTGAATTGTTAACAGGCTTTGCCAGTGACAACAGATCATTCTGGAAGGTTCTCAGAGAAATCAAGACCACTGTCTTTAAGTTGCAATATAAGCTCCTGGCTTTGGAGAAGTTGGCATGTCCCCACTGGGCTGGGGTCTCTCGGGTCAGAGGAGTGAAGAAAGGAAGGCAGGACAGATTCAGAGAAGTGCATCTTTTTGAAATATCTTGGGTGGAATCCTTTCTCCTTTCTGGTGTGTTAGGCCCATAGGAATGTGTCTTGTCCCAGGAGCCTGATCCTTCACAAGCTAAGTGACAGCTGTATTGATTTTAAGATTCTTGAGCAAAGTCTGTATTAAGCTAGGGCACTTAGAATGCTTTGTCCCTGGCCCCGTTCTTCCCACACATAATGTTTCTACTCAGCTGTGGTGATCATATCCCAGATGGGAGTCCTTGAAAATGCCTTTCGGAGGGTCTCTGAACCTATCTCTTGGGCATAGGTAGATTGTGGGCTAGCAAACTGCAGACTTGCCCTGTCTCTCCTGTGCCAGTGTTGTGCTGTGTTGTCTCTTACCCCAGACACTGTGGCTGTGATGAGGCGCAGGGTGGGCTCTCTGCACTCAACAGCTGACCATCATATGGACAACCTCCTCAGGGTGGGTCTAGAGATAATTTGTTTCTTTTTTTTTTTTTAATGATGATAGTGGCTCTTTTTTTAAAAAAAATTAATTATTTTTGGCTGCATTGGGTCTTGGTTGCTGGGCACGGGCTTTTTCTAGTTGCAGTGAGCCGGGGCTACTCTTCGTTGCAGTGTGCGGGCTTCTCATTGCAGTGGCTTCTCTTGTTGCGGAGCACGGGCTCCAGTAGTTGCAGAACGCGTGCTCAGTAGTTGCGGCATGCAGGCCCTAGAGCGGGCAGGCTTCAGTAGTTGTGGCTCACGGACTCTAGAGCACAGGCTCAGTAGCTGTGGCGCACGGGCTTAGTAGCTCCACAGCATGTGGGATCTTCCCGGACCAGGGCGCGAACCCGTGTCCCCTGCATCGGCAGGCGGATTCTTAACCACTGTGCCACCAGGGAAGTCCCTATTTCTTTTATTTTTTAAAAATTGAGGTGAAATTCATATAACATACAATTAACCACTTTGAAGTGTACGATTCAGAGGCATTTTGTGCATTCACCATGTTCTTTCTCTGGTTTCAAAACTTTTTCGTACCCCTTAAGTAATCATTCCTCATTCCCCACCCCCACCTCCAGCCTCGAGAAACCACTAATCTTCTTTGTGTCTCTATGGATTTGCTTATTCTGGATATTTCATATAAAAGGAATCATACAGTGTCTGGCTTCTGTCACCTTTTTGGAGCACAGTTTTGAGGTTCATCCATGTTACAGCATGTAACGGTACTTCACTCCTTTTCATATCTGGTTTCTTTTAAAATGAAGTATCTGAACTCACATTTGACACATTGTAACATACCTCTCCCACATTTCTCCTCCTTTTCCTTTAACCTTTCTCTCTTCTTGAGGAGCTGGGGGGAGAGGTACACTTTTAATCTGGTGAGGAGCACAGAGAGATTTGATGGTTGATCTCAATCAAGATTTGTTTATAAAATATTGGACTGGATGATACAGCAAAATTACCATCAACACAGTGTTTCTGAAGTCCCTTCACTAGGGACCCTGGAGGAAAAAGTTCTCATTTGATCATGCAACAACGTTTCTTGAGCACTTACTGTGTGCTGCTAGAGCAAGGAGAGCATGTTGGCTGGATCACTGGGTGAGGTGAGACACTGGCCCCATCCTCATGGAACATGCATCTCAGAGGGATGACAGAGACATCCTCCAAGCATGACAATGCTGTGCAATAGATGCTTCTGTTAGATATTTGTTCAGGGTGTTGGGAAAGCACAGAGTCAGGGTGTTTAATTGGGAAAGGCTTTCAGAAGAGACTGATGTTTGAGCTAAATCCTGAAGCCTTGAAGGAATTTCCCAGAAGGAGCAGGCCAGGAAGGGAACAGCTTATGGAAGGTCCAGACGTTATAGTGAGCCCTGCAGGCTCACACATCATAAAAAACAAGAAAAATGCCAACCAGTCCTGACTTCTCTGTAGCGAGACCATATGACCTGTCCATTGGCTGGTGAGCTTGTTTCCACCAAACGGTCCATGGGATAGGAGTACGGGGTGTATATCCACATGACTGTGAAAACACAGGTTGCTGGTATATTCTACTAGAGGTAGTGGTGTGGCAGTTCAGAGCTGGATTTTGGAGCCAGGTGACCTGAATTTGAATCCTGATTCCATTGCTTATTAGCTGTGTAACCTTGAGCAAAATATGTTAAAATCGTGGTGCCTTGGTTTGGTCATCTATAAAATGGAAGGCATAATATTTTTAAGATTATTATGAGGATTACATGAGTTAATACAGTGTACGTATAGCATCTGAACAGTGCCTGGCACAGGTCAATCCTGTTGATAATGCAGGCTCTGGGCTCAGCTTTTATTGTTCCTCTGGACTGATCACAAAAACCATTCATTGGGGACAGGAGCCATAATGGCTACTACAAAAGGCACTGGGTGATTTATATGTCATATCTACCACTCCTGGTGAGGGAGCTAAAAAGAGAGAGACCTGACAGATGAGTAATCAGGCTGGGAGAAATCCTCTCCCAAGACCCACAGCTATTAAGGGACGGAGTCAGCATTTGGACCTGGGTTTGCCTGATTCCAGAGAACTGCTCTTAACCACTCCTCTATACTGCCTCTCTTGGCTGGAGATTCCAGAACACCAGTGGTGCACATGCCTTGGGGCTGGGGATTGTGTGTTGGAGGTCATTTCAATGCAAATTTGGGTCATTTAAGCATTTATCCCCTTCTGTTACAACTCCAGCAAAAACCTTCCCGTTTGAACACACTCCACTAATATGCTCCCTGCTCTCTGTGTGTATCAGATTAATTTCATGTTTGTCCCATAAACCAAAATGCAGCGGAGTTTCTTTCTTGGGACAAAATCTAGCTGAGCATAGGGGACATATTTTGATTCTGGAGAAGGAGGTGGGGCGTGCCAAGTAGATTCAAACACCCCCTTGGGTTCTAATTATAGTGTAAGTGGAAAACTGATCCTCAACCTGTGGTCCTGGAATTGGCCTAAGGAGGAGTGGCTTTAGAAGGAACGCCAGAGGTAGTGACCTAACTGAACGTGCACAGCTCTTCTGTGAGGGTTGTGGGAGCATCCTCTGGGGTGGGGATATCAGCACCTTTCAGGACCCTGGGGTTTTCCAGCTATTAGAGATCTGGGTCAGAGTCTGTGGGCTCCCAAGAGTTAACTCTGCAGGCCATGTGCAACAGAAGTGGCCTCTTTCTGTCTTCATCATGATGGAGAGGTAATTCTTCTTAAGAGCTGTTAGAGTGCCCGAGCCAGGAATTGGCTGGAGAGAGTGGCCATAATCACGTTTCCTGCTTCTGTCAGGACCTTGGATCCTTCAAAACACCAAAGCATCCTGCTGGAGGCCTCCGCAAGTGGGAGCTATCAGGAAAAGCCCAGAAACATGGCTATGCCCATCCTCCATTGGTCTACAGGGTATGGGCTGAGAAGGCAAAGTTCTATAGAAATTTGGAGATTGAATTCTGTCCATTTTGTCATTGCTGATTTTGGAATTAGAGGAGGCAGAGGAGTAGGGGATCCATGAAGGAAGTTTACTTATGCTTAGAGACTGTCCACCTTGATGGAGCATGGGCTGGGTGGGCAGTGGGTTCTTTGAGATGCTTGATGTGAGCAGTGAGGGATAAAATGCTTCTGGGCTCTCTGGGGACACAGATATTGTCTTGGGACTCTCTCTGAAGTTAGAAGGGAGAGGATAAAAGCGTCCTTTCCTCCCTCTATCTCTCCCTCCCTTCCTCCCTCCTTCACTCCTTCCCTTCCTTTCTCATTTTTCCTTCAAGAATTTATTGAGCTGTGTGCTAAGTTGGCTGATATTCCTGTGGAGAAAACACACCAAGGTGTTCTCAGTTTAGCAGTGGAGACAGCCAACAATTACAACATACAGTGATAATGAGGTCTGTGCAAGGAGCCAGGTGAGCAGAGGAGGGAGCAAACGACTGCTTAGAATGGGAGGTGGGGGACAAGGATGAGAGAATTCACTGAGGGCCCTGGAGGGGTTCATAAGGGAGCTAGCATTTAAGGTGAACACTGGAGGAGTCTGCCAAGTGGTGAAGTGGGGAAGGGCCCCCAAAAAGAGGAAACAATGCAAGAAAAGGCTTGGAGGCATTAAAGAAAATCAGATAGGTGTTCACGAAAATGGGGATATGTAGTGTTCCAATAAAATGTATGCATTTGCAACACAAAATAAATGCTGTTCTGTTGGAGACCATTGTTAGCAATACATTGGTGTTGGTTGTAGACATTTTGGCTATTTGTGAGTTTAAGGAAACCAAAATCAATATTAGTTAACGTCTGATAACATATGTGTTAATGAATTGTGAGTATATTTTATTAGATAACCAAGGGTTTTGGTGTATCTGGAACATAACGTGTCATGAGGGTGACAGGAAGAAGAAAGAAGTGAAGATACATAGGGCCAACTTAATGCTTAACTTGCTACATGTTTTAAGGTTTTCTCTTTTCTTCTTTTTACTTTTTATAATGGAAAAGTCTCACACATAGTAGTAGAGATGAGTATGAGGGAGTCTTACATATCCATAACCCAGCTTTAATAACCACCGACTTTTTCTATTGATTACTTCCCGATTCTTTTTAATTGCTGGAGTATCTGAAGCAAATCCAGTACCCATGGATACTTCAGTATAATTTCTTTAAAAGAGTATATAAGCTGGGATGAAGTGAGAGAGTGGCATGGACATATATACACTACCAAATGTAAAATAGATAGCTAGTGGGAAGCAGCCGCATAGCACAGGGAGATCAGCTCGGTGCTTTGCGATGACCTAGAGAGGTGGGATAGGGAGGGTAGGAGTGAGATGCAAGAGGGAGGGGATATGGGGATATATGTGTATGTATAGCTGATTTACTTTGTTATAAAGCAGAAACTAACACACCCTTGTAAAACAATTATACTCCAATAAAGATGTTAAAAAAAAAGAAAGAAATCTGCTTATTCATTGAAAAAATAAATAAATAAAGGAATATATAATCACAAAAGTATACCAGATAGTTTCTTTCAAAAATAAAACTACAATATAATTTTCATGCCCAACAAAATAAACAAAAATCCCTTACTGTCATTTAAAATCTGGTCCATTTTCAATTTTCGCTTGTTTTCTCAAAAATGTCTTTTTACAGTCGGTTTGTTTAAGTCAGAATCCAAACAGAGTCCACCTGCAGCATACGGATGATTTGTCTCTTAAGCCTTTCTCACTCTGTATTAGCTCTCTACCTATCCACCTCTTGATTAAAAAAACCTTTTTTAATTAAAAAACTGTTAGGAAACAGTTGTTTGTCCTGTGGGACCCCCAAAGCTTGGATTGGCCGATTGTACCTCGTGGTGCCTTTTAGCAAGCTCCCCTAACCCCAGCATTGCCTATGAACTGGTAGTTGAAGCTAGAGACTTGACCAGATCCAGGTTCTCTTTCTTTTGGAGGAAGACTTCGTGGGTAGTTTTGTGTGTTTCCCGTTGAGTCATTAGTTAGTGAGGTTAGTGAAGTAAACTTTGGTTACTGGGTTCAAGTGATGTCAGACTAATCCATTCATTATAGAGTTTGTATTCAGGCTTTAAAGCAGGAGTGGCAAAGCCAGATTTGTTTGACAAAGATCCCCCTGGTAACTATGTGAAGAATGACCTAATGAAGTGATCTTAGAGGTAGTTAAGACCAGTTGAGAGCAATTGCAGTGGTCTAGGTGAAACAGGAAGACTTTTGACTAAGAGGGTGGACAGGGGGGTCCACATTTGAGAGATACCAAACAGGAAGTGGGTGTCTACTGGGTGTGGATGTAATCGAGGAGAATACAGTCAATCAGTTAGCCTGTTGTCCTCTTTCCTCTAGATCCATCCTACCTTCGGAGACCTTGTCCATTTCCAAGGCTTTACTACCCTTATATGCAGTTGTAACTCTGGCCTTAAACTTTCATCCTGAACTTCACACTCATATCCAATTGCCTGCTGAACGTTTCCACTGGGAGCTTATACTTCCATGTCCAAAACTGTACTCTTGTCTTGTCCCCAGCAACCTGCTTCTCCCCAAGTTTTCCCTGTCTTAGTAATGACACTCCTACTTGTTCAGACAAAAACCCTAAGAGGCTCTTTGTTTCTTACCTGTCCTTACACACTATCATCAAGTTCTGTCAGCTTACCATCAAAACATACCTGAATCTGAACAATTCTCACCAGTTTTGGCGTAAGCCAAAATATAGTCATCTTTCAGCTCACCCTAAGTCTCACTCTATTTGTACACCCATGTTCATCACAGCATTTTTCACAATAGCCAAAAGGTATAAGAAATCCAAGTGTCCATTGATGGAGGAATGGATAAACAAAATGTATATTGTATACATACAATATAGTATTATTCAACTTTAAAAAGGAATGAAATTCTGACACATGCTGCAACATAGATGAACCCTGAAGACGTTATGCTAAGTGAAATAAGACAGTCACAAAAGGACAAATACTGTATGATCCCACTTCTGTGTGGAGTAGTTACATTTATAGAGATAAAAAGTAGAATGTTGGTTGACAGGGGCTGGGGGAGGGGAAAATGAGGAGTAAGTGTTTAATGGGTACAAAGTGTCAGTTTTGGAAGATGAATAAAATTCTGGAGCTGGATGATGTAATGGTTGCAGAACAATGTCACTGTTCTTAGCGCCACTGAACTGTACACTTAAAAATGGTTAAAACGGTATATTTTACGTTACGTATAGTCAGTCTCAACTTTTAAAAATGGCATGGAAAAAATTTCCTCAGGCATTTAAGATACATTTTAATATATTTTTTGAGCAAATCAACAATATAGCAAAAAAAAAAAATTCAGGCATAATAAACGATTGGCCTTTTTTTTTTGGTTTATTGTAAGGAAGTATATCTATTTTCAGACTATTATTCTGTATCTAGACTCTATTTTATATTCAGGATACATTATAGCTCTGTAGCTCCCATCTTACGTCTAAATTATTTTCCCTTCATATGATGACTGATGACAAAATGTGCTTCATGACTAATTAGTTATCTCATTTTGTATATTTTGAGCACAATCAAACTTAGATTAACTTTAAAATTATTTAATATTTAACAAGTACAATAAAACATGCACTATACATATAACATATGAATATTTATAATATAGGAATATATATGTAAGTTATATAAAAATATCCATTCTATTTAAAAATATAAATGTCAGATCATTTCGCTTTCTCATCAAAAAGACTTCAAAGACTTCCCTTCTTAGTCCTTCCCATGGCCCTCAAGTGCTATAGAACCCTACCTGGTCTGTCTTTCCAACCTCATCTTTTAGTACCTTTGTCTTAGCTCATTTTGTCCTTGGCCTTCTTGTCTGGACTCCAATTCCAAGTTTGGACGTGCCTCAGGGCCTTTGTATTTGGCATTCCCTCTGCCTGGAAAACTTTCTTTCCAGATATCTGCATGTCTCATGCCCTCGCTTCAATCTGATCTGGGCTCTAATGTCAGTTTTTCAGAGAGGCCTATCCTGACCATTCTAAAACAGACCCTCCCCTTCATCGCTCAGGATGCGCTGCCTCCTGTCCTGCTTAACTTTCTTGTTAGTACTAATTTCTGCATAAGGTTTCATCACATACTTACCCTTCATCTATCCTTGCCTTTCACCTATTTGTTCACTGTAGTATCCCCAGCTCCTGACACATTGATGATGCTCAATCAATGTTTGTTCAATGCATGAACTCTACAAATGTTCATTGAGTCCCTACTGTGTGCCAGACACCATGGATTTAGTTCTGTCATCTGTGTGGAAGATTATACTGTTGAGTGACACAAGGTTTTGAGATTGGGAGGACTGGGGACAGTTAGGTTACCTTAGGACTAACAGGTTGAAATGGAGAAAGGCAGCTGTAGCCCTAGTATGGAATTCAAGGCATCTGAGAGATTGGAATGCATAATAGAACATACAGAACTCTACCCTGGGACTCACTACCAGTCCATCCAATCTGGCATTCTGTCTCTGATGGGGACAAAGGGGACACTGAGGAAAGAATAGTCATGATGGTCCATAATATCAACAGTAAGGTCCATCCTAGACAGAGCCTTAGATGATGTGGCTTCAGGAATTATGAAGACATGTCCACTCCCAGAACCATAGCTCCCTGTTGGAAATTCCCTTAGAGGGATGCTGTCACTTGGCCACTAGAGAGAAGCTAAAAAAGCAGGCACTCCCATGAGAAGGCCCCTCCACTTCAAGCCTGTCCACAGATACGTGTAGATGACTCATATTGGAACTTTCCAGAAGACAGGTTTTGGGAGTTGAGTAGAGAGAGAATCTGAGGTCTGGGGCAAAGAGCAAGGGAAGTAGGAAGATGAATATATACTGAATGTTCCTAACTTCTCACTTCTAAGTCATTGTCCGCAAATTTCCTAGATAAAAACTGCTCTTACATTTGTCTAGTGCTTCATAGTTTATAGAATATTGCATTGAAAAGTCAGGTGCTCCTAAATTTGAATTCCACCTACCACTTATAACCTGTGTGACCTTTGGAAAATTTAGGTAACCTCTACAAATGTCCTAATTTGTAAAGTGCAGGTAATAATATATTTATCATGGGGTTAAATGAGATAAGGTATGTAAGGTACTTAGCCCATTGCAGCACATGCACATGCGCATTAAACATTAGTTTCCTTCCCTATTGCTTTTACTTTACTGCATTTGAGCCTTACATCATCTCTGGGAGGTAGGTTTGGCAAGAACTGTTATCATCCCATTTTACAAACGGAAAACTGAGACCAGGGAGATTTATTCTGACTTTCCTAAAGCCACAGAGCTTTCAAATAAGAGAGTTGGGATTTGGATTCATGTCTTGGTCCCCATATTGTCTCCACACACCATGTTGCCACTAACTCCTTTCTGGTCATGCTGTATTGATATTGTCACATGGTGCTGACACTGGGGAAAACAGGGTGTAAACATTTACCACATGGTCTGTTCCATAGGCCAGGAGGACACTGCTGCCTTTGCTTTTGTTATAATATACTTTTGCACACAGGTAGAAGCAAAATGTCTGAAAGCCAGAATAGATTTACATGTTATCAAAGATATTCTGATCAAATTATATAATCTCTAATTGCATCTTGCCTTTTAGACATAACCTTTGTTGCTCTATTTCAAGCCCGTCATAATGCCTTTCATTTCACTTTTTTTCCTCCATGATTAGACACAGACTTGGCTGGCTGGAGGATGCTGGGTGGCCAATCAAGGCTAATAATTCACCTTTGCCTCCATTGTCCAAAGTTTATGAGAATTTTACCTTCTTACTAGTATCAACTCGTTCCCCATTTCCTTTCCCAGTTATTAAAAAAAAATAATGGCAAATTCAAGACGACATTTAGATAGTTGCCAGCTAAACATGGCCATACAGACAAGGGTAGTGATCTTGCGGACCCTAATTGTTGAAGAGGCAGCATCCTTATGCTATAGCTCAACAGAGTCTGCTAATTTCCAAAGCCTAGAAGGGGTCATGGGTGACTGTTGTGTAAGGCACTGAAGACTGTGCTAATGTTGCCCTTCAGAAGGTATGACTTGGTTGTCAGCTGCCTCTATTGGTCCTAAACTTGTGTCTGACCAGGAGGTGGCGCCCTTTCCCTGCCCAGTTGGTGGCGCCCTTTCCCTGCCCAGTTGGTAGTAGTTGGTCATTACTGTGGGGAGGGAAAAACACAAGCTTTGTAGTTTGGACTGCCATTTCAGAGGCTCTGAGATGCAGTGGCCCGTTTCCCTCTTCTAAACGGACACCAATCCCTTGAAGCAGGATACCGTATGGGGCTTCTCTTCTGCAGCTGCCAGAGTCACCTCTCTGCCCAGGGTATGGCCCCCTTCTCTCTTCCCTTTAGAGGTGCCACTATCACCTCATTTCTTTGGGTTTTCTTCTCTTAGAATGAGCATTGGTTTCCCTGAGAATGATGAGAACAGAGGATTGTAAAGAGGGTAGAATGGAAATGGAAAAGAGGACAGGGCGGCTGAGGGGCTGCTTTTTGCAGTGGTTTCTTCTCTCTCTCCCTATTATGATGAGCCCTTCTACTCTTATTTTTGGAGTAACAAATTTGTCCTGCATTCTGCACCCAGAACCTAGTCCCCAGTCAGGCTTGTTACCTGGGCTGCTGTTTGCCCTAAGTCCTTTCTTTGGTTTTGGATGGATTGTGGGGAATCTAAGATCTGAACTGGGAAGGAAGAAGAAAGGGATCGGAGAAATGAAAATCAGAGAAGAAATCAGGGGGAAAGAGACGGTCAGACATCAGAGAGAAAAAAACCAGAGAGACAGTGACACATATACAAGGGTGGGGACATTGATTTGGAGGCAGAAAAATGGATTTGCATCCCAGCTTATCTACTTCAAGCTCTGTGAAGTTGGGAAAGTCACTTGACTGCTCTGAGCCTCAGTTTTCTCATCTGAAAATGGGAATAATTGCACTTCATCTGCACCACTGTGGTGAGGACTGTACAGAATGCACGGAGGAGGTCCATTTGTAAGTGATAAAGCTCTACTTAAAATGCATGATACCTGATGTCAACCAGACCTTGAGAGAGAGGATGTGGTCCTGGCCCACGCTGAACCAGGTGTGGGGCATAGGTATTCATAGGAGCCCAGGGAGGAAAACTTAGCCCCCTGCCCCCAAATTTTATTTTCTCAGAGGACTTCGTAAGAGGGGAAGATTGCTTGCTTCCAGCTCCTGGGCAGAGAAGCCTCCTTGCCCAGGATGGCACTGGTCTCTCTATGTGTGTATAAACACTTCAAGGTCACTCGTGCCCAGAATTACTACTCATAGCTAATACTGAGTTTACAATATGCCAGGTGCTTTTCTAAGTACACTACGTGGATTAACATTTAATCCCCATAACTGCCTTATGAAGTAGGTACTATAGTTAGCCTCATTTTCGATGGGGAAACTGAAGCACAGATTAAAGAAAATTGCAGAGTTGCACAGGAAGTTGCGGAGGGGATTAAAACTCAGGCCATCTGGTGCCAGGTCCGCATCCTAACCACTCTGCTACGCTGCCTCTCCAGTTAGGTTCCTGCCCCTCACGCTCTCATCTGTCAGTGAGCGCGAGATTGCCTCAGAGGAGAAGTTAGCTGGCATGTGCATGCCCTGTCATTCTAGGGGCACACTCTGGGGACTTGTCCCTGCACTCATGGTATTGGGGGGTTTCTTAGCTTGCAATGCCTCTCTGTGGGACCAAATGTGCTGTAATTCTTTTTCTTGCAGTGAGCTGTCAATTTCAGCACTTCAAGAGACAGATGGGGAAAAGAACATCACATGCCCTTTGTTCCTGATCAAAGGCCGCACCCAGACATTGTCTAGACACTGACAGCCCCCCTGCTTCCAGCCTTGTTTCTAGAGTTGTCTGAAAGGTTCTGGACTTCAGAGCTGGGTTTGGTTATGCAGTGGCTGGGAACAGACAGCAGGGTTTGCAGTGAAGTTGTCCCCACGAAATGAAGGGTCATCCATGATTTTAGTTACTTTCCTTAGGGCAGAAATCGTGGGCCCAGAGTGAAATCCAATGATAGCTTCATTTTGCCTTGTTGCGTATCAGGAAGTGATATGGACGTGACCAGGTGAGCAAGATTCCAAACAAAGGGGCATCAATTACAGGCTTTGCAGATATTCTCATTTTGCTGCTGTGCAGATGCACTTGAAACCCAGGGCCTGAAAATAAAGGTCAGGTCTATTGGTCTCATTTTTTTCCCCCAGAGAAGGGAAAATCTCCACAGGGGCCCTGCGACCAGAGATCTAAGTCTCCTTTTATAGGGTATTTTCCTGAGGGTTTCTTCTAACACATTCACTGCCCTAGTTTTTTTTATTTCATTGAGTAGTTTTAAAAAGAAGGTGCTGGGTTGCTCTGCTGTCTTTGTTCTATCGAGTTTGGGCACATCTGACTGTAACTTTACGTTCGCACAACAATCTGTTGTAATTTGCAGTTATGTCAAAGTTGCTTTCCCTCAGACCTTTGTGGACATCATCCTTCTGTCTTCTGGTATTGAGTGTTGCTGTGAGAAGTCTGAAACCAGTCTGATAGCTTCCTTCTTGCTTATTCTGTTTATTCTTTCTTATCTCTGAGGTCCAATAATTCAACTAGGATGCGTCTTCTTGATATCTATCATGACTTATTTATTTTCATTATTATTTTCTTTGATGTTCATTAACTTAAGCAGGCTATATCATGATGCCTATTATTCTGGAATAATTATTCTTGATCTGTATGATGTATCATTTTGAATTGCTGATTCTTCCTTCATTTCAATGAAATTTTCCTGAATTATATTTCAGAATATTTCTTGATTTCTATTTTTTAAAACTTAGGGGTACCAATTATTCTTACATTTGACAAGCTTTGTCCTCTACACCTGTAATTCCTTATCTAATTGCTTTAATCTATTTTCTCCTCATTCACTGTGATTACATCAGCTCTTCCCCCAAACCTGTTTATTCTGTATTTCAGCTGTGTCTATTTCATTTCATTCAGCTATTTCTAATTTATTGATTAGATTTGTAATAAATTTATCTTGGTTCACAATTTGGTTCCTTAGCTCTGTGAAATCCCTTGTAGTTTCATTTTATTGTTCTATCATCTCCTATTTATGGATTTTATATGTTTAAAGTTCTACAAAAGAAAACTCTCGTGGAGAACCTAGTTCTGTTCCTTGGATTACTTTTTTTTTTTCTTGACTGTTAGATTGGATCTATAATGTTTCTTTTTCCTGTTGTCTCTCTCCCTAGAAAGATGGTAAGCCCCAGGGATCCTGCCTGCCTCCACAGAGGCCCCATGGTGGGATGGAGGGGTTTCTATTCACTGGAATTTTCCCACGGCTTTTCCTAGATCTGCCTACTTACTCTCTCAGTTCACATCTCCTCAAATTGTACAGTATTGGTGAGAATTCTCAGGAATCTTTGGGCTCAATTACTTTCCTATGTTCTACTCTTGTCAAAAATGATGTAAACAGTCATTCTGATCACACCAGAATATTCTGTTTCTTTTCTTGGTTACCATTTGGAATTCTGTAGTATAAGGTTTTACTGCTTTTCTTCATTGGTTGCTGCTCATGACTTCTTGCTGGTTTGTTTCACTTTTTTTTGCTTTATTTCATTGAGTACTTAAAGAAAGAGATTCTGTGTGCTTGCTCTACTCAGATGGTTCTACCCGGAAGTCTGCACTATTTCTATAATCAGAAAAAATTCTAAAAAGACTATTAAAATAAAGCAAAGAGATCTCAGTTCTCTCTAGAGTTTTGACCAACTGTTCTAGAATGCTTTTGAGTGTATTAATATCTGCCTTATGAATAAGTTTAATATGACCACCGTTTTAAGCTTGACTGCTTGTTTGAACACAGATTGGGACAAAAATATAGAGAGCAAAGTTGTACCACATTTTCTCTCATTACTTGAGCTTCACCTTTACAGACAATTCTGAACTTGACCTCACAGAGGGCTTCAAACAATGTTTAGATTTGCTTATTTGATTTTGCTTTTCATTGTATTGATCCTAGCTAACATTTCTCTTCTCGTGGTGTAGAAACTTTGGAGATTTTCTTTCCAAGTTTGCTTTTTGTTTTGAATGTTGCTGCAAGAGAGAGGGTTACATGCAATCATCGCCCAGGGGTTTCTCACACAAGGAATATTGAAGTTTAGATTCATTTCGTATTGTGTTTCCACAGCAATAAAACCCACATGATGAACCTATATGATGAACCCATATGATGAACCTAAGTAAATCTTTTTTTTTAAATAAATTTACTTATTTTATTTATTTTTTGGTGCATTGGGTCTTTGTTGCTACACGCGGGCTTTCTCTAGTTGCGCTGAGCGGGGGCTACTCTTTGTTGCGGTGTGCGGGTTTCTCATTGCGGTGGCTTCTCTTGTTGCGGAGCACGGGCTCTAGGTGCGTGGGCTTCAGTAGTTGCAGCATGCGGGCTCAGTAGTTGTGGCTCACGGGCTTTAGAGTGCAGGCTCAGTAGTTGTGGTGCACGGGCTTAGTTGCTTCGCGGCACGTGGGATCTTCCCGGACCAGGGCTCAAACCCGTGTCCCCTGCATTGGCAGGTGGATTCTTAATCACTGCGCCACCAGGGGTAGCCCCATACCTAAGTAAATCTTACACTCTTAAGACTGACTGCTGGTTATGATTTACTGTCACTGTCAAGGTCATTAATGGCAACCTAAAGGACAATAGCATGCCTGTCACCACCTTGGATGATTTTTGGAATGTTCTGAATATTTGACTTTCAAGTTAATGTTTCAAACTTTTGGATTTTTGTCTATCTATCCAAGTTCTTAGTTTCAATTCAAATTTCATAATATTACACTTGGAAGAGATACATACAAAATTCCAGAATTCTTGGAACTTTGTATTATTAAGAAATTTGCCCCAACAGTATACGTGGGAGTTAGCTTTGGCTTACTCTGGTAAACAAAAGTAGCTGGTGTGGCTCAGATGGCTTATTTGATGGTAGGCAAGTCCAACATTTACAGATTTATAAATGCTGAGCAGACCAGTAGGCTCAAAAGCTCTTGGACAGGAGCTGCTGCTGCAGTCTATGGGCTGAGTTTCCTCTTCCTCAGGGAAACTTCAGTTTTGCTCTCAGGGCCTTTCTGCTGGTTGGATGAGGCCTAGCTACATTACCATGGATAATCTTTCCTTAAAGTCATCTGATTGTAGATGTTAACGACATCTACAGAATACCTTGAACATCGCACCGAGAGTTTGATTGGATACGTGGGTACTGTGGCCTAGCCATGCTGACACACAGAACTAACGATCACAACTAGGGAGAGGGGAGTGGAAAGGGAAACGGCAAAGTATATAGCAGAAGTGTTGGTTTGGCACATGACTCTCTCCAGAATTTAATAGGCTAAAAGCATGTTCCTACTCCTTGGCTCTGGCAGACGTGACCAACGATGAGAGTCACATTTATATAACTCAGCAAGTGAGTTCCTTGGAGAGGCTCCACCATGAACTGTCCATGTGAAGGTGCACTGTGGGCACCTCTGGACACCATATCCCCCTGTTGGAGATTCATAATGTGAATCACCATATTGAAAACCTTGAGAAATCCCATAGCAAAGACACTTGTTCATCTTTTTAGAAAATCTGGCTTTTCCTAAACTCATTTGACAATGAAACCTTTTCTTTCTTTTCCACATGTAGCATTCATCAACAGAGCATGTTTAGGGAAAGGCTGGCTTAATCTCCTCTCCCTAAAGTAGTAGCCCAGTCCACTCGGATACTGCTGAGGTTTCCCTGGTAACACAAAAAGAACAACTTTTTCAATCACTCGCTGCTAAACGTAAACATTTCCTTCTATCCTGGTGTTCACAAAAAGTACAAGATTGGCTGACACGGGAAGGTGGAGTTTTGCTGCTTCTGTTTTGTGCATAGGACAAAACCTTTTAAGAGATAAACAATTCAAAAGTTTTTTAACCAAATCTTTGAGCAAAATGGCCTCTAGGAAAGTGCTGCTTTGTACATCACTTGGTATACCACAAGGTACCCTCAGGGGTATCAAAAGCCCGTGGGAAAACTTGCTCTTGCACTCTTGTGAGTTGGTGCCCCTGGCAGCAGGGAGCAGTGATGCCAGTAATGTAATACAATTGATCTCATGCAACAACAAATTCCTCAACTAATTCTTGAGTATCTACTGGGGGCTGGGCCACAGTTATGTCTGTGTGTGTGTGTGTGTGTGTGTGTGTGTGTGTGTGTGTGTGTATGCACACAGAAATAAATAAAGAACTTAAGTTAATGGACTTTTGGGGTAGGATTTGATTTAGTAACAGAGACCCTTCAAATAATAGTGCCTTAAACAAGACTAGAGTTTATTTGCCAGGCTCTACCAGGCAGACCACAGCTGGACTGGGTTCCAAGGTGCAAGGGAGCTGGGTTCTGCAATTTCTAAGGCATTTCTCTCATCTTTTCATCCAGAATGGCTCAATACCCCATCCTCATTCCAGCTAGGAAGGAGGCAGAAATAGTGCTAAGAAGGGCATACGCTCTCCTTTTAAGGATGCAACTCAGAAGTTTCATACCTCATCTACTGTACACCCCATTGGTCACTTAGCCACATATAGCTTCAAGGAGGCAGAGGCTGAGAAACATAATCCTCATTCCAAGCAGCTATTAACCTGGAAATGCCATGGGTCTTATTATTCTGGAGAATGGGAGAATGGATTTTTGGGTACAAATAACATTTGCTTCCCCAGGGTTATATAAAGTATATAAAGACATTTATTAAGCCCTTGACTTTCCAAAGCAAGGGTGTACCATAGATCTTTTATTACAAGGATTGGACTGAGAGATTTGAATTCTAAGGGCTGAGAACCATAAGGTGGTTATCATTTATACCTATGAGTAGATAAGAACCATCCCAGAATATGAAACATTTAAGGCTGACATTCTTATTTCCAAAATCTCCTAGAGTACTTTTATTTTTAATAGCAACTTAACTTTGCATTATAATTACTTCTGAGTGTAGATGTGTCTGCCTCCCCAATTATACTGTGCTCCTATAGGGCGGGGACTCTGTTCTGTGTCTGACTCATGGTAGGTACTTAGTAAACATTGTCTGAATCCATTGTGGGGAGTTGACACCCACTCCCATTCCCACTTCTGCCTCCATGCTTACCTGAACTCTGACCTTCTCTTGAGAATTAACTGGAAGTGCTGAGGGTAAATTCAGGTAGTATCTGAGGGCTTGGATTCATGGCATCAACTCTATTCTTGGGATCCCTCGTTGTTGGTTGCTTGCTTAACTGCATCTAACTTGATATGGGGAGTATCTGCTCCAGCTTCTGGATAGCATCTGTTCTGGCTATCCATTGCCATGTAACAAACTACCCCAAAACCTAGTGGCATAAAATAATTGCTCACAGACTCTGTCAGGAATTTGAACAGGGCACAGTAAAGATGGTTTGTTTCTGTTCCACAGCGTTGGGAGACTCAGAAGCTGGGGGTGACTCAACATCTGGGTTTAGAATTATCTGAGGGTTTCCTCACTCTCATGTCTAACAGTTGATGCTGGCTGTTGGCTGGGACCTTTGCTGGGGCTGTTGCCAGAACACCTACACATGGTTTCTCCATGTAGCTTGGGCTTCCTCACAGCATGGTGGCTGGGTTCCAACGGTGAGCTTCCCAAATGAGAACGCCAGGTAGAAGTTGTATTGCCTTAGTTCTACCTCAACTTGGAAAGTCATGCAGCATCACTTTCACCATATCTTGTTCTCTGTGGCAATCACAAAGTCCCTTCCTGTATCAAGAGGAGAAAAAATAGATTCTAGTTCTTGATAGGGTGTTGTTGTTGGTGATGGCAAGGTTCTGGGATTGGAAATATAGTTGCAGCCATTCCAGAAAGTGCACTCTGCCTATTGTGCTCATCCAGAGGACTGAGGAGTGAGGATTCCTGGATTCACTGAGGACTTCTGGTAGGGTAATGCTATCAGCCACATTCCCCTCATTTCACAGGAGCCCAAGAAGAGTCAGGAGCTTTGGCAAGATCCCTGGCATCATTCCCCTTATATCCTGACAAGCAGCATGGGGCGGTGAAAATCTCCCTTGACCGTGAGTTAAAAGGCCTGTGATCTGATTGTCATGTGATTTGAATAGGCGACTTGATCCATTTAAGTCACAGTTTACCCTACCTGACAGGTGAGAAGTTGTTCAGAAGTAGATCAGTTTTTTTAATCCTTTATAGTAGGAAATTCTTTTCTTCTTAAATTTGTATTATTTTCAAACAAAAGTTCAGGTGAAACCCAATATATGAACTGGATAAATGTCATTGAAAGGGGTGTGTTATACATGCCCACTTGCCCCCTTCCCCGTGGGGATTCTCCATGGAATCTCAGTGCTCCTCGGAGCACATTTGGAAAATCCTTGAGCTATGATTCTGGTCACGACGTGTGGGGTTTTTTCCCACACCAATTAATTCTTCAAAACCAGCTGGGTGTCTTACAATTTAACTCAGTTCTGACACTATCTACCTGGAGGTAGCATCAGACTCCGCAGGTTAAGGGCTCAGCCCCACAAGATTGCCCTGTACTTCAGATGCCGGTTGCAAGCCTGGGTTGTTACTTGTGCTTCTTCTGTCCAACTGGCTATGAATCAGAGGTTCTCATGAGCCCCTCCTTGCATTCAATTAATTTGCTAGAGCTGCTCACAGAACTCAGGAAACTAGTTTACTCACTAGATTACCAGTTTATTACAAAGAATATTAAAGAATACGAATCAACGTCCAGCTGAAGAGATACATAAGATGAGGTCCTGAACAAAGGACCTTCTGTCCTCAGGAGGATTGGGGTCCAGCTCAGTGGTGCATGGAAGGGTTCTGGCACTCCAACTTGGAAACACTCTGAACCCCATCCTTTTGGGTTTTTAGTACAGGTTTCATTACATAGGCATGATTGATTAAATCACTGGCCATCGACAACTGACAACCTCCAGCCCCTTTCCCTGCCCTAGAATCCAGTGGGTGGGACTGAAAGTTCCAACCCTCTCTTCACACGGCTGTTCTCCTGGCAGCCAGCCCCCACCCTTAGGTGCTTTCCAGAAGTCACCTCACATTAACGTATACTCAGGTGTGGTTGAAAGGGGCTTGTCATGAACACGGAGACACCTTTACAGCTCTTATCACTTAGGACATTCCAAGGGTTTTAGGAGCTCTGTGCCAGAAACAGAATAAAGACCAGATATATACATATATATTTATTTAGTATAAATCACAATATCACAGCCAGGATATTTCCCTAAGAGTCTCCAGGGTGTGATTGGGGTGAGAGAGAAAAACTCAGCACCCAGCTCCCAGATCTCTCTCCTGAGTACTTTCTGCTTCCTTCCTGCTTCCTACATGAGCCCTCACTCCCACCTCTCAGCCATCTGACGCTGAAAGACCAGGCAGGTGTTCTGGATGAGCCAAAATCCCACAAATACCTGGAAGAGCAGTATTTACGGAGCAGGGATCTCTACTGGTATTGTTGGAATTTGGGGCTCTTCCAGCTTCCTGTCACTTGTGCCAGACCAGCCTTGTCTGGAGAGAAACTGGGGACTCTGTGGAAAGGCCTGAGAGCTATGGAGACGGTGGTCTCGCAGTCCCACCTTCCGGGCCTGGGGGTGACTCTGGCATCAAGTGCCCGCCCCTGGAATCTGAGGGAGAAGTGGGGCAGTCCTATCCAAACCACATGGGTTCTCAATGGGGAGGAGTGGTCCCTCAAAGGACAATAGAAGAACCCGGCAGAGATGCTGCACCGGTGGAAACAGCAGATGCCTCTGACTGGCTCAGAGCACCCAGGTGAGGGCCCGGTCCCTGGAAATGCCCCAAATCCCCCTACTTCGATGCTCGGCCCGTCCTCAATTCCCAACCCTTGTCCACAGCTCCATGAGCCTCCTCACCTGAGCTAGGTGCTCGTAGCGTCCTTTCCTTTCTCTGATGCGCTTATCCGCTTTGCCCACCACTCTCCCTCCGTCTCCACTCCTCCCCCTCTTCTCAGCCCACTCCCACCCCCACTTTTTCCCTCCCACATTCTCTGCTCCCTATCTTTGTCTCTTTATCCCGTTCTTTCTTTCTTTCTTTCTTTTTTTTCCCTTTAAATCAATCCACAGAGTGATTAGATTTGCAAATGAGCCGGCAGGAAACTGGGAACAAAGGCAACCAGAGCCGAAGAGAGAGCAGGTATAATTACTGTAATTAACTCAAGCAGCAGGGACACATCCCCTCTTCAGCAGTGGCTGCTGAGAGGTGCTGCGAGGCGCCACAGGGGAGGCTGAGGGGAGCTGCACGCACCCAGGAAACTCAGGCCACTCCCCCTTCCTAGGGCTGGGGTGCCTCGAGGGGCCCCTGGTTGGGAAGCTCCTCCTGGAGAAGGTGCCTGCATGAGGATCCACCTAATCTCCTGTCCTGGGCTCAGCGGGAGCAGGGAGGAGGAATCTGGGCCCGGAGGACACGATATGCTCTCCTGTCCGCAGAGTGGGGCCGGAGAACAAAACCATCTCTTTCCTCTCTTACCTGGACACTTAGCTCTTTACTGCTTTATGACATCCTGAGAGCCTGCTCTGGTTTCTCTGGAATGCAAACATTTCTAGAGACCTTGGAGGAGGAACATGTCATGAAACTGTCATATCTGCATCCGTAAGCATCCCCCAAATACACTTCCAGATGCTTGGGGCCTTCCAATGCACCTTTGCAACCTGACCTTTCAGAGTTGCCCCTCACATCTTCGTCCTCTAGACAAACCTGACCTTGCGATACACCCTGAATATGCCCTGCATTCTTCTCTTTCTCTGCTTTCACCTGTGAGACAATCCCTTTCCTCCCATGCTGCACTTGCCTAAATGTCAGTTGGTAGAATGTCATCCAGCTTTTGAGATACACTTGAAACTAAAGTCATTTCTGTGAAGTCTATACCGACCTCACCCTCTACGGAAGCCCATAGCCCTTGTGTCTTTTATGGACCTTACCTTACTACTATACCTCCTCTCCTATCATCTGGGGAAGGCAGACAGACCCTAACTTTGGATTCCTGGAGTTCATCACCTTTGGGGGGTTGTGTCAATCAGACCCTTTTCACCTGCCAGTGACAGAAATCCCAATGCAAACTGGCATAAACAACAAAGGGAATTTATTAGTTGTAGTAACTGAAGAGTCCAGGGATGTTTGCAGTCAGCCGTGGCTGGATCCTAAACCTTATCATCAGATCGCTCTGTCTCCTGTCCCCTTTCCTCAGTGTGGGTTCATGCCCAGGCAGACCTCTACACAACGTGGCCCCCAGCATCTCCAAGCTAATATCATTCCTGCAGGCAGCTGTCTCAGGGAGAGTTTCTCCCTCCCAAAGTTCCAGCACACACATAAGATTATGTGTGAGATCAGCGGGCTGGACTGGGTTCAGAGCCAATCATTGTGTTCGGAGAAATGAAGCCCAGTGATTGAACAGACTGGCATCAAGTGCCCGCCCCTGGAATCTGAGGGCGGATTGGGGCCACCCCTATCCAAACCACATGGGTTCTCAATGGGGAGGAAAATTCAAAGGACAATAGAAGAACAGAGCAGAGATGTTGCACAGGTGGGAACAGCAGATGCCTATCACTGGCTCAGAGCATACAGGTGAGGGCCCAATTCCTGGAAATGCCCCATATCCTTTCATTTTTATACTCGGCCTGTCCTTCGATACCCAGCCCATGTCCACCAGCTCTCTGATGCCTCCTCACCTGCTCTAGGTGCCCAGAGTCTGTATCACTTAACCAGGCACACACCTATATGCTGCTTTCTTATGACTGTTATGTTTTCATTTGTTATAACCTCATCTGAGCAACAAGATTACAGACCCACTGGGAGCAGGGATGTGACCATCCTTGTATGCCCCTCCTCCCACCCTGGTACAGCCCTGGGCACCTGGACAGCAGCACTATGGTGAACCAAGCACAGAATGCCTGCGATGTCCAGGTCTGAGAAATGGCTGGGTCACGCACCAGCTGAGTGACCTTGTGAAGTCCCCTGACCTCTCTAAGCCTCAGTTTCCGCATCTAGAAATTTGGGCTATGAAAACACCTATTTCACAGAACTGTGAAAAATAAAGGAGATAATATGTGTGGAAGTGCCTCCCATCTTTTCTCAGCTAAGCTCGGCCTGTCTTCCTCCAGTTACCTGATTGGGTATTTAATTACAACTGAAGTAAGAAACTGGCATTCACCTTCCTTATTTCTGTGACACTGAGCTCTCCAGCCTTCCCTCTGTTTTCCTAGTCATTTGTTTTTATTTTCTTGGCCAGCTGCTTTTAGTTTTTTGTCTACCTTTTAAACAATGTACGTGTTCATGGTCAATAACACAGGCTTGGGTCCTAGGTTGCCCCTTTTGGGGTTGCAGTTATACCACTTACTAGACTGTAACCTCAGGCAAGTTATTTTACCTCTCAGAGACCCAGTTCCTCATCTGTAAAATGAGAAATCTCAGTACTATCTACCTCATGGTGCTGGATTGAGTGAGTTAATTTGTGTAAAGCACTTGTAACAGGACTTGCTGGGGAGTAAGTGCTATAAAATTGTTAACTAATATTCCTATTTTTCTTTTTTTAAATTTTTTTTCGGTACGCGGGCATCTCACTGCTGTGGCCTCTCCCGTTGCGGAGCACACTCTCCGGACGCGCAGGCTCAGTGGCCACGGCCCACGGGCCCAGCCGCTCTGCGGCATGTGGGATCTTCCTGGACCAGGGCACGAACCCGTGTCCCCTGCATCGGCAGGCGGACTCTCAACCACTGTGCCCCCAGGGAAGCCCTAATATTCCTATTTTAATGTTCCAAACTGAAATACAGTATCCTTCAGCATCAAATCCAGTCAATTCTTTCTCCTTAACACTTTTCAAATTCTTTTTTTTTTAATTCATTCTTTCACTCTCTCCATCCCTGCTCCTAATTTCTTAACTTAGTCTCTCATCATGTCAAGCATGGATTACTCCCACATCCTTTTAATTGGTCTTCCTTACCTGTCTTTCCTTCTAGTCTGTTTTCCACACAAAAATCTGATCATACGTCTCCCCTGTTTTAAGTCTTTGAATAGCATCCCACAATGATCAGGATACAAAGTCCAAGCTCTAGGGCATGACATACAAAGTGCTTCATGATTTTTTTCTTGCTTATTTCTTTAGCCTCACCTATCTCCACTGACCCCTCATGTCTGAACCCATCTGCCTTCCTTTACCTCTTTGTTTAGAATGTGCTTACTTCCTCTTTTCTCGTGGCCACTTCTTTGGCATCCACTGAGCCTCAGTTTAGGCATCACTCCTCACAAAGTCTTTCTGGATGGCTAGCCCCCTCCTCCCAGGATGGTCTAGATGTCTCACCTACAGAACCCTGGGAATATCTCTGTCCTAGCAGTTGTCACTTTGTGTAAGTGTCTGTCTCCTCCACTAGACCATAAACTTGTTAAAGGCAGGGATCTCACGTTCGAACGCCTAGCTCTTGGCACAATTTCTGGCACCTAATCTGGGCTCAGAGCTTGTTGAATGAATTGAATAATGATGATTGCTACTGAATTTGTCAGGCCTCTTCTGGTTGCAAGTGACAGAAACTGCCATTAAGCATCACTCATCCCTGTTCTCAAATGGTACCATCAAGACCATATCTCTTTCCAATTCTTGGCTTCATTTTCTTCTGTCTTGGTTTCATTCTCAAGCTGGTGCCCTGAAAATGACCACCAGCAGCTTCAGTCTGTTCACTTTGCAGCCCTGAAAACTCCTGAAAAAAAATGGCGTCTCTTTCCCAACGTTTTTAGCAAAAGTCTGGACACTACTCTCGTTAGACCAATTTAATTTAGTTGCTGTCCAGGGGCATGAAATGTGGTGATCGGTCAGAAACAACAGCAATTTATTTCTTATAGTTCTGGAGGCTGGGAAGTTCAAGATCAAGGTACTGGTAGATTCTGTATCTACCTGCTTCCTAGATGGTCATTTTTGCTATAACCACACTTGGCAGAAGGGATGATGAAACTCTCCAGGGTCTCTTATCTAAGGTACTCATCTCACTCCTGAGGCCTCCACCCTCATGACCTAATCACCCCCAAAGGCCCTGAGACCATAATAACATGCCCATCTCCGGAACTGGAGGGTAGTCATGGTCACCTGAAACAAATGGATGAGTGGGGCAGGGGTGTTTCCCCCAAAGGAAAAATGGGGTGCTTTTGCCAGAAACATGGGTTAGAGGGAAGCAAAACCAACATTTGTACAGGAATGCCAGATACTGCTAGCTCTTATATAAACATTTCAATTAATCTTCACAACGATCCAAAGAAATCCATTCCACCCATGAGAAACCCGAGGCTTGAAGTGTTTCAGTGACTTGCCTGAGTCAGCTTACAAGAGATGGAGCCAGATTCTCAGACAGTCTGACTCCAAAGCCTTCCTTCTTTAAAAAATAAAGTTTAAAAAAAGGAATATACACACACAGTAAAAGTTCCAAACACTGCAAAAAGGTGTACAGTGAACAGGTAGTTATACTTCAAGCCCTGACCCTGATCCCCAAGTTCCCCTTTTCTGCCCCTCAATCGTTCACCCAGGAGGCTTCACTTCTATGCTTTATTATGCAGATCCAGAATAGTCTTTTGTCTAGGTCTAGTTTGTTCCCACTTCCGAGGATTTTACCCCATGCCCAGCTTATTATGAGGTCTTTCCCTTTGGGCTGGCAGGCACGTGAACTAGTTCCAGCCCCGCGTACAGTCGGGAAATTGTTGGGCTGGCTTGCTTTGCGGTGGTTCTTTCCCAGCCTCTGTAGCTTCTCACACATGCACGACCGGTACTCAGGCAATGACTAGAGGGAATCCTCTGCAAGTCCCAGGAGCTCTCTCTTCTCCGACCCTCTGCCCTGTCAGTCTAGCTGCTTTGGCCACCCTGAATGCAAGCTCTGCCCCCTTAACTCAGGGAGAGCACTGGGTTCCACCTGGAAAGGACCTCCTAGTAGTAAGCTGGGCAGTTATACGGCCACTTTCTTCCTTTTCCTTCCGTCAGCCATCAGCGACCCTTCCAGCACTGTCTGCTGCACTGTGTCTTAAACCATTGTTTCCTCGTCTTTTTTTTTTAAAGCTGTTTAAGGAAGGAGGGTAAATCTGGTTCCTGTTACTGCATCAAGGCTAGAAGTAATGCTACTTTGGCCAGTATTTATGAATCCTTCCAGAGTTATAAAGTGCATAAACAAGCATATATATCCTCTCCTCTTTATACACACGGCAGGTTTGGCTGCACAGTTTTGCACCTTACTTTAGTCGCTTATTATCATACAGATTGTTCCGTATAGATAGACCTCACTCTTTTAAAGGCAGAGCCTGCACTCCTAACCCCTACTCTAGTCTGCCTCAGTGAATGATAGCTGAGTTATTATTGGCTGTAATTGATGCTTGGTAAATAGTTGACGTGTTGAACAAATTATGTTGAAACTGCACCCAGGTGGCTGGACTCTCATGTTCTGATGACTGGAGAAAATAGGATACACCATATTCAGTTTGGGGTCCTTTGTATTCCCGACTACTCTGTCCTCTCCTTTCACTTCTCTGAAGAGTTTCTTCTTGCTTTCTGGTCTATGGGAAGCTGAGAAATAATAGTATTTAAACCTCAGCTCTTGTCTCATCTCCCATTTGAAAAGAATCCAATTTACATGACAAAACCACATCCACTGCATAAAAAGAGGCACACGTGTACCCTTTCAGGGCAGCACTGTAAGGTGATATAGAAGTGTGCCTGGACAGTGCTTAGCTTCTAGAAGCTCAGCAAATACTTTTTGGATGAACTTGGGGTTCACTTGTGTCTTGTGCAATTATTATCTAGGCCCTTCCCCCCAAAAAAGTTCTGGTTGTCTAGTATCTATTTAGGACCTGTTAAGTGATAGTGTCAAAGATGAGTATATATGAGATAATTCATTGACTCATTACTTATAAATGGAAATTGGAAATACCCTAAATATTCATAGCAACAGAATTTTGTTGTTAAATCTGTGAAACAA
The DNA here is from genome assembly GCF_949987515.2 of Delphinus delphis. Taxonomy (NCBI): domain Eukaryota; kingdom Metazoa; phylum Chordata; class Mammalia; order Artiodactyla; family Delphinidae; genus Delphinus; species Delphinus delphis. The sequence continues at coordinate 25,413,269 of NC_082684.1, read as the reverse complement.
GGCTGTTAAATAATGGTGAAAGATTAGTATATAGCATTAGTATTCTCTTAGTCTATTTGGGCTGTAACAAAAGTACCACAGACTGGGTGGCTGGTAAACAAAATTTCTTTCTCACAGTTCTAGGGGCTGGGAAGGCCAAGATCAAAGCTCTGGAAGATTCGGTGTCTGGTGAGAATCTGCTTCCTGGTTCAGAGATGGCCATCTTCTTACTGCATTCTCACGTGCCAGCTGGGCCAGGAACCTCTCTGGGGCCTCTTTTATAAGGGTACTAACCCCATTCATGAGGTCTCCACCCTCATGACCCATCCCCTCCCAAAGGCCCTGAGGCAGGAGATAGACGGGCCCCAGGCTGAGCAGCTGGAGTTTGTCTCCTGTGCAAAAATACTCCAAAATGAAGATAATAGCAGGTGCCCTGCCCAGGTAAGAGATAAAGACGCCACCTATTTCTCATTCTTGAGGTCAAGGAGACCTTCCCGACTACACGTGCACAGAAAGACTCCTTGGGAGTCAAAAAGGGAGGGGGCGCTGCCCCATAGTAGGTGATGTCAACCTACACATGGGCTTGTCCGCTAGAATCCATCTTGGCTAAGAGATGCGTGCGCACACAGGGGAGGACCCTGGGAGAAACCAAACACAGACTCAGAGCCAGGCAAAGCCAGATGACTGGCAGAGGATACCTGGAAGAAATGCCCCATATAAGTGATTCAAACTACCACGAGGGCTCGACTCTCTCTCTGAGACTGCCATTTGAGTCTATTCACACGTACCCTTTTTCCTCCTGATAAACACTTTACTTGTTTCACTACTTTCCATCTCTTGTGGACATTCATTTCTACAAAGCCAGCGGGCCAGGCCCTTGTCACTGGCCACTGGCCTAGTGGTTAGGATTCAGCGCTCTCACTGCCGCGGCCTGACTTCAATCTCTGGCCAGGGAACTGATATCCTGCTTCAAGCCGCTGAAGGCCAAGACCACCTGAGATCAGCCCCACCTCCTAATAGCATCACACTGGGGCATAGGATTTAATATATGAATGGGAGGGGGCACAAACATTCAGTTTATAGCAAGTATATAGCTCTTAAAAATGTGTGCTAGTGTGTGTGTGATACAGGTTAACATGGCCCTCAAATGCAAGTCAACCACTTCATCTGGGCTTTAGCTGACTTTCTTTTACCACAACTTTGGAAGCTCACACTCAGCCCGAGGTGCAAGTTTACTGTTTAACATCGCTTCTAGTTCTCCCAGCAGGCCGACAAAGTAGCTTTATTTGCCTCATCTCTACAGAGCTAGTCAAGGCCATACAGGTAATGTGTGGAGGAACTAGGATTTGAGTTCAGGTCCTTCTGACCCTACAGCCTGAGCTCCAGCTCCCCATGGGGGTTAAAGCATTGTTCCCAGAGAGTGCTCTGCAGAAATCGGCTCTGACTGATGGTTACAAGCAAAAAGGGCTCCCTATTCTCAGGGATGTTTGCATTTGTTCTTGAGGTATACGCATTTCTGTTGTGATTTAAAGTGGGAGGCAGCTCACATAGTATAGGCACACCTCATTTTACTGGTATTTATTTGCAGATAACGCTTTTTTTTTTTTAACAAATTGAAGCTTTGTGGCAACCTTGCATCAAGCAAGTCTATTGATGCCATTTTTCCAATAGCATTTGCTCACTTTATGTCTCTGTGCCACATGTTGGTAATTCTCACAATATTTCAAACTTCATTATTGTTATGTTTGTTATGGTGATCTGTGACTAGTGATATTTGGTGTTACTATCGCGAAAAGATGTCAACTTGCTGAAGGCTCAGATCATATTTAGCATTTTTTAGTAAGAGAGTATTCTTTAATTATGTACATTTTTTTTACACATAATGCTATTGCACACTTCATAGACTACAGTAGTAGTGTGTAAGCATAATTTTATATGCACTGGGAAATCAAAAATTTTGGTGTGTCTCACTTTATTGTGATATTAGCTGTATTATGGTGTTCTGGACCCAAACCTGCAATATCTCCAAGGTGTGCCTGTATCTTCTAGCATCTGCCTGTGGTTGAGAGAGGAGTTTTTAACAGATGGTGGCTGGGTTGACACCTTGGTATATAAGGTAGCCATTTCTACAAACTGCCTGGGTCGTAGAAACTGGAATATCAGGGTGACGAGGGCTCCAGAAAGAATGACTTAGGCCCACCTCTTCATTTTACAAATGAGGAAATTGAGGCCAAGGGAGACTACCTTGTCCAAGGACACCACTTGTTTGGCTGAGAGAGAACTAGAACTTCCTGATCCCTAGTCCAGTTCTCTTTACTCCTTCTGTGAATAAGGAGTATTTTCTAACTTTTTCTAACTTTTTCTAACTTTTCTAACTTGCCTGGCAATCAACGAATGGTTTCACATATAGTTTCCCTCTGTTTCCATTTCTCTGTATTTTAGCTTGTGTTCTTACTCCTTCTGTCTCAGGCCTCCTCCTGATTGTACTGATATTTAGTTCACAGTGAGATGACAGGTTGATCCATGGAAAAGAGGGCTAGAGAGTTGAGCAGAAGGGCCATAGGAGGTAGGATTACAGCCTTGCATCAGCTCTGATAGGGATAGTTGCACATCAATACACCCCGGATTTGTGACTGAAAAGCTATGTGTACAGGTAAGATTTTACAGGTGAGTCATATTAGGGATGCCTCCTATTTAAAGACTACCATGGCCACCCCTTTGCCTTATCCATTCCATCTCTAGAGATTTAACTTACAAAGATATATGCAAAAGGATGTTTTGAAAAACATTGTATACAGTAGCAAGAGATTATAAACAACCTGAATATCTACTGATGGGGGGATGGTTATAAAAACTGGTACATCCATACAGTGGAGTATATTTGAGATGCAATGTGGTAGATCGTATGGGCTAATATGGTGCAACCTACAAAATATATTGTTAAAAAAATAAGGTGTGTATATGGCTTGGTTTGTGTTCCCTTAAAAGAGAGCCTCGGACAAGGACGTGGGTGCAAGTAGTTTATTTAGGAAGAGATCCCAGGAAAAAGAAATCAGGGAGTGAAGAGAGGGAGACAGAAAATGCAAATAAAGTACGTACTGAGTTGTTGCTATAGCCAAGAGAAGCCCGAATAAGCCCAGACCTTTGAAAAACACACAGAATGTCTGTCTCCCAGAATTGTCTGTCTTGTTGGTAAGAAGGAAGGCTGGGATATTTATTAACGAAGCCCATCCTTCACTGGTTAAGGTTGTTCCATGGTGTTAACTGCCTCCTACTTCTGGCTGCATTTCCCTGTGGACTGAGCAGGCTCCTGTGGCTTTGAAGAAAGTGCTGGTGTTCAAGGTGGGAATCTGTCACAGCAGAAATCAGAGGTGGTATGAGAAAATGAGACGCCAGGCGCCAGAAGCACCTGCTATAATACAAAAGATGTCTACTTGCCTGTAAACAAAGTATATGTGTGTGTCTGTGCATGTGTAGCTACGTAAATATCTATATACAAATACCAACATAGAGGTGTATTCACATATACACGTGGACAATTTTGACTAATGCATAAAATCACTGGGAATAGTGGTTACCTTTGGGTAGGGAGATGGGGGTGTTTAGAGGTCTGGATATTTGGTGTGGGAGAGGACTAAGTTTTCAATGTCTAGCTTTTTGTACTAGTTGCTGTTTTCAACCACATGAATGTATTTATTTATTTGTGTATTTATTTTTGGCTGTGTTGGGTCTTCATTGCTATGTGCAGGCTTTCTCTAGTTGCGGCGAGTGAGGGCTACTCTTTGTTGCGGTGCGTGGTCTTCTCATTGTGGTGGCTTCTCTTGTTGTGGAGCACGGGTTCTAGGTGCGCAGGCTTCAGTAATTGTGGCGTGCGGGCTCAGTATTTGTGGCTCACGGGCTCTAGAGTGCAAGCTCAGTAGTTGTGGCTCACAGGATTAGCTGCTCCACGGCATATGGGATCTACCCGGACCAGGCTCGAACCCGTGTCCCCTGCATTGGCAGGTGGATTCTTAACCACTGTGCCACCGGGGAAGTCCCATGAATGTATTTTTTGAACAATGTTTTAATTAATTTTGTTGAGGTATAACTTACATATAATAAAACACACCTATTTTAAGTGTACAGTTTAATGAGTTTCAATGAACGTATACAGCCATTTAACCACCACCATAAACAAGATATAGCACATTTCTGTTGAGTTCCCAATTGGCCTTTTGCAGTCAGTCCTCTACTCTCACTCTAGGTAACCACGGATCTATTCTGGATCACCTTAAATTAAATTTGTCTTTTCTAGGGTTTCTATAAATGAAATCATACACTATACACTTTTTTGTGTCTAGCTTATTTATGTCAATAGTTTGTTCCTTGTTACTGGTGAGTAGTATTCTATTATAACACAATTTGTTTACCATTCACTTTCTTTTTTTTTTCCAACGTTTTATTTTATTTATTGTTTATTTAGTTAGTTATTTTTGAGGTACACGGGCCTCTCACTGTTGTGGCCTCTCCCGTTGCGAAGCACAGGCTCCGGACGTGCAGGCTCAGCGGCCATGGCTCACAGGCCTAGCCGCTCCACGGCATGTGGAATCTTCCCAGACTGGGGCACGAACCCATGTCCCCTGCATTGGCAGGCAGACTCTCAACCACTGCGCCACCAGGGAAGCCCGAATTTTTTTTTTTTTTTAACATCTTTATTGGAGTATAATTGCTTTACAATGGTGTGTTAGTTTCTGCTTTATAACAAAGTGAATCAGCCATACATATACATATATCCCCATATCTCCTCCCTCTTGCGTCTCCCTCCCACTCTCCCTATCCTACCCCTCCAGGTGGTCACAAAGCACTGAACTGTTGTCCCTGTGCTATGTGGCTGCTTCCCACTAGCCATCTGTTTTACATTTGGTAGTATATAGAAGTCAACACTAGTCTCTTACTTCGTCCCAGCTTACCCTTCCCCCTTCCTGTGTCCTCAAGTCCATTCTCTACATCTGCCTCTTTATTCATGTCCTGCCCCTAGGTTCTTTATAACCATTTTTTTTTAGATTCCATATATATGTTAGCATACAGTATTTGTTTTTCTCTTTCTGACCTCACTCTGCATGACAGACTCTAAATCAATCCACCTTGCTACAAATAACTCAATTACGTTTCTCTTTATGGCTGAGTAATATTCCATTGTATATATGTGCCACATCTTATTTATCAATTCATCTGTTGATGGACACTTAGGTTGCTTTCATGTCCTGGCTATTGTAAATAGAGCTGCAGTGAACATTGTGGTACATGACTCTTTTTGAATTATGGTTTTCTCAGGGTATATGCCCAGTAGTGGGATTGCTGGGTCATATGGTAGTTCTATTTGTAGTTTTTTAAGGACCCTCCATACTGTTCTCCACAGTGGCTGTATCAATTTACATTCCCACCAACAGTGCAAGAGGGTTCCCTTTTCTCCACAGCCTCTCCAGCATTTATTGTTTCTAGATTTTTTGATGATGGCCATTCTGACTGGTGTGAGATGATATCTCATTGTAGTTTTGATTTGCATTTCTCTAATGATTAGTGATGATGAGCATTCTTTCATGTGTTTGTTGGCAGTCTGCATATCTTCTTTGGAGAAATGTCTATTTAGGTCTCCTGGCCATTTTTGGATTGGGTTGTTTGTTTTTTTGTTATTGAGCTGCATGAGCTGCTTATAAATTTTGGAGATTAATCCTTTGTCAGTTGCTTCATTTGCAAATATTTTCTCCCATTCTGAGGATTGTCTTTTGGTCTCGTTTATGGTTTCCTTTGCTGTGCAAAAGCTTTGAAGTTTCATTAGGTCCCATTTGTTTATTTTTGTTTTTATTTCCATTTCCCTAGGAGGTGGGTCAAAAAGGATCTTGCTGTGATTTATGTCATAGAGTGTTCTGCCTATGTTTTCCTCTAAGAGTTTGATAGTTTCTGGCCTTACATTTAGGTCTTTAATCCATTTTGAGCTTATTTTTCTGTATGGTGTTAGGGAGTGATCTAATCTCATACTTTTACATGAACCTGTCCAGTTTTCCCAGCATCACTTATTGAAGTGGCTGTCCTTTCTCCACTGTACATTCCTGCCTCCTTTATCAAAGATAAGGTGACCATATGTGCGTGGGTTTGTCTCTGGGCTTTCTATCCTGTTCCATTGATCTTTCTGGTTTTGTGCCAGTACCATACTGTCTTGATTACTGTAACTTTGTAGTATAGTCTGAAGTCAGGGAGCCTGATTCCTCCAGCTCCATTTTTCGTTCTCAAGATTGCTTTGGCTATTCAGGGTGTTTTGTGTTTCCATACAAATTGTGAAATTTTTTGTTCTAGTTCTGTAAAAAATACCATTGGTAGTTTGATAGGGATTGCATTGAATCTGCAGATTGCTTTGGGTAGTAGAGTCATTTTCACAATGTTGATTCTTCCAATCCAAGAACATGGTATATATCTCCATCTATTTGTATCATCTTTAATTTCTTTCATCAGTGTCTTATAATTTTCTGCATACAGGTCTTTTGTCTCCTTAGGTACATTTATTTCCTAGATATTTTATTCCTTTTGTTACAGTGGTAAATGGGAGCGTTTTCTTGATTTCACTTTCAGATTTTTCATCATTAGTGTATAGGAATGCCAGAGATTTCTGTGCATTAATTTTGTATCCTGCTACTTTACCAAATTCATTGATTAGCTCTAGTAGTTTTCTGGTAGCATCCTTAGGATTCTCTATGTATAGTATCATGTCATCTGCAAACAGTGACAGCTGTACTTCTTCTTTTCCAATTTGGATTCCTTTTATTTCCTTTTCTTCTCTGATTGCTGTGCCTAAAACTTCCAAAACTATGTTGAATAAGAGTGGTGAGAGTGGGCAACCTTGTCTTGTTCCTGATCTTAGTGGAAATGCTTTCAGTTTTTCACCATTGAGGACAATGTTGTCTGTGGGTTTGTAATATATGGCCTTTATTATGTTGAGGAAAGTTCCCTCTATACCTACTTTCTGCAAGGTTTTTATCATAAATGGGTGTTGAATTTTGTTGAAAGCTTTCTCTGCATCTATTGAGATGATCATATGGTTTTTCTCCTTCCATTTGTTAATATGGTGTATCACATTGATTGATTTGCGTATATTGAAGAATCCTTGCATTCCTGGAATAAACCCCACTTGATCATGATGTATGATCCGTTTAATGTGCTATTGGATTCTGTTTGCTGGTATTTTGTTGAGGATTTTTGCATCTATTTTCATCAGTGATATTGGCCTGTAGTTTTCTTTCTTTGTGACATCCTTGTGTGGTTTTGGTATCAAGGTGATAGTGGCCTTGTAGAATGAGTTTGGGAGTGTTCCTCCCTCTGCTATATGTTGGAAGAGTTTGAGAAGGATAAGTGCTAGCTCTTCTCTAAATGTTTAATAGAATTCACCTGTGAAGCCACCTGGTCCTGGGCTTTTGTTTGTTGGACGATTTTTAATCACAGTTTCAATTTCAGTGCTTGTGATTGGTCTGTTCATATTTTCTATTTCTTCCTGATTCAGTCTTGGCAGGTTGTGCATTTCTAAGAATTTGTCCATTTCTTCCAGGTTGTTCATTTTATTGGCATAGACTTGCCTTTAGTAATCTCTCATGATCTTTTGTATTTCTGCAGTGTCAGTTGTTACTTCTCCTTTTTCATTTCTAATTCTATTGATTTGAGTCTTCTCCCTTTGTTTCTTGATGAGTCTGGCTAATGGTTTATCAATTTTGTTTATTGTCTCAAAGAACCAGCTTTTAGTTTTATTGATCTTTGCTATCGTTTCCTTCATTTCTTTTTCATTTATTTCTGACCTGATTTTTAGATTTCTTTCCTTCTGCTAACTTTGGGGTTTTTTTTTTGTTCTTCTTTCTCTAATTGCTTTAGGGGCAAGGTAAGGTTGTTTATTTGAGATGTTTCCTGTTTCTTAAGGTAGGATTGTATTGCTATAAACTTCCCTCTTAGAACTGCTTTTGCTGCATCCCATAGGTTTTGGGTCGTCGTGTCTCCATTGTCATTTGTTTCTAGGTATTTTTTTATTTCCTCTTTGATTTCTTCAGTGATCACTTCGTTATTAAGTAGTGTATTGTTTAGCCTCCATGTGTTTGTATTTTTTACAGATCTTTTCCTGTAATTGATATCTAGTCTCATAGCGTTGTGGTCGGAAGAGATACTTGATACAATTTCAGTTTTCTTAAATTTACCAAGGCTTGATTTGTGACCCAAGGTATGATCTATCCTGTAAAATGTTCCATGAACACTTGAGAAAAATGTGTATTCTGTTGTTTTTGAATGGCATGTCCTATAAATATCAATTAAGTCCACCTTGTTTAATGTATCATTTAAAGCTTGTGTTTCCTTATTTATTTTCATTTTGGATGATCTGTCCATTGGTGAAAGTGGGGTGTTAAAGTCCCCTACTATGAATGTGTTACTGTCGATTTTCCCTTTTATGGCTGTTAGTATTTGCCTTATGTATTGAGGTGCTCCTATGTTGGGTGCATAAATATTTACAATTGTTATATCCTCTTCTTGGATCGATCCCTTGATCATTATGTAGTGTCCTTCTTTTTCTCTTCTAATAGTCTTTATTTTAAAGTCTACTTTGTCTGATATGAGAATTGGTACTTCAGCTTTCTTTTGGTTTCCATTGCATGAAATATCTTTTTCCATCCCCTTACTTTCAGTCTGTATGTGTGTCTAGGTCTGAAGTTGGTCTCTTGTAGACAACAAATATATGGGTCTTGTTTTTGTATCCATTCAGCCAATCTGTGTCTTTTGGTGGGAGCATTTAGTCCATTTACATTTAAGGTAATTATTGATATGTATGTTCCTATTCCCATTTTCTTAATTGTTATGGGTTCGTTATTGTAGGTCTTTTCCTTCTCTGGTGTTTCTTGCCTAGAGAAGTTCCTTTAGCAGTTGTTGTAAAGCTGGTTTGGTGGTGCTGAGCTCTCTCAGCTTTTGCTTGTCTGTAAAGGTTTGAATTTCTCCATCAAATCTGAATGAGATCCTTGCTGGGTAGAGTAATCCTGGTTGCAGGTTTTTCTCCTTCATCGCTTTAAATATGTCCTGCCAGTCCCTTCTGGCTTGCAGAGTTTCTGCTGAAAGATCAGCTGTTAATCTTACAGGGATTCCCTTGAGTGTTATTTGTTGTTTTTCCCTTGCTGCTTTTAATATGTTTTCTTTGTATTTAATTTTTGACAGTTTGATTAATATGTGTCTTGGCGTGTTTCTCCTTGGATTTATCCTGTATGGGACTCTGTGTGCTTCCTGGACTTGATTAACTATTTCCTTTCCTATATCAGGGAAGTTTTCAACTATAATCTCTTCAAATATTTTCTCAGTCCCTTTCTTTTTCTCTTTTTCTGGAGCCCCTATAATTCGAATGTTGGTGCGTTTAATGTTGTCCCAGAGGTCTCTGAGACTGTCCTCAGTTCTTTTCATTCTTTTTTCTTTATTCTGCTCTGCAGTAGTTATTTCCACTATTTTATCTTCCAGGTCACTTATCTGTTCTTCTGCCTCAGTTATTCTGCTATTGATCCCATCTAGAGTATTTTTAATTTCATTTATTGTGTTGTTCATCCTTGTTTGTTTCATCTTTAGTTCTTCTAGGTCCTTGTTAAATGTTTCTTGCATTTTCTCTATTCTATTTCCAAGATTTTGGATCATCTTTACTATCATTATTCTGAATTCTTTTTCAGATAGACTGGCTACTTCCTGTTCATTTGTTAGGTCTGGTGGGTTTTTATCTTGCTCCTTCATCTGCTGTGCATTTTTCTGTCTTCTCATTTTGCTTATCTTACTGTGTTTGGGGTCTCCTTTTTGCAGGCTGCAGGTTCGTAGTTCCCATTGTTTTTGGTGTCTGTCCCCAGTGGCTAAGGTTGGTTCAGTGGGTTGTGTAGGCTTCCTGGTGGAGGGGACTAGTGCCTGTGTTCTGGTGGATGAGGCTGGATCTTGTTTTTCTGGTGGGCAGGTCCACCTCTGGTGGTGTGTTTTGGGATGTCTGTGGACTTATTATGATTTTAGGCAGCCTCTGTGCTAATGGGTGGGGTTGTGTTCCTGTCTTGCTAGTTGTTTGGCATAGGGTGTCCAGCACTGTAGCTTGCTGGTCGTTGAGTGAAGCTGGGTGCTGGTGTTGAGATGGAGATCTCTGGGAGATTTTTGCCGTTTGATATTATGTGGAGCTGGGAGGTCTCTTGTGGACCAGTGTCCTGAAGTTAGCTCTCCCACCTCAGAGGCACAGCACTGACTCCTGATTGCAGCACCAAGAGCCTTTCATCCACACGGCTCAGAATAAAAGGGAGAACAAGTAGAAAGAAAGAATTAGTAGAAGTAGAAAGAAAGAAAGAAAGGAGGGAGGGAGGGAGGGAGGAAGGAAGAAAGGAAGGAGGGAAGGAAGGAGAAAAAGAAAGAAAGAAGATAAAGTAAAATAAAATATAGTAAGATAAAATATAATAAAGTTATTAAAATAAAAAAATAATTATTAAGAGAAAAAAAAGAAAAAAAAAAACGGACGGATAGAACCCTAGTACCAATGGTGGAAGCAAAGCTATACAGACAAAGTCTCACACAGAAACATACACATACACATTCACAAAAAGAGGAAAAGGGGAAAAAATCATAAATTTTGCTCTCAAAGTCCACCTCCTCAATTTGGGATGATTCGTTGTTTAAAGGAGGGAAGGAGGGAAAGAAAGAAAGAAAGAAATAAGGTGAAATAAGATAAAATAAAATAAAATCAAGTTATTAAAATAAAAAATAATTATTAAGAAAAAAAATTAAAAACAAAAAACGGACGGATAGAACCCTAGGACAAATGGTGGAAGCAAAGCTATACAGACAAAATCTCACACAGAAGCATGCACATACACACTCACAAAAAGAGGAAAAGGGAAAAAAAATCATAAATCTTGCTCTCAAAGTTCACCTCCTCAATTTGGGGTGATTCGCTGTCTATTCATGTATTCCACAGATGTAGGGTACATCAAGTTGATTGTGGAGCTTTAATCCGCTGCTCCTGAGGCTGCTGGGAGAGATTTCCCTTTCTCTTCTTTGTTCTCACAGCTCACAAGGGCTCAGCTTTGAATTTGGCCCCGCCTCTGCGTGTAGGTCGCCGGAGGGCGCCTGTTCTTCGTTCAGACAGGACGGGGTTAAAGGAGCCGCTGATTCGGGGCCTCTGGCTCACTCAGGCCGGGGGTGGGGAGGGAGGGGCACGGAGTGCGGGGCGGGCCTGTGGCGGCAGAGGCCGGCGTGACGTTGCACCAGCCTGAGGCGCGCCGTGCGTTCTTCCAGGGGAGTTGTCCCTGGATCCCGGGAACCTGGCAGTGGCGGGCTGCACAGGCTCCCCGGAAGGGAGGTGTGGAGAGTGACCTGTGCTCGCACACAGGCTTCTTGGTGGCGGCAGCAGCAGCCTTAGCGTCTCATGCCCGTCTCTGGGGTCCGCGCTGTTAGCCGCGGCTCGCGCCCGTCTCTGGAGCTCCTTTAGGCAGCGCTGTTAATCCCCTCCTCGCGCACCAGGAAACAAAGAGGGAAGAAAAAGTCTCTTGCCTCTTCGGCAGGTCCAGACTTTTCCCCGGACTCCCTCCCGTCTAGCCGTGGCGCACTAAACCCCTGCAGACTGTGTTCACGCCGCCAACCCCAGTCCTCTCCCGGCGCTCCGACCGAAGCCCGAGCCTCAACTCCAGGCCTCGCCCGCCCCATCAGGTGAGCAGACAAGCCTCTCGGCCTGGTGAGTGCCGGTCGGCCCTGACTGTCTGTGCGGGAATCTCCCCGCTTTGCCCCCCGCACCCCTGTTGCTGTGCTCTCCTCCGCGGCTCCGAAGCTTTCCCCCTCCACCACCCGCAGTCTCCGCCCGCGAAGGGGCTTCTAGCGTGTGCAGACCTTTCCTCCTTCACAGCTCCCTCCCACTGGTGCGGGTCCCGTCCCTGTTCTTTTGTCTCTGTTTTTTCTTTTTTCTTTTGCCCTACCCAGGTACGTGGGGGGTTTCTTGCGTTTTGGGAGGTCTGAGGTCTTCTGCCAGCGTTCAGTAGGTGTTCTGTAGGAGTTGTTACATGTGTAAATGTATTTCTGGTGTATCTGTGGGGAGGAAGGTGATCTCCGCGTCTTACTCTTCCGCCATCTTCCTGGAACTGATGATCAATTTTTTTAATTGAAGTATAGTTGCTCTACAATATTATATAAGTTACAGTTGTGTAATATAGTGATTCACAATTTTTACAGGTTATGCTGCATTTAGAGTTATTATAAAATATTGGCTGTGTTCCCCGTGTCTTGCAATATCACCTTCTAGCTTTTTTTTTTTTTTTTTTTTTTGCACGGTACGCCGGCCTCTCACTGTTGTGGCCTCTCCCGTTGCAGAGCACAGGCTCCAGATGCGCAGGTTCAGCGGCCATGGCTCACGGGCCTAGCCGCTCTGCGGCATGTGGGATCTTCCCGGACCTGGGCACGAACCCGTGTCCCCTGCATCGGCAGGCGGACTCTCAACCATTGAGCCACCAGGGAAGACCCATTGTAGCTTATTTTATATCTAATAGTTTGTACCTCTTACTCCCCTACCTCTATATTGCCCCCCCACCTGCCTTCTCCCTACTGGTAACCACTAGGTTGTTCTCTATATCTGTGAGTGGTCTGTGAACAAACCACTAGTTTGTTCTCTATATTCTCACAGATATAGAGAATACAAATACAAATGGTATTTGTCTTTTTCTGTCTGACTTATTTCACTTAGCATAATGTCCTCCAAGTCCATCTATGTTGCTGTAAATGGCAAAATTTTGTTCTTTTTTGTGGCTGAGTAGTATTCCATTGCGTGTATGTGTGTGTGTGTGTGTGTGTGTGTGTGTGTGTGTGTATCTTGCATCTTCTTTATCCATTCACCTGTTGATGGACACTTAGGTTGCTTCCATATCTTGGCCATTGTAAATAATGCTGCTATGAACATTGGGGTGCATGTATCCTTTTAAATTAGTGTTTTTGGTGGTTTTTTATTTTTGGATATATATCCAGGAGTGGAATTGCTGGGTCATATAGTAGTTCTATTTTTAGTTTCTTAAGAAACCTCCGTATTGTTTTCCCCAGTGGCTGCACCAATTTACATTCCTACCAACAATGTACAACGGTTCCCTTTTCTCCACATCCTCACCAACATTTGTTATTTGTGTTCCTTTTTTTAAAATATTTACTTATTTATTTGGCTGTGCCGGGATCTTCGTTGCTGCATGTGGGATCCTTGTTGTGGCACGTGGGATCTTTAGTTGCAGCATACAGGGTCTTTAGTTGCAGCATGCAAACTCTCAGTTGTGGCATGTGGGGTCTAGTTCCCTGACCAGGGATCAAACCTGGGCCCCCTGCATTGGGAGCACGGAGTCTTAGCCACTGGACCACCAGGAAAGTCCCTGTTTGTGTTCCTTTTGATGATAGCAGTCTGACAGGTGTGAGGTAATATCTCATGTGGTTCTGATTTGCATTTCCATGATGATTAGTGATGCTGAGCATCTCTTCTCGGCCATCTGCATTTCCTCTTTGGAAAAAAATGTCTATTCAGTTTTTTTGCCCATTTTTTAATTGGATTTTTTTTATGATGTTGAGTTGTATGAGCTGTTTGTATATATTGGATATTAATCCCGTATTGGTCATATCATTTGTAAATATTTTTTCCCATTTAGTAGGTAGTTTTTTTGTTTTGTCAATGGTTTTCAAAAGCTTTTAAGTTTAATTAGGTCCCATTTGTTTATTTTTGCTTTTATTTCCTTTACTTTAGGAGATGGATCCAAAAAATATTGCTGCCATTTATGTCAGAGTATTCTGCCTATATTTTCCGCTAGGAGTTTTATAGTATCTGGTCTTACATTTAGGTCTTTAATCCATTCTGAGTTTATTTTTGTATATGATGTTAGAGAATTTTGTAATTTCATTCTCGTACATGTAAGTGTCCAGTTTTCCCAGCACCACTTATTGAAGAGACTGTGTTTTCTTCATTATATATTCTTTAATGATCAATTTTAAGTTAACTTTTGTTTATATTGTAAGACAATGTTCAAAGTTTATTTTCTTTCTGGGATATTCAATTGTTGTAGCAACATTTGTTGAAAATCCTTTCCCCTTGTATTACTTTGGCATTTTTGTCAAAAATTAATTGACCGTATGAGTGGGTCTATATCTGGACATTTTATTCTGTTCCACTGATCTATATGTCTCTCCTATGTTAATAGCACACTGTCTGTATTATTATAGCTTTATTGTAGATCCTAAAATAGTGTAGGTCTTACACTATTTGGGGATGTAGTATAGGAGGTAGTCTAAGTCCTCCATCTTTGTTCTTCTTTTTCAAAGTTGTTTTGGCTCTTTTAAATCCTTAACATTTACATACAGATTTTATTATCGGCTCATCAGTTTCTATTAAGAAAAACCTGTGGCATTGTGATTGAGATTACATTGAATCCCAATACATTGGGAAATATTAATATCTTAATATTGTGTCTGACAATCCATAAACATTGTATATATCTTCCTTTATTTAGGTCTTTTAAATTTTTTTCAGTGATTATTTTATCATTTTCAGTGTGGAGGTTTAGCATGTATTTTGTTAAATTTATCCACAAGTGTTTTATATCTTTTGATGCTGTCACAAAAGTTATTTGTGGTAGCCAGCCTCCAGGTTGGCCCTCAATGCTCCTTCCCTCCTGGTATTCATGCCCTTGTACAGTCCCCCCTGCAATGCACACACATTGTACCAGGTCTGTGTGACCAATAGGATATGGCAAAGTGATGGAATGCCACTTCTGAGAGTAGGCAGTAAAAGGCATCATGGCTTCTTCCTTGTTCTCTGTTGGATTGCTTGCTCTGGAAAACATGAGAACAGCTCTACTGGAAGGTCAAATGTGGTGAAGAACAGATACCCTCATAAACGAGGAACGGAGGCCTCCACTAACAAGACGTGAATGAGTGATCTTGAAAGTGCATCCTCCAGACCCAGTCGAGCCTTCAGATGACAGCAGCCCTGGCTGATATCTTGACTGCAACCTCCTGAGAGATGCTGAGCCAGACCACCTGGTGAAGCTTTTCCCAGATTCCAGACTTGTAGAAACTGTGTGAGATTCTAGATGTTTGTTGTTTCAAGCTGCTAACTTGGTAATTCATTATGTAGCAGTTGAGAACTAATACAGTATTTTAAAAAATTAATGGTATCTATTTTATTTCAATTTCTAACTCTTTGTTTCTACCATTTAGAAATTCTTCTTCTTTTTTTTTTTCCCGGTAAGTGGGCCTCTCACTGTTGTGGCCTCTCCCGTTGCGGAGCACAGGCTCCGGATGCGCAGACTCAACGGCCATGACTCACGGGCCTAGCTGCTCTGCAGCATGTGGGATCTTCCCAGACCGGGGCACAAACCCGTGTCCCCTGCATCGGCAGGCGGACTCTCAACCACTGTGCCACCAGGGAAGTCCCTTCTTTTTATTTTAAATATACATAGACCTTGTACCTTTGTCCTTGCTAAAATCAGCTCTTTTGCAGTTAGGATTTTCTACGTAAGCAATCACGTTATCTGTGACAAAGACAGTTTTGCTTCTTTTCAAAGCTGGATGCTTTTTGTTTATTCTACTGCCTTATTAACCTGGTAGGACTTTTAGTATAATGTTAAAAAAATGGTGAGAGCAGATATTCTTGCCTTGTTCTTGATCTTAAGGGGAAAGCCATTCAGTCAGTGTGATGTTAGTTGTAGGTTTTTCCAAGATGCCCTTTATCAGGCTGAAGAAGTTTTCTTCTGTTCTTAATTTACTAAAAGGTTTAAATTTTGGGGCTTCCGTGGTGGTGCAGTGGTTGAGAGTCTGCCTGCCGATGCAGGGGACATGGGTTCATGCCCCGGTCGGGGAAGATCCCACATGCCGTGGAGCAGCTAGGCCCGTGAGCCATGGCCGCTGAGCCTGCACGTCCGAAGCCTGTTGCTCTGCAATGGGAGAGGCCACAACAGTGAGGGGCCCACATACCGAAAAAAAAAAAAAAAAGGTTTAAATTTTTTTCTCATTTTTTTGTCATCAATACTAGATTTATAGTTTTATTATAGTAAAAAATAGTTGTTACAGTGAGATCTACACACATATACAGAATTACATTTAAATTCATATAGAACAGTATTTACATTTTAAGTTGAACCTGAAATTAGAAGATGAAGTATGGCTTAAACTTTACAACAAAGAAAAGGAAAATACATGGGATAAAAATAGAGTTAACAGTAAAAATAGAACAATCTGTTCTTGATACATGTGGAAACTTTTTGTCAGAATGCTACATCTTCTTAATATGATTGTCTAAACCATTAAAATATGGGTAGCTCAGTTTTATTTTGTCAGCAGTTTCTTTGACAGGATTATAAACTAATGTTTTTGAAAGCAAATCCAAGCCATTTTCAACCAAGCTTTTGACATGGGATGCTAGCTTCCTGGTTTTCACTTGGAAAATGTATTCTTATAGTCCTGTAAAGATGCCACTTCTGGCCATGCTTCATTACTGGGGGGGCCCAAAGTTCTGAATATTTTAAAGAGTTGATCAACTTCTGAATTCCCATAGAAAAGTGGCTTCTTTGTTGTTAATTCTGCAAATATGGTGTCTATATGCCAAATGTCAACTGGAGTCGAGTAGTGAGCTGACCCCAGCAGTACTTCTGGAGATCTCTACCGGAGTGTTACTAACTCATGTATGTATACTCTAATAGGTATTCCAGAAGCTCTGGCAAAGCCAAAGTCAACTAGTTTAATTGTTCCTTTGTTATCAATAGATTTTGAGGTTTTAAATCCCTGTGAAGAGATCTTCTAGGCTGACAAAACACAATCCCTTGTAGGGTTTATTACAAATAACTCTTAACAAGTGAAGAATCCATGAACAGACCTGGAGGGATAGAATCCAAGTACTTTTGAGATCCAAGGAATTCAAAGATGAGATGTAACCTGGATTCTTGCGTAACCACATTTGGAGATTGACTATGTTTGGATGACAGAGTTCTAAAAGAGAAATTTCCTGAGTTAAGGCACTAGGAACACTTCCTCTTTACTTTCTAGTCTGATTTTTTCATGGCTACCACTTGACCTGTAGTTTTGTGTCTACCCTTACACATAATTCCATAGATACTTCTCCAACTTTCTCTATTTTGGAATAATCATCCACAATTACTAAATAGGAATGGTAGATCCTGGATTATCATTCTGTGATGGTAGAGGATGTGGTTGGAGGTGTCAGAGGGGTGGTGGAGGCAGTGATGCAGCCATCATATCTGTGTCGCTCTTCCTCAACTTCCAAGAGCCCTGAGAGCTTTTATTCTCAATAATTTTCTAATAATCTTTCTGAGTCTATTGAGATAATTGTTTTCTTCTTTTTTGTTCTGTTAGTATGTTGAATTACATTGATTGATATTTGAATGTTAAACCAGCCTTGCATTCCTGAGATAAAACCCACTGGATCATCATGTATGAATTGTTTTTGAAAACATTTGATGAATACTTTTCTATTATTTGAGGCACATTTGCATTTCATCTGAGAGAAGCCAGGAGACTCTGCTCCCATTGGCTGCTTTTGGGAGCACAGTGTTTCCTTGGTGCTTGAAACTTGGATAAGTGGGTTTTTGTACCCCTTTGAGATCCTTGGGGGAAGTGTCCAGACTGAGACATGTGGGAATCTTGGTAGAGTGTTGATAATTTCTTGCCCCCCCAAATCAATATATTTGTTCAATCAAAATGTTTGTTCAGGGCTTCCCTGGTGGCGCAGTGGTTGAGGGTCCACCTGCCGATGCAGGGGACACGGGTTCGTGCCCCGGTCTGGGAAGATCCCACATGCCGCGGAGCGGCTGGGCCTGTGAGCCATGGCCGCTGAGCCTGCGTGTCCGGAGCCTATGCTCCGCAACGGGAGAGGCCACAACAGTGAGAGGCCCGCGTACCGCAAAAAAAAAAAAAAAAGTTTGTTTAGCTTTAATTTGGAGGAGGAGTTGAAAACTGGGAAAGTGAAAAAAGAATGGAGAAGGAGGACTGCTGGTAGAAACCTCAAAATAGGGAGAATATTAAGATATTAGCTACCTTAAGTGACAAATATTCACTATTGAAATCATGGCCCTTAGAGGTCTTAGCTACAACTTCAGGATCATTTTGCAGTATTCCTTTAACCACACATTCTACTTTCCTGAGAAGAGTTTCGATCTTGCATTTTTCCTCTATCTATCTCCTTAATTTCCAGCGACACACCGGCATCCAGTGATGTTTGAACGTATCTTTCCTTGTGTAGTAGTGCTCCATGCAGCTGCCCGGCAGACCCACTCCTTAGTTTGACTCTGGCCTGTTTCCTCTTAATGCTTTGATCAGTATTTGTCGAGAGCTCAGTGTCCCCTTCTTCGAGACTCCAGGGAGATGGGTATGAAATATTATAATAATTTATTTTCACTCAAGGGCATTAAGACCAGGAGAAACCTCTCTTGGCCTGCCTCGGGGCCTGGGGTTAGTGTCCGTGTGTTAGGAGTAGGGAGACTGAGACATGGGATTATGAAAAGGAAACTTTCAGTGGATGAAATGATAGGAAAGAGTCTGGGTGGCTCCATCGAGTCCCAGATAGCTGCCAGCTTCTCAAGGTTAACACACTGAGAAGGCTTAGGCCCTCTTGGCTTTCTCCTGTGTTCAGGCCGCTAGGGATCTATGAGTCTGTGAAAATAGCTGCTGTGCAGAGTAGAGCATTGCAGGCTCTCTTTCTCTATTCTCTGTCTCATTTTTCATTCTCTCCTCGATCCCCCTGTAACCTAGACTGGGACAATCAGATGACAAAAGAGATCTACTTTAAAACGAGTGCACTCAGGTATTTATAGTAAGGAAATGGGCTGAATGAGCCAGCTGCTAAAAATAGATGGTATGACTTAATCCATGCAGGAAGATTGTGGCCCGATGCATTTAGGGATAAAATAAATCATTTCAGATCTAATATTTAGAAAACTTATCCCAGATTGGAATGGTTGGCCTCTTGTGAGAAATGCTATAGATTTTTCTAAACTGGTAGCAGGGGTCGGGATGGGCTTTGCAGGGAAAAGGCTTGACATCAGCCTAGACATCAGAAGATCTTCTCAAGTCTGTTTTGGTTTTCCTCCAGAGAAATTGGTCTAAGTCCTCTAAGCTCTGTACAAAACAAATGTCAGTAAACCTTGCTGAGTCCATAAGGTGGGTTTGGGGCTCTGACTTATGTTTGGGGGATACTAACTCTGTCAACTGTAGATACTCATTCAATTTTCCCACATGGGTAAGTTCTTTTAATAAATAAACACATGCATAGCATTTATTGAACACTTCCTGAGTGACATGCACCATGCTAGGCCCTTCTCATTCTATTTTATTTAGACCTCACCCTAACCTTGGCATATGCTCTCCTTTTTGCTGATACACAAACTGAGGCTCAGCTAGGATTTTCCAAAGCCATGTTGGTTGAGAATAGCAGATTGAGATCTGAACTCATATCTAGCATGGGGGATAGATATGGAGTCTTGCAGTATTTTTGCAATCCTCTTGGCATTTTATTCTGGGCTGTGCACTTACAGGCCCTCAATCAGTGTTTATAATGAAGGCTTTCTTGATTCTCATTATCTCTTCCTCCTTTGAGTTCAATAGCCTACTTGTACTGTTCAACTTCGCATCCACTTTATGTTATCTTATATCATCCATTGTATCATTTAGGAATGTGTTAATTTGCAAGGAAAAATACCTCAACCGATGTGGTGTTTTAAAGAAAAATGGTTGCAAGTTCTTTTTACGCCTCTAATTGAGAGCTGGCATCTGTGTCTCGTCTCCTTGAATCTGGTGACTGCTTCGACCAGCTGAGTACTGTAGAAATGACACTGATTCCTGCATGAGCCTGGATCATACAAATCCACGCAGCTTCCTTCTAGGTCTCTTGGAATGCTTGCTCTCAGAACCCAGCCATTGTGCTGTGAAAAGCCTAAGCCATGTGGAGAGGCCACATGTGTTGGCACTTGGTCAACAGTCCCATCTGAGCCCAGTCTTTTATCATTCTAGCCTGGGTACCAGACACAGGAGTGAAGAAGTTTTCATGGAAATGGATTCTCCAGGGCCAGGTATTCTAGTTCCTGGGTGTTTGAGTCACTCACCCGGTTGAGTCTTCTCAACAGAGGCTCCGGATATCATGCAGTAAAGACAGACCATTCCAGATGGACCCTGTCTGAATTCCTGACCTGCAAAATCTGTGAGCTTAATAAAATGACTTATTTTAATGGCACTTTTAGAGTAGCTTGTGACACAGTACAAGTAACTGGGATATCCAGCTAGCACTGGTTTACAGCAATTGAAATATGTGTATACATGTATTTAATGTAGTAGAAGATCTAGAGGTAAGCCCTTGTTGGCATGAGTTCACTGCTCAGCTATGCCATCAGGGACCCAGGATCTTTCCATGTGTCCATATTGCCATCCTTAGTGTGTTGCCTTTGTTCTCATGCTTGTTGCCTCATAGTTTGGGCATAAATGCTGTAGCTCCAGGCATTGCATCCGCATTCAAGTTAGGAAGAAGAAAGGACAGGCAGAGCTAGTCTCATCTATATGGTTTTATTAGGAAAGCAAAAGCTTTCCCAGAAGCCCTCAGGTCTTTGCTTATGTTTCACCAGCTAGAATTTTGTCACGTGTTCACCCCTCAGGGGAAGGGAGGCTGAAAAAATGAGTATTTACCTGGCATATTGCTGTCCTAGTCTGGATTTGCTTAGCAAGGATACCGGAGTGCGTGAGCACCACGTGGGCAAGACCAGTGTCTGCCACATACCTCAGTTGCTTTGCATCACTTTTTTCTGGTTGGTTCAACTAGGTGGTGAGTTTTTGAAAACAGAGACAGCGATGGTTCCTCCTCTGGAATGCTTCTTAGCATGCCATATAGCGCTGAGAATGTCACTTCTGTTTTATATATTCACCTACTGAAGAAAGAGAAGAACAGTAAGGGGGAGATTTTCTAGAGCAGAGGTATTCGCATGTTTTCCTTGCATATCCCCTGAAAAAAATTTGAGAGGCAGTGTACCCCCTTGTACATTTTTAACTTGGTATCTACGGTTACTATAACTTTACATAAAAATTACAAAGAATGTAATTTTGGGCAAATAATAAATACTGAAATTTAAAAATTTTTAAATAAACCTTTACATTGCCCTTTTTAAAGTTTCCAGTCTAAATATCATAATGATTTGATACTACTGTCTTCTGTTTAAAAATATACAAAAGAGCTTTTCTTTAGTAGTCAGAAAATTTTACATCATTGCTTTTTCTCCTTGAACTCACATTTTCATTCCACTTTCCCCACAGAATTTTATCCTCATGTAATATATTTTTATGCTTGAAAGTTTTTTATCGATTTCGGTATCACGCTTCTCTGCAACAAAAACATACATATAGATTGAAACAGCATTTTAAAACATTTCATGTGCCTAAAAGGCTTTAAGTATTAAAACATTCCTTCTGGACTGAATTATCATTAAAATTGTTATACTATGTAATTGAGAAAAACAACATAGATATATTATAATTTTGATATGGAATTATTAAACACAGAAGTGAAACTCATTGGAAATGCATCTGCTGTGAGATGGATGGCATTTTAAAAACTCGTATCATGTATCTGTGGGTGAATATTACTTATTGCTTGATTGAGACAGTTCGACATCAGTTGCAAGCCAAGTTTTTGTTTATTAAGACAAGTGCTGACGGATGTTAACTAGACTTATTGTCATCATTTTGCAATCTGTACTAGGATTGAATCATTACATTGTACACCTGAAACTAGCGTAACATATTTCAATTAAAATAAAAGGTTAAAGTGCTGAAAACGTTCACATAAGTTAAGTGGAAATGTAAGGAAAATTGTTACATTTGAATTATTTGAACTGCTTCCAAGTCATATATTAAAAATCACATAGTGGTCTATCATCAAAAATTTGTTTTAATGATCTATCAGCTGACAGCGCAAATTAGGTCCCCATTTGATTATGTGGAAAACGCCTGACTCGGAAAAGAAATTGTAACCAGTCATTTGAGTTGCTCATTTGCAAATGGATTTTCCCCTCTCATTAGAGACATTCACAACCTCAATATTTCTATTTATTCCCTGTTTGGAGCCCTGGAAGTTTGTCCTCCAGGACACATAGTAAGATTTGGGATGTGTGAGCACTATGTCTTGCTTTTGGTAAGTGGGAGGAGGGCTACTGTGAAAGAGAAGATAGGGAAGATGTGGAAGGAGAACTTGCCTGGTGCCCCAGCTGCAGGCAGATCAATTTTAGGGGAGTCTGTAGGAAAAATGAAGATTTGGAAATTCATCTTTATCAGTCTATCCATGTCCCAAACCAAGTCCTCTTATACCCCCAACAGCATGTGTACCCCAACTTGAAGGCTGCTGTTCCAAAAGCTGTTAGAACTCATAGAGACGTTATCACTCTTGGAGAGGATGAATTTGCTTGAGTTCCCCTTTAGGCATACTGGCTCGCACTTAATGAGCTGCTCTGTGCAGTGCCTTATAGGTACCATCTTACCAAGTCCTGAAAACAATCTTAAGAGGGAGGAATCATTATCTCTATTTTGCAGATGAGAATGCAGTGGTTAAGGGAAGTAGCAGGCATCAGGCACCAAAACTGGGGTTCAAACCCAGGTCGATGGGTTTACAGAGCCTGAGCTATTTAGCCACTGTGTAAATTGTGCCTGGCTCTGGTTACAGGGAGCATAGCTCTTCACGGGAGCTGTTGCCTGGACTGCTGTTGCTTTTATCTTTGTTTCCTTCTTGGCAAATTTCTCTAAACCCAGATGGCTGGGCCCTACCTCTAGAATTTCTGATTCAGTAGGTCTGGGGGAGGCCGAGAATCTGCATTTCTAACAAGTTCCTAGGTCTGGGAGCCCACTTCTCTAAAGCACGTCCAGCTTCATGGGAGAGATTCCCGTTTCTAATGTATTTAGGGACTGATGCTTTTTCCCTTAAGTTTCTTTTAGGGCTGAGGTTTTCATTTGCCTTGAAGTGAGTATATGTAAAATGCACATTGCATATATATTTCAATGCCTGAAACAACTTTGGAAAAACTTGTGCTGCAGGAATTTTTGCTGGAGATTTTTTTGGTGGTTTTGCACACGAAGGTCCTCTCTGTCTCTGCCAAGTTGTTCACTCTGTCTGTCTGGATGGAATGTCCCTTCCTTCATTCTTCACCTGTTGGTTCAGTCCTCAAGACTCATCTCAAAATAATATCTTCTCTCTGAAATTTGCTGGTTAACTTAAGTACCTCTTGCCTGAACTCCTCTAGCCCGGCATAGAATGCTGTAGGCACAATATTGCTTACACATTCTCTCTTGCATTGGTTGATAAATTTGATACTAGCAAAGTGCCCAATAAATAATAATAGGTAGCAAACATTTAATAAGCACTTACTAAATACCAGGCATTTGCTTACATTTCCTATTTCATTAAATTCTTACAACAATATTATGAGGTAGATACAGTTATTATCCCTATCGCATAGTTGAGGAAACTGAGGCACAGAAAGGTAACTTAGACAAGGGCATACAGCTATTCAGGGGCATTTCCTTTGTTGAAGTCTCTGTGGCCTAGACTGACCCTTGGGCTTGCAGCCCGAAATACTGATCTGTCAGCTCATGAAGCTCATTGACATGAATGCACATAATCTGTGTCGAGAGAATGCCAGGCCATTGATTTGTGTGGCTAGAAATGCCCAGGGGAAAGGGTACTCTGGGCAGTGTATTCTGTCTCTTATGGCAGACTTCTCGGGAAGCCTAAGTATAAGCCTCCATTTGACTTGCTAGCACAGCAGTTCAGACCAGGGGAGTTAGTGACACAGGTGCAACCTGTAGTGGCCTCGGGTTAATACAATTCATTGCTGCAACAAAGATACTGTTGGGAGCAATAGGGCAAGTCCTTGGGTACTATTGCTTGGTGGATAAGAGAAGAGATTCTGCAGCTAGACTGAACGGTTCAAATTCCAGCTCGGCCACTTACTAGCTATGAGGAGTTGAGCAAGTTACTCATCTGAACAAGATGTTGATAATCATGGAAACTATCTCATAGGCTTGTTTCGAGGGCTAATACATGTGCATATATAAGGAACTTAGAGGTGTGCCGAATATATAACAAGAGCTGTACTATTGTGACTATTAGTGTTGTATTCTCAGTGCCCTGTGGAGGCCTGGCACATAATAGCAGTGCTCTGCGTGAATGAATAAATGAATGACTAGTTTGACTAAAACTTTGTTAGACTCTACCAATATTTACTTGAAAGCAGTCACTGTCAAAAAAAAACTAACAGTAAAGAGATACATTTTAAATTGAGACCAGTACACGTGTAAACACACACACTTCATGAAAACAATACTTACTATTATTACATGTGATGCAGTCATATTTTCTATTCTATGTTATTTCATTTTTTAAAAAATGCTGGTAACTCACTAGTTGATTTTACCACCTATAAAGGAGTCAGGACAATTTGATAAACTACCGCCTTAAGAGATTTCCCCTTTAATGAACACATTCCATGTATAGATATGTTAATATCACCAGGCAGGCTTTGCATATCTTTGCTCAATCTTTAGAAGACAGACTCATTACCCTCATTCCTCACATTTTCAAGTTCTTGGACCCTGTATATAGGTCAATAGAGATCATCTCCTCTATTCTGTGGCTGGCCTTGAGGTCTGTGGGTCTTTCCAGGGCCCGTGGATGGAACTCTTCCATGAAGCCCCAATTTCCTCAGGGCTGGGTGGACCAGAGCTGTGACCTAAAATTAACTACATCAAAGGCCTTGAGCCTCTTTGGCAAAGTTCAAACTTGGCTAAGGAAATGCTGTCTTTACAGACTCTAGTCTCAGTTTTAACACTTTCGCCGAAGGTTGACCAGCACCAGCTGTGGAGATGGTCTTGGTCTTTCCCGGCTTCTTGGCTCACCAGATGTAAGTTGCTACCACCCTACCTCCCAAAATGGGCTGTTGGCTCCTGGGCCCCCTTCCACACTGGGGAAGCCTTATGCTTGTACTTAGCCCAGATTCCTCAGGTTTTTTTTTTTTTTTTTTTAAATAAATTTATTTATTTATATATTTTTGGCTGAGTTGGGTCTTTGTTCCTGCGCGCGGGCTTTCTCTAGTTGCGGCCAGCGGGGGCTACTCTTCATTGTGGTGAGCGGGCTTCTCATTGCGGTGGCGGGCGGGCTTCAGTAGTTGTGGCTCACGGGCTCTAGAGCACAGGCTCAGTAGTTGTGGTGCACGGGCTTTGTTGCTCCGCAGCATGTGGGATCTTCCCGGACCAGGGCTGGAAGCCGTGTCCCCTGCATTGGCAGACAGATTCTTAACCACTTCGCCACCAGGGAAGCCCTCCTCAGTTTTTTGGTGGCTGGCAAGGGTGAGTAGGAAAGTGTGCTGCTGGAGAATTATGTTCGATGGGGTGGGGTGGGCCGCAGGGTGCTGGAAGGAGAGGCTGGGTGGAGCGTGTCCTGATGTGGGTTTAGAACTGTATAGACTCTAAACCGAGGTGCCCTTTTGAAATGCACTGGCCTGACCTCCTTTTGCTGCCCTGGATTGTGCTCCCCCGTCTTTGGTCACTCTTCTTGTGTGAATGGTCAGGACAGAATCCTTGGGAAACTTTCCTAGCCATCAGCTTGGTTCTTTTCAAGGCTTGTGTATAAATGCCACATGTAATACTAGTTCAAGTCAAAGGAGAGGAAAGAAAAAGACTGTATGGTCAGGGGAGCTCGATGTGTCAGTAATGATACTAACAACCACTGCTACTATTTACTGAGCATTTCTGAGTGATGATACAGTGGGTTCTGCCTCCTGATTCAAACTGGCAACTGCGTCTCTGCTCTGTTATCTTGTGGTCGAGGGGACCTCTATTCATCTTTGTTGTTTAAACATTTTAAACTCTCTTCCATTGTTTCTTCGAAATGCTAAAGCTAGCCTTCTTAAACCATGCCCATTTAGGGCTCTTGTTTTCTTCTGGCTTAGGAGGGTGTAAACCTCCACCTGTCTTCCCACGCTCCTGTCCCTCTGTTCTTCATTACTTTTCAAGAATGTTAGCGCCTTAGTATATTCCCACCCAAAGACTCAGTAATGCAGACTTTTAAGATTTAGTGATTTTGTATGTATTACACATTTTCCAAGTATTCCCTAGCCTGTTTGTTGTTGATAATTATTTTTGCAAAGTCTTCATTACTTCCTAATAGTTTAAATGTGTTTCTTGGCCCCCTCCCTCTTTCCTTTCCTGTACTTTCACTATTCAAGCAGTGGGTTGTGGATTTTTGGATTTTATGGAGCAATAGTTAAAAAAAAAGTAGGGTAACTTACGTAGGGTTGCCATCTTTTAATGTTTTTCAAATAAAAACAAATACCATTTACTTTTTTTTTTTTTTTTTTTTCGGTACGCGGGCCTCTCACAGTTGTGGCCTCTCCCGTTGCAGAGCACAGGCTCTGGACGCACAGGCTCAGCGGCCATGGCTCACGGGCCCAGCTGCTCCGCGGCCTGTGGGATCCTCCCGGACCGGGGCACGAACCCATGTCCCCTGCCTCAGCAGGCGGACTCTCAACCACTGCGCCACCAGGGAAGCCCCCACCATTTACTTTTAATTAATATAACCTTATTTATTTTAAAATAGTTTTAGAATTACAGAAACATTGTGAAAACAGTACAGAGAATTCCCATAGACGTCACACCCAGTTTCTCCTATTATTAACATCTTACATTCGTGTGGCACATTTATCTCAGTTAATGAACTAATATTGGTACATGATTATTGAATGAAGTCCATATTTTATTCACGTTTTCTTAGTCGTCCCCTAATGCCCTTTTCCGTTTCAGGGGCCCATCCTGGACACCACAGTCCATGTAGACTCCTCTTGGCTGTGACAGTTTCTCAGACTTTCCTTGTTTTTGGTGACTTTGACACTTTTGGCGAATACTGGTCAGATATTCTGTAAAAGGCCCCTTAATTGGCATTTGCCTGATGATTTTCTCATGATTAGGCTGCGGTTGTATGTGTTTGGAGGAAGACCACAGAAGCCAAGTGTCATTCTCATCACATATCAAGGGTGCCTACGGTCAACATGACATCACTGCTGTTGCTGACCTTGATCACCTGGCTGAGGTGGGGTCTGTCAGGTTTCTCCACTGTCAAGCTATTTATTTATTTACTTAAGGAATGATTATATTTATTCTTTAAACACTCTTTCAAAAAACCTTAAGGATGCCTCACTTTACAATGGCTGGACACTGTCAAATTATTCTTTTATTGCCCTTTCCATACCGTTCTTTTTGGAAGGAAGTCAGTATGTGCAGCCCATGCTTAAGGAGTGGGGATTTGTGTTGCTTCTTTTTGAGGATGGAGTATCTACATAAATTATTTGGAATTCTTCTGTATGGGAGATTTCTCTTCTCCCCCATATATGTCTTCAATCATTTATTTATACAAGTGTGGGATAGAATCCAGTGCTACTTTATTTATTTTGTTGCTCAGACTATTCCAGCTTTGAGCACTGCTGGGGGGCGGGGGTTGTCTTCCAGTTGGCTTCCATCATTGTGGTCACCTGGGCTCTTCAGTGACACGAGCTATCAATTTCTTTTTACTCTAAGTCTTTTTAGTCTTTTTATACTTTTTAAGTCAGTTTAAGTGAAGGTTTCTGTCACTTGTAACCATAAGATACTTTTTTTTTCCCACTCAGAACCTAGATATGTTTATTTTATTTTATTTATTTATTTATTTATTGGAGTCTAGTTGCTTTACACTGCTGTGTCAGTTTCTGCTGTACAGCAAAGTGAATCAGCCATGCGTATACATGTATGCCCTCTTTTTTGGATTTCCTTCCCATTTAGGTCCCCACAGAGCACCGAGTAGAGTTCCCTGTGCTCTACAGTAGGTTCTCATTAGTTATCTATAACAAATACCATTTACTTTTACCATCACTTCATAAAAGAAGTTGCCCAGTGGAGTCCTAGAAGCATGGCAGTTGCCTTTGTGGAGATGAGTTCTCAGAGAAGCTCTCCTTCCTTACTGATTCAAGTTCAGTGTAATCTCTTGGGCACCCACTGTGTGCTCAGCTCTGTGGTGGACATAAAAGAAGGATTGGAGTTTTGCCTTTACCTTCAGGGATCCCACAGAGGAGACGAGACAAGCAGCTATGTAGGACTGTAACTCTGGGTCTGCCTTCTCCATGAGACTGTACTCTACTTAAAGGTAAAGATCATACCCTTATGTCTCCTACGTCCCACTGCACCAGCACAGGTCTGACACTTCATACGTGCTATATCAATGTTTGCTCACTCATAATGAATTACAGGACAGTACAAGATCAAATATGTGTAGACCTTCGATTGAAGTCAATCATGTACCACTACTGTATCATGGGCGGCAGAATAGAGCAGGAAGGGGTAGGTCACAGCTGACTCAAGTTGGCAGGAAGACTTCATAGCAGGAGATGGTGAGATTGAGATGGGCCCTCAGGAATGATTAGAAGTCAGACAACCTGGCAGTAAGCAGTGGGGCTCTGTTGGAAAGCAGCTTGAGGCCCAGGGAGTAATATTCAGAAGAGGTTATGTCTTTGTTTTGCAGGGTAATCGCTTATTTGGATTTTACGGTAGCATGTGTTGGTGATGGATACCAAAGAACCTTTAGGGCAGTGGTTCAAAACTGGGAGTGATTTTGCCCCCTAGGAGACATTTGGCGACATTTGGCAACATCTGGAGACATTTTTTTTCTTAAAACTGGGGGAAGGGTGCTACTGGCATGTAGTTCTGGCATATGGTAGAGGCTAGGGATGCTACTAAATACCTTACAATGCACAGGGCAGTCCTCTTCCCCCACCAAAGACTTGGCTGGCCCCAAATGTCAGTAGCACTATAAGTTAGAAACTCTGGGGAATTCCCTGGCGGTCCCATGGTTAGGACTCTGAGCTCTCACTGCCGAGCGCCCGGGGTTCCATCCTTGGTCAGGGAACTAAGATATCACAAGCTGTGCAGCACAGACAAAAAAAAAAAAAAGAAAAAGGAAAAAAGAAACTCTGATGTAGGGGGATTAATATGAAAAAGGAAATAGATATGATGCTATCAATAGCATTTCATGATCATGAGAAGTGCCTGGAAGCCAAAGCTACTATTACAGGGTAGCATTTACTTCTCTCCTTCTCTCCAAGGAACTTCCTTTTCTCTCCCTTTATGGGTCTCTCTCCTGACTTGTGTTGCTGGTGTCTTTCTCTTCTCTCATTACCTCCCCTTTGGTTTCATATCTTCAGAGCTTCTACTGCCCTCCTGCAAGTCAAGAACCTCAGAGCTACCTGGGGAACTCTGGAAGGCTGTCTGGGCAATGAATAGAATTTGGAGATGAATGCAGTGGTCTTGGCCCAACATATGTCTTTGCTTTCATGTCATCTAGGCTAAAAGTCATTCTATTAAGCCTCATGGGTTATGTATTTATTCAAAGGGACTTTTTTGGCTTTGTCACATTTCTAATCTGTCAAGATTTTCCCCGCCCCAGGGGTGTGATAGCTGCATTTGTTTACCTTAGGGATGACAGCAGGATATAGAGGTGAGTTTTCCAAAGTATAGTCCCTGTAACATTAATTCTCTATATTAATAAGTATTCTCTGAAAAAAAAGAGTTAAGAAAAAAATATTTCAGTGGTCACTCTACAGGGTTAAACAGATATTTTAGTGTAAGACTTCTTAGAGTCTTTATTATTCATATGGGCGTTTTGAGTTTCCAAGGGAAGGCAGTGGCATTCTATAGTCTCAAACCTAATTGACCATGGGACACATTTTGTACAACATGTATCAACAACTTAGTTTGGGAAAGTATGGACTTTGGAGCTTTGTACCCAGAATTCACGTCTCTGCCTCCATCACTAACTCATTTCTTGGGATAAGTGCTTGACTTTTTGAAGCCTCAGCTTCCTCATCTGGAAAATATAGTTATATGTAGGCAAATAATCCTTCCTCACAAGGTATTGGGTGTTACCTCCCAATCTCATGCTTTCATGATTGTCACATGTTTCTACATTTTGTTGTTGACATGAATGTCTTTCGTACTAAACTGAAATCATTGAGCGCCTAGATGGTATCTTATGATCTTTATATTCTCAGTTCTTCCCTCAATTCCTGGCCTATCATGGCCTCGGTAAATGCTAAATGAATCATGGGTAATGTATGTAATAGGCACAGTGCACCTTGTGCAGTCCAGTGAATGCTAGTTCTCACCTGGCTCCTTCCCTTAGCCCTCCTCAGTGTGTAACAGCTTCTTGGAAGAGATAGGAAGGAAGGGGATTGGAGCCGTATGGTGATGGTAACTTCGATATTTTGGTTGGCTAAAGGCTTCAGGAGGTTTCATGCTTTATCTGTATGACAGTTAGCTAGTGTATATCAGAGGCTTGCTTAAGGAAGGTGTGCTCATCTATTTATAATTTTGTGCCACAGTAACATTGGTTAGTTCTCATCTGGAGCATTCTGCTCAATTTGGGACATCAACTCTCGGGAGGGGGGGATATTGGTTTCTTTAACATCCTTAGCCACGACTGCTTCTGGAAAGGATTGTGGAGAGGGCAAGGGAAACATTCACAAGCTGATGAGGGTCTTCCTGGGAGGGTTCTGGTGCAGATGGACATCTCAGATTATGATGGATGGTGAAGGAAATGACAATGTGTACAGGGATACATGTTAATCTTCTTCGTAAGAGCAGCACACTATAAAGAAAAGGGCTTTGGACTTGTATGAGCCAACCTGGATTTCAGTGTGTGTGTGACTGGGTGGGGGGTTTCCTGCCTCCTGGGCCTGAGTTTGTCTTAAAAATGAAGGTCTGGGGCTTCCCTGGTGGCGCAGTGGTTGAGAGTCCGCCTGCCGACGCAGGGGACACGGGTTCGTGCCCCGGTCCGGGAAGATCCCACATGCCGCGGAGCGGCTGGGCCCGTGAGTCATGGCCTCTGAGCCTGCGCGTCCGGAGCCTGTGCTCCGCAATGGGAGAGGCCACAACAGTGAGAGGCCCGCGTACCGCAAAAAAAAAAAGAAGGTCTGGGGGACTTTCCTGGCGGTCCAGTGGTTAAGACTCAGAGCTTCCACTGCAGGGGGTGTGAGTTCATCCCTGGTTGGGGAACTAAGATGCCACATGCCATGTGGTGTGGCCAAAAATTAAAAAAAAAAAAAAAGAAGAAGATTTGGGGTTGGAAGATGTTTGCAGGTCTCTTTTTGTTTGATAAAGCGTAACTCTGAGACATTTGAGGGCTGTGTTGGACAAGAGAGTCTAGACTGCAGACTTTTTCTGTGGGTTTCAGAGGGCAGAACTCAGACCAGTAGGGTGGGAAGAGAAGAGGCCAGCTGGCTGCTCAATAAGAAAAAGTCATTTCAGAGGGAGGGAGAATGTGGATGAATCCTATTGCCAGAAGTGCTACCAGAGTCACCTGCCTGGGCTCTTCTAGAGATGACCCTTAAGACCCCTGCTGTCAATGAAGAAAAGTTTTATTTTAGAGTAATTTTAGATGTATGGAAAATTGTGAAGATAATGCAGAGAATTCCCACATACCCTCCATCCAGTTTCCCCTAGTATTAACATTTTATATTAGTAGGGCACATTTATTATAATTGATGAACCAACATTGATACATCATTATTAACTGAAGTCCACACTTTATTCAGATTTCCTGAGTTTTTACCTTATGTTCTTTTTCTGTTCCAGGATCCCACCCAGAATATCACATTACATTTAGGCTCCTCTTGGCTGTGATAATTTCTCAGACTTTCCTTGCTTTTGATGACCCTGACAGTTTTGAGGTGCACTGGTCAGGCATTTGGTAGACTGTCTCTCAGTTGGGGTTTCTCATGACGTGTTTCTCATGATTAGACTGGGGTCGTGTGTTTTGGGGAGGAAGACCATAGAGGTGAAGTGCCCTTCTCATCACATTGTATCAATGTGACTTTTCACTGACGATGCTGACCTTGACCACCTGGCTAAGACAGCATTAGTCAGGTTTCTCCAGTATGAAGTTGTTATTATTGTTTTTGCCCCTGTTATATCATACTCTTTAGAAGGAAGTCTCAATGTACAGCCCACACTTATGGGGTGGGGAGTCGGGCTCCCCTTCCTTGGGAGGAGTCTTTAGTTTTAAAAGAAAAAAATGTATTTGGACTCTTGTTTGTCTCCCAAGGCTCTTGCAGAGCCCCAGGTGCAGTGAGTGAGCCCATTCTCATTTTTTCCTCAACATCAGACAGCTAATCAAGGCGTGAGGATTTACTTAAACTAACAAATGATTATCCTTCCCTGTAGAAGAGTTACCAGAATGCTGAATTTGCTAATTACTCTTCTCTCTGCTTCTTCCAAGCAGTGATCTTGAGAGAGATGAGACCAATCTATCTTAAGTGAGGGCTGCAACTCAGGAAACTGGGAGGCTGAGGAACAGGGAGGGGTGCCCACTTACCAAAAATGAAGTGGGGGGAGGTGGATGCAGAACTGAAGTGACCTAAAGGGAAATGATGTGGTTAAGAGGGAATTAACCACACTGGGCCTAATTGAAATTTCTCGGTCTGTCCTATCCATCAGCATTTCTTCTGGATTTCTGCTTGTATTGATACCTCTGCTAATGGGGGTTGAGCAGAAATGTTTATCTTGGGACAGGGGCTGCTTGGAGTCTCTCTGGCCTTCTGTTCCCAACTTGCTGCCATTTCCTCCACATCAGGCCTTTGCTGCTCACATCCAAAGCTGAACGTTTGTGTTCAATTCTGCCGTTAACTGTCTGTGTGATCTTTGAGGTCCCATTTCCTCATCTGTAAAATGATGCATTAGTTTGAACCAGAAAGGGTAAGATAGGCATTAGTGATGCTTGATCCCTTTTCATACTTTTGGTAGATATTGCTAACTGATCGCACCATTCTCTCCTGCTGAGACAGATGGGGCCTCAGAATCTTTCTCAACACAGTGCTGTAGGTATTAACTATTTTAAAAAAAATTTATTTATTTGGCTGCATTGGGTCTTAGCTGTTGCCCAAGGGATCTTCATTGTGGCAGGCGTGCTTCTCTCTAGTTGTGGCGTGCTGGCTCTAGAGCGTGGGCTCAGTAGTTGCAGCGCACAGGGTTTCTAGTTGGGGCGTGCAGGCTCTAGAATGCACAGGCTTAGTTGCCCTGCAGCATGTGGAATCTTAGTTCTCTGACCAGGGAATCGAACCTGCATCCCCTGCATTGGAAGGCGGAATCTTAACCACTGGACCACCAGGAAAGTCCCAAGTAGGTATTAACTATTGATACATATCAGTTGGGGTGGGCAACAAGTAAATGATTTGCCATCCCTGGACTAGAGGCTTTTTTAGGGTCTTAACGATATTAAGATTCAGGTTTATACAATTCATTCATTATTCAGTCAACAAATATTTCTGAGTGTCCACATGTGCTAGGCATTGTGCTAGAGGCTGGGTATATGTTAGTGAATAAAATAGACATTGTCCCTGCCTTTGTGGGGCATAAAGATTGTAAGTTCTTTGTTAAATGTCATGTGTTGTATCTCAGTAGCTCTTAGTATAGTTGAGGGCAATCAAAATCAGCTGATGGTGGGAGGGGTAGGAAGTAGATTTCATTAAGCACCTTGGGCAAGGTTCAAATATATTATCTCATTTAATCCTCACAGCCACCTTATAAGTTAGGAAGCAACAGTCACAGTTTACAAATGAGAAAAGCAAGGCATACAGAAGAAGTTGCCCAAGAGCCAGGAGTGGTAAGTGGTAGAGCAGAGACTGAACCTTTGTCAGTCTGATGCCAAGGGCAGTGGTTTTTATACCACATCTCACTCATCCAAACTTTCTGTTCTTTCATAAAGAGAGAACATCTTCAGTAAGGAAGGAGGGCAGATTAGAGTCCACGCCACGGAGAAGGGGAGAGGATGGGCCCGTGTAGATACTGACCTGTGGCTGCTGGCGGCCCTGGCTGGGGCTGCTGTGTGTGGCTGGTGCAGCCAGTCAGCCCAGTGGAGCAGGGGTCTGGCTAGAATGGTGATGTGAATGAGGGCAGCCGAGAGAACGCGCCTCCTCCTGCCCCTGGATCATTATCATATCACGTCAGCCTGATTTCCTCCTAGGCCTACCTCGGACTTGCAATGTAACCAGTCCTCTTCCAGTTTCTACCAGCTGCTTAAAGCTCTAAGATTTCTCCCTATGCTCCTGTGCTCCCTCAAGTTGGGTTGCACCCTGGAAAGATGTGTTGAAGGAAGAGGAGGAAGGAGGCAAATACTGGGCATAGTGGGTTGAACTTGCCCTCCTGCATGTGGCTCTACTCCAGGCCTAGACCTCTGTCAGGTCCTGGACAGCCAGCCTGGCCTTGCTCTGTTCTCACATTTAATACAAAGCTCTCCACCAGACTTTGGCAGGTCAGCTCCTGAATGCCCGGAGTTTCATTCATGGAGACTGATGATGTTCAGAGTTCAGAGGCCCATTAGTCCTCCTTGAATAGTAGGTCCAATATGGGAGAAATAAAGGACTTTCCTGGAAAAGGAATAGGGAAGAACATCTCTGAGGCTTCACTTAGGTTACTTCCAGAGACTAGGAAGACCCCTTTTCTCTTAGGCAAGCACTCCCTTTCTTCTTCTCCTAAATAACAATTTAATGGGCTATGAGAATCTCTCCTTCCTTATAAGTGAACTAAACATCACAGTTGGTCCCTGTTGTTTTCATTCCAGTTTCCCTGAGAGCAAAGCCTGAAGCCAGGACTTGGATGCAGGTAGTTTATTTGGGAGGGGTGGTGGACACTGGGTGCACCATCAGATCTTCCTTTAGGAATGAAGGGATGATTGCTTATCTGCTGCGAGTGCTGTGGCTGGGAGCTCTCCGCTGTCAGCCCTCCCAGGGTGGCCTGTTACAGACAGCCCCCCAGTTCAAGGTCACACCCACTTCCGGGTGTGCTTACATCCAATGACTGATGGAAGTCAGGGTAGAAAGCTCTTGTCGCCTCCCCCCCAACTCAGGATAACCTGGAGGTGTCATCTCAGCTTCAGAACTCCTCTGAGGGTCAGTGGAGGCTCACCTGGTGCTTCGTTCCTTCCCCTCCACAGGTGTTGTTGATTCCTAGAACCCTCCATAATGAACCTGACCTGTGACTGTAGCTGCCAAATGTAGTCTGGGAAAGTGGATACTAGGATGGGGTTTGGGAGCTGGATCACCATTGCCTGGCTGGCAGCGAGGACCATGTTACTCACGGTAGGTGGGGTAGTACAAACTATAATTTGTGGTGATCTGGGATGTATACCAGTGGAAAAGAATGGATTAGCTGGTGCAGTGTATCAGCATTTGAGAAATATGGGATAAAGAGTAGCCATGAGGACAGTGAAATTGGGTAGATGTTGCTAAGCTCAAATAATGCTTTGAAAGAAGACATTGCAGAGTTGAGAGCGATCGGTCGCAACTATAAGGCTAAGTGTGAAGGCCAGAGGACTTCCTTCTGGCATGTAAAGAGGTTCTCATCACCAGCAGAAGGAGAGCAGGGAAATCTGAGGCCCAGGCTCAGGACTTAATCATTAGAAAGAAGAGATGACTTCAAAGAAAGTTAAATTAGCAACATAAGCAAGTGCTTAGGTCGAGTCTAACCAAGGTCGGGGCCCTGGTTAGGAAAGAATGGGATCGTAACACATGGAATGGGGACTTCTGGTTGATGTAGCTGAAAATGTTGAATCATCAGATTCTTCCATACTCTCTGAGCCTGCAGGAATGACCTTTTCCTCCCTATTAAGGGTTGGTGTTCCCCTTTCCTTGAAGACAATGCAAAGATCTCTGCAAGACAGCGTGTGCCTCCCCAAGCATGCTGCACCTCCCCTCCTGGCCACTGGGCCACAAATTAGGGTACAGTCATGACACCTGGCTAGGGACAAACTGATAAGCTCTCTCCTTGGAGAGCTGCAGAACCCAAGCAACATATTCCAGCAGGAGCCAAGAGAGTATGCTTGGGGCTGGTTTTTGAGATGCTTGATCAAGGTGGGATGGAATGTAGAGTTGGTTGAGGGAGAGTTTTTCAATTTGGGAGGGAGTCCTCTGCCGGGGGCACACTGCTGCAATAGGTCCTAGAAGCTTGGGAAAAGTGTTGGCCCACACTAAAAGATGCCCAGATTTCTCTGGGGCTTGGTAGGAGGAGGGGACAAAAGGTTGAGAGAAATGAGCATGGTAGAGTGGATATACTATTAAAGCCAGAAAACCCACAAAGGATGATGTTCCATTGGAAGACCCTGAGGATTTATAGAAGCAGTAAGGAATTTGTGGGTAAGAGGAACGCCCTCATCAGTGAGGTGGCTCTCCTCCAGAGACCGAGGGCCGGTGGCAGGAGATAGATGCCTGTACAGAATAGTGCTCCATGAGAGCAATGGGGAAGGTAGGAGCCTGAGGCAATAGAACCCTGCAGAAGCTAGGTGGATAAATTTGTTGTAGTGAGCAGAAAGGTCATGGGCAGTCAGAGGGGTCCTCAGCTGTGGAGTTAAGGGATGGCTAATTGAACATGGCATCTCTAGGGGCAGCCGAAGAGGATGGCACTCAATCTGCATAAAGGCCCAGCAGGATGGTCACCCATGGCTATTTACTCATGTAACTGTTCGCGGGGCGCGGGAAAGGAGAGAATGACCTAAACTCGTGAAGGACGGTTGACACAGGGTCAGAATTGACACTGCTACTTGGAGACCTGAAGTGTCATTTTGGACGCTGGCTGGCTGGAACATGAACTCTTCCCAGACCTTTGGGGATTACTTTGCCTACTCCTTTTCAGAGGATCTTTCCGCATGTCTCGGGTAGTTCCCTCTCACAAATGTGCACGTTGTTGCTCAGCGAATTACTCGAGAAGAGCTTTGTGCAGTATCTCCTCTCTGGTACTCTGCCCCACAAATTATAGCGACCATGGGGTCCTCGAGCTTTGATTTCTGGCTCCCGAACTCAGAGAGACCGCCAGGCTCTGTTTGTACACCCCCTGCTTTTGTCGTAGTCAGAAACTATCTTTACGTAAGCGGGTGTAATAGGAGGGCTCATCTGATCACAGTCCTGTGTTGCCTGTTATCTAATCTCTGAGAACTTATGTCCCTTTCTTTTGTGGTTTTTCCAAGTTGTTTAAGGTGTGAGAGTAAATCTAGGCCCTGTTATTCCTTCTTGATCAGGAGTAAAATCCTCTGATTTTGTTCCTTTGTTTGTTTAAATGTACCACTCAACCCTAATGACACAAAGGACTGTAAATGACAAGTAAAGTGCACGCTTGGTAGTTGTGGTGAATGATTCCTTGGACAATAAAGCAGTCAGAGTTCTATAGCTTAGCTACTAACTTGACCAAGACTTGCCAGGATTTTGCAGCTGAAATTGATGCTTTTTCTGCCTAGTGGAAGTACAGCTCCCTTTTGCTAACGGACCTTACTGGAGGCTGGTTGGTGTCTCCGTAATTGATGTGAGTATCCCATTGGTAGGCTTGAGTACCCACTACCCGCCTCCAACAGGGAGCAGCTGTTATGTGCTGACATCAGAGTGTTTCAAGGTTAGGGCTGTTTGGCCTGGGTAGTGGCTACCAAGGATGTCTGATGGAAGCAGGAGCAAGGGAGTGTATAAAATTGGGGAAGCCACAGAGGTGAGTGTGGGATGTATAAGGGGAAGCAAAATTCAGTGGCCGGGGAGCCAAGTGAGCACACAAGGGAAGGAAGGGGCCAAAGTGGAGGTGGGAAGAAGGGACTGAGGCCCCATGACTGTTGCCTTGCCCAGGCCTGGAACACCAGAGGTTCTTTCTAAATGTGAGGGTGAGTAAGCCCAGTTAAAGATGGAGAGTCAGGGGGGAGCTGGAAGGATGGACTGAGGAGCTAGGTTTATTGAGGACATCCTTTATTCCTTTCCTTCTAAGTCTGACCCCTCCCAGAGAGCATCAGAGTTTGGTTCAGAAGCTCATGAGCAGCTTGGCCTTCTGCAGGAGGGCCAGGAAGGATGTAATACCAGTGTCTAGTGCAGCTCTTCCAGAAGTGATTTCCTTAGATCACAGTTCTGTGAGGGGCTTTTCCTCCCTTGTCAAATAAGTTTGGGAAACACTGCATCTATATCTCTATCTTGAAGAGCCATTAGCACGTTAAAAGTTCTTAGAAACCCTGCAATGAAGAAAGCTTTTAATTTTATCTACCTTTTCCTCAGTTTGCCCTGCCACAGGAAATGGGAAGCCCCACTGCGGTAACCAGCTGGGGAGCGGTGGAGGGCACAGACATTCAGTAGATAACAGGAATGGTGAGTAGGGGATTGTGGGTCATTCTTTATGTCGTGCTCACTACTGGTTCAGCCATTCTGGTCTTCGTGTTTCTGGAGTCCATCTAGCTGTTCTAGCTAGGTAGGTTCTAGCTAGGTTCCATCTAGCTAAGTAGTGCCTCTGCGTGAGCAGCTTAGCTTGTTCCTTGTCCTAGAGCCCCTCACGCCCCATCCTCCCGTTCACCCACATCCCCACCTGGTTCTTCAATGACTGCATCATTCTTGCCTCCACTCTCCCCTCACGGGCTCACAGAGGCTTTCCTGACCACCCTGCTTAAAGCTGGCCTCTGCAGTCATTTTATTTATAGGGCTTTTCCTCTTCTGAAATTAATTCATTTACTTGTCCTTCTGCTAGAATGAGATTTCCAGGAGAGCTGGGATCTTTTCTCCTCTACCGTGGCATGCCCATAGCTGTCAGCTGCTTCATACAAGTTAATAGCTAATGGTTCTCAGGGCTGATTGAGCCCTCCCTTGGGACAGGCACTGCTCTTGGAGCTTTCCCTGTGTTTTTGTGTTTTT
Organism: Delphinus delphis; assembly: GCF_949987515.2. NCBI lineage: Eukaryota > Metazoa > Chordata > Mammalia > Artiodactyla > Delphinidae > Delphinus > Delphinus delphis. The sequence continues at coordinate 25,374,513 of NC_082684.1, read as the reverse complement.
AAGACTTGTTGACTAAATTAATGAGGGGAGCCCTCTCCTCACCCCCCATACAACGCTGGCCCGCAGCTGGTCCTACCTTGACCATTCTGGTCGGCACTAGCCCTCTTCCTCCATCACACCATCTACTGCTTGGGAACCGCATTTCATGTGCAGATCATAATTTACCTGTTGAGTCCCTTCTTTTTTAAAAAATTTTATTGGAGTATAGTTGATTTACAATGTCATATTAGTTTCAGGTGTTGATTCCCTTCTTACCAATGGTTAAAATTAATTGGGTGTTTTTCTTTTTTTTTTAATAACAACTTTACAACTTGCTTTGTAATGATTATTGTAGCTTTGCTGCAAAAAAAGAAGTTTCTGAACTGTGCTGCAGTATTGCTGAAAAGCCCTCCTCTGGGCTGGTAATACCTAAATAGAGGCTTCTTGGAGCAGGAACTCTCACTCACTCACCTCCATTACCAGGTGTTCACTGAGCATGTAACATGGGCTAGGCAATGGGCAAGTGCTGAGGACAGTGTTGAACAGACAGGCACCACCCTGGACCCCCCCCTCCCCCCCCCCCCCCGCCCCGTGCTTACATCCTAGAGGAGTTTTGTGGTGGTTCTGCACATCTCATGGTGTTAACCCATGACCGGACATTCATTTATTCATTCATTCAATCACCTGTTCACTCATTCACCAGTATTTGTACCAACCAGGTTCTAGGCACTGTGCTTGGTATAGGCATACAACAGTGAATATCAACAGATACATAACTCACCGGACAGGGTATAGGGGAAGGGACAGGTAGCTATAAGGCCTATCAAGCCGTATGAGGGCTTTGCTGTAGTTTGGGGCACCTGGGAGGGCTTCCTCGATCTGAAAGAGGAGGAGGTGTTCACTGGACACTGTGGCCTGCTTTTGCTGACACTGGGAACAGAAGTGCCCTGAGGTAGGAGGCAGCTGTGTTGTTCTGGAAACCCAGAGAAGAGCAGTGAGCTGGGAGCCAGGGAGAAGGGGCATCTTGTGGGTCCCTGTGGACAGATAGGAACTCTAACCGTGGCTTTTATTTAAACAAAGACTCTTTTTCAGTGTAACTCAGTCCTAGGCCTGCACCAAGTTGTTCCCCTTCCTAGGGAGAGTGAGGCTGGAGACAGACATGCCCTTTGAAAGAGGCCTCCAGAGAGGCCCTGTGCTGGGTGTCTGCAAGGAGCAGAGGGTTGGTGTGAGGGTTGACACCGAGCGCTGCAGGCTTGTAGAATAAATACCACCAGGAACAGGTTGTTATCCACTGCCTCCTCTGAATCCCTTCCCGCTTGCAGTGAGGCGACTGTTTGTACAAGTCAAACATTGATTCGGCAGCTGGTGGGAAAGTGTTCTGGGCTGGAGGGGGAGGGGCTGATCGCAGGGAGTGGGGAGGAAGGGGGGAGGGGAAACTGACGGGGGAGAGAGTTGGGGGAGGCCCGCACTCAGGGGTTAATTCCTCCTGCCTGTGTCTCTGTCCCTCTTTGCTGGCAGGCTGTATTTATAGACGGGATAATTGCAGAGGCTTTGAAAGCAGGGCACTGGAAGAGAGGGGCTGGTGGGTGCTGGTGGAGAGGCCTGGGCCCCACCTGCTTCTGGAAGCTGCCCCTCCCCCGTCCTCGGTTCCTTCTTCTCAGGCCTCCTTGGGAGACCTTGATCAGACAAAGGGGCGGGTGCTGACTAGCAGCGTCCTCGCAAGGTGTCAAGTGCCTCACTTTTAATCCCCCAAACTGCCCTAGGTGGTGAATACAGTTATTTCCCTAGCAGCGTCCTCGCAAGGTGTCAAGTGCCTCACTTTTAATCCCCCAAACTGCCCTAGGTGGTGAATACAGTTATTTCCCTAGCAGCGTCCTCGCAAGGTGTCAAGTGCCTCACTTTTAATCCCCCAAACTGCCCTAGGTGGTGAATACAGTTATTTCCCTAGCTCTTTGGTGAGACCTTTCCTGACCACCTTAGCTAAAGGCGCGCCTACGCCCGAACCCACCGGCCACTCTCTAGAACCTCACCATGTTTTTACTTCTTTCATAGCACCGATCATAGTTGGACAGTTGTCTTATTTTTTACGTGTTTTTAGTGTCTGCTTTGTCTATCTTGTTTGCTGAATGCCTGGCCTAGAATAGGTGCTCGAGAAATATTTGTTGAACAAATGAATGCTTATTTAATAGAATAGGAAACTGAGGCTCAGAGTGGTGAAGTAGTTCTCGGGGTCACATGGGGTAGAAAGTAGCTGAGCTGAAATTAGTGTCCAGGTCTGATTGACATCAAGGCTTAAGGTCCTACCAGTGGACCGGGAGTCTCAAACACAGAGCCCAGGCCTCTAAGGTGAGTGGGTGAGTGAACAGGGCTCTGTGTGTGTGTGTGTGTGTGTGTGTGTGTGTGTGTGTGTGTGTGTGTGTGTCTCAAACACAGAGCCCAGGCCTCTAAGGTGAGTGAGTGAGTGAACAGGGCTGTGTGTGTGTGCGTGTGTGTGTGTGTGTGTGTGTGTGTGTTCGAGGAGAGGTCTCTGTGCTGCCTCTGGCGCATGGAGCTCCCTCCTGACCCTGGCTGAAGGGGCAGATGCTGTTCAGCTGTGGCTAATTGTTGCTAAATCTTCCGATTTTTAGGACAAGCCAGAAATCTGGATTTTTATGTGAAATGTCCTGGATTTTAAATGCTGGCAACAAATCCACATTTAAAAAACACACCACACAGAGCACAGCCAAACCCATCACAGCTGCAGGCTGGATGGGGCCATGGTTTGCAACCTCTGTTCTCAACTCGCCTGCCTTGTATTGAAAAGCAACACAAATAAGGCTCATCCCTTCCACGGACACTGCACATTGGGTATCTCATAGCCTTTCTTTACCTAGTGTTTCATTTAACATTCACAATGTTTCAGGAGGGAGGTAGGGGAGATTGCTGTACCCGTTTTAGGGATTAGCAAACAGAGACTCAGAAGGACTCTTATGAAGCCACAGGGAAGTGGCAGTGAGCTCTCACTCTTGGGCCCTTTGCCTTCTAGCCCAGTGTTGTCTGTCCTGCCCAGGACCACCTCTCGCCATGGGTTTCATTTCTCCTTCTCTACTTGAGATATAGGAGAGAGGTTCTGTGTGATGATTCCCATGTTGTGCCACCCACGGGTTTGGGGTACCCCCAGCAGGGTTTATTCTTGCCAGCTCTGTGGAGAGCGGCCTGTGCTGGTTCTTGTTTGGAGATGCAGTTATCAAAATACTGTCACGCTGAGTAATGATATAGCTCCATCAACACACTTTGTGATTAGGTCTAAACAGTCGTCAGTCAGCCCAACAGGAGAAGGGAAGCCCTTGGCTAGCCTGCAAACTCTGGTACACTGCAGTGCCTCCCTTATTCAGCCCTGGGCCACCCCAAGAGTGAAAGGGCAGCAGTCGACTGTTGAATGCATGAATGAATTCCCAAGTGCCCATGGGATGAGGGGAAGAAGACCTTTAATTATATACTGTCATAACCGTAGCTAGCATTTATTGTGCACCTACACATTCCAGATACTGCTTTAAGCCTTTTCCATGTCTGTTGGGGTAATCTGTAAATCTAGAACAGTGACTGGCCCTCTGTAAGTATTTGGAACACGTTACCCATGAATGTTTCATGTGATCCTCACAGCAACCCTGGGAGGGAGGCATTATCATCCCAATTTGTAGATAAGGAAGCCAAGTCACGGGGAGGTCAAGCAGCTTGTCCAGGAAACCCAACCAGCAGTGGTGGGCTCAGGGCTTGAACCCCCAACTGTCAGACCCCAGAGCTCAGGCTCTCACCCACTTGGGAATCGCAGAGGGAGGTTGCCTAGAGAGACCAGAGGAGACAAGAGAAGTGAGGAAGAGCATTCAAAGAGTCAAGAAAGGAAGGGTGTGTGTGGGAACCAGGCTGATAAAGGGCAGCGAGTGGGAGGCCTCAGGCAGAGAAAGGGCAAGAGTGAATTGAATTGGAACCTGGTTCTAGGTGCCCCCCTCCCTGCTGCCATGTTTCCCACGTGAACATGATAGAAGCTGACAGATCTGGGATTAATCTAAAGGCTTCGGTTCCCTGAGTATCAGATGAAAATTTGCCTCAAGCCTGGCCAGAGCGTGATTTGTAAGGGGGCTTAACCTCGGCCGCCAGCCAGGCTTCGTACCCTCCACGCTTCTCCATGGAGGCTGGAAGGGCCAGGGGCCATCTGCTGAGCCAAGTCAGAAGTGTTTAAAAACAGGCAAGAAACAAGAGAACTGATCAGCTTTTCTCAGTGAACTTAATGCTCTCTGAAGGAAGTGTGTAATTACATGAACTTACATGTGTGGGGAGAGGCCCATAGCTGTCCGTCTGTGTTTCTCTCTCACCGTGTACTACCCGTGGGTGGTCTGCAACCTTTTACAGTACATGTCTCCACAGCTCATGCATTTGGGTGAGGAAGGTGAAGAGGTACAGGTGCTTCAAGCTTTCTTTTTGCCCACGGCCCATAGTAAGAGAAACCTTTGATATCATCACACAGTACACAAATACAAAACAGTGGCACCAGTCTCTGTGGTCCCATCGCGGCCAGGCCTGGGAGCCAGGGCTGCTGGTGGGTGTGGTGAGGTCCACATCAAAGCTCAGCCCTCGCCTTCAGGGAGGCTGAGCCGGTGTGGTCATGTCAGGAGGTGAGTTGAAGATAGTGGTGGTTAGAGCCTTTTCCTTGAGCAAGCCAGGCCAGGTAAATCTGGGAAGGTGCTTGAAGTGGGATCAGGGTAGGTGAACTCCAGTTCTCCTTCTCTGTTTGACAGTCTATGGTGACTGAGTGTTGGCCAATGAGCTGCAACAATAAGACCTGTTGGGGGCTTCTGGAAAAGATGTTTCCTTCCTGGTAAGTAAGAAGTATAAAAGGAAAAAGCCATTTTGCTGCTCTCTCTTTTTTAAAACTTTATTTTCTATACATTTTTAAAGATTACTGTCCATTTATAGTTATTTCAAAATATTGGCTCTATTCCCCATGTTATGCAATATACCCTTGTAGTTTGTTTTATAGCTAACGGTTTGTACCTCTTAATCCCTTATCCCTATATTGCCCTTCCCCCTTTTCCTCTCCCCACTGGTTACCACTAGTTTGTTCTCTATATCTGTGAGTCTGCTTCTTTTTTGTAATATTCACAAGTTTGTTGTGTTTTTAAGAGTCCACGTATAAGTGATACCATACAGTATATGTCTTTCTCTGACTTATTTCACTTAGCATAATGCCCTCCAAGTCCATCCATGTTGCTGCAAATGGCAAAATTTCATTCTTTTTTATGGCTGAGTAGTATTCCATTGTGTGTGTGTGTATAATGTGTATTACATATAATGTGTATTTTATATATAATGTGTATTTTATATACATATATATATGTATATAATCACATCTTCTTTATCCATTCATCTGTTGATGGACACTTAGGTTGCTTCCATATTTTGGGAGCTGTAAATAATGCTACGATGAACATTGGGGTGTATGTATCTTTTCAAATCAGTGTTCTGTTTTTTTTAAAAATATATACCCAGGAGTGGAATTGCTGGGTCATATGGTAGCTCTATTTTCAGTTTTTTGAGAAACCTCCATAATGTTTTCCATAGTGACTGCACCAATTTACCTTCCCACCAACAATGTACAAGGGTTCCCTTTTTTCCTCATCCTTGCTAACATTTGTTATTTGTGTTCTTTTTGATGATAGCCATTCTGACAGGTGTGAGGTGATACCTCATTTTGGTTTTGATTGCATTTCCCTGATGATTAGCGATGTTGAGCATCTTTTCATGTGCCTGTTGGCCATCTGCATTTCCTCTTTGGAAAAATGTCTATTCAGTTCTTCTGCCCATTTTTTAATTGGGCTGTTTCTTTTTTTGATGTTGAGTTGTGTGAGCTGTTTATTTATGCTGCTGCTCTCTTTTTTGAATAGTGTTTTGGATACTGTTGTGTGATTATATGATGGTTGGAATATTGCAGCCATGGTGATGGTTGGAATATTGCAGCCATGATGTGACTGTGAGGGGAATGTAATATAAGGAGGATGGCAGAGGATTGATGGAGCTAGGCCAAGCTGGGGTACTTACCCTGGGACCACCTACCTCTACTTGTCTAGTAAGTAATAACTGTCTCTATAGTTGAAGCCACTGTTGGTCATATTTCTGCTCCTTGCAACTGAAATAATCCTAACTGATTTAGAAACATAAACTTGGAGGCTGTATTCTGGGCTTTAGGAGGTCCAGACTTTTTGAACTGAGTCCTAGAAACAACGTTGGATGATTCAGACCAATGGGTTGGCTTGCACCTTACTTTTTTGTGTGTGAGTGAAGTTAGTGTGGCACCTCATAGCATCGGCTCAGGATGCCTATTCCTTGTGTGTTTTGCTCTATTTGATTTCCTTGCTACTTTTCTCTTTTATAAGAAGAAAAAAAATGACTTTGAATTAACGGGGGAGTTTCAGTTTCATTTTCAATCAAAAAAATGTCCTGGCCAAGTACATTGGAATAGTCACACATAAGGAGCTAAGTACCCAAGGGTGATGGTGAGAAGAGAATGGGGAAGAGGACCTCTAAATAGCTAACATTAATTGCACACCTATATATATGAGACATAAAAAGTTGAATTCTGGGGGCTTCCCTGGTGGCGCAGTGGTTGAGAGTCCGCCTGCTGGTGCAGGGGACATGGGTTCGTGCCCCGGTCCGGGAAGATCCCACATGCCGCGGGGCGGCTGGCCCCTGAGCCGTGACTGCTGAGCCTGCGCGTCGGGAGCCTGTGCTCTGCAACGGGAGAGGCCACAACAGTGAGAGGCCCAAGTACCGCAAAAAAAAAAAAAAAAAAAAAATTTGAATTCTGGGACTCTTAAGTTTTATTTCATTGATCTATATATTTATCCTTAGGCCAGTGCCACCCTGTGTTGATTATAGTAGCTTCGAAGTAACTTTTGAAATTGGGAAGTGTAAGTCCTGCAAATTTGTTCTTTTTCAAGATTATTTTGACTATTCTGGATCTCTTGAATTTCCATATGAGTTTTAGGATCAGCATGTCAATTTCTGCACAAAGGCAGTAGGGATTTTGATATATTGAATCTGTACGTACATTTGGGGTGTACTGCCATCTTAACAATATTAAGTCTTCTGATCAATGAACAGGGGATGGCTTTCTATTTTTTAAGTCTTAATTGATACAGCAATGTTTTGTAGTTTTCAGAGTACAAGCTTACACTTCTTAAGTTTATTCCTAAGTATTTAATTCTCTTTGCTATTGTAAATGGAGTTGTTTCTTAATTTCATTTTTAGATTGTTCATTGCAAGTGTATAGAAATACAATTGATTTTTTTTTTTTTTTTTTCGTGGTACGCGGGCCTCTCACTGTTGTGGCCTCTCCCGTTGCGGAGCACAGGCTCCGGACGCGCAGGCTCAGCGGCCATGGCTCACGGGTGCAGCTGCTCCGCGGCATGTGGGATCCTCCCGGACCGGGGCACAAACCCGTGTCCCATGCATCGGCAGGTGGACTCTCAACCACTGCGCCACCAGGGAAGCCCTACAATTGATTTTTGTATATTGATTTTGTATCCTGCAGTCTTGCTGAACTCATTTCTTCTGGGTAATTCTTCATGGGATAAGTATTTTTTTCTCTCTGTAATTCGACTTGTTGCTGATCTCCAAGCTTGGCTCCATAAGTGTTTTTAACATTTTTAATATAAGTAGACAGAACATTTGAAAAGCATGTACCTGGTGAGGCTAGACATTTCACCCCCACCCCCAACCTTTTTTTTTTTTTTTTTTTTTTTTTTGCGGTACGTGGGCCTCTCGCTTTTGTGGCCTCTCCCGTTGCAGAGCACAGGCTCTGGACGCGCAGGCTCAGCGGCCATGGCTCACGGGCCTAACCGCTCCGCGGCATGTGGAATCTTCCCGGACCGGGGCACGAACCAGTGTCCCCTGTATCGGCAGGTGGACTCTCAACCACTGTGCCACCAGGGACGCCCTCCCACCTTCCCTTTTTTTAAAGTAGTTTCACTTTTGCTTTGAGTCTGAGATATGGAGCAAGATGGGGAATCATTTCAGGTATCTGGGGAAGAAAGGAAAAGGAGATCCATTTACTTAGGGAATTAGAAGAGCCGGTTTGAACAGAAACAGGAGTAAAGGAGAGAGAGCAAGAAAGGGGAAATACCCAGCACCATGAAGTAAGTTCCCTGAGGGAGTGTAAACAAAAGCCCAAGGAGGTGAGAGAAGGAGAGTAAGGGGGAGAACATGAAGGAGGTGTTCAGAAAAAGGCACGTAGGGTATCTGTCACTGAGCCTGGTTGCCTGGGTGAGGGGGTGCCAGTGACGTGCCCAGGAAAGGCTCTTTAGTGTTGGTGTGGCTGGGAGTAAACAACACTGTTGCCACCCAGTTCTCAATATTTGCATCAACTACTATTGCATGTCTGCTATGCGTTTGGCACTTTCATTCATGACTCCTTAAAATGACTCTGGATGGTAGATGATGTTATCTCCATTTTACAGGCAAGGGAATTGAGCCTCAGGGAAGTTCAGGAACTTTCCCAGTTAGTGAAGGACCAAGTCAAAAGCCGAGAACTAGGTATTTGTTGGCAATCTGTATATCTTCTTTGGAGAAATGTCTATTTAGGTCTTCTGCCCATTTTTGGATTGAGCTGTTTGTTTTTTTGTTATTGAGCTGCATGAGCTGCTTGTAAATTTTGGAGATAAATCCTTTGTCAGTTGCTTCATTTGCAAATATTTTCTCCCATTCTGAGGGTTGTCTTTTGGTCTTGTTTATGGTTTCCTTTGCTGTGCAAAAGCTTTGAAATTTCATTAGGTCCCATTTGTTTATTTTTATTTCCATTTCTCTAGGAGGTGGGTCAAAAAGGATCTTGCTGTGATTTATGTCATAGAGTGTTCTGCCTATGTTTTCCTCTAAGAGTTTGATAGTGTCTGGCCTTACATTTAGATCTTTAATCCATTTTGAATTTATTTTTGTGTATGGTGTTAGGGAGTGTTCTAATTTCATACTTTTACATGTAACTATCCAGTTTTCCCAGCACCACTTATTGAAGAGGCTGTCTTTTCTCCACTGTATATTCTTGCTTCCTTTATCAAAGATAAGGTGACCATATGTGTGTGGGTTTATCTCTGGGCTTTCTATCCTGTTCTATTGATCTATCTTTCTGTTTTTGTGCCAGTACCATACTGTCTTGATTGCTGTAGCTTTGTAGTATAGTCTGAAGTCAGGGAGCCTGATTCCTCCAGTTCCATTTTTCGTTCTCAAGATTGCTTTGGCTATTCGGAGTCTTTTGTGTTTCCATACAAATTGTGAAAATTTTTGTTCTAGTTCTGTGAAAAATGCCAGTGGTAGTTTGATAGGGATTACATTGAATCTGTAGATTGCTTTGGGTAGTATAGTCATTTTCACAATGTTGATTCTTCCAATCCAAGAACATGGTAGATCTCTCCATCTATTTGTTTCATCTTTAATTTCTTTCATCAGTGTCTTATAGTTTTCTGCATACAGGTCTTTCATCTCCTTAGGTAGGTTTATTCCTAGATATTTTATTCTTTTTGTTGCAGTGGTAAATGCGAGTGTTTTCTTAATTTCACTTTCAGATTTTTCATCATTAGTGTATAAGAATGCCAGAGATTTCTGTGCATTAATTTTGTATCCTGCTACTTTACCAAATTCATTAATTAGCTCTAGTAGTTTTCTGGTTGTGTCTTTAGGATTCTTTATGTACAGTATGATGTCATCTGCAAACAGTGACAGCTTTACTTCTTCTTTTCCGATTTGGATTCCTTTTATTTCTTTTTCTTCTCTGATTGCTGTGGCTAGAACTTCCAAAACTATGTTGAATAAAAGTGGTGAGAGTGGGCAACCTTGTCTTTTTCCTGATCTTAGTGGAAATGCTTTCAGTTTTTCACCACTGAGGATGATGTTGGCTGTGGATTTGTCATATATGGCCTTTATTATGTTGAGGAAAGTTCCCTCTATGCCTACTTTCTGCAGGGTTTTTATCATAAATGGGTGTTGAATTTTATCAAAACAAACACATGAAAGAATGCTCAGGATCATTAATCATTAGAGAAATGCAAATCAAAACTACAGTGAGATATCATCTCACACCAGTCAGAATGGCCATCATCAAAAAATCTAGAAACAATAAATGCTGGAGAGGCTGTGGAGAAAAGGAACACTCTTGCACTGTTGGTAGGAATGTAAATTGATACAGCCACTATGGAGAACAGTATGGAGGTTCCTTAAAAAACTACAAATAGAACTACCATACAACCCAGCAATCCCACTACTGGGCATATACCCTGAGAAAACCATAATTCAAAAAGAGTCATGTACCAAAATGTTCATTGCAGCTCTATTTACAATAGCCAGGACATGGAAGCAACCTAAGTGCCCATCAACAGATGAATGGATAAAGATGTGGCACATACATACAATGGAATATTACTCAGCCATAAAAAGAAATGAAATTGAGTTATTTGTAGTGAGGTGGTTAGACCTAGAGTCTGTCATACAGAGTGAAGTAAGTCAGAAAGAGAAAAACAAATACCATATGCTAACACATATATATGGAATTCAAGAAAAAAAATGTCATGAAGAACCTAGGGGTAAGATGGGAATAAAAACACAGACCTACTAGAGCATGGACTTGAGGATATGGGGAGGGGTGAGGGCAAGCTGTGACAAAGTGAGAGAGTGGCATGGACATATATATACTACCAAATGTAAAATAGATAGCTAGTGGGAAGCAGCCGCATAGCATAGGGAGATCAGCTAGGTGGTTTGTGACCCCCTAGAAGGGTAGGATAGGGAGGGTGGGAGGGAGGGAGACGCAAGAGGGAAGAGATATGGGAACATATGTATATGTGTAAGTGATTCACTTTGTTATAAAGCAGAAACTAACGCACCATTGTAAAGCAATTATACTCCAATAAATATGTTAAAAAAAAAAAAAAAAAAAAAGCCGAGAGCTAGCTTCTTTGACTTCCATGTCTGCCTTCTTCCTGCCGAGCTGCATAGCTTCCTGAGCCCTGGGTTGGGGAGGTGTGCTCTGCAGGCCTGCTCTGTTCTCCCTCCTGCAGCTGGTGCCTCCCAAGTCTCCTCTGAAAATTCTCTTAGGGCAGGGTGTGTTGTGTGCATGGGGCTCCTAGATCTGCCTTGTATCACCTTTTTGCAAAGTATCTTCAACTCAGCTCTAGCCCTGATAGCCAGCGTTTTCTGCCTTATTCAGCATTTTCCTTGGTACAGCTGGGAGAACTGGGAATGGGTAAGGTGAAACACATACTCTCCCTTGCCCTGAAAGTTCTACAACCAATTCTTTAAGTAGTTTGGGAGATGAGCATTCTCCTTTGTGTTTGGGCAAACTGACCTGTTGGATTCAGTTTTGTGAATATAGGAGAAGCCCTTGGTCATCTTGCCAAGACCTGGGCTTAGCTAGTAATACTTGGCCACCTAGAAACGCAACTGGGACATAGTTGGGTCTCAGAAATATTTTTTGAATGAATGGATTCTAGTCCTTGCCCAGTACCAGTGTTATTGGGGGCTGAAATCTGTTAGTGATTTTCAAAATGGGAGGCAGTCCAGTTTAGAATATGTGGTAGGTTTTTTTGCTTTTTTTTTTTTAAAATTTATTTACTTCTTTATTTGGCTGCGCTGCGTCTTAGTTGCGGCATGCGGGATCTTCTGTGCTATGTGCAAGATCTTCATTGCTGCAGGTGGGAATTTTTTGTTTTTGTTTTTTTTAGTTGCAGCATGCGGATCTTTTAGCTGTGGCATGCGGGATCTAGTTCCCTGATCAGGGATCGAACCCGGACCCGCTGCCTTGGGAGCACAGAGTCTTAACCACTGGACCACCAGGGAAGTCCCAGAATATGTGGTAGGACTCGCTGTTATAATAGATCTCACCTTCCTAAACTCATCTATGTGTTGAGTGAACAAATATTTATTGCTTTCTGAAGAGGTGACCGGGACAGACCAGCCAGTGAGTCTGGTACTCATGGAATTCAGAATTTAGAGGGGAAAACAGACATAAAGCAAGCATTTCGTTGCAAGTACCTATATCCTGGGCACTGCTGTCTGTCTTCTGTTACCATGTAGCTTTTCTTGACTAAACAACACTGTCATCTTTCCTGCTTCTTTATCCTCTCCTCAGCTTTCTATGTTACTTCCCCACATCTGGCTACACTCTCCAGCCTCTTTCCCCAGCGCTGGGTGTGAGTTTACCCTTCTTCCTGCAACAGAGTCTTCCTATTCCTCTTTCTGAGAAGCTCCAGGCAAGCATTCCACACACTGCTCTTGTTAATCTCCTGTGAGTCACTCCACCCATAAATTCTGGGGGAACTTCCCTTGGTCAGGATGGACTCTGCAGAGCACTTTTACCACCTGAAGGACAGTTCCGGGAAGAGATGCCATAGAAAAGTATCATTTTAGGCTTAATTTTTCCTGGGTGAATTGCCTGTGCCGAGTTCCTACCCTTGGAGGGAAACGTTTTTAATGCTCATTTCCCTAACTGTCCCCTTCACTGAATGTATCTTTAAGGACATTCGGTGGGTCAGATAGAGGGCCAGGGGCTGGAGATGTCTGTGGTGATCAGTCCCCACCCCCGTTCTTGTCCTTTTGGGACAAGGAAGTACCTATCAAATGGTAGTTAATAAGGTATGGAGTCATAGAATCTCAACGTTAGGAGGGACCTTATCATTTATTGCAATACTTTTCAAACTTCTTTGATCATGACTAACAATAAAAAATTTTACACGTTTTTTTACATGACACAGTATGCATGCATATACATTATTTGTACATATGCACATACGTATTAAATAAACAAATGTATAACAAATGTTTCACAAAGCCAAATTTACCCATAATATGCCTATGTTTTCTATTTTATTTCATTTAAAAATGCTGATCCTGCAACTCACTAAATTGATTTTTGTGACTTAGTATCTCAATATGAAATTTCAAACTGCAGTTTGGAAAGTACTAATCTAACAGTAACCTGGAGCTTACACTCTGTCCTGTTGTCAAGTAGTTGTCTAGTCTTTGCTGGGATTTCTCTGGTGGTCGGGAACTCAGTGTCTACCTAGGAAGTCAAATCTATCTTTGGACAGTTTTGTCTTTTAAAAAGTTTCCTTATAATGACCTTAAATCTGGTCTTCCACAAATGACTCATTCTTATTCCATGTAAGATCCCCTCAGAATAGCAATTGTGCCATCTTCCATTCCTCAGTCTTGTGTAATGTTGTAACTCTGGATCAGTAGTGTGCTTGAGCCAGTGTGCACCAGCTTGTGAGAGCCAATTTCCCCAATTTAGGAGTTTTGTGAATCAATTATTAAAAGTCATTATTAAAAATTAAATTCTATGACTTACAAATTAAAACCAAAGGTAATAAGTACTCAATACTCATCACTTTATTTTACTACATTTGACTATTTTCTACGCTCTTGAAGTTACGTCTGTTGAACTTGTATGGTAGAAATACCATACGATGGGGCCCTACTGCCCATCTCTTCCCAGCTCTGTGCTCAATGGCATCACATTAGTAGCTCGAAATTGGCCATGGTGGGGGTATTTACACCATGAAAATCAGCAAATACAACCGGGCTCCACCCCCAGGAAAGCCAGCTGTTAAGTACTTACCAGCACACCACTGCTCTGCAGTTGCACCACTTGGGTTTAATCTCAACTGCAGCACTTGGCTAGCTGTGTGACTTGGGCAAGTCACTTACCATCTCTGTGGTTCAGTGCCTTTGCACAATGCCCATCTTTCTACAGTTGCTTTGAGGATTAAATGAATTAACCCATATGAAGTGCTTAGAACAATGCCTGGCACATGGCGTCTTTGTAGGTGTTAGCTGTCGTCTAGGCTAACTGTTACTAAATTATTCCATTCTCCCTGGAAAGGTATGGTTTTCAGGAGTCGCTCAGCCTGGTCACGCTCTCTTGTCTTGCCTTCATCTTCAGCATATGGGTTTGTCTTCTCTTCCCAGCCGGATCACAGGGCCCCTGAGAATAGGGGTGGTTGGCTTTTTCTTTGCAACCTCTAGGTTCTGGCACTGAGCTGGGTGCAGCCTGGATGCTCAATCTCACTGACAAATGGGAACCTCGAGGGGGCCCTTGCTGTTCCAATGTGGTGCTCTTCTCCTGGTGGAGGGCTCTGGGCTTGGCTGGATGGTTTGAGGATGAATAAGTATTTGGGTTGAGGCAGTCCTGAGCTGGCGAGCAGTCTCAGACAGCCCAGCTGCCACCAGGCGGTTGGCCTATAAACTGCTAGGCCTTACCCTCCCTGCAACTCGATAAAGCTGGAGCATAAACAGCATCTTGTGTCAGTGATGAAGCATCTGGCTTCTCCCTCAGCTCCGGACAAGGCTTCATGGAGCTTATTTAGGTCCTGATTATTTCTTGCATACAGCTGCTGTGCTATTTGAAGAAGTCGAGAGACTCTCCTGCCTCAAAACAGCTCCACTGGTGTCTGTATTTTACCATTAGGGATTTATTTTTTGAGGGTACACAGTGCTTTCTCTGTAAGGTTTTATTTTACAATGGTGGTACCTTGGGAGAGTGGCATCTTATTAAGCCTCTAAAATCTTAGTGTGAATGTACTTGTCAGCTACCTTGCCCCCTGCTCCACTGCCATGTCTTATCAAAGTGGGCAGCAATTCCAAAGAAATGCTGGAGGCGGCACTGTGTGGTGTCGATTCCCAAAGCTGGCTGCACTTTCAGAATCACCAGGAGATGCTTTTGCTTAATTAGAAAAATTTTAATTTAATAACTATTGACCCCCCAAAGTAAATGTCACTCAGACAATCTCAGTATTTAGATATATGTTTCTGTATATTAATAAGAAACAAAAATTTCCCCCGCAACTTATCCACTTCCAACCTGGGGAGTCTTTAAAAAGCAATGATTTCCTGGGTCCCTCCCTAAGCCTACAGAAATGGAATTTTCTGGAATGGGGGCCAGGAGTCCTTATTTTAAAATATTCTTGGGACTTCCGTGGTGGCGCAGTGGTTAAGAATCCTCCTGCCAATGCAGGGGACACGGGTTTGAGCTCTGGTCCAGGAAGATCCCACATGCCATGGAGCAACTAAGCCCGTGCGCCACAACTACTGAGCCCACGTGCCACAACTGCTGAAGCCCGCACACCTAGAGCCCGTGCTCTGCAACAAGAGAAGCCACTGCAATGAGAAGCCCACGCACCGCAACGAAGAGTCGCACCCGCGCGCGGCAACGAAGACCCAACACAGCCAAAAATAAAAATAAATAAAATAAAATAAATAAAAATTTTTAAAAGTCTGCCCTGTTTAAAGAAAAAAAAATCTCTCCCAGTGATTCCTATTGTGCAGACAGGCGTGGGAACTAGTGGAGTAGTGGATTGATGTTTCTTAGTGATAGGTACCATATATATTTTTTTTTTTTTACATTAGAAACTAAAGATTTTTTTTTTTAACATCTTTATTGGAGTATAATTGCTTTACAATGGTATGTTAGTTTCAGCTTCACAACAAAATGAATCAGTTATATATATACATATGTTCCCATATCTCTTCCCGCTTGCGTCTCCCTCCCTCCCACCCTCCCTATCCCACCCCTCCAGGCGGTCACAAAGCACCGAGCTGATCTCCCTGTGCTATGCGGCTGCTTCCCACTAGCTATCTACCTTACGTTTGGTAGTGTATATATGTCCATGCCTCTTTATCGCTTTGTCACCGTTTACCCTTCCCCCTCCCCATAGCCTCAAGTCCATTCTCTAGTAAGTCTGTGTCTTTATTCCTGTTTCACCCCTAGGTTTTTCATGACATTTTTTTTTCTTAGATTCCATATATATGTGTTAGCATACGGTATTTGTCTCTCTCTTTCTGACTTACTTCACTCTGTATGACAGACTCTAGGTACCATATTTGATCCGTTTCTGTGTTCCCGCGTCTCCTCACCCAGGGCTTGGTGCATAGCAGCGCAAAGTCGGTGCTTAATAAGTGATATTTAAACTAAAATGGAAGAGGCTAGGTGTTGGGCAGACCTGGATTTGAGTTCAAGCTCTGCTGCCTCCTGTGTACCCTGAGTGGGTGACTGCCTCCTTATCTGGGAAATCAGGACAATAATATGCACAAAAATAGGGTCAAGGGCCAGTGGGATTGCCCCACCCCTTGTCATGCCTCCCTTCCTGGAGCCGTCAGGGGAAAGGAGGCAGTCAATTAGAAGACAAGGTAAATTTCAATTACTCAGGGGGCAACTATAAGCCTCCTTGGGGCACCGGCCTTACCCTGCTGCCACAGGTCTTATGGCACTGCCTGTGGGCTGCAGAAAGAAAAAGCTAGTGATGTTGGCTGGGCTGGAATTGATTCCGTCTCTGCCTGCCTGTGGCTGGATTGATCCGATTCCTGCTTGATATCTGCAATTAGGAGACCAACTGAAGCTAATTTCCAGCTCGACCTGCCCAAGCTCCTGAGGATTGTCGGGGTGGTGTCCTTAGAGGAAGGCAGGAGTCTAGAGGGAGCTTGCAGAGAAGGGGGAGTGCACTCCTCTGGGGGTGGGATTTTGTGTGTGTGTGTGTATGTCCCCTCCATCTTCACACGTAGGGAAGGAGCTATGACCGCCTTACCCACCGTCTTACTGTGACTTTTTGACACCTGCGTCTCCCAATCCTTTTCCATTCTAGTTTCAATAATCATCATACGAGTGCATTTTTGAAAATGTTTTCTTGAACTGGGGACTTTGGAGTACTTAGGGGGAGGGACAGCAGAGGCATCAGCAAGTATCCGTAGCTGCGCTCTGTGGCCTCTTTTGGAGGAAGGGAGTGGGCTTGTGTCACTTCAGGGATTTGGTTTCTGGCTGAGGTCTCTGGTGGAACCCTGGAGCCAATTCTTGGAGTGGGGAGAGGTAAAAAATTGGCTGCTCCGGATTTGGTTATCTGGGGGCTCAGCTGTTCTAGGAATTGAGGCTCCATAAGTTTGTTTCTTTTTCTGTAAAACAGGATAACAATATCTATTTTACAAAGGGGTAGGGACTCGATGAGAAAACCCAGGAAAAGAACCTGGCATGGTCCTTGGAACATAGTAGCTGCTCAATAATTGGTAACTGTTGTGGCTATTGTAATTCTTCTTAGTTTCTCCTCTAAGACCCCCTCCCCATTTAAATATATCTGAAGTCATGTCGTGTCTTGCAGTCTTGTACACTCTATAGTGTTTTGCTCCTCTCCTCCACCAAGAGCTATGGTTAAATCAGTGATGACTTTTATAACTAAGAGTTTCTCAGACCTGAAAAAATGTGCTATCAGAGTTCTGTTTCCCAACCCTCAGCTGGGACTGCAACGATATGCAGATTTGTTTGGCCAATAACCCCCTTTTTTTTTTTTTTTTTTGGGCGGTACGCGGGCCTCTCTCTGTTGTGGCCTCTCCCGTCGCAGAGCAGAGGCTCCGGACGCGCAGGCTCAGCGGCCACGGCTCATGGGCCCAGCCGCTCCGCGGCATGTGGGATCCTCCCAGACCGGGGCACGAACCCGTGTCCCCTGCATCGGCAGGCGGACTCTCAACCACTGCGCCACCAGGGAAGCCCAATAACCCCTTTTTAAAAAGGTAATTGAGCAGGAGTTAAAGGTGTATTAGCAGCTAAGTGAACAAAATTAAGGTGGCATTGAAGAAAGGGGAAAGTTTGCAGAAAAGTAGATAACTGTGTAAAGCTTCACATGGAAAAAAATATTTAGGGACTTCTCTGACCTGGGCATCCCCAGAACCTGATCACCTGCCTGCCTCTAGAAGAACCCCTCTCCTCCTGTGGGGTTATCTGCCTTAGGGGGCCTAGTAGAGTCTTCAGGATGAGGCGTTTGCTCATTTGTGACAGGGTATCTTGGCTCCCCACACACAGACCAGTCTACAGATGCACTCAATTAAAATTAAAAAATCAATTTAGAGCCTAATTCCTAAGACATTAGGAAATAGCAAAATGTGGTGTAATTCTGGCCCCTCCATTCATAACTGCCACATAAAGAATTTGAAGATGTCCTAAGCCTTTCTCGTTTTGTATGCCTGTGTGCACGTGTGTGTGCTGTGCAATTAGGGGACCTGATGTTCCTGAGAGAACCTCCTATTGGAATCGTTCCAGAGAATTTACACCTTTCTGCAGGCACCAGCAGCCAAAGGAAACTTCCAAGCCCTCTGTGGGTTCCAGGTGCTGGGCCGTGAGCAAAATCCTTCTGGGGTGCTGCCTTTCATTCCCACATTTTTGGCAGGGTAGGAAGTGGACAGTGCTTTCACTAGAGTGAAACTGTGTAGGCTGATGATAAAACTATTACTGATTCTACCACCACTGCCTTAGGTAGGAGCTGACCCTTGTTGAAGGCTTGCTATGTGGAAGGTACTATGCTAAACATGTAACTTGCAATTCCTAATTTGATTCTCACAATGTTCCTATTAGAGAAATTCTATGAACACCATTTTGCAGATGAGGAAATATAATCCCAGAAGACTTGCTTTATGATTCCCAAGTCAGCCTGCCTCCACACTCCTGAGTTTTAAGTTCTCTGCCGAGGTCACTGCCTTCTGGTAGCCCTGGATAAGGGTGCTGAGCATGTGGGTAGATGTGCTAGGAGGGGTTTTGGGGGTCCTGAGCTGTGTGTGCTCCATCTGAGCCCTGCTCTGTCCTGGGTGGCCCCTGCCTAGATCTCCCTTAGGGTTGCTCATCACATGACTCCAGGAAGCATCATCCACATCTTGGTCGATGGCAAAAGGTGACAAACTTGTAAAAGGCCCGAGACTATTTCTGGCTTTGCAGGCATTACAGTCTCTGTTGCAAATACCCACCTCTGCTGCTGTAGTGTGAAATCTGCCACTCATAAATGAATGGACGTGGCTGTGTTCCAGTAACAAAAGCAGGTGGCACATTGCAGATCGCTGACCTCAGGTCTGTGGCAGTCAAAGGGGTGACATTCACAGACATCCAGGTGGAGGGTGCCCCCCGGAGGGGTGCAATGAGTGAACTCTGCTTTTTGATGACTGACGAGTACTTCTGAGGGGGAGAGAATCGTCATCTGTGTTGAACGAAGCCCATGTGTGTGTGCGTGTGTGGGTTTGGGGGTAGGGGTGGGGTAGGAGTATGTACATGTGTACTTGTATAAATGAATCACATTCCTTATTAAAACCATCCTAGTTTCATAATCCTTATTTAAACAAAAGCAAAAATGCCAGCATTGTCAGGAGAGCCTTGCAGGTAGGGAAGGATGGTGTGACTCAAGGGCTCCCTGAGTTTCAGTTGTCTTTGGTGGGGGCAGGGTTCCCTATGGTCACTGAAACAGTGATTCCAGGGATGTGCTATTCCCCCCTTTAAAGGTCAGGCCCCAGCGCAGGCAAACATCTTCCTAAGTCCTTTTTAATGGAGCCAGAAGATGCAGAGATTCGAGATTTTTCAGAGCGTTCAGAGGAAACCAAAGGGATAAATGCATATGACACAAAAATACATCCAGTTTACCACATACAGATTTCTGACCCTACCCCAGCCAGCTTGTCTCCGTGGGTCTCAGAGTCTCTCCTATTTTATACTCTCTTCTGGTACCTTCTAATTAAGTCTTGCTTCAGGCCCAAGGATACCCCCATCCCTAGGTAATCAGTGGCACGTGGGGTTTGTCATTACCAGTGACCTACCTGGAGGACCTCATTCTCAACATACAAAGGAGGGCCCACAGCCATGACATGCCAATTAGCTTTTTATTATTATTATTATTATTTTTGGCTGCGTTGGGTCTTCGTTGCTGCGCGCAGGCTTTCTCTAGTTGCTTTGAGCGGGGGCTACTCTTCGTCGCGGTGTGCGGGCTTCTCATTGTGGTGGCTTCTCTTGTTGTGGAGCACGGGCTCTAGGTGTGCGGGCTCAGTAGTTGTGGTTCGCGGGCTCTAGAGCGCAGGCTCAGTAGTTGTGGCGCACGGGCTTAGTTGCTCCGCGACATGTGGGATCTTCCCGGTCCAGGGCTCGAAGCTGTGTCCCCTGCGTTGGCAGGCGGATTCTTAACCACTGCGCCGCTAGGGAAGTCCCGCCAATTAGCTTTAAATGAATAAAAAAACATATAAGTGGTAGAAGGAAAATAAGGTACATTTAGAAAGAAAGAAAATAAAAATCAGGTGTAGTCCTTCCATTCAGGGAAGACCACCGCACATTCTGTTACGTCGTTCTCCATGCCCTTTTGGTAACACACTCGGTGTCTTTCTTGAACCACAAGTATAAATCCACACAACAGTAATGACAGTGCAGTAATAGAAGGGTCATTCCGTCACAGCAGAATAAGCACTGAGAGATGTTTGATGAGGGGGAAGGGAGGGGAGAGAAACAACAGCACCATGCAAGGTGCTGGGCGGGCAGCTGTGCCTCTCTTGCCTTCTGGGTGCTCAGAATGGGAACAGTGGCAGGGAGGGAGCAGGGTGGGTGTGCACAGCTGTCTGAGATGTCCTTGCCCTCTCTTGCCTTGGAAGGCAGGTGGCAACTGTTCTGCAAATGGAGATGGGATAGGGGTGGGAGCTGGTGCCTCCTCCTCATTCTCTCCAGCTGCCCATCCATCCTGGTCAATGATGCTTGTCCATCACTGCTGAGATCCAAGTCTAGCCATGTCCGAGGGGAACGTCTGTTCCCATGGTTGCAGGGCCCTGCAGTCCTGAAGCTAGAGTGAATGCAGAAGCCAAACTTGGGGTCACTGGTAGTGTGTGTGCTGTGGGTGTGGAGAGGGGGTGCAGAATGGAGTGCAGGGTGTCTGGTGTCATTGGGGGCGCTGCCTGTTACTCTCTGGGCAGTTGGCACAACCAACCCACTGGTCATTGGGGCTCTGAGTCCCCTGGGGCAGCGTCTGGCAGAAGGATGTAGGCGGTGGTTCTTTGGGAGCTCAGTAGGCTGTGGGAAGAAAGCGGAGCACAGAATGTGCTTGTCTCCTGGTCTCTGTGCCACTCAGCATCAGCAGTGTAATAGAGGATGGGTTTCTCCTGTTACCATATTATGAGGGCTTTATGGACACTGTTCCTTATAGCCTCAGAGACCAGGTGTTCACAGCAGGACCTGCTTCCATCTTTTCATTAGTTCTGCCACCAGTTCTGCACAGATAGCACAGGGGTTAAGAACCTGTGCTCTGGAGTTTAACAAAAGTGGGTTCAAATACAAGCTCCTGTGTGTGCTGGCTATGTGACCTTGAGCAAGAGATAAAATTTCTCGGTGCCTGTTTCCATCCCTGAGAATGAGGATAACAATGCCTGTTTTCGGAGGTCAGGGAAGGATTAGTTCAATTAATCACCCAGCTACAGCACTGTAGCTGCCAGTAGGGTAAGTGTTGGTTGCTTCCCTTCTCTCTTGGTTTTGTTCACATCTATAGACTCTGTGACTGCACTCTTCGAGGTACCCAGGGCATCTGCCGTTCAGGAAAGGATCAAGGTCAGTGCCTTTAAGCTCCCCGTTTGATCCTGTGATGGCCATCTGGTCACTACCACTCACTGTTAACCCCGGCGGCCTATTTCCCAGGCCTTACGGGTATGAGAGGGCTAGCAGGTCACATGGATGGCCATGACCCATTTCCCTTCCTGCTTCTGGAATTTACCTGCTTACCCAGGACCTCAGCCCTGCAAAGTTGCTCCAACCCTGACACATGTGGGAGTGCCTGGGGGCAGGGGTCTTGAACTATCATGTCAGAGCTGGTCTGCAGCCTCAGGGCTCTGCAGCTGTTGCTCTGGCTCCCCTGAGTCCGCAGGCTCTTTCCCCCGCCAGGGTCCCCAACTGTTTGCCAGTGGAGACCACACCCTTCCCAAGATCTCTCTGCAGGGCCGTCCATCCTTTCTCTGAAGCTTTTGAGATGCCAAGGCTGTCCCTGATTCTGCACTGAAGAATGCCTTGGTGGGGGTAGGGTGAGGACAGAGAATGTCTTTGAATGTACTCTTGGGGTCACACTGAGCTGGGAGGTAGTGTCCTAAAGCCATTCTGCGTCTGCTGTGATCTCAGCCCTTCTCTTGAGATGTCTCTCTTCACTTTTTATTTCCAGCATCCACCACCGCTGGACTTGAGACCTGGTCCCGTTGAGGACTGGCTGGGACTAGGTCTGAGAGCCTGTCTAGATTCATCCCTCCTTCCTGACCCTGGGCTTCTATGGATTACAAGATCTTCCAGAAAGATCCTCAGACCTCACAAAGAGGCTGTGGCAGGCCTGCCCCTCTGGGCTCCATGCCAAGCCCAGATGCTCAGGCTCAGGGAGGGAGGCCTCATGCCCACATGATCGTTCACCATTTGCTTGGAGACTATCATGGATCATCTGGTCTTTTCTTTTCCAACTAAATAATCCTGTTTCCCAGAACTGTCCACTTATACACTTTGTTATACTCTTCTGAGCCTTTCAAGTTCAGCTGGATTTTCTTGTTGTAGGGGCTTAGCTATGGTCCTGGGGACAGTCTGAGCAATGCTGAATAGCATGGGTGGTTGCAGCGTTTCCTGTATGCCATGTGCTTTGTATTAGGTGATCTGTATGGGGATATGCCCTGGTCGGGGGGCTTCTCTGGAGTCATGGGGTGTTCCCGCTGGTCAGCAGAACTCTCGCCATCCCTCCTCCCTGCCAGCCCAGGTGGCTTTTCCTTCCCAGCTAGTTGTAATGCAGGTTCGCCCTGGAGATCTCCCTCATTCCTCTGAAGGCCAGTGGTCAAGGTGTGGTCTGAGGACACCTCTAGGGTCACCTTGGGGTTCTTGTTAAAATGCGGAGTCCTGAGCCCTTCCCAAACACACCATCATTGTATCCATTCAGTGCTTCAGGCACGGTACATGGTGGAAAAGCTTATAAGCTCTTCAGCGGCCTTTGTAAACATTTGAACCCTGAGGAGGAAAAAATACTGACCATAATATATAAAAAGAAAATTGAAAAATCAAAATTAATAAATGTTTAATTAAATGTCTAGAAAATGTAGCTATGTCAACTCATCAACCACAGGTCAATCCACTCTCTCATAGTTACATATCATTTACATTTATAGTGGGAAGAAAATGGCTTTTAATATGTCCCTTATGAGGCGGGCTGGAGCCGCCATGGTAACAGTACCTGGGACCTCCTACAGTCTTATGATGGCTCTGTCCAGACTCTTTGAAATCTGAATCTCTGGGGTGGGACTGGGAATCTGCATGTTGGTCAGGTTTGCCAGGTGATTCCCAAGAATGTTGGTCTCCTGGCCTTCCTGCTGATTGAGAGGATGGTTATTGAGGGACCAGAGCTGTATCCTGGAGGGTGGCAGTTCCCAAACCTAGGTGATCATGAAAACCTCCAAGGAAATAAAACTAAAAAACACAGTGACCTGGGCCCACTCCAGGCCTGTTCGATAGGCTCATCTGGGGTGGAGCCTGGGAATCTACATTTTAAAAAGTTCTGGTGGGGGGTGCCTCATGATTAGCCAGATTTGGGAACCACCGGAATTAAGGAAAGGGACCAGACCAGTGCATCTCAAACTTTGATGTGCACAGAGATCGGCTGGGGGATCCCGTTAAGCCTTGGATTTTGAATCAGCCACTCTTGGTTGACGTCCCAGATTCTGCATTTCTAACGAGCTTAGCAGTGCTTCCCCTGCCTGTTCACAAACCACATGAGGGTTTGAGCATCGAGGACCTGGACCCTGGCCTGCAATCCTGGTTTAGCTACTTAACAGATAGGAAAGCTTGAACATTTTAGTAACATGGAAAGCCCTGGAAAAGAGATTGCAATCAGCTGACCCTGAGGGCCCCCAGGGTGGTGAGGTGTGGATGGTTCATTTCCCTCTTCTTGGCTCACCTCTGGATTAGCGTGATCTCCCCAAGGCCAAGGCCACCCTGTGGATTTCCCAGATTTTCCAGAATACAGCCAGGGACTGGTTTGCTCAGCCAGCAGAATCTGATTTGTGGCTGTTATTTTTCTCGTGGCTTTTTATTCCCCAGAGAAACACTTATGATATGATTAATACTGTTCTTCAGAGAGTGGTCCTCTTGGAAATTCTATGAGCTCTCTAGTGTCCTTTACCAAAGCTCTCTTCTTAAATTAATCAGAGTGGCTTCTGTTGTTTGCAATTAAGAACCCTGACTAATATGTGTGTGGAGGTGCCAGAGATCAAAGCCATAGAAAATGTTAGAAATGGCTGCTCTACCCACCACCTGGGCTCAGTCAGGCAGCTGGGAATTTCAAGTTCTTCTTTGTCCTCCCAATGCCTCTACAATTTATTTCTTCATATATTGTGTGTGTGTGTGTGTGTGTGTGTGTGTGTGTGTGTGTTGTTTTGATAATTTAATTGCAAGCCTCTTGAGGACAGGATTGGGTGTTCATTTATATCTTCATTCATTTATTCAGTCAGTCAGTACACATTTATTGAATGTCAACCATGTGCCTGCCAGGTACTAGCTGTCTTAACCTGGGTTTCCCAGAAAGCAGAACTTGAGACAAATAGCGTATGTAGGAGTCCTTTATTGAAGGGTGATCCCAGGGGGCAGGAGTGAGCAACAGGAAAGGCAAAACAAGGAAGGAGGGAGAGCCCCAACAAGGGTGTACTACTGGGGTGGCCACGACTATGGGTGTTTGGGTGACAGACACCATGGGACATCTGAGAGGCCATATGAAACATATCCCAGGGCCACCTGTCCAGGGTGGGGAAGGAAGCAGCATCTACCCATTCACTTCTATACCCCATGTGTATTAGTTTTCTTGGGCTGCCATGACAAATACCACAAAAACAGAAATTTATTCTCTCACAGTTTTGAAGCTGAAAGTCTGAAATCAAGTTGTTGGCAAGGGCAATTCTCCATCTGAAGGCTCTAGGGAAGCATCTTTTCTTGTTTCTTCTTAGCTTCCAGCGGTTGCTGGCATCCTTAGCTTTCCTGGGTTTGTAGCTGCATCATTCTAACTTCTGCTTCTATTTCACATGGCCTTCTTCCGTCTCTCTGTGTCTGTGTATCTCCAGATCCTTCTTTCCGTATAAGGAAACTAGCCATTGAATATGGGAACCACTCTATTTAAGTATGTCCTTAACCTAACTTGATTACATCTGCAAAGACCCTATTTCAAATCAGATCACATTTATAGGTACTGGGGTGAAAGGGAAAAATTTGTTTCTCCCTGGACGCACAGTACTACTCTCAGTACTTCACTTCTGACACCAAGTGTGTGGGTGTTTTTTCTCACACCAAGCAATTCTACAAAGCTAGCTGGGTGTCCTATAATTTAACTCAACTCTCATACTATCTACCTGGAGATAGCATTGGATCCCACATAAGAGTTCAGTCCCACAAGCCTGCTCCCTCTTCAGATGCCAATCACAAGTCCAGGTTGTCACCTGTACTTCTGATTGGCCAGCTATAAATTGGAGGTTCCTACAACTCCTTCCTTGGGCTCAGTAATGAGCTAGAATGGCTCAAAGAACTCAGGAAAACAGATTACTTACTAGATTACCAGTTTACTATAAAAGGATACTACTCAGGAACAGCCAGATGGAAGAGATGCAGAAGGCAAGGTATGGGGAAGGGGATGCAGTGTTTCCATGCCCTCTCCAGGCACGCCACCCTCCAGGAAGCTCCAGGAGTTCACCAGTACTTTTGGGATTTTTATGGAGGCTTCATTATTTAGGCATGATTGATTAAATCATTGGCCATCAGTGATTAACTCAACCGTTAGCCCCTCTCCCTCCCTGGAGGTCTGGGGGTGAGTGGGTGGGGTTGAAAGTTCCAACCCTGTAATCACACAGTTGGTTCCCCTGACAACCAGCCCCCATCCTGAGGCTATCCAGGAGACCCCAACCACCAGTCATCTCATTAGCATATAAGAAGACACTTAGGACTTCGAAGGTTCCAAGGGTTTTAGGAGCTGTGTGCCAGGAAACCAGGGCATATGTATTTCTTAGGTCACAGGGGTTAGGACCTCAATATAGCTTTTTGTGGTATGCAGTTAAACCCACAACACCCTGCCTAGAGGTTCTCCCCAACGTGCTAACTCCACTGTAGTTCCAGGTTGCATTTACATGGGGGCCAAGGCTTGACATGAGCAGAGGAGCCTTAGGATGGGAGGTGAGAAGTCTTAGACATGGGCCTAAGGTGAATGGACTGTCAGGCTGTACCTGTAGGAGCCTATCAGCGGCCACTGAGCTGTTGGCTGCAATAGGGGCTAGAATAAGAAGAAAGGCCAAAAGAATTTAAAATGCTGCATACGAGGTGTCCTTACTGACAATGAATATGCTGGGAGCTGACATTCAGCCCTTACTGTATGCCAGACCCTGTGCCAAATACATCAGAGGAATTTTCTGATTTAAATTTCACAACAACACCATGAAGCAGGTGCCATTATCCCCATCTTACTGATGAAGAATCTGAAGTTCAAGAAATGTTTCTTACTTAGAGTTAAACCTTCCCTGCTCTAGAATGTAAGCTTCATAGGAACAGAGACTTTGCTCAGTGCTGTAGCCTCAGCACCTAGAAAAAGTTCTGGTATACAGTTGGTGCTCCATAAACGTTTGCTTACTGTTTAAATGATGGAGCTGGGATTTGAATCCAGGTAGTCTGATGCCCAGGCCCATGCCTTTAACCTGACTTAGAGAATTCGTGATGATTAAAACAGAGAGATGCCCTTCCTTTCATGAGCTACTACCCCATTCAGGAGACGAGCCTAAATAAGTAATTCTAAATATTCAGTCCTAGGTTGGCCCTTGCTCAGGTGACAGGCATGCAGTAGGTACTGCGTACACATTTGATGGGTTGCTGCTGGGCTCACATGCCACAGGATTTGCACTTTCTGCCCAGTCTGGCCCATCTTCAGCAATTGCACTTTGGTCTCTTCTGCAAAGGCCAGGCTTTGCCTGCCAGATGCATTTCATGACACTAGTAAACATTCACACCTACCTGGAGCATTTAGACAGAAAATGGAGCCTAAAAGCTCCATGCAGTAATGTGCTTCCCCTCCTGCAAGCTGGGGGAACATTAACTGAAACGCATATGCTACGGAAACTGGCTGCATCGTTATTGGAACTGATGCACACTCACTCCGACCAATCTATTTTTATTTGAAGCACTTAACGTTGCATGAAACCGAGCATGATAACTACAGTCAATAGAGATGTATTTGTTTTTATTTAAACTCATGAATGTGCTAACGCCAATAAAGATTCTTTTCCCTCTGAAATGTGAGACATGTATGGAGGAGATGGAAATTTACACATCCATCAAGACACGAAGGCCCATTTTCTCAGAAACCATTTTTTGAATTGCCAGTGATTTATGGTGGCAGACTGAAGACCGAGTTGGTGAGGCTGGGAGAAGGAGAGGGAAAAAACCCATCAATGTAGTTAATTTATTTCGCTCCATTTAAAGAGCAGAGGACTTAAGACTGGAGAGTGGAGGGCAGAGATAGGGTACAGGAGTGAGAGTTGGATTCTAGGAATAAGAAAGCAGTTGGATCCTCATTGTCCTATTTTTGTCCAAATATACTTTGGGAATTTGGTGATCAGATGGGATGGTGAGAATAGCCTGGCTCTAGAAGACCTAGATTTGCTACTATCTAGTCATGTCACTGTGACATGGGTCTTGGGCTGCCTCATCCGTAAATGGGACATTAATGTCGGCCTAGCTTGATGCTTAAGAGCACAGATTCTCCAGAGCCAGACTTTCGGACTTAAATCCTGGCTCTGGCTCTCCTACTTATAACTGTGTGACCCGGGCAAGTTACTTTACCTCTCTAGGCTCTGGTTTCCTCCTTGATCTGTGAGAAGATGCTAATACTACAGACTTGTGATATTGTGATTTATAACAAGAAGTATGTATTTGATCTTTGTCGCATTTCTGACAGAGAACTCCTAAAACCCTCGGAAATTCCTGTGTGACAAGAGCTAGGAAGGTGGCTTTTATTATGTTAATGGAATGACTTTTGGAAAGCCCCTAGGTAACCTAAGGATGGGGGAGACCCAGCCAGGAGACCCAGCCACGTGATTGGAGGTGTGAATTTTCAATCTTACTTCCTGACCTCTGGGAGGGGAGAGGGGCTAGAGGTCGAGTTAATCATCGATGGCCAATGATTTAATTAACCATGCCTATGTAATGAAGCCTCCGTAAAAACTCTGAAGTATGGAGTTTGGAGAGTTTCTGGGTTGGTGAACACGTGGAGGTGCTGGGAGCATGGCGTGCCTGGAGACGCATGGGAGCTCTGTGCCCTTTCCCCGTACCTTGTCCTAAGCATCTCTTCTGTCTGACTGTTCCTGAGTTGTATCCTTTCATAATAAACTGATAACCTAATGAGTAAAATGTTTCTCTGAGTTCTGTGAGCCACTCTAGAAAGTTAATCAAAATGAAGGAGGAGGCAGTGGGAACTTCCAATCCATAACAGGTTGGTCAGAAACGCAGGTGACACCTGGGCTTGCAACTGGTGTCTGAAATTGGGGGAGGAGGGAGCAGTTTAGTAGGATGGAGCATTTAACCTGTGGGACCTGACACTACCTCCTGGTAGATAGCCCCTACAGGAAGGTGTGCCTTCTGAGAGCTCCCTTGCAGGTTGGTCTCAGAAGCAATTCAGGGTTAAGTGGAGAAAGGGGCAACACAAGCAGAAGGTACAGAGCATCCTCAGGTGGCCCGGGTCCCAGCTGCAGTTCACACTCCAGGTCTGCACCTTCCTTGGCTTCAGCTCGTGGCTCTGCGCATCAGCAGATAGTCTCGGCCTGGGGCTTTCTCTTCCTCTAACTTTGACCTCTCCTTTCTCTCTTCCACCACCTCCTCTGAAACCTTCTTTCACCTTCTTCCCCTGGCTGGTCACTGTGGGAAGACAACTTGACTGTATTGGCTGCTGGAATCCAAGGTTCAGCCGGAGTGGGTTCTGAATGGACAGCTGGGTAAGTAGCTTTGGAAGACTGAACAGCATTTGCTCCCCCTGGGTTCCTGAGGCTGCCCTAGCCTGTGCCTCTGACTGCTGAACCAGGTGTTGGTTTTAGCAAGCTGGGATGGAAGGGGGGGGGGCTTGGGAGGGGACTGGTGATAGTGAGAGCCCCTCACCTGTATAAAGGATCAAGAAATAGGGCTTCCCTGGTGGCGCAGTGGTTGAGAGTCCGCCGCCGATGCAGGGGACGCGGGTTTATGCCCCGGTCCAGGAAGATCCCACATGCCGCGGAGCGGCTGGGCCCGTGAGCCATGGCCACTGAGCCTGCGTGTCCGGAGCCCGTGCTCCACAACGGGAGAGGCCACAACAGTGAGAGGCCCGTGTACCGCAAAAAAAATAAAAAGAAAAATAAAAGAAAAGCTGTCACTAGGCTGTATACAGAAAGGTTTCCATGAGTGATAGACATAATATTATAGGAAATGATAGATAAGAGCCATGGCCACATCCTAGAGGGCTTTGAAAAGGAGTCAGGGACTAAAAATGGGCCATGAGGGGTAGGGGGATATATTATCTTTTGGTTGTGAGGGAAAAAAAGTTCAAGCTAAAAGAAACAAACAAACAAAAAGATGTTTTAGCCAAAACCTCCACACGTAGACACAGCTTGAGGCCGATCTTGGTTCTCAAGTGATGTCATCAGGAATCTTTCTCTCCATCTCTCGGTCCTGCTTTCTCTGTGTTGGCTTCTTTCCCCACACGTGTTGGCAACATGGCTTCTAGAAGCTCCAGGCTTGCAGGCATCTGCCAGCAGTGAGGCGGTGGGCAGGCTGCTAGTGTGAGAGTAGAGGTTTCATGCAGGGGTTACATTTGGAAGATTCAAGATAAAATTTAAAAAATAGATTGGATCCAGGTTCTGGGTGTTTTTGAATGCAAAGCTAAAGGTTTCGGCTTTATTGAAGGTTTTGAGTAGAAAAGTAACATGGTTAAGCTGAGTTGGCATCTTGAGAATCTAGTCTGGGTGTAGTGAAGTTGGACTAGAGAAGGAAGAGTTCGGGACCTGAGAGATTAGAAGGGTGTTTGAGAAGTCTAGGGGTCAGTGGAGGGCCTGGAGTGAGCTTAGAGGGTCGTCCTACTCACCGTGTTGCTCATAGTGGCACAGTCACCTAGATGTAGGGTCCAAGGCCCAGCCAGGGGCTCAGTGAATGTCACAGCATGAGTTGTTGCGTGAGTGGGTGGATGGATGTGGGTGGAGCGACGTCTGGGTGAATATCCCAAGTCCTAGACCAGGCCATGCAAATGGATGGAAGTTGCGTGGGGAGAATGTACAAATGTGAGGAGCCCCAGTAAGGATATGCATGCATAAAGGTTCACCTGGGGTGAGCAGATCCCAGCAAGACAGAGGAATGTCTGTTGCCTTCAGCCTGCCCTTGGCAGCACTGAGAATTCCACAAGAGATGTTAGGAACCAGTACTTCCCTCCTCTGACCTCCTGGGCATCTGGCACCAGGTAATTGTTTCAACTAGAAAATTAAAGCCTGTCTTCCCCTTTCAGGGAAAATCAGAAGCACAGTGTTTTTATAATTTGTTGTGTCAGGAAAGGTTGGCACCAAAGAATCTTTTCCTGTCCACCACAGGACATTCTGTCATTCTTCTTAATCTTATCTCATGTAGAGTGGCAGGGGGAAATTGGGCTTTCATAAATTTAAAACGAAGTTATTGAAGATCTACCATATGTTAAATCTTTTGGTAGGTACTGGGACTAAAAGATGAATACAAATAAATTTTATCATTTGTGATTCTTTTGATTGCAACGAACAGAAACCAACCCTGGCGAATGTAAGCCAAATGGGCAATTAATTTGAAGGATATTGGGATGGTGGCAGAATCTGTAGAAGACACTAGCCAGGCCTCAGGGAGAGCAGGAACGAGGCCTGCCTAGAGTCCCCAGTTGCTACCTTACCAGAAGTCTGAGGAATAGCAAAGATCTCCAACCTCAAAACTCCTGAAGTCTCAAATTCCTATGCGAGAGAATCTGATTGTCTCAGGCTTGGATCAGGTGTCTTTCCTGGAACTGATAAGCTGTGACAGGAGCTTCAGACTCACATAGCAAAGACACAGCTACCTTTGGGAAATGGACCAGAGAAAAGGAGATAAACTACTGTTGTGAGTCAAGCAGCTACCCCGATATGTCCTTACTACAAAAACCTGTTTCAAAGGCCACTAGAATAATCCCACGCATTCTTGGTTCGAGGTGGATGGGAAAGGCTGATCCAGTATCCATCTTGATTCCCTAATTTTCACACTTGTGTAATGGGTTGTCCCATCCCTTGGCAGGAAATAATTTTCTCCAGACACTTAGAGATGCTCATCCCATCTTTGAGCCAAACAAGGTAAACAGACCTATTTCATTGATTTCCAGGCCACTTATAAGGCTGGAAAACCCACAGAGTGCTTTGATGCCAAAGGGGCTACCTGGATGTTGCCCGAATTTCCTTAATAGCTCACCTTCAGGACATCTGCAGTAGCATCAGCAGTAGGTAAATCAGTGAAGGCTTCTTCTCCATCATTCCCTCTTATTTATAATCAGTTAAATTTGTGGTCATCTTTTTTTTTTTTCCTTCTGGATGGTTTTGTGATTGGTATTTCTGTTGTAAGTGGGTCAGAGCCTAAATAGGTCATGTAGGCTCTCTGAATGTGGTAATCCTGAAATGAACAGGGCAGGGGAGAGGGAGGGAGGAGTGCTTAACTGGTATGTGAAGGGAGAGGGAAGGTCAGCTTGGGGTCCTACTCATAGGGTCCCACCACGTGTATGGAAACCTCTGGTAATAGGGGCTAGGTAGGGATCCCTAGGTGAATTGAGGGAGAAATGGCTTTTTGGGCTTTGGACAGAGTGGAAGATGGTGTGTATGAGAGCACCTCTGCTTCCCTCTGACCTGATCTGTGAGGGTGATAAGAACTGGCTGGCATTCTGGATCTTTCAGCAGCTGGAAATTTATGGGAGAGGGTGAAAGGAGGAGGGGGAAAATGAATTGTTTCCCCCTAAATTCATGTTGAAGTCCTAACCCTCAATACCTCAGAATATGACTGTATTTGGAGTTAGGATTTTTACAGAGGGAATTTAATTAAAATTAGGTCATATGAGTGGGCCACAAGCCAATATGACTGGTGTCCTTATTAGGACACAGACATCCCAAGGGAAGACCACATGAAGACACAGGGAGAAGATGGTCATCTGCAAGTCAAGGAGAGAGGCTAGAAGAAACCAACTCTACTAACACCTTGATCTTAGACATCCAGCCTCCAGAATTGTGAGGAAATAAATGTTTAAGTCACCATGTCTATGGTACTTTGATTCCAGACTGATATAGGGGCCTTCTGGGAGGTGATAGGGTTGCATTCCTCTCTGCCTCCTCTCCCTTGAACAGGCTTGGCTTTTTGGATTCTCTGAGTTTTTTGGGGCGGTGTCTGCTCTTGAAACTTATGGGCTCAGGACCTCTGGGACAGATTCTGTCTTTATCCTCAGTCCCCTTTCTCCATGGCTTAAGGAACTTTCCTATTTGCCAATGAGACAGCTGAGAGAGACTGTGCAGAGCTGACCTTGAGCCTGACCCTGGGACTTGTCTTCATTTTCTTTCTCTGCATTCCTAGCATACTTTCACACTGAATGGCCGTTTCAGTGCAACTATGAGAGGGAGGGCAGAGGTCACATCGTTCTTGTAGATAGAGCCATAAATAAAGGCCCCTTGATGATGACCCCAGAGAGCTTGATCTGTCTCAGCATCTGTTCCTCCTCCCCGTCCTCCTGCCCCGCCCTGCTGCCCGGGCTCTGCCCCGCCCCAGCGGAGCCAGGTAGGCATTTACTAAATGAAGAGTTTATGCAGTTCATTGCATTTATTAATTTGTAATTTCACTGAGCTACATGTAGTGAAAGTTTTAATAGGACAATCAATTCCATTAGTGTTATTTTCTGCTTGAACATTTACAAAAATTATTTAAAAATTGAAATGATTCTATTGGGTCTTGGCCACTGGTCTCTCTTTCCCCTGCCCCACTTTGTGTCCCAGAGGTTAGTACAGCTGATGCTATAGCTTCAAGTTACAAAGTGTTTTTCAGAACAGAGGGCTGTATAACTATTTTATTGGTACATTTGCTCTTGAGTCCCTGGGAAGCCATGAGGACAGAGAGTTTCTGCAGCTCTCTTTGACTAGAGAGCTCACCCTTAGAGGCTGTGAGGGCCAGTTCTCAGTACTAGCTGTGAGCTCTTTGACCATTTGACTTGTACAGGAGAGGTGGAGAGCTAAAGTTGGTTTTGTCTGCTCTCTCTCAAGTCTTGTTGGTATAGAAAGCTTCCAAGTTTAGGATTAGGAAGAGATTTCTGAGAGAGAAAGGATTTCCTCAACTTAGCTGATCAGAATTCCTGGTTCTGCTGCCTAAATCCACAGACTATTCAGCCAACCTTACAGATCTTCTGTTTGCAGAGCAAGGATTAGGTCCCATGGGAGACAGCGCTTTTCGAGTTTCTGTGGAGCCAGGATTCTTTTCTTGGAAATATGCCTCCTTGAGACCTCACTCCAGAACGGAGGCCCTGCTGTTGGGGGTGCCTCCAGATCTTGGATCTGAGGGGAGAATACCCTGGCAGCCTCTCCGTTGCTTACTTGGAAAGGAGGGAGGAGGAGAGGTACTTAAGAAGGAAGATTTATGCCTAAGTGATAACAGGTCCCAAGGAAAAGTCCCTTCCTGGATAGAAACAGAATTATTGTCACAAGGATGGCCTATGGCTGGCATTTTAGTGGCTGAAAACTTACAGATCATGTTGGGAACAGGAGAGAATATTAACTCCCAGCAGTCTGCTGTATCGTCTCTGTGACAAGCATCCGCATGGATATGCCCGGCAGACAGGGTTTCTTGTTGCTGGGTTTATAGCTGCTCCCTGGATCCTCTTCAGATATTTGGTGAAGGCTGGTCTTGGTGGGGGATGCCAGCCTATGAATTTTGGGGCTGCTTCTGGGGATATTCTGGGTGCAAAGGAGTAGAGGCTATGGGAGGGCTAAGGTATTGGGTTTCTTCCCCTGGAGGACAAGTGGTTAAATTATCCAAGGCTCTTTGTGTTGAGGACCTTTAACGTGAGTGTTTAGAAGTTGAAGGTTTCCCTGACACCTGTCAGTAGGTGACCTCAGAAACCTTGGCGCTCTCCCTTCAATGGATCTGTGCTTAGGGCCATCCCGGGGTTAACTGTCTCCTGACCTTGAAGGTACATCCCACTAGGGTAAGCAGATTGAGCAATATGGCAACAGGACTTTACAGGGACTTTGATAGCTGGTGTGGTGTACCTATAAAGTATGTAGTATTTCCCAAACCTACTTGAGATTGACCATAATTTTTTTTTTCTTAACAGCATCATAAGGGGTTTATATTCTGCAAACCACATTCTGGAGACATAAATCTTGTCCACTTGCAAGACTGATGAATTAGTAGTAGAGCCATGGTTTCCTAACCCATGGGCTTTCTACTTTGTCCTTGCTGCTCAAAGTGTGATCCGTGGACCAGCAGCATGGACATCACCTGGGAGCTCCTTACAGATGCAGAATCTCGGGCCCACTGTAGACCTACCGAATCAGAATCTGTGTGTTAAGAAGATCCAGGTGACGGGTGTGCAGCCTGAGAACTGAGATGCCCTGCCCTGCTCCTTGCTGCTGTCTCTCCTTCAGAGCCTTCCTAGGCAGTGACAGCAATTGTGCTAAGTTTGGATTTGGATAGGGAAGATTTCTGGGCCTCTTGGTCCTATTGGGATGTCCTGTTTTTCGCTTCCAGGTGG
This sequence comes from Delphinus delphis, assembly GCF_949987515.2. NCBI lineage: Eukaryota > Metazoa > Chordata > Mammalia > Artiodactyla > Delphinidae > Delphinus > Delphinus delphis. Next base: position 25,339,924 of record NC_082684.1, on the reverse strand, counting down.
CAGTAGTAACCTACAGCAGGGCGCTCTATAAAACAATTCAGAGGTAACAGAGAGAAAATATAGTGAGACCATGGGGAAAATATAAAGAGATTTTTTTTTATTAAACCCGGAAGAAAAAGGTGCTTGGGTGGGTAAGCATGGACAAAATTAGAAGGAATTTAAGCAGATTTATGCCGAGGGCTGTGATGTGTTAGGGGTGGTGGTGGGATGATGCTCTAAGCCCTGCCAACCCCATCCTGTTTGATGGGAGGTTGGGAGAGGAGCTCAAAAGACATCTTTTTTCAGCTGAATGTGAGAAGTCCCTGCCAGATCAGATGTTCAACTTTAAAACAAATGGAGGAAAAACGATCAAATGCAGTCAACTAGAAAAATCCACTTTTCCTATTTCATAAAAAGCAAGAGCCCATGTGATAATCCCTCCCTTGGCACATGTTAGAGATTTCTTTATTGTTTCTGTGCTTGCAGCCAATTCTGCCACACCCAGCGGGGGTCTGGGCAACAGTGACTTCATTTGCACCGGGTCAGCATGCCAGTTCCAAGCCAGTGGCTCTAGAGCTGAATTCTAGTAGTTTTCCAGGGAGAAGGAAAACTCCTTAGAGTTTTCCTTCATGCCTGCTTATGAATGAGAGGAAGTGAAGAGGGAGAAGGGGGAAGAAGAGAGGATGCTACGCCCCCTCTCTCCCCAAGCACAGAGGAATGCACTTCCCAGCGTGGACAGCGGAGGGGGGCTGAGTCTGTCCCCCTCCTGAGCCAGGACTGAGAGCTCTTTCAGTGCCAGGATCATGACTTTCCTGCTACATACCAAAGATAAACACAGTGCCTGGTATTTACCCTAGAGTTGCTCGATAAATATTTGTTGAATGAACTTTGACAAAATGAAAAACATTGAGGTAATAGAAAGCTCATGAAATATGCAGTCAGGAGATCTGGGCTCTAAGACTAAATGCTGTGTGACCCTGGACAAGCTCTTCATCTCTCTGAACCTTAGTATATGAAGTGATGATTGTGGTGCTTACCTCCCTGAGGTGTGGGGAGGATTAAGTGAGATCTGTGAACAGTGCGTAATTAATGTGAAGGATTTAAATGTGAAGGGATTCATTTTCCCCTGTACATCGTAATCCCTACAACTACCCCAGTTCATACTTACCATAAGGAAATGAAACAAAATGAAGAATAAAATGTCTTCACATTGTATTCAAGGGGGCTGAGACTTGAGAGCTTTGTAGGAATTGAGCTTAGAGCTCAGAGTTGGGTGTGAATAACCTTGGAGTTGACCTCGACTCCTCTTGCCCTCACCCTTCACATCCAGTCCTTTGGCCGATGGTGATTTAGCCACTCAATACCTCCGCTGCCACCCCACCCTGACCTGGGTCCCCATTGTATTTCACCTGGATTTCAACTGAATTTCTGGCTGGTCTCCCTGCTTCCTCCATTACACCACTCAAGTCTATTCTCAGCTTAACATCCAGAACGATGCTGGTCAGACAGACATAAGCTTCTTCCTGTCACCCCTCTGCTCAGAAGCCTTCAGTGGTTCCCATGTGACTCATATAAAAGCTGAAGTTCCCTAATGGGGTCAGACCTCCCCACTCCTTGACCTCTCTGACCTCACCTCTTTTCTCCTTGAGCATTAGGACCCAGAAATGCTGGCCTCTGTGCTCTTTGACTATGCCAGGCATGTTTATGCCTCAGGGCTTTTGCACTTGTTGTTCTCACTGCTTGAAAACCTTTTCCCCCATTGTTCCCTTACCTTCTCTGTATCTCAGCTCATTTTCACCTTTATGTGAGGCCTTCTCTGACTTTCTATGGAAAGTCACACCCTGTTCCCATCTCCCACCTGATACTCCCTAAGTCATACTTTATTTCTCTCCATGGAACCCATGGCCCTATAGCATACTTTATATTTTACCTATCTGTTTGTCTCCTCTCCTAGATGTTAAGGCCTGGGAGTGTTTTGTTCATTACTGTATCATCAGCTCTCAGCACACTGCCTGGCACTATGGTATAAATATTTGTTGAGTGAATGAATTTCATATAACCTTGTTATATAATCTTATATAATCTTATTATAAGGCTTGGGTCAGAGGTATCGAGCACGGAGGGCTCAGGCTTATTTTGGGGCCACTACAGATTGTATCCTGAATTAGACAGCTCCTTTAAGATGTCATAAAGTAGGAATTGGTATTGTGTTTGCTCAGCTTGTCTCAAGGACCCCTGAGTGAGGAATATGTCATTGGGCAGAATTTATTACATTGCCCTAGCAACTGCTTCCTGAGTTTCTATTTTCTGAAAACTTGCTAATTTGCCTTATTTTCCCCTTACTCTCAATTATGACAGTCTCCTCCTTTCACCCTCCCTTTCCCTTTTCTTCCTCCGCATCTCCATTTATCGTCTTCTGAGCACTTCCCAGCTGTCCCTCCACCCCATCCACTACCCAGCCTCTTGGACTGGGAACTGGAACAGGTGCCTGTTTTACCTGGTTTTAAAACTACTGACCCTGCAAGCTCCTAGTTTGCGCTCTTCCAGCCCCAGTGGCAGTGTGCATGATGGGCTTCACCCTAAGTCTGGGGAACCCACATATTGATTCCCTAGAAGTCTTTGCTTGAGATTGTGTTGGTCCTTGTGGGAAAAGCACAGAACAGATCTGATGGATATTAGCACTCAGTGGGGACCCTGACTCTTGTCCCGAGGGTCTCTTGACAGCTTATAGGTATGGACATGCACCTGCTATCCGTGGCTTCGGGTTTGAGTTCTTACTTTGCTTACTAGCTCTGTGTCTTGAGTTCAGACTTTGCTTACTAGCTCTGTATCTTAAGCAAGTTACTTTACTTCTTTGAGCTGCTCTAAGCCTCAGTCTGCCTCCTTATTGAAAATTAGGGCAATAGAACCTACCTCACAGGGTTGCTATGAGGACTGAGGGAGATCATGTAGCTTTGGCACTTGGTGTAGAGCCTCACATGCAGGAAGTGCTCACTGAATTGTTCTCTCATTATTGCCATTATTATGTTGTTGTCACTGATAAAGTCAACTCCCTGGCTGACCTTCCCTACCAGGCAGTGTGTGTTTGTTTGTATGTGTGTGTGTGTGTGTGTGTGTGTGTGTGTGTGTGTGTGTGTGTGTGTGTGTGTGTGTATAGGTAGACATGTGTGGGGGAATTTACAAGTTGTCATTGTAAACTCATCAAGAAATAAATAGGAGATTTATAGCTTCAGGGCAATTAATTCTGCAGCTTTGCCCAGCATTAGCTCAGTTCTGGGAACAAATACGCCCCTATAATGGATTATAATCCTTAGGTATTCGGAATATAAAACAGCCCCTTGGGTTCCCTGTTGTGTTATGAGCAAACAATAACAGTTTAAAATGCAACCCACAGGCAACGCTCCGGATGGGGTCAGCTCTCTTGCTATTGGCCTGTGATGTCCTTCAAAGAAAGTTAGTGAAACAGATATTCTTAACCTCCCTATAGTGTCGCAGGAAGAGAAGATGGAATCTAAATGCTGCGTTGACCTTGACAACGGTGGCAGTAAAAGGTTTTCAAGTTAGATGGAAATATTCACTCTTTTCCCTCACCTGGCTAACTCCCATTTAACCAGCAAATCCAGGTCCAATGGCCTGATCCTCCCGGGCAGAAGAAATCACTCTCTCCTCTGTCCTCTGTAGCACTAGGCTCATGCCTCTCTCACTGTATGCATCACTTTATGTTATTATCCTGTTTCCCTATCTCCACCCCACTGTGCAAGGGAGGGAGATACTTGAGGACAGGGATGATATTTAGGCAACTTTGCATCTCCAGGGCCAATACAGGGCCTGGCACCATGATGGTGGGAGGAGGTGAAACATGCTGGTTGAATTCCTACCAGGTTCTTGGACACTTGGCACTTGGTAAGTTACTTTATCCCCCTCAGAGTCCTGCTGGGGGGCTGTCTCTTCTACACAGGAGCAAACTGAGGCTCAGAGATTTTGCACAACCTGCTAGTTACTTTACTAATGAGTGGTAGAACCAGAATTTGAACTCAGTTCTGTGTGTCTCCAAAGCCTGAGCTCGCTTGCTTGCTTTCACTGTTTTTTTTTTTTTTCCCCTTCCAGTGGAGTGTAATGGTCAAGGGCATAGACTTGGGCCAGACTGCTTGGCTTCGAATCTTAACCTCCTCATTATCAGCTGCATGGCTTTGGGCATGTTACTTAGCTTCTGTCTCAGTTTCCCATTTATAAAGTTGAATAACAATCCTTCCCTCTAGGATTGTGGTGTGAATTAAATGAGATAATATACATAAAGACCTTAGAACAGTATCTGGTAGTATGTAAACACTTGCTATTACTATTAAAATTTTCCTTCCTTCCCTCCCAAGTCATACTGCATGTGCTCTTCATAGCTGCCCATCCTATTCTTCCCATACCCTGCTGGCTCTGGTGTTGAATGGATGGATTAGGATGTGTCTGGCAAACACCTGGGCTCTCTTCCCAGGTGGATCTAGCAGGTAGCTTTGGGTACACACTTGTGTGATTTTTTTCACCTGGCACCTTGTCTCTCCTGGCTTCAGAGGGCTATTGAAAATCATTACTTAACCTCCAGGAGGCCATGGCTGAATATGAGAACATGCTTGACATATAGCCATAATGTGGCTCTCTAAAACATACCCCCTGAATTGAAGTTACCCCTCAAATTGACACCTCCCCCTTGTAGTATAATAAGAGACAGTATAACAGAGTGGGCCCAGCAAGGACACTGGAATTAGACTGCCTGAGTCTGAATCTCAACTCTGCCATTTGGTAGCTCTGTGACCTTAGGCAAGTTACTTAATCTCTCTGAACCTTGGTTTTTTAATCTGTAAAATGGAGATAATAATATGGCTTATAGGGTACTGTTGTGGGGATTAGATGAATTAATGCCTATAAAATACTGAATCAGTGCATGGCATATTGTAAGTGCTCACTGGGCATTGGTTGTTGTTATTATTGTTGTTGTTATTACTGGAGCTGAACCTGGTAAACTTACTGTATGAACAAGCAGAGATGAAACTATCTAGGGGTCAGGGCTCCCTGCAAATGAGTGAGAGAGGGGTGGAATGAAGAATATTCAATTCCTTCTCCTACCTTCACTGGTCTGATAAGTCGCTCCTTTTGAAGAGAGGAGCAGGGAGGTGGGGGCAGAGAGAGAGACGTGGTGGGCATTGCTCTGCTGTATGGAAATGTGATACCGGGCCTGGCTTTCCCTGCACTTACCCTAGACCTGGTGCTCTGCTCAGTCACAACGGAGAATGCGGCAGGGCTGCTCCTGCTCTCAGAGTTTATGTGAAATGCAAAGTTGCTCTTGTTTCAAGTTACTCTTTTTTTTTTTAAATTGAGGCATAATTGACATTTTAGTTTCAGGTGTACAACATAATGATTCAATATTTGTCTATGTGTCAAAATGATCACCTCAATCGGTCTAGTTAACAACCATCACCATACAGAGTTACAAAATTTTTTTGCAAGTTATTCTTGCACAAAGTATAAAGTTACTCTGACTTTTAAATGACTTAAGACTAATGAGTGTCATGACCCAGGCAGAAGACCTGAGCTATGGAAAATCTGGTTTATTGTCACATGCTTATCCAGGGTGGCTTGTGTTTCATTATTTACCCAGGTCTGTCTGTGAGGATGGGGAGGCCCAGGGGCCGTGGAGGGGCCTACAACAGATGCCAATTTCATAAGCCTCAAGTGCAAGCAGAGGCAGGACTGCGGGGCGGCCTGGCTCCTTCTTCCCAGCCTCATATGAATCACCAGGGAGGGAGAGAAGGACTATGATTTACTATATCCATGTCAACTGGGAACGTATTTCCACGTCACAGATGAGGAAACTGAGTTTCCAGGTGGGGGTTAAGCACCTGAGATCCAGAAATCTTATTCAAGGTCACTCAACTAGTGAGCACTAGCTGGATTAAACCTGGATCTGTCTGATGCCAAAGCCACACTCTTTCCACAATGTCCCCTTCTGCTTTCCTACACTGAGATGCTCCCCAGTGCCCCTGTGCTATAGACAGGAATGAGAGTTATTACAGGTAACTCTCCATTATAGCAATCAGTTAAGCAAAACTGATTTTGTTGTTCTTACTGGCCCAAATGGAAACATATTTGGGCAGAATCAAGCTGATTTTACCATGAGAAAAGTAATAATAATGACTCTAAAATGCATCGTGCTTTATGTGAGGAGGATATCGGCATCCTGCTCTCCACTGTGTTCCATGGCTGGTTGTGACAGAGGTGGTTTGCAGGATCTAGTGTCCAAGGGACCAGCTAAGTTTCAGGGAGCTGCTTGTGTTGGCAGAAAAGATGTGTAGCTAGCATGAGAATCTAGGTTGCCACCTGACTTTATGTCCTGGAATGATGGCTCTCACCCACGTAGAATGGTACACAGAAGCAAGCATGCTTAGAGTGGCCCTGGCAGGCTACTAGCCTAGATTCAGTTCATTTACAATGATTTGGAACATATTTGTAAAGTATCAACCATGTGCAAGCCACTCTTCTCAGGGCTGTGTTGTGAGTTGCATGGTCTGGATTCCCCAGTCTCCTGCGTGTGTTTGGCAGAAAGACCAGTGTGAGCCAAGATTGGCTTAAGGAAGAGGGGTGCAAACAGAATTTAATTGTCAAGATTCCAAGGTTTAGAAAGTTGGCTCTCAAACTTTGATGTCAGAAAACATTATCTGGGACATTTGTTAAAAATGCAGGTGTCTTCCTCAATACATAAGGCAAATAGTAACAGCCATAAAAGGGGAAATCGAGAGTAACACATTCATAGTAGGGGACTTTAACACCCCACTTTCACCAATGGACAGATCATCCAAAATGAAAATAAATAAGGAAACACAAGCTTTAAATGATACATTAAACAAGATGGACTTAATTGATATTTATAGGACATTCCATCCAAAAACAACAGAATACACATTTTTCTCAAGTGCTCATGGAACATTCTCCAGGATAGATTATACCTTGGGTCACAAATCAAGCCTTGGTAGATTTAAGGAAATTGAAATTTTATCAAGTATCTTTTCTGACCACAACACTATGAGACTAGATATCAATTACAGGAAAAGATCTGTAAAAAATACAAACACATGGAGGCTAAATAATACAATACTTAATAACGAAGTGATCACTGAAATAATCAAAGAAGAAATAAAAAAAATACCTAGAAACAAAAGACAATGGATACACGACGACCCAAAACCTATGGGATGCAGCAAAAGCAGTTCTAAGAGGGAAGTTTATAGCAATGCAGTCCTACCTTAAGAAACAGGAAACATCTCGAATAAACAACCTAACCTTGCACCTAAAGCAATTAGAGAAAGAAGAACAAAAAAACCCCGAAGTTAGCAGAAGGAAAGAAATCTTAAAAAATCAGATCAGAAATAAATGAAAAAGAAATGAAGGAAACGATAGCAAAGATCACTAAAACTAAAAGCTGGTTCTTTGAGAAGATAAACAAAATTGATAAACCATTAGCCAGACTCATCAAGAAAAAAAGGGAGAAGACTCAAATCAACAGAATTAGAAATGAAAAGGGAGAAGTAACAACTGACACTGCAGAAATACAAAAGATCATGAGAGATTACTACAAGCAAGTCTATGCCAATAAAATGGACAACCTGGAAGAAATGGACAAGTTCTTAGAAATGCACAACCTGCCAAGACTGAATCAGGAAGAAAGAGAAAATATGAACAGACCAATCACAAGCACTGAAATTGAAACTGTGATTAAAAATCTTCCAACAAACGAAAGCCCAGGACCAGATGGCTCCACAGGTGAATTCTATCAAACATTCAGAGAAGAGCTAACACCTATCCTTCTCAAACTCTTCCAAAATATAGAAGAGGGAGGAACACTCCCAAACTCATTCCACGAGGCCACCATCACCTTGATACCAAAACCAGACAAGGATGTCACAAAGAAAGAAAACTACAGACCAATATCACTGATGAACATAGATACAAAAATCCTCAACAAAATAGTAGCAAACAGAATCCAACAGCACATTAAAAGGATCATACACCATGATCAAGTGGGGTTTATTCCAGGAATGCAAGGATTCTTCAATATACGCAAATGAATCAACATGATACACCATATTAACAAATTGAAGGAGAAAAACCGTATGATCATCTCAATAGATGCAGAGAAAGCTTTTGACAAAATTCAACACCCATTTATGATAAAAACTCTGCAGAAAGTAGGCATAGAGAGAACTTTCCTTGACATAATAAAGGCCATATATGACAAACCCACAGCCAACATCGTCCTCAATGGTGAAAACTGAAAGCATTTCCACTAAGATCAGGAACAAGACAAGGTTGCCCACTCTCTCCACTTTTATTCAACATAGTTTTGGAAGTTTTAGCCACAGCAGTCAGAGAAGAAAAGGAAATAAAAGGAATCCAAATCGGAAAAGAAGAAGTAAAGCTGTCACTGTTTGCAGATGACATGATACTCTACATAGAGAATCCTAAAGATGCTGCCAGAAAACTACTAGAGCTAATCAATGAATTTGGTAAAGTAGCAGGATACAAAATTAACGCACAGAAATCTCTGGCATTCCTATACACTAATGATGAAAAATCTGAAAGTGAGTGACACAAAAACAGAAAGATAGATCAATGGAACAGGATATAAAGCCCAGAGATAAACCCACACATGTATGGTCACCTTATCTTTGATAAAGGAGGCAGGAATATATGGTGGAGAAAGGACAGCCACTTCAATAACTGATACTGGGAAAACTGGACAGGTACATGTAATAGTACAAGATTAGATCACTCCCTAACACCATACACAAAAATAAGCTCAAAATGGATTAAAGACCTACATGTAAGGCCAGAAACTATCAAACTCTTAGAGGAAAACATAGGCAGAACACTCTATGACATAAATCACAGCAAGATCCTTTTTGACCCACCTCCTAGGGAAATGGAAATAAAAACAAAAATAAACAAATGGGACCTAATGAAACTTCAAAGCTTTTGCACAGCAAAGGAAACCATAAACAAGACCAAAAGACAACCCTCAGAATGGGAGAAAATATTTGCAAATGAAGCAACTGACAAAGGATTTATCTCCAAAATTTACAAGCAGCTCATGCAGCTCAATAACAAAAAAACAAACAACCCAATCCAAAAATGGGCAGAAGACCTAAATAGACATTTCTCCAAAGAAGATATGCAGACTGCCAACAAACACATGAAAGAATGCTCAACATCATTAATTATTAGAGAAATGCAAATCAAAACTACAATGAGATATCATCTCACACCAGTCAGAATGGCCTTCATCAAAAAATCTACAAACAATAAATGCTGGAGAGGGTGTGGAGAAAAGGGAACACTGTTGCACTGCTGGTGGGAATGTGAATTGGTACAGCCAGTATGGAGAACGGTATGGTGGTTCCTTAAAAAACTACAAATAGAACTACCGTACGACCCAGCAATCCCACTACTGGGCATATACCCTGAGAAAACCATAATTCAAAAAGAGTCATGTACCAAAATGTTCATTGCGGCTCTATTTACAATAGCCTGGAGATGGAAACAACCTAAGTGTCCATCATTGGATGAATGGATAAAGAAGATGTAGCACATATATACAATGGAATATTACTCAGCCATAAAAAGAAACAAAACTGAGCTATTTGTAATGAGGTGGATGGACCTAGAGTCTGTCATACAGAGTGAAATAAGTCAGAAAGACAAATACTGTATGCTAACACATATATATGGAATTTAAGAAAAAGAAATGTCATGAAGAACCTAGGGGTAAGACAGGAATAAAGACACAGACCTACTACAGAATGGACTTGAGGATATGGGGAGGGGGAAGGGGAAGCTGTGACAAAGCGAGAGAGTGGCATGGACATATATACACTACCAAATGTAAAATAGATAGTGGGAAGCAGCCGTATAGCACAGGGAGATCAGCTCGGTGCTTTGTGACCACCTAGATGGGTGGGATAGGGAGGGTGGGAGGGAGGGAGATGCAAGAGGGAAGAGATATGGGAACATATGTATATGTATAACTGATACACTTTGTTATAAAGCAAAAACTAACACTCCCTTGTAAAGCACTTATACTCCAATAAAGATGTAAAAATAAATAAATGAAAAAAATTCAGGTGTCTAGATGCCTAGACATCTGGGGGTGAGACTAGCCTGGGGATCTGCATGTAACAAGCATATCTGGTGATTCTGATGTGGATGGTTCATGGACCAATTTGAGAACCTGTGGCTCAATCTGTGATGATGGAAGCATCAGAACATTAGGGGGCTGAACTTCTTAGGTGGGACAGGGATATTCTAGCAAGGTTCATTCTTGGTATTGGGAGCAGTCAGCGCTAATGGTCACAGGACAACAGGATGGTCAGTTGTCACTGGACTTCAGGACCGGGCTTCAGTCCCAATGGGTGAACTAGAGTAGAAAGGAAGAGCCAGGGCAGAAAGCAAGGCAAGCTGACTGGTCACATGGTGGAGTTAGATTAGGAGGTTTCCACCTAAAAAGTTCATGGGGTCTCTAGGGGCCAAATTCAACTCTGGCATGTTGAACATGAGCGTGAGATCAGTGGACACCAATGGAGAAGACCTCACCATGCAGCTCATGGCAAGATGCCGAAAGAACAGGGTTTGGGGTAAATTGTGTGGAAGGTCCCAGTTGGAAGAGGGTACTATGTCTGACTTAAATCCATCAGTGGCTTTGCCTCACACTTAGAATGGTCTGAGTTACCTGGCCCCTGCCGGCATCCACAATCCCCCTTGAGCCTTTGTTTCTCTCACTCATTTTGTTCTAGCCAAACTTTGAAGAACATGGCTGTTTAGAGATGCCAAGGTCTTTCCTCCTAAGGGGCTTCCCAAGTCTGTTCCTTTGCCTGGAGACCTCTTTCCACCCCTTTTCCCATAAGATATGTTTTATGAAAAAGCTGATGGCCTTGAGTTCCCTCTACCTCTTCTCATTCCCAGCCCCTTCAAAAGTAACCAAAGGCACAATGACATGGGTCCTCCAGCCCTTGCAAGGATGTGTCCCAGGGGATTCTTGTGGCTTTCACTTCTGTTCCTGGGCATAGAATTTGGGGGTGGTGATGGAGAAGGAGGGCATTGAGTCCACTTAAAACTGGCACAGTCTTGGGAAGGGTGGGGAAGTAGAGGCCAACTGAGCTCTCCCTAAGGAATCAGAGGTGTCTCAAGGGTTGGTCAGATTCAGGTGCCATTTGGCCTCACTTACACGGTGGCCAGTAAGTCTAGGAATAGTCTGCCCTTAAGAGGCAGGGGCAGAGAATGAAGAATGGTTGGTGATTAAAAGAGGCTAATCAGAGCATCTTTGTATCCCCTAGTACCCACTAGCACACACACCTCTATCTCCTTACATCTATACTCATACAAATACCCATTTGTGCGTGTGTGTGTGTGTAAGTATGTGTATATACATGTGAGCATATATAACATACAGATGGTTGGGACAGCATAGGAAACATGCTCAGGAACTTTGGGGATGTCTCAGGTTGTGTTCCCAGCAGGTCTGGGAGAATCAACAGGCAGGGCTGCCAAGCATCCTTGCTAATTGGCTCTAGGTATTTATCCAATGGCTGCACCATCCATTGACTCAGTCACATCTGTGATGGACAGGTAGTCCATTTTCACATAAAAGGTCTTCTTATCCTTGCAGAAGGGACAGGTAAATGAGGACTCAAAGTGTGTGACATCTTCATTTTGGGGGGTGGCTGCTGCTTTGTCTTTCTATACATTAATCTCTCAGGAGGGTGCACCTATCTCAGCTTTCCTCACCACTCCTCTCATCTCCTTGGAGCCTTCATGATTTTGTCTCGACAAGCCAACTCATTCTTCAGCTCTCAGCTCCAATTTCACTGCTCCAGAGATGGATGCCCTGACCTCCCACTCCCCTTATTTCAAAGAACCCTACTGGCTATATCACATTTGTGGATATTACTGTAGTTATATTATTTATATACTTATTTATCTCTCTTCCCCACTAGGCTGTAAATGCCATAAAGGAATGATTGTGTCTGTCTTGTTCACTCATTGCCTCTTTAACACCTTGGGAGAGGCACTGTGCTTATCAGTAATTCCTTGTTGAATGAGGGAAGAATGAAGGAATGAAGAGCTGGTTCTTAGAGAATCAGTAGGGCTTTGGTGGAAGACAGTCAGGAAGTCATAAACGACAAGGGCAACAACAGGAGGGAACTGATGCATGACATCTTTGGGATACTTTGGGTGAACCTGTTGGTTAGAGCACAGGGCTCATTTGGGGGCAGGGTGGGAGACCTAGTTAAGAAGGTAGACTGGGGCCAGCACACAGGGTTTGAATTCTGAGCTTAGGTTGGACTTTATTCCTTAGGCAATGGGGAGCCCCTAGAGGTTTTTGAGCAGGGGAGTGATAAAAATAGTGAGAAGACTGGTGGTACTTGGGGTGAATGAAGAGGAAGAAGCCAGAGGTAGGAAAAGCAGGAGGAGGGTGTTGCAGCAGCAGCCCAGGCAGGAGGCAATTGCGTCCTGAACCAGAGCAGTGACAGTGGGAGTAGAGAGGGAGAAGCAGATGTGAGAGACATTGGGAAGGAAGAAATGACAGACTTTGGTGGCTGATTAGATGTGGGGGCGAGGGAGTTTCTCAGCCATTCAAAGGAAAAATGCCACCTCCCTTCTCCTGCTAACTTCAGCTCAATGGCAGGAGTGTATCAGTGACAAAGAGCTGGCATGATCTGAGTCTGGAAGCATCTGTAGAAAGTAATGAAGTACATGCAGCTGAATGTGAATGGGAAAAAAAATTGTGTCATCAAGTGGTCCTATTGCAAAATGTGGAAGGAAACGAGCATTTATTTGAAAAAAAAAAAAATCTGCTGCGAGTACAGTGCCCCATCCCTTCCAGTGGATGAGTTGCTCCCACCCATCTGGCTGTGGTTTTAGCTGCGTGTACTTGAAAAGAGGATTAAAATAATGGCAAGAAGCAGCCACAGGAGACTTTCTTCGAGCTCTTTTGGTCATTAGGTCAGTCTGAACTTCAGCCATGTCTGAGATGGGACATACTTTTCTGCTAAAGTATATAGGCTTTCAGGGAGATTAAAAAAATGGATCCGTTAGAGCTACAGTTGGCCAATTCCACAGCAGGGTCCCACTAACTGTATGAAACTCCAACTTACTTGGCCATTTTGGGCCTCAGTCTCCTTACTTGTAAACATAAGGGTCTGGAAAAGATAGAAACTCCATTGTTTTTTTGTGGGCTAACCTGAGATTCTGTGACCCAATCGCATGTGTTGAGGGGAGGGATTCAATCAGTGGGGAGGGATTTTGTGCATTTTTAATTTAGGTGCCAGGTGTCTGGAGTCAAAACATTGGGGGCACATCTTTTTACCCACTGAACTCCAGTATTAAACAATGTTCTCTTCCCACCCACCCATTACATATCTATTAAACAGAACCACTCACTGACAGATTGCCTTCTTTGTAGGCCGAGGATTTTTTATCTTCATTTTCCACTGGGGGATATGTAGGGTTTATGTAATTTTGATGTAAATTTACATTCATTGGAGTCATTGCTGTTTCTCTGGTGGGCAGTAGAGCATAATGGTTAAGAAGCCAAGGAGACAGGTAAGTTAGTAAGTGTGAAGCCAGGATTTGAACCCAGGAAGCATAGCTCTGAGGCCACACTACCTTATGCTAGTGCCTTTGTATTAGTTTGCTCAGTTTGTCATAACAAAATATCACAGATGGGGTGGCTTTAAAAGCATAAATTTATTTCTCTCAGTTCGGGAGGCTGGAAGTCCAAGATCAAGGTGTTGGCAGCTTTGGTTTCTCCTTGGCTTGCAGATGGCCGTTTTCTCACTGTGTCTTCACATGGTCTTTCCTTTGTGTGTGAGCATCCCTGGTTCTCTCTCTTCTTATAAGGACACTAGTTTTACTGGGTTAGGGCCCCACCCTTGTGACCTCATTTGACCGTAATTAAAGGCCCTATTTTCAAATGCAACACATTGGGGGTTAGGGCTTCAACATGTGAATTTTGCAGAGCACAATTTAGCCCAGAACAGCCTTCCTCATGAGTTTGTTGAAAGGATGAAATGAGCTTGCATATGAAAAGTACATACTTAGAACAACAGTGCCCAGGATACAGTTAATTCTCAGAGCTATTGTAATTTTTTAAAATTAATTAATTAATTTTATTTTTGGCTGTGTTGGGTCTTTGTTGCTGCATGCGGGCTTTCTATAGTTGTAGCGAGCGGGGGCTACTCTTTGTTGCAGTGCGCAGGCTTCTCATTGTGGTGGCTTCTGTTGTTGTGGAGCAAGGGTTCTAGGCGTGCAGGCTTCATTAATTGTAGCACACTGCAGGCTTCAGTAGTTGTGGCTCACGGGCTCTAGAGCGCAGGCTCAATAGCTGTGGCGCACGGGCTTAGTTGCTCCGCGGCATGTGGGATCTTCCCAGACCAGGGCTTGAACCCATGTCCCCTGCATCGGCAGGCGGATTCTTAACCACTGCACCACCAGGGAAGTCCCTATTGTTATTTTTTGATGTGGATATAAGGAAGGGACTAAAACTATTACAAGGTGCTAAGGGGTCCCAAGGAGAATTTTTCCTCTTCTCTCATGTCCACTGCCACCCTTACCACCTAAGCCACCAGTATCTCTTGCCCAGAGTCCTGCAACAGCCTCCTGACTGTTCTCCCAGGTTCCACACTTGTCCCCTGTCGTCTGTTAGCCACACAGGCATGATCTTTTAAAATAAATCAGATAATTCCACTCATTTACTTAAAATCCCCAGGCTCTTCATTAAACCTTAATTAATGTCCTAATTCCTAAGCCTGACTTCCAATCCAGGCACAATCCAGCACCTTCTCTGCTACCTCACCTCCTTCCTTCCTTGCTATGGTCCAGCCACACTGGTCCTCTTTCCATTTCTTCCTTGGGGCCTTTGCACTTGCTTGTCGTTAATTCCCAAATCCTCTTTCCTCAAATATCTGCTGGGCTCTCTGCCTTCTCTCATCCTGGTTTAGGCTCAAAATGCACCTCCCTGCCACTCTACCTAACGCATCTCCCTCTCCCACAGATACTCTCTACCCCATTACCCTGTTTTATTTTCTTTAAAGTGCTTATCACTGTCTAAATGACCTCATCTTCTTTATTTATATATTTACTTATTATCTTTCTTTCTCGTTACACTCTATAAATGAAGGGATGTGTTATCTTTGGTTCACTATTGTAACTCCAATGGATAAGCTCAAAGTGCATCATTTTTTTTTTTTTTTTTTTGTGGTACGCGGGCCTCTGACTGTTGTGGCCTCTCCCGTTGCGGAGCACAGGCTCCGGACGCGCAGGCTCAGCGGCCATGGCTCACGGGCCCAGCCGCTCCGCGGCATGTGGGATCTTCCCGGACCGGGGCACGAACCCATGTCCCCTGCATCGGCAGGCAGACTCCCAACCACTGTGCCACCAGGGAAGCCCAAAGCGCATCATTTGAATGAATGGATGAATAAGTGAATGATCTTGAATATGCAGATTCAAGTAGGAGGGGACTATCCAGGATAAACATCCACAAAGTAAGAATGGAGAGCTCAGTGGCAAAGTGGAGGAAGGGTTTTTTTGGTCATATACGTCTTCTTCAGAATGTCTATTTTGGGGGCAGGTGCAAGCATGCATATCTTGATCTCCATGGTGCAAAGGGAACTATATGACATAAATAAAATTTCCAAAAGATTCAGACTACTCTTGGCCTTTACTGGATTTAATCCCAGGACCCCAAAGCATTACGGCTACTGAAAAAGTATCCTGGCATCAGCTACAGAACCTGGCTCCTGCCTTATCAGCCTTTGCCATCTTGTTTCATCCCTTGGCCCTGATGGATTTTGTCTGTATGCCTAGCCCTGCCCAGGCCCAGGAGCCATGCTGTCCAGACCAGGGAGTAGTTTCCAAAGTACAATACCCATTCTCCCTCGGGTGATATTCTAAATATTTAACTAGTGTAGCAATGGCACTGACGATTCAGCCGTAAACAACCAGTATAGCTGAATTAATGTGCATTGGCCAAATGTCAGCTCTGACTTTCCCGTCAATCCCCTCCCCAGAGAATGGGGTATAGCGTTTACTCTATTGCAGATGATGAAGTGGCTGTACCTACATGCCCATTAACCTTTCCCTTTCCACATGCAGTAGCCCAGTCTTTCCTGTGGGATGCTTCACTTTTCCCATTGCAGCTGAAGCCCCTTTTTGTATCCTGGAACCTGATAGCCTGCCAAGTACCCCATTCATTGGACAAGTGTTTATTGAACAACTTTTATGTGTCAGACACTGTGCTGGATGCTGGGGATAGAGCAGTAAACAAAAAGATGCAAATTACCTCCTTTATGGAACTTAGAAGATTCAAGAATATTCCAGTATTTCTGCCTAGTTCTTTATAAAATACAATATTGAATTACAAAGTTATTGAAGTGTCAGGGATGGGAGTAAATAAGGAGAAACCACACTTGAGATGAAAGGGGAGCATCTCCTGCTTAGTTCTTGCCAATCTCAACTTCTGCCCCAGGAGGTGGGACCTTTTCTCCTGTACCTCTCACCTTGCCTGGGTCCTGTCCCAGGGTTACTTACCTGGAACCACATCAAATCACTTGTCTGACTGCACGTATTGCTGTGGCCTAGAGGCACTTCCCCTGTTGTGCTGGACACTGTAGATACTGATGCTGCCTGAAGTCACATTGTGCTTTCCCAGGCCTTTTGGGCAATGGTTTATGATTTTCATCTCCTAAGTCCTGCCTTCCTTTTTACCTTTTCTGATCTTCTCTCAGCAGAACACTGAGTCTCAACGTGACCCTCAGTGGAGTTGCTGCACATTTTGACAGATGTAGAGTCTCAGAAGCCTCCTGCTTTTATTTCTCCCACATAAGACATCCTATGACACCAGTACGATGGTGTGTGCCTGATCTTTTAAATGTAGACGCGAACCAGCTACTTCTAGTGGAATTATGTCGGATCCCTTTCTACGAGGCCTGCTCTGCTAGTTCTTTTCTGCTAACTTATTTGCTTTGGGTACTTTTGTCTCCTGAATCATGACTGGTTCTGGCATGCACCCTCATTTGACTCAATATCCCCATCCCAACAGTCAGCAAAGTGCTTTAGTTAGGACATTTTAGGTTTCAAAGAATGGAAAACTCAACCTAAGTTGGCTAAAACGGAAAGGGGGAATCTATTTGCCTTGTAACTAAATGGTTTGGGTAAGGCCTGAATTAGGACTCAAGTGAAGTGACCAGAACGTGGCTTCTCTGCCCATTTCTTGGCTCTTACTCCTTGACATTGGTCCTGTTATCAAGCAGGCTGTCCCTTGTTTCTGAAGATGATTGTGAACATCTCCCTGGCAGTGTCCTCATTCATATCCATGAGAAAGAGAAACTTTGCTTCTTTGGTGGTTTTAACCACAAGTTGAGTCTTACTGGCCCTTGATTGGCCTGATTTTGATCATGTGCTATTTTGGTCAGTTGAGACTGCTATAAGAAAGTACTAGATTGGGTAGCTTATAAGCCACAGAAGTTTATTTATCAGAGTTCTGGGGGCCGGAGGTCTGAAATCAGGCATGATCAGGTTTTGGTGAGCGCTCCCTACCAGGTTGTATCCTCACATGGCAGAAAGAGCTAGCTAGATCTCTGCTCTCTTCTTATAAAAAAGGCTAATCCTGTTCATGAGGACTCCACTCTCATGACCCAATTAACTCCCACAGGCCCTACCTCCAAATACTATTACATTGGGATGAGATTTCAACATATGAATTTTGGAGGGGCACATTCATTCCATGATATGTGCCTTTTCCTCAACCAATCACTGTGGCCGGGATAGAGGGGCAACACAGGATGGCTGAGGCCAGTCAGGACCCAGCTCCTCTTGCTGGGAGTGGGGTCAGTTTCAGCCAAATTGCTCGGCTGGAAGATTCAGGGTGATGTTAGGAGAGGCAAAATGGGAACAGGTGTCCCCTATAGCAAGCAACTTGACCTTTGCCTCAAAATTCTGCCTTTGCCTCCAGAATTGTTATGGCATTCAATATAATTTCTCGGATAGAAGTTGTGTGCATGTTTTTATTTCCCATCTTGCAAGTCCTTCTAGTCACCCCTCCTCCACTCCCCTTTTCCTTCTTGGGAGTATGGCCTTAGAGATGTTGTGCGATAGCAGGTCATTGGAATAGCTTAGATATTGTAAATGCAAAAGATACTCCTTCTGCAATAGTAAGGTGGTAATAATCATGGTAGAAACTATACAGGTTAATAGTGATAGGTACGTTGAAAGTAAGCAAAACAGTCCAAGTTTGTCTTGGAGATATTCTTAATGATTTTCCTTGGATTGATATCTGTGACAGTTGTCACAATTTATATCCTTTAACTTCTAGTTTTACCCCTATAGACGATTTCTTAGAATTATTGGACTTGAAACTTGGTAATGATCTAATCCAAGACTCTCATTTTTCTTGTTAGAAAACAGACCCAAATAGGTTATGGGACCTGCCCAAAGTCACAGAAATATCCATAGTTTGGGGTCCTAGTTCTTAGTCTACTGCTCTCATTGTCCTTGTGGACAGAGAGGCGGTGGGGAGTGCCCACCAAGCAGCAGTAGATGCCCCGACTAAGTGTTCTGAGCCCCCCAGGCTAGGTATGCCCTGGCATTCTCACTGCAGTTGCTAAGGCTCCCATTATAGATTTAGAGCTATTCTGTCTCCTTTAAAAGAAAATATATAGTTTTATTATTAAAACTGATGAAGTTAAACACCGTATTTTTCTAGCAGATTATAAAAGAAATGCAAGCCAAAAGTACAATTACACATTTTCTTGCTATTCATTAATTTATGGCTAAATGAATTCTAGCCATATTTCCAAATTTTCACTAAAATTTTTGGTTTCTGCATTACCCTTAGATATCCTTTCTGAGATCTATAAGATTCTTTGGGACTTTAAGACTTTGGGACTTTCTTCGACTGTTGGCATTCATTCATTCATTCAACAAATATTTGGTTAGGTTTAAACTAGGCAGTCATTCATATAAGTACTTCTGTTATTCGTTTGCCAAAAAATTCCTGGGGACTTGGATTTTCTTTTTCTTTGAACCCCCAGTCTTCTGTTTTATGTGATCATGGCTATCACAGTAATGATAACATACATATGCAACAGGCTTCCTAGTAAGTGTTATCATGATACACATTTTACAGATGGGAAAACAGAAATCCAGGGAGGTTATACCACTTACCCAAGGTCACACATCTGGTGAGTGGTGCAGGTGGAGTTTGAACTCAGGCAGTCTGGCTCCAAGGTCCATGATCTAAATGTCTAGAGATAGAGAAGGCTCTGTACAGAGACAATATGGACTGCATATACAATGCGCTGCCTTTTGAAAGATTTTTCTCTAATAAGAAGAGGGCAATTTTCTACTTTCTTTTAAAGGAGAATGAGACCAACACTGCTATTTCCAGCTTACTGTGGGGAGATTGCTAAAATAACTTAATAAACTGTTGTTTCCAACTTTTGGGTATAGAAGCCCATGAGCTTTTCTTCTCTTTCTTTCTTTCTCTTTCTTTCTTTCTTTCTTTTCTTTCTTTCTTTCTTTTTCTTCTTTCTTTTTCTTCCTTTCTTCCTCCCTTCCTCCCTCCCTCTCTCCCTCTCTCCCTCTCTCCCTCTCTCTCTCTCTCTCTTTCTTTCTTTCTTTCTTTCTTTCTTTCTCTCTTTCTTTCTTTCTTTCCTTTCTTGCTTTCTTGCTTTCTCTTTCATGCTTGTTTCCCTTGTAAGGACTATGTTAACAGTTTTTGAATACATCTCCGTCCAGATACAGAGTCCAGCTTATTCTCTCACAGAGTTGCTTTTATCTGGCCATCTGAGAAATACTTCTCTCTCTAGTTCATTCTAATCATTTACTCTTCAGGGCAGACCACATGGAATCACAGAAAGAGCACTGTACTGAGAACTGAAGCACCAGCTTTGTGACCCAAGGCACATCTCCTCTCTTGTCTGCTCTTTGGTTTTCTTATTTGTTTAAAAAAGGATTGCAATTAGATGATCTCTACACGTCCATTCAACTCCAAATGCCCTAAGTCTTGGTTAGGGTATCAAAAAAATATACTGGATCTTTAAAAAAATCTCTTTGGTGGAGGATGGAAATCCTGATTACAGTGAATTAAATAAAAGATTTCTTCACACAAGGGCAGCTCACAGGTGGGGCGGGGTATCCATAGCCAGCATAGATGCTCATGGGTATCACTGAATACCGTGCTTTATCATTCACAGTATGTGACTTTCTTTCTCACAATTGAAAGATGGTTTCTGTATCTCCAGGAGTTGTGATCATGCTCCTGACAGAAAGAAAGAAGGAGGAGGAAAGAAGAGGAGGAAGTACTGGTATCAGGAAGACAGGTGCTTTCCCCAGAAGTCCCCATGGACTTCTGCATATGCCTCATTGGCCAGAACTGGATCACATAACTATTAGCTATGAAGAAGTCTGGGAAGGTTAATGTTTTCAACTGAGTATGTTGTCGCCCTGAACAAAATTGAGGTTTTGAGGTAAGGAGGAAGTAGAGAGTAGAATGGGGGAACGACTTGCAGTTCTGTCATGTGTCATGTCTAATTCTTTGTTTCTTCTAAACTTAAAAACAGATGAATAAACAAACAAATCCTTCTTTCATTCCCTGTTTTCTTCCTTTCTGTCTGGGTACTAGATAGAGTTCCTCCTTGATTGACTTTTATTGGTATAAAAATAATGACATCATTATTATTATACTTTTATTGACTTCTATTATTATAAAAATAATGACATCATTATTAATAATATGTAATTATTCATAACATTATTAACCACTAATTTATACACAAAGACTTGAGCAATTAGACTAAGGAGTTCCTGACTTCGGTTGTCAAGGATGAGGGAAAGACATGATTTACCCAGTGGGAGGAAGAATCTGGAGAGCAAACATGGGCTGGACCAGAAGTTCTGATGGACAGAGCAGGGTTTGGATTCTATTTGCAGTTCAGTGTGTGACTTGGGAGATATAACTTCATCTGTGGGTCACAGGTTAGCCTACCTTGTTATATAAAAGTAAATGAGATGATGGACTAACACCATTTGCATTCCTTGGAAAAGAGCTATTTAAAAGAGTCAATGTGGGCTTCCCTGGTGGCGCAGTGGTTGAGAGTCCGCCTGCTGATGCAGGGGACATGGGTTCGTGCCCTGGTCTGGGAAGATCCCACATGCCGCGGAGCGGCTGGGCCCGTGAGCCATGGCCGCTGAGCCTGCGCGTCCAGAGCCTGTGCTCCGCAACGGGAGAGGCCACAACAGGGAGAGGCCCGCGTACCGCAAAACAAACAAACAAAAAACAAAATAAAAGAGTCAGTGCAAGATAAAAATGTATATTAATTAACATAGACCTTACTGGGGACCACTAATTTGGAATTTGTCATAACTCAGGCAGAAGCTAGATTTCAGAGGGACTCTTTCATCTTCTTCAGAGAATAAGCTATTTGCAGGCACTGTAAAAGCACTTTAATTTGCAGAAAGTAAAAGCAATAATGAATAAAATTTTTCTTGACTATTCAGGATTTTTACTTGGCAATAATACATTGTTACCTGAGGTCTAGTTATATTTGTTCTTAAAAGTGAAAGAGATAGTATTTCTTTAAAAATATTTCATAATTCAGACTTTTTAATGAAATCAGGTGGCCCTCTTTATTTACATATTTCAGTGAGTCCTTGCTACATTATTATCCCGATAGGAAAACCCATCCTGATGCTGTCTCAGGATCCACTTCTGGGTCAACTGGAAGAATGATGACCTTCTTCAGGGCAGTGGCCTTTGTTTCCTTCCCACTTAGGAAACTTCTTGGCTTGGTGTATGAAGTTAGTCCTCAGTAGACTAAAGAGTTGCTGAATTACTCACCTTAGCTGCCTATGTTATGAGATGACATATGTAATCAGCCCATCATTAAGCATAACATGTATTGAAGTGTTCAAAAAATGGTAGCTATAATTGTTAGAAGGCAGATAGTAGGGTGATTAAGGGCACAAGACTTAAAGAGTCTGACAGTCTAAGACTGGAATTCCAATGCTAACACTTACCAGCTAGGCAACTCGCTTCTCTCCATTTCTCATGTCTGTGATGGCGATAACAATACCTACCCCATGGGGCTGCTGTGAGGATTAAATTAGATACTGTAGGTCAGGTGTCTGACTGACTCAGGGTCTGGCACATACTAAATCCTCAGTAAATGATAGCTATCATCATTTTAGTTTTTGTTGCCAATGTGGATGTGTGTCTAACCCAGACCTCAAAAGAGTCAAATTTGTCTGCACAGTCCAAATCCAACACAGGATATGGTCCTCAGTGTTCCCATATCTGACTTCAGAATGCTTGGAGTGAAGAAGCTTAACGCCGAATCCCCCTTCACTGTAGAGGATGTTGGCTAACACTGTCCTAAGTTCATTTGGGAAAAGCATTATTTGCCCTGCATGGAAGACAGAGAGAAAGGAGCTTTAGCTGTTAACTTTCTAACACCAGGTGGCTCAGTTGTCTTGAGAAACCATGACATACATTTTGCAAAAGGCTGTGACAGAGCCTTCTGCTTATTCCTGGCCTCTGTATCCCTTCTAGATTTTGTGTCCCATCTCCTTATTGTAAAGGACACCCATTAACTTATAGGAAGATAAAGTCCTCTTCTGATTACTAACACGGTTTTGAGCAAAGAGACTGTGAGTCTGCGCATGTTGCTGAGGGTGAACGCACTTTAGTACCAGCCTGGGAAAGAGTTACAGATCTGCTGTTGATTGCCCACATTTTCCTTTCCATGTTAGGCAGTCAGCTAGGTGAGCGCCACTCCCAATATGATTGGTGTTTAACATTGGTATCTCACTTTGTGTTTATAAAAAGCTTCAAAAATCAATTCCTCATTAACCTGATTGAAAGAGAAGTTATGCCTCATCTGCCGTGTTCTGAAAAGGACATAGATCACTGCAGGTGCTCAATAAATATTAAGCATTTAATCCTCACCATTCCTCCCACCCAAAAAGGTCACTAGAACTCATTTTCTTAGGGATGAGAGTCTTCACTTCTAGACCAGTGTTACTTTCTGTAAATCTCAAGCTTTCCGAGATATGAGGACTCTCATATAGATGATGTAAAACATGCCTAGCGGTCACCTGGTTCACAAGGTAGTGAGGTTCATGCTCTCTGCATGATCCCTAATAATTTCTGGAAAGAAGGCTGAGCGATTGAGTTACTTGGAGTCATGTGGCGTGCATTACTTGTACTGGAGCAGCATCTCACCTGGAAGGAAGAAGCTTATATTAAGGTGGACAGGATCATAGAAAGTTAGAGGCTGTCCATCATAGTGCTGCCATTCTTTTAAGACTATTCACACACACACGATGGCACAGACATGTCCTATCTTGTCTTCCAGAATGAATAACATTATTATTATTTAATTAATTAATTTATTTTTGGCTGCGTTAGGTCTTCGTTGCGGTGTGCGGGTTTCTCATTATGGTGGCTTCTCGTTGAGGAGCATGGGCTCTAGACGCGCGGGCTTCAGTAGTTGTGGCACATGTGCTCAGTAGTTGTGGTTCGCGGGCTCTAGAGTGCAGGCTCAGCAGTTGTGGCGCACGGGCTTAGTTGCTCAGCGGCATGTGGGATCTTCCTGGACCAGGGCTCGAACCCGTGTCCCCTGCATTAGCAGGTGGATTCTTAACCACTGCACCACCAGGGAAGCCCTGAATAGCATTTTGAACTTTGGAATATTGTCCTACATAAGGAACCATGATGTTCATTTTATTTCTTTGAAGTTTCCATAATGGGATCTCTCAGTTTGGAACCTCTCAGAAAATTTAACTGCAGAATAAACATGTGCTTGCGCAGGAGTCTTAGAGGGTGCTGCTCAATCATGATTTCTGGCCCCCAATCCTCATTTCTCAGGAGGAGGTTAAGACGGTGACTGAGCTGGTGATAAGACCCAATCTGGAGGGGGAAGATACATCTGGATAAGATGACTGCTTGAGGCTTAATTTCTCCAGGGAAATGCAAAAAGCTGTGCTGCTAAGGCATTTTCAGGCTGCCTCTGTGGTGCAGCCTAAGCAACATGTAATACAGAACAAGTGCTGTTTGGTTACAGAAAAAACACTGATAAATGTCTGGCCGTTAAGGTCAGACCATGGAGAAGGAAACAGCACACAGCTCTGAAGCAACTGGCTTAGAATTTAGCATCAGACAGGGACACTCTCTTACATTCTGGGGAATGTAGTTTGGATAAAGCTTGAATTCAGCCAATGATATGTTACAGTAAAATATTACAGTTTATTTTAAGTCACTTTTTTTCTTCGCCTGCTAACTGGGTCTACCCACCTGTTTGAAAAGAGTCAGAAGAGGCTATAAATTCTTCACTGTTGGAGCCCAAGAATATTCTAGATTTTGATAATGACATCATTTCACACTGTAATGTTTTGCATGAGAGGTTTTTGGAGGACTATCTGAATGATAATTAAACCACACAACATCCATGTGAGCTTAGAATTTCTTTTTTTTAAAGCAGTTGGAAGAAGAAAGGGATAGGTAAGACTGATTAGACTAGTCAGTGGTTCTGGATGTGTAGAGATGACTTAGCACCATGACAACTAGACATCTCTCTCTAAACATCACAGCATAACTCCTTTTGATATCCACTTGCCATGGACTGAATGTTTGTGTCCCCCCCACCCAATTCATATGTTGAAGTCCTAACCCCCAGTGTGATGGTGATAGTAGGTAGGGACTTTGGGTGGTGATTAATGAGGATAGAGCCCATATGAATAGGATTAGTGCCCTCATAAAAAAGACGTTAGAGCTTTTTCTCTCTTTTTCTCTCTCTCTCAGCCATGTGAGGACACAATGAGAAGACAGCCACCTGCAAACCAGGAAGCGGGCTCTCATCAGACACTGGATCCCAGCACCTTCATCTTGGACTTCCCAGCCTCCAGAACTGTGAGAAAGAAACATTTGTTGTGTAAGCACCCAGGTTATTGTATTCTGTTATAGCAGCCTGAACAGAGGAAGACACTGCTCATCCTTCTGCAATGCTTTCTGATCAGCATTTTTCTCTACTCTCTCACATGGGACTGTCATATATTTCTAGATAAGGCTGGAGAGTATTTTTTGCCAAGGGACTCATATCTAGAGCCCTTCTTCCACCCACATTGGACAGGCATGGGTGGAAGACCTGTCCAGGGCCAGGTCTTCTGGAGCTTAGTAATTGACCCTCTGGCCGTCATTATGCAGTCACGCCTTTGCTCACACCACAACACCTACCTTAAGTGCTATCATTTCTCTCTTCTTCTACTGAAATATTTTACATTCATAAAGCTTTAGTCTCACATCTCCTTTTCTTTGTGAAGCCATGCCCATGGCCTATGTCACCCATACTATACATTTGTCAATCATCACATCCCATGTTATGACCCTTCATGTGTGTTTTATATTCCCTAATTATAAGACAGGGTGATAAACACAGACTTCATAGCTATATAGGAAGGACTGGATTATTTTCTGTGCAAGTGATGATTGTAAACTGTTAAACTCTTAAAATCTATACAAAGTAAAGTATAAAATTTTTTGAAGTATTCAGTTTTTAACGAGTAGGGCATCTCCCCAGCGATGATCAGAAATTACCAAAGGCAGAAATTCTCTTTTATATTTGATCTCCTCCAGGGTCTAGTACTGTGTCTCAGAAGAACACAGGCTCAAAAACTGTTGGTTGGTTAGTTGACTGTTTTCCATATTTAAAGTTCTGCCATCTGCTGAACTATTACCAGGCATATCCCAGGATGCTTTCCTGGTTTTTAGATAGACATGGAGCCCAGTGAAGTGTGGATGAATTCTTTCTAAAAGGTTAGATGTTGATTGACTGATTAGCTCCTTGGCAAAGAAAGTATTTCTCCCTTACATCATTATAGATGCACAGTTGTACCTCTTAGGAGTCTGTTTTTGAGAGGTATGGAACAGTTTAAAGTTGTTTCACAGTAGGAAGGCTTTTATCACCATAGAAGACATTTAGTGGCTTCAAGGCCCCCTCAGATTATCTTGATGCCCAGGCCAGCTGGAAATGGAGTGCTCATAGATTACGCTATGATACTCATCACCTGTGTGAAGCCCAAGCAGCCCAGAGTGGGATACCTTCCTCTTCATTACCAGGAGTTAGTAACATGGGGAGAGGGGGAAATTCTGTAGGAGAATTTCGTAACTCTCTGCATTTGTCTCTCTCTTTTTTTTTTTAAAAGTCAGGTTATTGAGGTATAGTTTACATACAGCAACACTGCACATCCCCTTTTGAGGCTTACCTTATCAGCTAAAGTATAAGAGATATGGTGAGGCTAGGTGGTTCCTATGTTCCCTTCTTCCTAGTGAATTCTCTCTGCCCATATAGTTTTCCATGGAATCTCAGGCTTTTGTGAAATTTTTATAGATGAAAAATAATTGACAGATATGTCAATCACTCATTTTCTGACTCCACCGCTGATCTGAGCTGTTTTTAGGCCACATCAGACAGGACAGAGGCACCCCTAAGTTCAGATTTGCCAAAAACGTGTAGGGCATTCTGCAACTCTGGGTAACAGTCCCTTTCTTTCCTCTGTTCCCTTTTTTCTCGGGAGTATTTAAGACTATTTTTTGTTGTTATTGAGTATTCTTGGTGATTCCACATCGGAGAGATTGGAGGAGATGATGTAATGAGTTGAGCAAATGCGAGGTAACAAGAGAGGGAAATTTTGGTTCCTTTAAGAAAATGTGATGTGCTGGAAATTTGAAGAACTCATCTCAGGAATCGAAGTGCTCCAATTTCTTTATTGCAAGAACCTTACCTCTTTTTTGCCAGCGTGGTCAAATCAGACCTTACCTCACTGAATTTTCTCTGCCATCCCATTTGGTGGTCAGCATCAATGGTAACATCATAAAGCATTTTGGACCTGGGACCAACTGGTCCCTAAGAAGATGCAGAAGTTCCCATTTGCTTACAGTACCTGAAACACCTGGGACCACCCTGTCCTTACAGCCGCTGTTACTGTTATTGTTGCTTCTTGCCAATACCCTTGGATATCTTGTGCTACAAAACACAAGAAATTACATTTCGGTTGGGGTCATGCCTTTTCTTCTTCTTTAGAAAGGTTTCTTGAGTGTGGTGCAGGGGTTTTCAAAGGAAATCACTGGGGCCTCGCTCTGGACCATGACCCTATGTAGCAGAATGACATTTGGCACAATGCAGGCCTGTTATGGGCCCTGTCCATGGGGGTTAGTGACTGCACATATTGCAAAGTCTGCATTACAATGCTTAGTTGCCAGTGGCACAGAGGGAATGACATACAGTGTGGCCTTAAGTTAATGGAGAGTGATTTAAAACAACAACAACAACAAACATAATAGAAGTTGTACATCTAAATAAGGGTTGTGCCCTTCAAAAGTTGTAGCATGGAAGGCAATGCATTAATCCATCAGCGCTTTCCTGAGCCAAGCATTGTTGTAACTTCTGATTTGAAGTTGCCTTCAGGGTCTGTGGCACATTAAAAATATATTTATGAAATATTTATTGTGCTTTTATCCTGATTACAAAAGTTATATAGATTTGTTGCAGAAAGTTTAGAAAGTACAGGAAAACACAATTAAAAAATAAATCATCCATAATCTTAGCCTCCTGAGAAGACCCTTGTCAAAACTAATGTATATCTTCTTGGTAATTGTTTATGCATCTGCACACATGGTTGTAAACACACACACTGACATGTGCATGTTTATTCACTGAATTGAGGCAATAACCTTTAGACTGTCATTTAGGCTGCTTAAAAATATGTTGTGGCACATTGCTTTGAACATTCTCAGTGGTCCAAATATTTTTCTTTTTTTTTTTTTTGCAAATATTTTTCTTAAAGGGGGTGGATTTTATTTTTGGAAACAGCCAGGCGTTATTTAGAGCCAAGCCTAGGTATCTCCATTATCAAACTGGCTAATATGGTTTGGGAAAACCAACAAACTCATGTGACTATAAAGTAATAAATTTGGTTTCCTTGGATGGATCACTCTGACTTAATGTTACATCCAGAAGCAGAGTTCTGCAGATGTGTTAAGCCATGGCAAATCGTTGGGTTAAGTGTATAGATTTCAAAGGTGAATGATTTGAAGGAGAGGGGCACACTCTTGCAGACATAAAACTTCCGGTTTTATATATAAGGAACACGAACCACTTACAAAGCAGGGAATTTTCTCCCATAATCTTGGAGCTTATGGTGGGCATGTAGCATCCTCACTTTTTTGAAAGCCATGTTTTGCAGGATCCTGAACCTGTCTTAGCCTGGCCAGGATGTCTGAGAGTTAAGACTGCTTTTTACTTCATGGATGTTAGCTGGGGTCAGCTCTCCTCTACTTTATGTAAATGTCTGGTTTTCCCTTGCCCTGAGGCAGCCAAAAAGAGGGGCTGAGGGTGATGTCAGTTTTCATAATATTACCAGTTAAATACATTAGCATTTATCCATTCTGAAATAATGAATAGTTTCCAATAGATTAAAAAATATGCATTAATAATTCAATGCAATTGTGAAAGGAGACAGAGTCCATCAATAATTAGGACCTTGGAGTTTGCTTTTCCATCACCATTCACCACCGTGATCTATTCTACTGATGATGGTTTCCTTGCTGGCCTCCCGGACAATTATCGAGATCCTAGCAGGCCAGATAGGGCTTTATTAATGCAAACACATTAATGGCATCCTCTCATGTATCATGACTGGTGATTTAGCACCAGAAATTAATATCTTGGTCCCCAACCTTGCCAATCTCTATTTTGTCTCCAACGGATGTAGATAATAACTTGGAAAAAATGGGAGTCGGGAGCTGGCTGGGTTCTGGAATCCTTCTAGCCTAAGAAGGTAAATTACCCCTTCCTAATTGAGCAATCAGATTCTCAATAGACTCCTTCAACCAGTTCTCCAGTTCTAAAACTCCCTGGGCTCCTTCATGGGGCTGATACTTTGGGGGATGCAGATTCAACTAACATTTATTGAGCCCCTATTATGTGGCGGATAGGGTAAAGGATGTTTTATCAGTATTCTTACTTTGTTTCCACATCAGTCCGTTTCTGCACATGAGTATGTACTGAGGTTCAGAGACAGTGAGTAATTGGCCCAAGGTCACACCATGGATTAATGGGGAGGTGAGAGTTAAATCTAAATATTGGGATCATAAGGTTGTATGCATTTGTTACTTATTTATTATCTGTCTCCTCCCGTTAAAATGTAAGTTCTGCAAAGGCAGGAACTTTGTCTTGGTCACACTGTATTTCCAGCACCTACAACCATGCCTTGCGTATAGTAGGTGTTCAACAATGGTTTTGTATTGTGTAGTGGAGGGAGACCACCTGCATTAAAATCCTGGCTTAGCACTCTAGCTGTGTGACCCTGGGCAAGTGACTCAACGTCTCTGTGCCTGTGTCCTCACCTGTAAAATGGCGATAATGAAGTGCCCACTTCATTGGCAGTTGTTAGGATTATGGTGTTTAGAACTTGGTTCGTGTAAAGTGCTTAATAAATGTTAACTGTTCTTATTATCTGTTGAAGAAATAAAATGTTTGAGTGCCTATTATATGCTAGACTTGGGATAGAACAGTAAACAATATGTTCTTTGTCGCAGTCCTCATGGAACTTACAGCCTAGTGAAGGACAGGGTGGAACAGCGAGATAAGTGCTGTGAGAAGGGAAGTGTAGGATGCTGGGGGCGCCAGTGAGAGAGGGTCAGTGACATCTATACTGAAACCTGAAGGATGAATAAGCATCCAGCTGGAGGAGGGTCAGGGAGGAAAAAGGACCCAGGTGGAAGGAGAAGAGCATGTGCAAAGGCCCCAGAGGTGAAAGCAGTATGGTGTGCCTATCTGTTCGAATGCTTTCAGTAGCAAGTAAAACCCAAAGAGAAGTGTTTTTTTTTTTTTTTGCTGCACGGGCCTCTCACTGTTGTGGCCTCTCCCATTGCGGAGCACAGGCTCCGGAAGCACAGCCTCAGCGGCCATGGCTCACGGGCCCAGCTGCTCCGCGGCATGTGGGATCTTCCCGGACCGGGGCACGAACCCGCGTCCCCTGCATCGGCAGGCGGACTCTCAACCACTGCGCCACCAGGGAAGCCCAGAGAAGTGGTTTTAAAAATAAGAAAAATATTATGTCATTTCCAAGAATAAGAAGTCTAGATGTAAGCGTTCCAGGGTTGGTTAATTCTGTGGCGCAAATATGTCTCCAAATCCTTTCTCTCATTCCACTCTACCATCCTTTGTGTCTTGGCTTATCCCGTTGGGTTGGCTTCTCCTCATGGTCTCCAGGTGATCCCAAGATGGTGTCACATGCAGACAGCCACATGCTTATTTTCGAGAGAGAGGAAGCTTCGCAGAAGTGCAAGTTTTCCCCATGGGTTTTACTGGTCAGAATGGCATCACATGCCATTACTAGCAAGGGGAGTGGAATTACCTTGTTGGCTTGAACTGATCAAGGTTCATTCCCTAGGCCCGGGGCCAGCCTTCCATAAAGCTGTGGTTGCCTGATACTGAAACAAAATTGGGCTTTTCCTTAAGAAAGAAGGTGTAATGTGGGGTGCGAATGCTACTGAACAAGCAACTAACAGGAGCCCTGTAGTCCCCTTTGTGCTCTGAGCTGCACTGCTCATGTATCACATAGGGGTAGCACCTTGAATCAAGGGAGACTCTGCTGACCTGGAAGAATATCTTATCCCCCAGTGAGGGCGTAAGAACACTCAGATGGTTATGACTGAGGGAAGGAAGACAGTCTCTGCATTTCCCTTTGGACTGTGGAAGATTAACAGGGCTTTTATTTGAGAGGATACATCCTTGCATTTTAGCAGACTTTTGTATACTTGCATTTTCCCTCTATTATCCAACCAATTTCTCTTACTAACTTGATGACATGGGTAGTTGAGGGTAACTATGTGTATGGGGAGGAGGGTAGGGGATAGGGTGGGTAGAAGAGAAATGTAATGGAATCATGAGATCTTGTAGGATTGCTGCTCCCTTGATGTAGAAATCTCTGCCACTCAGATGCTACTATTAGAAGTTTAATCTTCTATCCCTTTGTTCTCTAAGTTCCTAGAAAGAAAATCTCCTTCATGTCCCATGATGCTCATCCTTCCTCTAGACATCTGTAGTCCCACCTGCAAGTACAGTTCACAGGTCCATTAAATCACTGGATCCACTGTCTAAACCCGAGAGTCGACACGTGCTCCATTCGGTCTCCAAGGCCGGCTGAGTCCACTGTGGAAGGCATTCGACAGCCTTACCATCTGCTTATTTTAACTTACTTGGTCTAGATCTTCCCTGGTTTCAGGCTTGGAGCCCCACATGCCTCTTCAAATCCGCATTTCTGACCCTCAGCTCGTTTTGACCAGGCCACGATGACTCTATGGTTTCTCCTCTGTTCTGCTACCTCCCCACTCTCAGGCCAGGGGAGTTCGTGTGCCTCCACTTCTCATTTAATCCCCTCTATTTAATGGAAGAGGATGGTGAGGGTACAGTGTGCATTTCCCTCTGTTTCTGCTTTATCAGCCACGGTCCTGAATTGTGTTTCTTGCCTTCCCTGTCCTCAGAGCTCCCTGAAGATTTCACTTTGAGCCATGCCTGGCCCATGGAGCAGAGCTATTGTGGCTGGCCCACCCTGGTTTTCTGGTTTCACTCCATCCTCCACCTTTCTGTCTTGTCCCCTCAGTGACCAGTGATGTGCATTTCAGAGGAAGTGGGCCAGGGTGACAAGTACGGTCTGGTCCACAGAACAGAGCCAAGCTCCCCCACACAGGCCCTATGACCTGGGCCTGCTGCCTTGACTCACCCGACCCCAGAGATGAGATGAGGTGCATCCTCTTACCCCACGCTCTTTCCTGGAAACATCTGGCTTGTGGCATATTGGTGTGGCATGGCAGTGTCACCTGCTAGGCCAGAGAGGAAAGAGCCCTCCTGTCACAGGCCAGCTTTGTGCCTTGTTTACAGCATATTTTAATCTCACTTTCACTTTTTTCTTTTTTCCTCCATTTCTGAAATTTAAATATTTGATGTCAGTTCAGTTATTTTTATGACAATCCTCTTTCCCTTCCAGAAACAGAAAGTAAAAGAGATGCAAAACCCATTGGGGCATCTGTCTCCCACTTTTAAATTTGTCCCTTCTCCTCTTGCGTGACACTAGAAGTAGTAACGGCAGGGTATTCTGTCCTAATACCTGTGCCAACCCCTCACCATTATTTTCTCCCCCACCTGGGGTTCTCTGGTGCTCCCAGCTACCCCTCTGTGGTCCTGCTGAGCTGCAACTGGGGACAAGATTTCAGGGAGGATCCTGAGTCCTTTGAACTGGATGGATGAAAGCCCAGTCCTGTAGCATGAATTTTCTTTTCTGTCCGTTAATTCATTGTAGGCAACCCCATCTGATTACACAGTTTCCCTTAAATGAGAACTACCTCTAAATACCCTCTTCAAGACCTAGGTTCTAAGGGAGGGAGACTGGATTAGAGGCCAGGATCTGGGTGTTCTGTCCCTGGTTTTCTCTCCTGATTCAATAAGCTCTCTGTGCCTCATCTGGTCTACAGAGGGAAGGCTGTCTCTGACCCCCCTTCCAGGGAGATTAGAGATTGTAAGGAAAGAACTCCATGCTGTCTAGTGGAAGGGAAGATGATGACTTTCAGTTATATCATTTTGATTGCTATTGCTCTCTGGGAGCACATCTCCTCTTCCTCTTTGCTCTTGTTTATTTATTTATTTATATTTTTGGCTGCGTTGGGTCTTCGTTGCTGTGCTCAGGCTTTCTCTAGTTGCAGCGAGCGGGACTACCCCTCGTTGTGGTGCACAGGCTCTAGAGCGTGGCCTTCAGTAGTCGTGCATGGCCTTAGCTGCTCCACAGCATGTGGGATCTTCCCGGACCAGGGGCTCGAACCCGTGTCCCCTGCAATGGCAGACGGATTCTTAACCACTGCACCACCAGGGAAGTCCCTTTGCTCTTGTTTAGTAGAAGGTCACCTGTTTTCTTTTTCATTCGTCCACTTCTACTGTACTGCCTGTGTCTCCTGGGCCTATGTAAAAAAAAAAGCCAGAGTGTCCAAGCCCTGGCTGCCCCCCAGTCCCCAGCTGGGCCGAGCCAAGAGGAAGGTGTTGTATCTGCCGGTGGTGGGCCTTACTTGCTTTCCTATGGCTCAGTGGCCAGAGAAGCTGAGGCCCTTTCCCCGGACCACACCCTGCAGAAGGGCATACAGGCATACCTTGGAATTATCGTGGGTTAGATTCTAGACCACTGAAATAAAGCAAATATCGAAAAAAACGTGAATTTTTCAGTCTCCCAGTGCATATAAAAGTTATGTTTACACTATATTGTAGTCTATGAAGTGTGCAATGACCTTATGTCTAAAAAACAATGTACATGCCTGAGTTAAAAAACACTTCATTGCAGAAATGCTAACCATCATCTGAACCTTCAACGAGTTGTAATATTTTTGCAATAGTAGCATCAAAGATCACTGGCCACAGATCATCGTAACAAACATAATAATAATGAGAAAGTTTGAAATACTGTGAGAATTACCAAAATGTGACACAGAATGAGACATGAAGTGAGCAAAGACTGTTGGAAAAATGGCGCCGATAGACTTGCTCCACACAGGGTTGCCTCAAACCTTCAATTTGTGAAGAACATAATATCTGTGAAGCACAATAAAACGTAGCATGTATCTTATGTTGAGATGTATGTTCTGGTTTTAATGACATTTAATACAACCTGCCTTACCTTGTTTCATCCCCACCATAACCCTGTGAAACAGGAATAATAAGGAAGGACATTTAGTTTTCTTTTATAGAAAACATAATTGAGGTTCTGAGGGGTTAAATGATGTGCTCGGGTTAATGCCTCTCCTTAGCGGCTGAATCTGGCGACGTGCAGGACTTTCCACTCCAGTCCGGGCCTTTGTACACTGCATCCCACTGGCTCACGGGCCTGGAATCTCAAGAGTGGTCTCTCTGCTGCTTCCCCTTGTGCCTGGCGTGGCTTGGCCTTCCTACGTCCTTGTCTCCTGAGGCTCACCCAAGTTCCATGTCTCCTATCATATCAAGCCCTGAACTGCAGGCTGGGCAGGTGGTCTAGTGAGTGGACTACCAGGTGTTTGTGCAGGGGAGCAAGGCATGGGTTGTAGGGTGTGTGGGTGGGAGGAGGCTGAGGAACACATGTTCCATATTAATCTTTATTTCAATGTAGTTGTTTGAGTTCATGCTTTATTGCGGTGCTTTAAAATAATGTGTTTCTAATGGTGCCCCCGGGGGTAGCACTTGCACTTTTGAGATCCTATTGCTGGAGTGGCTCATGAGACCAACCACAATAATAGAAAGCGAGGCACCCCCTGGTGCGCCATCTGAATTCATAATCGCAATTTCTATGATGCCCCAAGGCCAGCTCTGTTTGTACTTGAGAACATGTTAGAGCTCGGCACTGAGGAGGGCTCCTCCCTTCCTGCCCCGGTTTGATCAGAGCCCCTCTGTAAGGAAAGGTGCTCCTTCAGCCTCCTGTATCTGGCTGTCATCACCGGTCTCCAAGGAAAGGACCAGCCCTCCCCCCACTTTGGTTTTGGTGTGGGCAGAGAGGGTGATGGAGGGGGCGTGGTCTCCTGTCAGTCATGTACCCCCTTCCTTCTCCTGCCTCTCCACCCTGTGTGCAAAGCAGAAAGGCCCTCTGGGGTCTCCTGTGCCTTCACCGTCAAAGCGGTGAAATATGAAATGACAACATAATGAAATGACCTTGGTCTCATTAAGATTCCAAATGGCCGTCTTTTTTTTTTTTTTTTTTCCCGTTTCGGCCAAAGACCCACACCATGGCGCAGATGGCAGAAGTGGGTCAGTGCTGCATGGGGTGAGGGGAGCGGCAGGAGAAGCCCGGACGAGGGGCCATCATGGTTCAGGCTGGGACAGCAGGCCCAGGGGCAGACCAGGGGACTTAGGAAGAGCTGAATCAGCCCTCCAAATTCCTGCAGACAAGATCACAGGCTTTGGCTGCCGAGGCTGGAAACACACCCGCACAGCAAGCTCCCCTCGACCCAGGAGAATGATGGGGTGGGGTGGTTGGATGAAGACAGGGGCCCCACTTTCTCCTAAGCGCTTAGTGATGCCCTGCAGGCGCTTGATGTGAGAGATGAGCGACAGCGCCCCCTCCCTTCAGCCAGTGGAAGTACAGCCTGAATTACAGGGTGCACGAGCAGTATTTGCACTCTGGTCATGCATCCTCTGTGGGGCTGTGTAGATCATATAGCCTTATGACAGAAGCCCACGGAGGGTCAGTGCTATTCATTCATCATCAGATGTTACTGACCCCCTACTGCCTGCCAGGTGCTGTGAGAAGCACTGGAGGGTCGAAGACAGAGAGGTAACATTGTCCCTGCCCTCAAAGACCATGGAATCCTCTGTGTCTGTCCTGTGATCACAACCTCATCTCCTTGCTTGCTTTTCTAGTGCAGAGAGCGTCTTTTAGGTCAATTTGTCTGTGAGCCGTTCTCATTCATGGAGGAGTCTTCGGTCACTGGACATTTACTCAGAGGCAAAGTCTAGCCCAGTGGTTCTCCCCTCTGGCTGCATGTTAGAATCACCTGGGCTGCTTTTTAAACATATTGATAACGGGGCCCAGGGATAGGGTTGACGTTTAGTGTGTACATGCAGGTATGACGTCCTGCCAGTAACCATCTGACTGGCTGGGCTCATGCCCTACTGGTCAGTAGATATTTTGATCATTATTCCTACCCTACCCCAGACTAATAAAATAAAAATTTCTGGTGATGGAAGCTTGGTCATAGATAGGTTTTTGAAAAGCTTCCCAGGTGGTACTAATGTGCAGCTAGGGGTGGTTTTGGCAAGACGCATATGTGGTAGGTACACCTTTAAGGCCTGAATGGCACCAAAGCCCCAGGAGTCAATGCTGGGGACAGTTGAACTCCAGCTCTAATACTCCACCTGGGGTCCCTGGCTGTAAGGTGATGTCATCACCAAAGGGGGTCGCACAAAGTGGAGCTCCCACTTAGCACACGGTGAATGAAGGAAAAGCTTTCAGCTTTAGACTCTGAGAGGCTTTAGAAGAAGAAAAAGGCCCTATCCAGTCCCCTCTTTTTACATATGATGAAACAGTTTCAGGTGCCTTCATGATTTCGGAGGGTGGACATTTGACACCTGGCCCAGGGTCCTGAGGCAGCCTCTTTGAGAATTATTTTTGCAGCTTGGGAATAAGAGACAAAGAAGCTGCAAGGATGAGCTTTTTAGCAAGTGCCTCAAGACAGGGACATTATCAGGCCAGAAGAAACTCTTAAATCTTTATAGTTTGGCTAAGGGTGTGAATTATTATATATATATAAAAAAATTTCCCCCAACAAAATAGTTTTGCTGATGTGGGCTGCCTTTGCTGAGGCCAAGGAAAACCTGTTTCCAGTGGTGTGGCAGCTATGAGAAGCCACTAAATGTCTGTAACTGCAGGTTGTTGGCCTCTCTGTCTGGCACCCCAGGCTCTCCAGCTGGCATGGCTGGCTCCGTGGTGCCAATTCTCTCGTGAATTCTTGACATCTTGACCTCATGACCCTCTCTTATCTCAGGTAGGCCTCTGTGTACCTACCTGCTCTCTCTCCTGTATTTCTTTGGTAGAGGACCTGACCTGTCTTGAGATGCCTGCTCTTGGAACCTGTCTCCCAGAACCAAGGATTCGGAAGACCTGGGCCTCCTACCTTTTCTTCCACTCCCCCAGTGGCCCTCTGCTGCCCCCACCTGCCACAAGTCCACACTAACCATAGAATCCTTGAGGGCAGCTCCGCAGGGCTCAGGAACAAATTGTTTCTCTTACGTGCCAGGCATTGTCCTGGACATCGTCACTTATGCTGCCTGGTTCAGTCATCAGAGTCCTGGGTTAAGTATGTTGCAGATGGGGAAAGTGAGGCTCAAGATAGGTATGTCCCAGAACTCAAAGAAGTAGAGATAAGTTCAAACTCAGAGTTATACTTCTTGCATTACATGTTGGCTGCTTCTTTAACTCCTTTGGTTCTGGCAGAAATAGTGGCTACTGGGGGAAAACATGAGAGATGATCATGGAGCAGTGGAAATTAACCACTAAGTTTTTAGAAAGTGAGACAAAATGATCATTCAGGATGCAGGACTGTTGCATCTATTAGAGCATGGTGTTACTTTTCCCTTCTCTTCTCATCTCAAGTGCCCTGCATGTTCCTCAGCTTGTCAGGGGCAGGAAAGGTAGTATTCTTGGACGAACCCAGAAGACAGAGCCCACTTACAGCTCAAGACTCAGGGAGCGGATAAATGAAAATCAAAGGACACAGAGTTCAGTGGGCTGAGCAAGATGGAAAGGTCATAATCCACCCATCAAGATTCAGCCAAGAAATCTGAAAGGAATTGAGCAAGATATGGGGGTGGTACCTGAAGAAGCCAGTCATGGGAGGTACATGGAGTGGGGAAACTGGAAAACAAAGCTCAGCACCGGCATCTTCCAGAGGACACCAGGGATGAGGTAACTCCACATGAGACTCGGCAACCTCCACTCTCTCCTCCCATGGTCAGACTCAATTCTAAGAGTGCCAGATGTGGATGATGCAGGTCCTGGGAACTGACAATTGCTCCTAGGTAGAAAGTTTATGAGAGAGGCAGTGGAGGCATTTCTCTGGCATCAAATTTATCAACAGTCTTCCCAGGAGGATTTGAGGAGTGCCCTGTTCCTAATGGGAGTATACTCCTACCTTTGTATAATGACACACAGAGTGAGGCTGAGTGTAAACGACACATGCTGCTGTGTCTAGTCATGTTCACATCCACACTCACACATACAGCCACTCCGGGCTGATGCATTGGCACTTGGCACAGAGGTGCTTTGAAGGATCCAGGACCTGGGGTTCAGCGCATAGTAGAGAACTGGTAGGAAGGAGTATGAATTTTGGGGGGAAAGCTAGGACTTGTAAAGTCAGAGAGACCATAACTCTTAAAAGTCCAGAAGTTAAGTTCAGAGAAGTCTGCTAGGGTAGGAAATATCAAGTAAGCACCTTGGGGTCAAAAGTAGTGTCCAGAATCTGACCATCAGTTGGAGAGATGTCACCAGTGGCACAAGGAAGAGTGGCACAAGTAAGAGCGCTCTGATCTTAAGGCAAAGGCTCCATCCTGTTTATTGTTGGGGATTGTGGATGCAGCCCTAGCCAGGCACACTAGAGACTTACGGTCAATTCTTCTTCCTCCGTCTCCTGATTGCTAAGCTGGTGGAAGAAAATCAGCACCTGGAAGGATTCGACCATTTCCAAGTTATTGTACAAACGTCCAGCAAAAGGTGACTGAGGAAGGTATTCTGGTTTTTGCTTTATATTGTTACATTAAAAAAAATCTTTCATTTACTTAAAAATGTATTGTGATATACCCATGATCAAGAAGCTCCAGTGTGCCGCCATGAATACAAAAATTTATAAACAAACCCTGCTGCTCTCAAGGAGTTTACAATCTAGAGGGGGAGAGAAACATGCAAGCAAATAGCTCTAATGTGAGTTAAAAATAGCCTGTTGTGAGGACAGAGGTGAAGGAGTGAATAATAATTATGGGGGAGAGTTAGGGGTTAGTGTTGTGGAGGAGGTGGCCTTTGATCTGGGCCTTGAAGCGTGAATATGATTTTAACTGAATGGGGAGATGGAGAGGAGGAAGTAGGAGGGAGTTTTGGGAGGAGGGAACAGCATGAATAAAAACATGCAGGTGTAAAATTATGTAGCAAGTCTGAAGAAAGGCAATTAATACAGTGAGGCTGGAATTTAGGGGGCTGCTGAGGAGACGAGACTGGAAAGACTTAGTACATCCAATTAAGGAGGATCCAGGTAATTATATAATCCTCTCACTTTAACTGGCTAGTGGGTAAGGGACCTGGCGGGTCCAGGTCTAGATATAATACATTATTTAAAGCGCACACGGTTGCTTCAGCGCATTTTGCCTTCCCTCTACCCCTTGCAGCCATGCAATCCTATTCTTTGTGAGAGTCTGTATACCTTTTTCGTGCTTGTAAGCTCACACCGTATCTCCTTACCTACATACCCTCAGGCCTTCCTAACAACTGCATTCTCCCACCTGACCTCCAGTGTGTATACCTCCTCACACCAGGGGAGTGGAGCATGCAGGGGGCCAGGTGACCATTAAGCAAACATCATTGCGCTTGGTCGGAGGAAGCAGAAATGCATTGCAAATCAGGTGTAAAGTGGTGCGTTCTGCAAGTTGGCTAGAATAATTTCAGACCCCAGGCCTCCTGCTGAAGTGAAAAACGACATTTATAGGAGGGAAGCTTAGAATTAATCCTCCAAAATGATAGTAAAGTGAATTCTTTCCTGGCTCTGCTGTGACTGTTCTTCCTCCTATTTCTGTCTCTCCTTATTATTGTCATGAGTTCTGCTCTCCAAAGTGGATAAAGTCACCATTCAGATAAGATCAGTTTCGTCTGGTGCAGCCACGTTGATCTGATCACAGTTTGGACTGCAGGTTTTGAATTCACCTTGGGCATTTAACTTTGGGGGGTGGGGGAAAGGGAAATAAAAATGCCGATCTGGCACAAAGTAGCTGCAATCATTAGTTTGCTGTCTTCGGGCCCGCTCTGAGTCATACCGCAGGATAGCAGATTCTCTGGCTATTTCTTGGACTTTGGGACACTTTTTACCCCAGTCACCTTTTACCCCATTCCAATATTTGAATCGCAGTGGAGGCGGTTTCACTCGGGGTCATCAGTCTGCATTTCCTGGTGGAGTTCTCAGTGATTGTGAAAGATGGCAAGTCCCGCACACCTGCTGAGCAGCATGGGAGCTCTCCGTGGTCCTGAGAAAACTGAGGCTGCTCTGCCGAACGGGAAGCTGTTGGGAGCTCTCCATGATTCTGCAGGCAATACACTTCTGTAGGGAATTTGAGGGGAAATTGTCCACAAACTACTCTAATAATGATTGCCCCACAGGAGAGTTGAGATAAAACCAGAGTAGCAAGCTGTTGAGGACTTGCTGAATGAATGTCCACCCTAAAAACTAACGACCACTTTCACATTTGCTCTTATTCTGTGATGCCAACTGATTGTTTTAGAATGCCTCCTTTATTTAGTTTTCCTCCTAGTGGTGAGGGAAAGAAAGCAGATGCTTATATTAATTATGGGGTGTATATTACTGTCCACCTGAAGCACAAACATAATGAAAGAGCCACAATTCATTTATTCCACAAATATTTTGGGTGCACTTTTGATTTGCTAGACAATATGCTAGATGCTAAGCCTTGGACAAGCTTATAGCTCACACAGGAATTAGATGAGCTGTGACTCTGGGAAGGCTGCCCTTTTCCCCTAACAAGTACTGTTATCTGGTGACTGACCACTCTGGACTTCAGTTAATGGTTATAGCCAAGAAGAGACCTGGGGAAAAGTCATGGGGATACTGGGGCTCCATTTGTGACTCCCGTGAACCACTGTGTGACTTGAGTGGGTTCTAAAGGAATCAGAGGCCTCTACAACTCTATATGAACTAAATCCCCATCTCTGACTTTGTAAAGAGAAAAAGTCTCTTTAGGCTTGAATCAGCTTCCTGCTGGGATCAGGATCCCTCAGTGTGCACAGGGCTCTCTGCACTGATTGCCCTGAGGAGTGTGCTGTGAGAATGCCTGATGCTGATGTGTGCACGGGTGCTCATAAAAGGATGCACCTGGCAATATGAAGGTAATACTTACACAGCACATACTATACTCTGTGATTTGTTATGAGTGCTTTACGAATATTAAATGATTTAATTATCATAACAACCTTTTGAGGTAGGTACCATTATTATAACTATTTTATAAATCAGCAAAATGAAGCACAGAGAGGTTACATAGCTTGCCAAAGATCACACAGCTGGTAGATTGCAGAGCCAGGATTCGATACCAGGCAGTCTGCTTCTAGAGTCGATTCTCTTAACCACTGTGCTATAAAAACCTGAAGCTTACAAATTCCTGGGAAGTGGTTACATGTTCCCTGAGGTAAGAAACATATTTGGATGGCTTGATTCTCCCCTGCTCTCATGTCCTTTCTATAACAAACGTCTCTCACCTCATTTTATAGACTGACTTCTAAGAGTGATGCACCTTAATGCTATTTCTGAAATTTTACTTATCTTTTAGCTGGAATTTTACCAAGTAATATTTGTCCTATCATCCTGAAAGAAAGTATTCATTCATGATGGGATACTTCTTATTAGTCAAGATTTAAGTCCAAAAAACCTTTTGTTTCCAGAAAAGCCTTTTAGACCATGCAGTCTAAAACTGTTCTTCTTTCCCCTAGCTACTTTTATAAAATTCTATGATTTTGTTTTCTTCATAGTAGTTATCACTCTTTGAAAGTATCTCATGTGTTCATGTGCTCTATTATTTTCTATTCCTTATCCCTACTAGAATATAAGGTACATGAGGACAGAAGATTTGTTTGTCTTGTTTACTACTGTGTTCTGTCTACTTGGAATATGATATGGTTAGTAAATGAATCTAGGCCCAAGAATAATTTGGTAGACTCTTGGAGGAAAATCCAGAGAGAGGGAAAGAGTTAATAAAGTCCCCTGGACTAGAGAGATTTGCAAGTTTAAAAAGAAGTTTAAAAAGGGAAAAAAGTCAACGTACAGCTTAAAAAAGAGACCTAGTGGAAGAGACCATTTCCAATCAGCAAGGGTCCCCAGCTCTTGGGAGCCAAAGCAAAGAGGTTTAGGTAGCTGTATTTGTAAGCCTGGTATGTCTCACCTTCCAGCAGAGCTGTTCTGCATGTCAATTCACCCTAGAGATTGACGTGGCGTGTGATTTAGGAGGGTGAGGAAGTTAGCTTGAACCATGGGCATGTCATCATTTTTCCTTGACTTTTCCAGGAAGTAAAAGGGGCATCTTGTCTTTTTTCCCCCATGGTGTCTAGAGATCTTGCCCATCCTCAGCAACATGGTCTACATGTGCTTCAGGCCTAAGCAATAAAACTAAGAGGGGGTGGAGACCATCAGCTTTTGAAGTGACTCACACTTGTTACAGGAATTAGAAGACAAACTGGAGATAAGGTGATGGGGCGTGGAAGAGCAAAACGGAGGGTTAATCTTCGAAAACTAAAAATGTGAGGCTGTTGATATATTTGGGTGCTTCAGAGGTGATTCATCCATGTTTGGTTGATTTTCTAGACTTTTAATTTTCTTTCCAGTGTTTGGCATTGATAGTGCCAACTTATTACCAGAGGCTGCAAAGAAGAGAGAAGACTTGAACCAGTTAATTCAGAGTTTAGAAGCAGATGCCTCAGAGCATTTGGTGGGGGAAGAGGATGATTCCCTGTTCCCCATAGTTACATGCCAGATTTTCACACTTTGAGATTTTCTTAGTCAACAATGGCCTAAAATCTGTTTTCACCTCCAGTGTGAATAGGGCATTAATCACTGAAATCTGTTTCTCACAGTTACGCTTCACATAGGGCTCCAGTTTGCTTCCAGAGCGACCTTTGGTATAAAACTTTTGTTTGCTGATGCCTGTATTTGCCACACGTCCAATGGGCGGTGAAGAATGGGAAGGGTGGGAAGGGTTTCTCAAGGAATTGTAGACAGGGAAAGGGAACGTCAGAGAACAGGAGAACTACTGATTAGAAAGGAGAGAAAGAAAGTAGGGAACTGAAACTAATCTCCATTTAAATGAGGGATCCGGCGTTGGACCCTTTTGGTGGATACCTTTGTGGGTGCAGAGAGGAAGAGGGAAGTGCACAGGTATGGAAGCCAGAATGCCATAGATCTGAATTGCTTCCCCGAACCTCTTGCCCCAGCCTTATAGCTCTTCCAAGTATTAAACGAGATAATATATGTGAAATGTCCAGCACAGAATAGATGTTAAACAAGTGGAAATCATTATGGGCTTCATAAGTGCCCAAACTTTAAAAAAAAATTCATTTATCACGTATTTATTGAGAACTTTTAAATGCTATGTATGGTTGCATATATGTGATCACTGCCCTCCTGTCTAGGGAGTAAAGGAGCAGTAGTCATCTTTAGGAATATTTCTTAGTGACCTAGTACTATCGCTTTGCATTTACCTAACCCCTAGTGTGTACCCAGCCCTTAACTGCTTTGTAGGAAGGGAGTATACTAGTAGGAAGAGGGGCAAGTGGGCTTATGTGATGATGTTAAAGAATATGCGAGGCAAGGTTGGCATAGAAGAACAGCAGAAAGAAAGAACCTCATTTATTTATTCAGCAGACATATATAGCCTAGCAGCAAAATCTTAGCCCAAGCAATGGGCTCTGATAGAATTTCTAGGTTAGTGGGGGCTTGGCATGAGAGAGAGTGAGGAAATAGGAGATTGTATGCATGCAAGCTCAAGAAGTTGTGGGCTGAGGAGGTGAAAGAATGAGTGGATGAAGACTGTGGAAAGGGAAGAAAAAAGGGAAATCACAAGTTACAAGGAGAGTGGCCCAAGCAGTGGGTTAGGGAACCAAGCAAAGTGCTGGGGGTGGCTGAGTGGTATCAGGAAAGCAGATGGTGATCCTTGAGAAGGAGGGTGCAGATGGCATTGATGGTGAGGAGGCAGCGTGGGGTGAAGAAGAGTCCCAGCTTGGCCACCCCAGGAGGGGAGAGGCTGGAACACAATTCCCCACGCTGGGTGAGCTCTGTGAGTCATCTGGCCCCCAGTGTGGCATCTGAAAGGGGTACCAGGAGGAAGGATGCAGGAGGCTGTGTGATTCTTTATGATGGGCCTTGGAGGTTAAACATGAACCTCAAACACCCAGGAGCTCCTTGTGAGGAAAGAAAGTTCTCCTTCTAAGGAAAGAACACAAGCACCCTATTATATTCAAATCCAGTCTCCCAGGTTAAGTTTCTACTGTCTGTTTGATCTCGGGCAAGGAATGTGATTGCTCTTGGACATGGCCTTCTCATCTGTAAAATAAAAAGGTTGGGTTAGGTAATACTTAAAATACTTTTAAGCTCCAAATTCTATGATTCTGAGAAATATTTGAAGGTCTAGACTGCAGAGGACAGAGCAGACTTATTAGTCTGTTACTGCTAGAGT
Organism: Delphinus delphis; assembly: GCF_949987515.2. NCBI lineage: Eukaryota > Metazoa > Chordata > Mammalia > Artiodactyla > Delphinidae > Delphinus > Delphinus delphis. The sequence continues at coordinate 25,295,849 of NC_082684.1, read as the reverse complement.
TGCGTGTGAAGGGTAACTGTTAGAAACAATGATCAAATCCCTATGCACACTGGTGCTGAAGATAAATTTTAAGCAATTGTTGCTCAAGAAGGAGGATTCCGGCTTAATGTAATAACGTTTTTAAATATTGGAGTCATCCAGCGATGAGTTGGGTTGCTCTGTGTGGTAGTGAGCTCCCTGCTGCAGGAAGTGATCAATATCAGGTTGAATGATGATGTTTTGGGGGCTACTATAAAAGGAACTCCTCCCCCTGCACCCACCTTTACAAAACATCATGAAACATTCTGCTTTCCGGCAGACTGGTTGAGCGTGTGATTGAATGGTTGAGCACGTGACTGGTTGGTGAATCCCAGCTAGTATTTCTCAGAACATGATGTCATTCATATTAACAGGTCTCCTGTGTGGAAAAAAGGGTTTTGTGGTAAAGTAACTTTGGAGAACATTATATTAAACAATGTTAAGCAAGTTTCTCTTCTGCGAGACTTCTCAGAGACTTAAATATATTCATGTGATTATGGATTTTCTGATCATATCTGACAATAGAGTCTTTCAGAGTATCTGATAGGGATAGTGACCTACTGAACCTACTTGGAGAAACGTTGCTTTAAGCTGTTGTTTTATGTTCTAGGTCCTTTGCCGCTAGAAAGAAAGCATCAGAAATTCTCTGCTGTCCTTAGCTAGTCTGATGATGAAGCCTAATTTGGGACTTAAAGCCCTCGGGGAGGGGATGGACCTGTGGATGATACTGTTAGCCTGACTCAGCTGGTGACCTTAGATGAGTCCTTCCTTGTACCTCAGTTTCCTCATAAGTAAATGGGGAGAAATATGTTGAATCCAATCCTTTTTAGGGTTGAGGTGTCATGACAGAGTTCAAGGTAACACCCATGACATTGGAGTTTGAGTTTGAATCACCTGGGCATCTTGTTGAAGTGCAGATTCTGATTCAGCAGGTCTGCTGGGCTTGGAGTGGGGGTAGGAGCTGAGAGTCTGCGTTGCTGACCCGCTCAGAGACAATGCTGGTGCAGCTGTGGTCACGCTGAGCGTCGTGAAGGTCCAGGAAGCCACATAGTCTGGCCCATATCAGGAGTATCTCCTCGTAGGGAGCAGCTCAAGCGTTCTGGTGTCACCACATTTCCTGGAGATCTGGTCTGTGTTTTCAAAAGGTATTATTCCCATGGAGAAATAAGCCAGGCACCTCTCTTATGTCCCTGTGGAGGGTTTGCCTTGGGCCCCTCTGAAGGGAATCCCTCTTCCTCGTCAGCTTCCCCACCCCCTACTGCCTACAGCTCCACAGTCGGTTAAGCTATTTTTTGAGTTTGAGTTAAAACCATTTCAGACATATTTTTAACTGCGGCCTGTTTGAAAAGCTGTTAGCATTTGGCAATCATTCCATCTTCAGCTTGAATCCTGAGGAGGGTGTTTCTTTCTTTCTTTTCTTTTTTTTTCCTCCACAACCGGGCAAAAGTATATCATTTAAGAATAGTCCTGGTGCGTGGGTCCGAGAGAATGGCTGCTGCTGGGGATGGGAATGGAGATGGGGCGCGCTTCAGTCTCCACAAGATCATCACTGTTGGTGCCGCCTTTCCTGCCTGCACCCGGGCTGAGCTGGCTTTACAGTGTGAAGGGGCAGGGATGATATGAGGGCCGTCCAGCAGAGGGAGAGGGAGAGACGATGGGAAGCAGGGGCTGGGGAGGGACACAGGGCAAATGGCACCAGAACTGGGGCTGCTTGAACCTCCAGGAATGATAGCAGAATGGATACCTTTCCTGCCCGTGATCCTGAGATTTTCTAGAACCAGCACATCACCATTGCCATTGTTAGGAAGCTTTTATTAAGGGCCTCCTGGGAAGTAGTGCCCATGGGAAGTTGTTTCATTTTTTATTTAAGTAACACACATAGCCTCTACACTGTGAATACCACTGTTTGAATACTTTAAAAATATTAGCTCACTTAATCCTCCTAACAACTCTATTGAGGTAGGAACTATTGTGATCCCCATTACATAGAAGGGGAAACTGAGGTGCAGAATGGTCAAGCAACTCGCCCAAGGTTCTGTGACCTGTGGGCTGTAGAGCTGGATTCCAGCCTGTGCGGTCTGGAGCTGGAGTTCACGCCCTTTGCCACTACACTATGCGGAGATGCAAGTCCTGCCCTCTTGGCACTCGATCTGAAAGTGGCCTGTGCCAGCTGTCCGCTCTTACCTAGCTGGTGGGAGGAATGAAGTTTAAAACAGACAAGAACTTCTGTCATAAATGGAGCAAATGATGATTTTTTTTAAAGCAACCATCAAGCGTTAATAGGTAACTCCCTGCCACTCAAACATTCAAACCCATTAAACACTCCAAATATATCTGGACCGTATTAAAATGTGATCCCCAAGCAGGAAATTCTAGAATTGCTCTGAAAATTATCAGCGTGGGAGGAAATAGTTTCCTTCTAGCATTTTTCTTGTAAAGTTTCTGGTGAGATATTCTTGCATCATCAGTCTAGTCAAGTTGCTTGCTCCTGGGTGCTCAGGGGAAGAAGGATGCAGCGCAGGGATGCCATTGCACGTCCTAGCCAGGATCTCCCCGAGGCTGGAATCGGCAGTCCTGTCCCAAAGGCTGGCTCCTCTCAGCTGACAATGGCTGCTGAATTCAGGGAGGTGGCTGAGAGGCTTCTACTGCTGCAAGCGCCCGAGAATATTTTATTTCCATGGAGGAAGCAGGGAAAGAAAATGAGGGTAGAGGGTTCCCCACTGGAGTTGGAAGTTAAAGACTTTTTGCCTTCCTGGGAGCTAGCCTTTCCTGCAGCCTCTTTGGGGGTGGGTGGGTAGGGGGTGCTGATACCCTGGTGGAAGGGATGCCTGGAGTTAGAAACATTCCCTGGGAACTAACCCCCTCAAGGCCTGAGTGCTTAGGCTCGCCTTTGGGCTTATGTCCTCACACGCCTGTAGATCCCACATCCACGTGTTCTTCCATCCTGTGACGAACAGTTCTCTGGATTAAGTGCCGCTTGCGGAATTTGGGGAGTGTTGCTCTTGACTCCCCCTGACTCACTGCTGGCCGTGTCCTCTTGCTGGACTGCAGGTTTAACTCTTTCTGTGTAAGTTCTCTCCTTGGAGATACCAGGCCCCTCTGTATTACTGTCTACACTGCACAGTGCATGTCTAATAATACTAATTAATAAGCAGTCACTTATTAATACCACTGGAAACACCGTCACGTGGGTGACGGAATGTCAAACTCCAGGAGGCAGCAATGCAGCCCAGCTCTTGTGGGAGGAGAGGAGAGAAGAGGGTAAGGGATATTCGAAAGTGGCGTGGGATGAACCGCTTTGAGCCAATAGCATTTGAGGCTGAATTCGCAATCTGCTCAGGAGCAAGGCAAGCGGGGATCTGAGACCTTGACTCAACTGCAGTGCTGGCTGGGGATTAGCAGAACTGTCTAATGCGCAATTTTTGGGACTTGGTCTTGGCTTGACAAGCCTTTGATATTCCTAGGGTGTGTTAGGGTAGAGCAGTGGGAACTCAGAAAGAGAGGACAGTACGTATACCTATTTAATGGATGAAGAAACTGAGGCCATTGACCACTATCACTGTTTCCCAAAGATTATTGAGAGAATCAGTAAGTAAAAGAAAGAACCTGTGTAATGAAGGCAGAAGACTCCCAAAGCAACCTGAAATTCACATACCAAGAATCATTAGGGCAACAGAAGGGTATATGTTAAGTCTTTTATCTATAACCCTGATTTTATAGGCATAGTCTTATTTATAAATATGCAACTGCATATATTTCGATAAATAACATAAAGCCAACTTGCTGTGAAGATTAAACAAGATAACGCATGCCAAGTGCTTACCTTAGTACCAGGCAGGTGAAAATAATGCTAACGATCAGGGCTGATAGCTGGTATGTCCTGTTAGGATCAAACCATTTGCTTACGGCCAGCCTCCAGTCTGATTGGCTGCTGCCATGCCACTTCAGATATTAAATAGTTTAAATCTCACTCTGATAATGATAACTGATACTCCATTGTGGACCTTCCAAGTGCCATTTACTATTACAGGTGCTTTTGATATAATTGTCACAGGAAATGTTTGAGGATGGTATCATTATCATTCCCACTTCACAGATGAGAAAGCTGAGAGTTGAAATGTTAATAACTTGGCCAAGGTCTCATGGCCAGCAAATGGTGCAGCTGGGATTTGAACTTAGATGTGCTCTTTGCAGAGCCTTGGGATCTTAACTAGGATGCTACCAAGTGGAGGCCCAGACTGGTGGTGGTGTTTATTATTATTACTGTCATTCTCATCATTATATCAACTTGACTTTTTTCCCCAGAATGTCATGGACAACTTATTCTTTTGATTGGTAATAAAATTGTTCCTTGTTCCATTCTGAAAGCACTGGTCTGGCACATTTGAGAAAAATTGGGAGAGTCCCTGTCCCATTTTGTTTTCCTCCTGACCTGAGTGAAGGCAGCAGCCTCAGAGTCAAGTGAAGAAGGTAGGTCCACCAGGGAACCTTTAACCTAATGGCCTCTGACTGTGGTCCTCGCCGCTCAGGACAGAGGTGAGAGCAGTGAAAGGCCAGGGTCTCTGAAGCCTTCAGTTGCTTCCATTGAGTCTTTCTGTAAAAAAATCAGTACCATTGCTGGTGTGGCACCATCATTGGGGCGGACACCTGATGTTGCTTTATGCTTATGGTTGCATTACATGTCTTATTGTCTTTATTGTTGCCCATCTCTGCTCTTTTGTACGTATCCAGCCTCATAAATCCAGGACTATCTGAGGGAATGCTGGATCACTGAGAATGAGCGGAGTGGTAGTTAGCTAAAATGCTGTAGAGGAATGGGATAAAATGAGCCCAAAGATTTCAGAATAAAAGGCAGACTAAAAGGATACCCCAGAGTAATTGAAAGGTAAATAACACTTGAGAAGCCCAAGAAACTACTAAATGGAATAAAGTGATAATGACAAGTATACTCAAAGTATACAAGGTAAAGTAGGTAAAAAGCAAAAGGACTAAAAACAAGGAAATGATAGTACCTAAGATGTCAGAGTAAGCTAAAATATTAAAAATTAAATGATGAAATAAAGGAATGCTAACTATAGGGGCAGTCCAAAGTTAATAACCCCATGCAGGGGCAGAGGCAGACCCTTGGGCCAAGGTAGTGGACATTTGTTAAAACATTTCAGTGGGGCAGGTGTTCTGCATGTATTTTATCGTTTAATTCTCGAAACAATCCTATGAAGTAAGTATAGGCATTATCTCCGTTTTGTAGGTGAAGACACTGAGACTTGGAGAGGGAAAAAAATTATTCACATCACACGAAATTTAGGTGGTCAAGTTGGGATTGGAATCCAGGTACGTGTTTTAACCCTAGGTCGTCCTGTAGACATGCAGTGGACTTCTTGAGGGAATGTCCTTCCACAGCTGCTGTTTGCTGGAGGAGTCCCATGGGAGGTGACATCTGCAGGGCAGTGAGTCCTCAGACTCTCCCTTTGGGCTTATACCCTCATATTCCCCGGGGGGCCCCTTAGGTCTCTTCCTGCTGTTCCCAAAGGTGAGTCTATAGCTGCCCTGGCTAGTTCCAGTGTCCTGCTGGATCATGGTGATCCTTTACATTGTTCTTCCCACAGGAGCTCTAGACAGCTTGACCAATCCCATGCACTGTGTCCTCTGAAATTCCCTTCCACATTCTGAAAACAAATAAGGTACATGGACTTCAAGGAAGGCCAGGTAAGGAAGATATAGATCAGGAGACACGGCATTTCAGGTCTAGCGTAAACTGGTGAAAGGTGAGGTGTCATACATGAAATTAATCGATTATGTGCTGGGCACCATTGAGGTATTGAAAACTGGGGACCCAAAGAAATATAAGGAAGTGAGATTATTATCTGAAAGGTAAAACAGACGGAAATGTAGACTGGTAATGCTGGAATTGCGTGTGTCCATTTAAGCCCAGCCCAAATGCTGCTTTAGTCTACCAAGCTTGCCTTTATACCCCCAAATCTCAAAACAAAATGTTATCATCTGCTTCCTGACAATCCCATAGAGCTTCCTTTACGTTGCTTTCATGACTATTACTTTTCCCTTGCTTTATAGGAACACATCTCTGTCTTCCACCAAAGCATAGAAGACTCCTTGGGGCAGGAAAGTTGACCTACTTGTTTGGTTTTCTGTGAGAATAAGGCTGAGTACACATGCCCTCAAGTTTGCTAGGATGTCCGGTAAAGGGCAGAAATATAAGGACTACTACGCTCCCTGAAAAGGAGGCAATATAACGTGAGGCTGAGCAGGCAGGCTCTGGAGTTGGATACACATGAGTTCAACTTCATTTTGGTTATTTCCTGCTGTGTGACCTTAGGGGACCCTCCATAAAGCTTTGATTTCCTCAACTGTAAAATGGACCTCAGTGGTCAACAGGCAGCAAGCTCACTGGACTGAATGACCTGACCCATGTGCTGGCACGTGGTGAGTGTTCAACAGCTGTTAGCGGCTTTTCCTGCCGTTGGCGCTGGCCGGAGGAAGGACCATGTGCCATGCAGCCCTTAGAAAGGGGAGGCAGGAGAAGAAAGGGGCAGGGCTGGTTAGCCCACTGTGAGGCACCAGGGCCTGATGATGAACAGAACCTTGTGTTTGGTGCCACTGACAGCCATCCCTTGTTTAGGCTTGACTGGGGAAATGTTTTCACAAACGTGGACTACTTTGGCAAAACTGGTGATGGACTTTGAAGGGTTTGGGTGTGCAGTGGCAATGCCCTGAGCTCAGGGTGCGAGCCACAGAAGGGAACCATCCGCCTGATCCAACACAGAGCCTGATTCCTGCCTCTGTCTCTTTTAGCTCTCAGCCCCCAAAGATAGGGTGGGCTGTGCCTCTGTCTGCCTTCCCTGCCAGGAGCCCTTGGAGGGGAAGCCCCATTTGTCACCTTCATGTGTGTCCCCAGTCCCCTGCACTATGTCTTGTCTTAAGCAGGCATTCAGAGGGCTTGCAGAGGAATGGCTTTGTGTCCTAGTTACAGCCTCCACCAGATGCACAGGGCTTGCCCTAATTTTGTAAGGAGGAGTGACTGCTCAGGGAAACTGAGGCACACTGGTAGGTCAGGGTCCTCTCTACTCCCTCATTCTGCAGTGAGACACATGCATCTTCCCCAGTGAGGAAGTGGCTTAGTCTACTGAAGCTGTAAATGAGGATTTTGTCTTTAATTCCTGCTCCAGATCCAGCGAAGACCCTTCCTAGGCTGGGATGAAGGGAGAAATGAGCTCCTGACACTGCCTCTTAGTCGCAGGGGCCTGCACAGTGCCCCTCCCAGTTGATATCTTCTCAGCTGTTTGAAAAACAGTCAGGGAGGAGGTGAAGCCCTGAGCCAGGCAGCCTGGCTGTCTCTTTAAATGCCGGGGTCTGTGTGGGAGAGGGAGGGGCCGGCTCTGGAGTGCGTGAAATTCCTGGGCTCCTCCGGCAGTCTCAGGCTTAGAGCGCAGCCCTACACATCTCCTCTCGCATGCAACTCACTGAGAGCCAGAGGGAGTGTGTCCTCCCCTCTCGAAGCCGCCAGCATCTCGAGCCACCAAGGACCTGCTTTTCGCACCTCCAACACCTCCTCCCTTCTTCCCCGCCACTCCCTCCCAGAGAGAAAGAAAAAGAAAAGGAGACCGAAAGATTCCGGGATCTGAACCTCCCCAAAGAGGAAACATACCCAGCAAACTCAGTTGATTAAACATCAAACAAACAAACAGACCCCAAATCTTCTGCTCAACTGGAAAGGTAAGATGTGGGGGGAAAGGAAGGCAGGCGGCATGTGAAACAACTCGGGCTTCTTGTTGGTTCTGGGAAGAGGTCGCTCCTGAGAGGGTAGAAGTTTTCAGCTGGGAGCGACCAACCTAGATTTTTTTTTTTTTGAAGGCTGGATCGGAGAGCCTTGGCTGACCATGGGAATGGCTTTCCAACTGCCTTTCTTTTCCTTCAGTTTCTCCTGGAAGTTGGGTCCTTTTGCTCCAGATGTTGAAAAAGTCAGAGAATGTTTTAGATTTTTAATCTTTTTTAAAGTCTTTCTCTTATTTGCTTGGATTGTTAGTCTGCAGTGACGTGTACCTGTCACTTCATTTTGGGCAGATACTTTTTTTGCATTTTGTGATCACTTTTCCCCTCATTTTTTTTTTTTTTTTTTTTTTTTCTGGGGAAGGGGCTAGTTCAAATGAGAAAGAGAAGAAGGGAAGCTCTGAGGATCACAAGAAGAGAAAATTGAACTGAGATAGGGATTTCCCTAGCTGTTGAGGAATTGAAGGGTGTGTATGTGTGTGTGTGTGTGAGTGTGTTTTTTTTCTTTTTTTGGAAGATGTGTGAGGAGGTGGATCTTGAGTCTGAAGATTCAGGCTGGAGTCCTGCTATCTTGCTGTGGAGGTGGGCATACTCAGAGAAGGTGAAAAGGGAGTGTGTGGCGTGTGTGCGAGCACTCCTGTTTGGATCCGCTAGAAGGGAATCTTCCTTCTCTGCCTTCCATTTGTTTATATTAATGATTTAGTAGCAGGCTTGCCTGAAAACTTCCCCTCTGTGTAAGCACTGTGGGTTTTGTAAGCTCTCAGTGACCTTAAAGGCTGGTTCGATGTATTTTTTTCTAGGCATTGTGTTGTACCCAGAGTTTCAGCTCTTTCCCTCTCTCTTTTTTTAACCACAAAACTTAACTGCTTTAGAAACATCATCTTGATGACAAGGGAAAAATATCTGTCGCCCCCCCATCCCTTCCTAGGCCAGTGACGTCATACCAACCTATGGGCTCGGCTGCTTTGCAGGTGACTTACCCTGTGATTACTTGTTAAAAGAAATAAATTTCTCCCTTCTTCCATTAAATGCATCCTTCTTTGGATTTGGATGTAGAAATATCATCATGCTGTGAGAAAATTTTATTTTTGATAACCATTATTGGGGTTTAGGTAAAGTAGGATTTCTCTTCCCTGATCATTATTAAAAATGTTTTGTTTGAATACAAAGGTCAGAGATCATCCAGAGCTAGGCTAGGATGGAGCTAGACAGAGTCGGACAAGATAGGAGAGCTGGGAAAAGGGGAGCTGTCATTTCCCCGCTTCCTCCGGTCATTCCCGCTTGGGGAGATAGTTTTCTTTTACCTCCACGATCCACCCCAACATTCTTAATTCCTCCTCTGCTCTGGGTCCTGTGGACGGCCCTGGAGGGAGAGAGATGCTCCTTGTCACACCTGGAGGACCGTGTAGTTTCGGGGGGTCAGATGACCGTTTGCCTTTGTGATGAAGGTTCCAATGGAAATTTGAACTCCCAGTGCGCCGGGTGACTTAGTACCTGGGATAGTCTATCTGGGGGCACCTGGAGGTTATGTTTGGGGAGCCCGAAGAACTAGCCTTTATGAATTTGCCATTCTGGGTAGAGCCTCCCATCATCATTCAAGGGCTTGCTTCTGCATCGCCTTTCAAGTTAAAATGGTCCCGCTGGTTATGATGGGCAAGTTTACCTAAGGGCTACTGGGTACGTGGCTGAAGGATGGAGGGAAGAGAGAGACACAGCAAGGCTGGTATTTTTTTTTTTTTTAACCTTCTGGCTTAATCTGCCTCAGTCATATTGGGGCGAACGATATTTCAGACGGGTGCTGGTTGTGCAGAGACATTCCTATTGTTTGAATTTTTTTTTTTTTTTTTTTTTTGGTTGGGGAGTGGAGAGTAAGGGCTCTTGGCCCATTTTCTGCAGCCTGGGGTTCATCTGGCGAGCCAGTCTTCCTTCTGGAAGAGGGGAAAAAGGCTGGACGCTGGAAGTTCGCTATTAAAGTGAGCAACAGGGCTGGGTTAATTTTTTAAAAACAATCGGACTGTGCGAATGGTCTTTTCTGGAGCTTTCCGGTCCTTTCTAGTGAAATAATAATTTTAAAAAATTGCTTCTTAAGATGCGGGGGCCAGAAATCAAAGGGATTCTAGATTTTGAGAGACAACTGCATCTTTGCTGCTCTGGTAGCTCCCTATTATTAATTATTAGGGGTCTGATGGAGGTCTGGCCTCCTTTTTTGTTGATTTTAATGCTGCGTTTCTACTGAACGTGTTGATGATTTGCTGCTTATATAAGGGAAAGGATGTATCGAGGTGGTTTGATGCTTGGGGTTTTGAGATCGGCTACTGAGATTGGGTGGCGGTTGATGTATTTGTCGATGTGCATGGTAGGAAGGTGTTTTCTTTTGGGTGGTGGGGGGTAAGGGGATGGTTGGAAAATGGTAGATGAGATGCTACAGCAAATGGGGACATGAGGAGAGACGGAGGTGAGGTCGGAAGTCACCGGCTTGCAGAATTTCTGTCCTGCATCCCCCTTTCTCTCGTTCCTTGGGAAAAAAAAAATCCATTATCTCTAAAAACACATTATTCTTCAATTGGCCTTTTAGAGAAAGAAGGAGAAGGAGGGGAGGGGTTAATTTGGTGAGGGGGCTTGGTTGTAATTAGCCCACTGCTGCAAAACTGAGATACAGAAATCCATCGGCACCAGCTTTGGGGGCACAGAGAGGCAGCAGAGAGATGGGGGACGACGGGTTGTCAGTCTTGGATGCACAGTGGAGCGGTGGGGTTGGCGTTTGGGTATTGTGTGTGTTTGTGTCTCTGTGTGTGTGCAGTTTTTTCCGCCCTACCACCAATTTCCCCCTCTATCCTCCCCTAATTCTGCTGTTCTCTTGCTTCCATTGGCACACACACCGCTCTCCCCTACCCCCATATACCCCCTCCCCCTTTCCTTTAGTCCTTTCTGCCTGGATGAGAAAATTCTGATTCTGATGGCTCTGCGGCTCTTTTTTTTTTTTTTTTTTCCAACACAACAGTGGTGCGATGGCCTTTCCTGCATGCCACACGGATGCAGCCTTCTGATAGGAGGGCTAAGTCGGCACATCTACACACGCACGCACTTTGCACACGCTCTTGCACACACACTCTCTCACACAGACACAGGCGATCAAGGGCTTGATTTCGTTTGGTTTCGTTCCCCTTTACGGCTGTCCCCACCCCTACCTCCACCATGGCTCCTCTCCACCCGTCTTCATACGGGAAATGCAGTAACGATACCCACGTCTTCTCCCCACACCGCTCTCTTCTTTCTCCTCGCCATTATTCTTTACCAAAAGCTGTGGTGTGTCGCAGTTCATGGGATTAGCATGTTGGAGTCTTTGGGGGAGGGGACCTCATAAGAAGGGGGTTGGAATGGGGGTAGATGACATTAATGATTTTTTTTTTTTTTTTGGCCAAATAAGCACCCGGTGATAATGATCCAATTTAACCACCCGTGTAATATATGTTTGCGGCGCATCAGAGGAAGGTTACACGGGGAAAGCAGAGTCTGGACTGGGTTACCTCTGGGGAGATGTGATGCCTGGACAATAGAGAGACAGATGCCCCCTCTCCACACACACATATGTATGCTCTCACACACACCAACACCCAGCTCTGCTCAGTGGGCTGTGTCAAGCCAGAGGGCACTGCAGAATCTCCCAGAGTTGTCGTGGCTCGTGGGGAGTCTGGAGTGATGTCTTTGTCCTACCCAGCCCTCGCTCTCCAGCTGATGTCTGGTCTTAAAATTCTTGGTGGCCTTTGTGTTGCCTTTTGGGTGAGGGCTGGAGGGGTGTTTGTGTTTTGTCAAACGCCGGTGTGCTCCCAGTCGGACAACACGGATTGTCCACATGGTGCGTGCGGTTCAGGCAGGGGGTGCCTGCCTGTTCGTGCTGCGTGAGTGTGCTTGGTGGGCACGGACGCGCGCACGGCTCTGGGGAGGTGTGGGGGCGACAGGGAAGGGAGGCTCCCCTTCCCTCTCTTGTGGGGGAGGAAGGCAAAGAGCGGCGGTGTTTGGTGGGGGTGAGAAGGCGACGGAGTTTTCAGGGTAGCTGAGAAGACGGTGGGGGGAGAAGGCGCCTGTCTCCGGCGGCAAGCCTCGTGGGAGAGCCGCGCTCGCCAGAGCAGGCCCGTGGGTGGCTGTGCTCATGGAGGACGAGCGGGCGGCTGCGGACGGAAAGGGGAGAAGGGATGAGGTGGGCCAGACTGAGGGCTTCCCTGGCCACCTCGGGAGCCCTGGGCAGAGTGGGGGAGGACGGCCCTGCTCGCCCCGGCCTCAGCCACCCGCGTGGGAGGGTGGCCCGGCCTTGTGGGAGGCTCTGCAGCCCCTGAGGAGCTGCGCTCGCCCTCGGCCAGGATAGCGGCTGAGCCCCTGTGCCCTCCTGGGCTCCAGCCGTCGTAACTATCGGACGCCATTTTCCCTTCTCCTTTGGTTAAAGGTGTGTCCCTCTTTATGAGCAATTACATGTGAAATTGGAAAACATTTTTCCTAAGAGAAAAAAAAATCCTTGGGGCAAAATGCTGGTTGTTGTACGTAGCTTATGTCCCTCTCCCTTCCTGGGGCTGACCTTGAGGGATCAGGGAGAAAGGGTTACGTCATTGCCAGAGAAAGGGGACAAATGGGGGGTAGGATGCCCCAGGGGCGAATCATTGTGCCAAACGCCGAGAGGAGAAGGCTCTTGGGATCCCCCTGCTGTGTTCTCCTTATGTGACCCTCGTGTGTGGATGGGAGACTTGGAAAAGTAGAAACGTCCCTTCCAAAGCTCGCCCCCTAGAAATGTGCAGGCCTTGGTTCCTGCTGCCACCAGGCCCTGCTTCCCTCAAGCACGTACCTGCTGGGGGAGGAACCACCAGCCTCTCCGCAGCTCTGACCCTTGAGGGCCAGCCCTGGCTGCTCTGCAGATGATGAGGCGTGACTGGGCCAGCCACAGGTGGCAGTACTGGGCTCGAGCAGGGCTCTGCAGGTCTGTGCTCAAGTGAGGCCTCTGCTGAGTGGCCTTCTAAAATAGCGCCCCTCACCCTGACCCCCCGCTACCTTCAGCCCACGTCTCTGCCTTTCATTCCAATCAGCTGCTCACTACCTAACACTGCATTACATACCGAAGTGTTAAGGTAATCTTGTCTGTCTCTCCCTCTGGAATTCAGGTTCCGTGAGGTCAGGGTCTTTGCCTGTTTTTGTTCATTGCAGTGTTCTCAGTGCCTAGGACATTTGCTGGCATGTAGTAGGTGCTCAACAAATATCTGTTGATTGGAAGAAAGAACCATATGGATTTGGTGTTGGATTTGGTGTCGGCTCTAACCTTGGAGCCTGTCTTCTGCGAACGCTGAACTTTGCCTCTGCCTGTCCCTGCCTGCAAGTCCAGATCTGCTAGAGGAATTGCAAAGTGCGACTTCCGAGTTCAATAGAAAGGTCTCCTCCATGCCTGGCTCAGACTGACTCTGCCTCCTTCATGGTCCCACTAATACTAGTTAATCATCATCATCAAGTAGTAGTAATGGTAGTGACATAGCTACCGTTTCTGAGGTACTTAATATATACCAAGTTCTGTACCAAGTTTCTTTCTTTTTTTTTCTTTTACATTCAGTATCTCTTTTAATTTTCCAGACAACTCAGTGTAGTATACAGCTGGCCCTCTGTATCCGTGGGTTCTGCATCCTCAGATATGGAGGGCCAACTGTGCCACATCATTTTATATAAGAAACTTGAGCACCCGAAGATTTTTGAATCTGCGAGGGATCCCAGAACCAATACCCCATGGCTACCGAGGGATGACTCTGCTATTATTCCCTGCCTTTGACAGAAGAGGAGACTGAGACTTAGATAAAATAAGATAGTAAGATGGCAGATCAGGGGTTTGAGCTCAGATCTTTTTTATTCCAGAGCCCAAGTCCGTGACCCTTATGTTACCCCGTTAGAGGTAAAAGGGAGATGAGCCATTATCTCATTCAGTGCTCTCAAATACAGATGAGAAAACTGAGGCGAAGAGAGATTAAATGGCTGGTCCAAAGTCCTATGCCAAGTTTGATGCAGAGACAAAGCTGGAATCCAGGTTTTCTGGCTATCCGGGCAGTGTTCTTTCTATACCATCTTGCTGCCTGTGGGACGTGGGCCCTCTCTCAAATGGGATTGTACTGGAGGCTGCCTGAGGTGCCCTCTTAGCTTTCCTTCTTCCTTGGTCGGTGGGGGAGTGGGGTCTTGGTGAGGTGGGAGGGAGTAGATGTGCCTTTAATGAGGGCAGACTCTTCCTGCCGAGCTGGAAGGAGACTGGGGGCTATTCTCTAGGGTCATCAGAATCACTGGGTGCCGGTCAAGGTCATCCCCTGAGTGTGCTGGAGGAAGAGACCCCAGTGGAGTGCTCCAGGTTCTTAGTCCCATGTAGCCCTGCCCATCATGGTTACTCTCAGATACAGCAGTGGCTCCATTCAGAGGTCCAAGCAGCTGGTGTCTGGATCCTGATGACCTGGGAGCTTGTGTGCTTCTCCCAGACTGGCTTAGCCCTTGCTTCTCAAGAAAGCAAGGCGTGGAGCCAGACACTAGCCTCAGTGTGTTTCATTTCCGTTTCCAGAGGCTGGCTGGAGAGCTTGAATTCATGGACTATGTGGAAGGGTCCTTACTAGTCCCTCTGCTCCAGCTCTAGGGTTGGCCTTGACCTCGACTCAGGGAGGGGATAGACATCCTAGCGTGCATGCGTGCGTGCATGTGTGCATGTGTGGGTGTATGTTATGCTGGGGCCAGGAAGGTAGGGGAAGTGGGGGACCAGAGTAAAGTGGGTTCTGAGAAGCAGGGAAGCCTTACCTTCTTCCAGGACCTTGAGACAGCGTGAGAAGCCTTTTCTGTGTGACTTTGAGGTGGGGTGACCAGATGCCCTGGTTTGTAGAGACAGGCCCATTTAGGCCTTTGTCCTAGTGTAATTATTAGCTCTCAGAAATGTCCTGGTTTGGATGATAAAACATATGGTCATCCTTCTTTGAGGTGATATTACCCACTTTCTGTTCATGGGACAGAGAGAGGAAAGGCGTGTCAGATAGGGAAAACAAATTTTAGGCCAAGAAGATGGTTAGGAGAAGAGACTTCCCCCAGAGATGCTTCCATTTGTCCCCTATTTCTAAAGGATTAAGACCTTAATCTGACTACTCCTGCTACCAACATGACGACTACTAACCTAACTACCTTACTACAACTACCAACATGACGACTACTAACCTAACTACCTTACTACAACTACTTCTTCTAGCCAACATTTGAGTCCTGTGTGTCAGATACTATGCTAAGCACTTGACACGCATTGTCCCACTTAACCTTCCTACCACCCTACGAGGTGGGTACTGTTAACATCTCAGTATGACAGATAAAGAAACTGAGCCCTACAGAAGTTGAATAACATGTGCAAGGTCACGCAGGTAGGAAGTGACGAGGTCATGTTCAAACCCAGTGGCCTGGCTCCAACGCTCTGATAGCCACACTGTGTCGCAGCACCTCCGTGGGCCTGTCCTCTGGTCCCCACGTCTGGGAACTTGACTCTGAGAGCCGACCCGCTTGCTGGGCTGGCTGCTCACAACCCTGGGACCTGCGGAAGATGCTGCTGCCAGTCAGTGGCCCGTCAGGCTTAGGGAGAGGAAGCCGCTGGCCCAGCAGTGGCGCTGCTGCTGGTCTTTCTGATGGTACTTTAGAGACTCTGGTTCCCATGGTGACTCAGTTACCTTCTTGCGGCTTCAGGCACCTTGTCGGGGGAGGGAGCTTAGGTTGTTTGGGATGGTGGTGGGTGGGCAGAAGGCAGAGAACCTGCAACCCGCCTCTGCTTTGCTCTGTGGCCCTGATCCCTGATGGGCCCACACTCCCCTTGGCTGTTGCAACAGGGGGTGGCCCTCAGTGGAGATTCTGGTGAATGGACAGCCACCTAACACCTGCTCTTAGCAGAGCGTGGTGTTCTGGTGTATTTCCTGTAATGGGCAGTGTCCTCATTTGTCTGATGAGGAAACCGTTGGTCAGAAGGGTTAGCTAACTTGTCTAGGATCACACAGTGAGAAGTAGCAGACTTTGGACCCAAGCTTGGGTCTGACTCCAGAATTCATGCTGTTTCTGAGTCCTTGCACTGCCCGCTATGCTGAACCCTGGAGAAGAGGGGGTGGGAGCCAGAGGAGGAGACTCCCCAGGAGGAGGTCTTCAGATCAGCTCCTGAGTGTGAGGGCTGCGGAGGGCGTCTGGGGCTCATCATCTTGCTGAGCCACCCCTGGGCCTCCTTCCCTCCTCCAGCCAGGGGAAGACAGCTGCTGACCTCTCACTGGATGAGTGCTCATTCTGGTCTGGAGGGAATGGGGAGATGGGCCCACCCACGCCTTGCAGGTACCTCTCTCCCCCATGGAGCAGCGATAGATGCACTGACACCTAATCCCTCTTCCTTCCCCCTGTGTCTATGTCATAGGGTCAGGGGTGAGAAGGGGTGGGTGATCTCCCCGCCTAGAGACTGGAGGGAGGATACACAGTGGGGGAAGCTGGGATTCCCCTGCTGGAGGACTCCAGGGAGAAAGGGGAATTTTTTCTTGCTTGAGAAGCAGAGAACATGAGAAGAGCATTTTTCTCACTGAGGGGATGGTCTGTGGCCCCCAAGCTGAGCTGCATTAGCTTCATTGCAGTCCCATTGAAGACTGTGTTTATTTTTTCAATAATGTGTTAATTAAACATCGATTTCCAGGTAGAAGAAAGGGAATTGGATTGCCAGAGCTAATGGGGTGTGAGGAGGGTGGGGAGCTGGTGAGAGGGGCCCAAGCTGGAGTCAGCGCTCTTCAGCGTCACCCCGGGACGGGTGGAGGGGAGGCAAGGCTGCCTCCTCCCCTGGCTCGAAATTTGGAATTTTCAGCTCCCCATGAGCCTTCAGGAGGTGTCTTTTCTACCCTTTGGCTGCCAGAGCAGATGGAGATGGCTCTTTGCTGAACCTCAATTCAAGGGGAGAGAAACAGTCATTCTTCACCTTCTCCAGCATCTTTGGTTTTTTTGTTTGTTTGTTTGTTTGTTTTTTGAGTGACCCTGTGCCAGGCCTTTTGCTTGGCACCCTACATAGGTTAGCTCATTGGTTTTTAAAATAAACACAGGGGTAGTACTTCTTCTATACCCCCACTTTGGAGATGAGGAAACTGAGGCTCAGAGAAGTAGCAAACTCAAGAGCAAAGAGCTGGGCAAGCTTGGCAAGAAAAGGGGGCCCTAGAAGAGTAAAAAGTATCTGAGGTCAGCAGAATAGCTGCCAAGGGTCCACGCCCCTCTAAAGGCAAAAAAGAAAAGGATGAAGCAACAGAGAATGATTTGTTATTTTATCACTGGCTGAGATGGATTGAGCTTTTGCTACGTGCCAACACCTGTGTTAAGTGCTTTGCATATACAGTTGTGAGGATGCAGTGAGTAAGTGTTAAGTAATGTTATTCCCATTTTAAAGATGAGGAAAGTGGGGCTTGAAGAGGTTAACTAACCTGCTGAGGTTGCAGAGTTGGTAAACGGCGGAGCTGGAATAAAACTTTGGTGAACAGGACTTTGGGACCTCTTTACAGTCATGTTCTGTTGTCTCATCCACACTGAGGACACGGATGCCTGCTCAGCAAGTCACCTATAACTTCTGGGAGGTAAAAACTTGGGGCCTTTAGGGTGGATTCTCCGACTAGATCCTGAGCCCCAGAAATCCCAGAGTCTTGCAATGTGAACCTCACTGTCCCTTCCTTTCTCAGCCCATGACAGCTCAGGCCGAGCCTCTGGTTGGGTGAAGGCTGTTCTGGCTGCCTGTGGTGTCTGGAGCCTGCATTAGTGAGCTGGGTGGGAAGGGCAAGTTAGAGTAGTAGTTCTTAGACTTTGCTGCATATTAGAATCACCATGTTAAAAATCCCAAACCTGTGCTACAACTCATCCCAATCAAATCAATCTTTAGGGGTAAGACACCAGGATCAGTATATTTAAAGCTTCCCAGGTGATCCATCAGACTTATAAACTGGTGGTTCAGAATAGCCTCTGCTGCAAAGCAGGTGTTCGCAGGCTAGGCTAGTTTCTGTTTCCAGAGTTAGAAGTGCAGAATTAATTGGTTACACAGACCCAGTATCCAGTGGGGCAATGCTTATATCGGTCAATTTTCTTCTCATTAGAATAGTAGCTTTCAGACTTTGGTATGCATCAAGACATCTGGGGAACTTTTACAAAATGCATATCCTTAGGCCCCACTGCAGATCTGATTCAGAAGTTCTAGGATGGCCCAGGAATCTGCATTAAAAGCAAGCACTTTCTGTGACTGGGTGAGGTCATGATATCCAGGGCCAGCCCCAGAACCCCCTTTGTTTCATGCACATACATGTGAAGTCTTCTCTCTTTGGAGGGGTGAAAAGGTGAGGACAGAGACTGCTGTGGTCACCTGTTGATCCATGAGGTTTGGTCGTCTTTGCTCAGGGCTGACTGTCCATTGCTAACACGAGAAGGCCTGCCCCCCTATCCTGGATCCCTGCTACTCACCACAGAGCCTTGTTTCATGTCCTGTGTGCAGGCAGCCCTGAGGGAGGAGAAGATGATCCCAATCTGGAAACCTGGCAGCCTTCCTTCTCAGGTTTTAAAAAAATCAGAGTAAATCTCTGCACAACTTGAGTGTTCGGGAGTCTGTCAGCGGCAACCATCCCGAGTCTTCCCCCGGGATCGGTGAACAGCTTCTCTGGGGCTCATTTTAAACTTTTCTTCCAAAGCTGTCAAAAAATAGAGAATAGTCAGAGACTCTCAGAGCTGGAAGGGACCTTGGTGATCTTCCATGCCAGCGTTAATATTCTGTTCATTTATTCATCCAACATATATTTATTAAACACCTACTATATCCAGGCACTGTACCAGGTGCTGGGAATACACAGGCCACAATCAAGACAGATACTTGGTTTATCCCTCATGGAATTTAAACTTGGGTGGAGGGGCAGATATTATATAACACAAAGAAATACGTAATTATAAATTATGGCGAATGCTCTGAGAATTATGGACACCTAATTTAGAACGATGGGATCAAGGGGGAAGGTGATAGCTGAAGTTCTCACTATATGTAGACCCTGCTGTAAGGGTTTCATATGTATCACTAGACTTAATCCTCACAGTGAGTCTTGGAGGGAGGGAGGTACGTTATTATTGTTCCCTTGTTACAGATGAGGAAACTGAGCCGCGGAGAGGTGGCCAGGCTGGACCTAACACTGAGGTCTGTCTGACTCTCCTACCCTCTCTAACATCCCATCTCAGAGTGGGGAGGTGGGTTGGAAAAACCGATGTTTGTGCAGAGAGAGAGCTGAGGGATGAGGTGGGGGTGAAGCAAAACCAGAGAAGTTAAGAAAATGCTGCCAATCCTGGCCACGTATGGAGCGCTTAGATGCTAAGCGCTGTGCAAAATGCGTTATTAAAATTATCTCACTGAATTCTGCAACAGCTAGGAAGAGTGGAATCCTTATTCCCTTTTTTGCAGGCAAGGAAACTGAGGCTTTGAGAGGTAAAGTTCCCAGACGGTGGACACTCTGAATCTTGCCCTGTCTGGGCTTCTTGCATCTCACCTGTTGGGTTTGCTAATCATGAACAGTGGGTGACAAGGGGGATTACTTCAGAGCCCTCAGGCCTGCTTGTCCTGGCTGGGGAGAACCCAGAGGAAGGAGGAACAAAGGACTTCTTTGGGGCATGGCTGCCCCTCTGTGCTGTGAGCCATCTCCATTTTCCTTTCATCTGGCAAGAGCCCCCAGGCCAGCCTTCTTCTAGGTCTGATGGCCCAGGACCTCTGACTTGTTGCTAATTAGTTAGATGCTTGTCACCTGCAGTTCCGTCCTTCCTTTTCTGTCTGGTGCCTCCCCGAATACCCTCCCTGCGTGTTCACCTGAGGTCGCCTCTGCCCTCGAGGCCTGTGGTCCCACTGGCCCACCTTGAGCTGATCTGCACTGGGCCGATGTGAGTTGAGGTGGGAAGAAGGACAGGGACTCAGGTCACAAAATTGGTCTAGAGCCACGAGAGAGAGGCAAGAATATGTGAGAAGCGGAAGGAGATGTGTTAATGGGTCATTGATAAAATACTAACTTCTTGAAAAGCTTGCCAGGACACGGGAGTTCATTTCTTCAGCATCCTTTCCCTGACCTGCAGGTGAGTGAATGTGCCCATGTAGACAAGTGCCCCACGAGACGGCGGCTTCTCCGTGCCCTGCCTGGAATCGCCTCCAGGGTTGACGGGATGGTCTGGCAAAGCGGGGGGAGCACCCTAAGGGAGCAGAGTAGCTTTTTGCCTGCTTTTCTCCTGGCCCTGGAGTAATGGGGATTGCCTCAATATTGGGCTCTGCTTCTGATGAGGATAACACTTGAAGGCAATCGCTTGACTCCCCAGATGCCTGGAATCAAGACACAAAAGGGAAGGCGGGGAAGCTTTCCGAGAAGGGGTGAGATGTGTGGGAGGGAGGAAGGGTGGCTTGTGTGTGGGTTGCGCGTTTGGATGACAGTCACTCTTTCTTTTTTTGTATATGTGTGGTTCTTTTTTTCTTTTCTTTTCTTCTTCTTTTTTTTTTTTTACAACAATTAACTCCTTATAAAAATGACTTAATGATTTTCTTATTGCAAAATATTACTTGTTCATTACAGAACATTTAGAAAATACTGGAAAAAAAAAACTCACCTGTAAGTCCCCAACTCCAAAAATAACCAATGGGGAAATTTCGATTTCTATTTTCCAGCTTAATATCTAAGCATCCACAATCCAGGGTGTGCTATTCTGTTTCTAAAGACATTCCTTCACTCATTTAACAAGTACTAATTGAGTGCCTGCTCTGTGCCATGCACTGAAATCACATTTTGGAGGCTGTCACACTAGCTCGATTTTCACTTAAAGATACATCATGAGCACTTTTCCACAACAGCCACTCGTGCTGTTGAGCTTCCAGATTTAGATTTTGGGTGTAACGAGGCAGTTGGCAAATCTTGGCATCTGAAGTCTCATGTCTTAAGAAGGAAGGAAAGATTGCTGAGCCTCTCTCCTCAGCACATAAGGCAGGTGCTGTGTTAGTCTCCTTGGGGGGAAATGTGTTCCTTTACCTTGGAAATAAGGAAGGGACAGGTTTGGAGGGTGGGAAAAACTCTAACCCTTTATTAGTGTTAGAGTCTGGGATTTCTCCAAATGAGGGGTTTGGAAAGGAGAGATTCCATTCTCCTGTATAGAATCCCAGCATTTTAGATAGTGGGTGGCATGTTAGAGCATGGCTAGCTCGCCTTCTTCAATGTATAGATGAGGGCCATCAGCAGTCAGATGATCTGCCCGAGCACAAACACATGGTTGACGGCACAGCGGGGACTGGAGCCTGGGGAGCGGTGCTAGGGAGAGTTGCACGGCGGTTGGAGATGGATTTGGTAGAAGTGGTTCAGAGAGACCCCTTGCTGGGCAGATGGAGGGACTCCACTGGCCTTGCTTGAGTTTGGTTACTGTGTTTAAAAGAGGTTTGCAATACAGGTTTGATTTGCTGATCTCCTACCCCATTCCTTATCTACAGTATACTCCATGCCACCATCTCTCAAATGCACATCTGTGGTTCCACAGAGGCCTGGGGCGGGGTGGGGGTGGGATGGAGAGAGGAATGCCCTCTGGAAAGTCAGTACTGCTCATAGACCCATCTGGTCCAGTGCAGGCTTCCATGAACTCAACTCAGCAAATCGCTCCTGGACCCTTCCTTTGCCTGGGGCATTGTGTTTAGTGCTAGGGATACAGAGGAAAGTGATAGTTGACATTCTCTAGTAAAGGACATTATGAATGTATACATCGTAGCGGGAGGCCTGGATCCAGGATAGAAGGGGGTTTCCATGGAGGGGATGCTTATTTTTTGCCAGAGAAGGGAGTGTGACGAAGGCTTCACTGAGGTGGTGGAATTCATAAACAGTGACATCAGCGGATGGGGAAGAAGGACCAAGGATGATAGGCCAAGGAAATGGCATGAGGAAAAGAAAGAAAATGAGGAATTCCCTCCGATAAACAGGAGATTGACCTTTATAGCAATGGGTGGAGGACTGAGTGAGCGTGGGGCTGGAAGGTATGTTTAGGCAAGTTTTTGAATAACCTGAAATGGTAGGTGTTTCAGTTAGCATGATCCCTAGCAGGGGGACTCCCAACTCAATCAGGCTTAACCATGGAGGGAATTTTGGGGGGTAGGTTCACATAACTAAAATTTTAGAGAATGGATCTCAGCTTTGGTTCGGTCTAAGGCTGTCCAATATTATCAGAGGCTCAGGCTGGTTCGCCCGTGGTAGTAAAATGCTCTGCAGCTCTAGACCTCAGGTCAGCAGCCTGACCCGTAAGAGCTAGAGAAAACTTCTCCCTTAGCCATTGAAGAAAAATCTTGGGCTTCACTTGGGTTGGACCAGCTTAGGTCACATGCCCCTCTCTGAACCAATTGCAATTTGATTCCCTCCCCTGGAGCTGGGGGTGGAGCCAACACACCCCAACTACATGGCTGCTTTGCCATGGGTGGGGTCTGGTGTGGGTGCTGGGAGATGCAAATCGTAGGCAAAGGCATTTAGACTTTAGTCTGTTTGTCCCCGGGAACATGGGATGAATTAGAGCAGTGGTGGCTTATTCACATGTGGTGTAGGAGCAGAACTCTGGAGGCAGGATGGAGAAGTCACTGGATTTGGCAGAATCGGAGGCAAGGAGGGCACTACCTGGCTGACACTGGCTCTACTGGCCACTGAGCCAAGTCCAGACTATGGTCCATGTGGGTGCATCTGATTCATCCTGGCACAGGGCAGGAAGGAGGAAAGGCGGAACAAGGGAGTAACTACAAAGGACCAAGCCAGTCTTCATCTGTCAACATTGTTCTCCTGCAGATTTTGTCATTTTTCAGAGAGAAAAGGCTAAGAATCTTTTAGGGAAGCCTGAGGGTTGGTGCTTCTTGCAAAATACTTCAGAAGGGCCTGTGGTTTCCTAGGTAGAGCCTGAGGTGCAAGAACCTGAGTTTATACTTTGTGGATCTGAGTTTTTTATTCCTTTTGCAGCATGGACATGCATGGCTCCTCCAGCATCAGCTTTGACTGATAGGTGCCTTCGCAGCATCACCATTTCCTTAGGGACCTGATGACTTCAGAGCTGCTGTGCTGGTTTCCGTTTATGTTTAGTTGGACCTTGATGGACTGTTTGTGCTCTGAACTGTGCTTGGAGAATTAATTGCTTTATGCCGCAAAGTCAATAGGATGCTTTTTGTTTCTGTTCCTTGAAATGGAGATAGAAGCCTTTTTACTAGGAGATCCCTTGTGAACTGGCAAAAGGGGGTTCTTCTGACTTGGTGATTTTCCTCCTGTGTGTGAATCTGTATAGGTAGCTGAAAATTGAGCTAGCGTAGAGGGGATAAAAGGAGCAGGCTGGCAGTGAGAACATGATGCTCTCGGGTTTCAGGACGGTCATATTGCTCTGAGTTGGCTTTTGGGGGAGCCCTAGACTTGGGGCAAAAGAGCTGTGTTTGAATGTTAGCTTTGTCATTCATAGCCACATGGCCTTGGACACTTGGCTTTGAAGTTTCAGAGGACAGCTGTGGAGGACCTACTGTATCGCAGGGCTGCCTTGAACGTGTGATTGCTTCTTATTTTGAAGTGGCCCTGAAGTAGCAGTGAGAATGGAGCCCTAGGTTCTGAGGAGCTTCTCTGTGCAATGCACTGTGCCTAAACTGTTCGCATGCTCTCCAGCTCCTCATGACGGCCCATGAGACAGGTAGCGGCGTCTTCATTTCAAAGATGAGATAAATGGAATCTCAGAGAGGTTAAGTAATTCACCCAAGGCTTCTCAGCAAGTGAATGAGATGTAAAGCCAGTGGTTTCTGACTTCAAAGCCTGTAGTGCTCTGAGTATCAAGGTATGACAAGGGAAGCATCATGAGCTTTGGTTTAGGGTAACTCCCTGCTTGTTATTTACTAGCTAAGTAGATACTTCACCTCCTGAGCCACTTGGATTTACAGCTCTATTGTGACTCCTACCTCAGGGCTAC
The DNA here is from genome assembly GCF_949987515.2 of Delphinus delphis. NCBI lineage: Eukaryota > Metazoa > Chordata > Mammalia > Artiodactyla > Delphinidae > Delphinus > Delphinus delphis. Next base: position 25,272,056 of record NC_082684.1, on the reverse strand, counting down.
TTCAAAATGAGAAAATTCACAGGTCCAAGGCAGCCCTGGAACATAGTAGGTCCTGCATAGCTGTTCTCTGAAACTTCAAAGCCAAGCGTCCAAGGCCATATGAGTATTAACAATGAAGCTAATATTCAAGTGTCGTTATCTATAAATCAGAGGTAATAACATCATATTTGTAGTTGGGATGGCTTAGAATCAAGTGACTTGTCCGAGGTCATCTAGTTGGTAAGGTGACTCGGCCGAGATTAGAACCCTTTGTGGTCTAATCCACATGCCACTCCCCTTTCTATACTACTTTGTGGTTCTGCCTGGTATATAAGAGCCATTACCACAGTAATACTGGTGGTGATAATCGTTATTTTCTGTTGGTCAGATTCTGCTAATAGAAAGCTTCTGCTTCCGGTGACAGATAGGACAGGCAAGGAGGTTTTCTTTTCATCTTTCCCTTTCCCTCCAAATACATCTCTCAGGGTTTTCTTGGGAGTAGGATTTGAAGAAATGAGACTAGGGCCAAGTGGAAAGGTGAGCTGTTAGGATGTAAGGTTTTGGGGGGCGGATGTGGCATAGGTCAAGGCAGGAGGTGAGAGAGATCATCAGATAGCTCGGTGGAACATGCTGGAATCTTTTATGTGTGCTACAGAGGAAGAGAAGTCCCTAGGAGGTGGTGTTGGGGAGCTTGGGCTCACCGTGTGTTCTTGGACTTTTCTAAAGTATGTATTCAGTAAACTAGCATGTAGAGAGCACGTGTGTGTCATATGATTGTGTTCCTCACACCCCGTAAGGTTGATATGATCACCCTCGTTTAGGGAAGGAGGGATTAAATTGCTCATGACTCCCTAGCCAGTGAGCCTCAGAACCAGGATGCAAAACAGGACTACAGGATGCAAGGCTTTTCCACTATAGAATATCTGTATTTAGAAAAACTTGCCCTTTCGACATGTTTCACAGACTCCTAAAAGATTCCATTTTACCTTCCACCCTCTGATGGCTGAGGAAACAGAGGCTTAGTGGCCAAATGATTTGACCAAAGTCCCACAGTGGGAGGAGCCATCTGAGGTCAAGGTCATGAGATCTCCAGGTAATGGTTACTTCAAAATGTATAGCAGATACCTGGGGTGCCTGCCCACGCAGGGAACTGACGAGAAGTGAGGGGGCATTAGGGCTACAGTGCTGTAGGCTTGTGTTTAGAGCCTGATTTCGGGTCCCTTGGAGGATTTGGGACAAATCAGGAAACCGAGGCAGAAGCCCATGCATAAGAGCTAGACGTTACTTTGGGCCCTTGGATGCTGAGGCAACAAGAGCAATTGAAGATCTCGTAAGGAGGTCGGGCTCAGCTTACTGAATGGGGAAGGTACAGGCTGCCATGTTCCTGGATTCACTGGCCATGTGGTTATTATAATCTGGATTTCTTAAGGCCTGATGCATGGGTTCTCAATCAGACTGACCCAGATGTGAATGTGAGTGAATCTGTTCTATGAGTACAAACTTTGGGCAAGTGACTTCCCCTCTCTGAGTCTCAGATTTGTCATTTACAAAACAGGAATAAAGTCACACCCACCCCACAGGTCAATTGGGAATATTAAGTGAGGAATTATAAGTAGACTGCCTAGTTTAGGGCTCTCAGAATTAATTATATGTCTGGCCTGGACCTTGCACTTGAACTCAAACTTGTACATCCACCTGCTTGATCATCAGCTCTACCTGTTTGTTTAATACTAATTCAAATCAAATTTTACACGCTTTAACATCTTTTGATTATACGTTCTGCTCCCACCTACTCTTCCCAGATGGGGAACTCCATCCTCTTAGTTGCTCACCGGGACACACTTAGAATTGTTTTTGACTCGTTTCTTGCTCTCACATCCCACGTTCAATCTATCAACCAAGCCGGTAGCCTCTCATTTAAAAGCTAAATCCAGAATATATCCAGACTTCTTAGCCCTGTGGTCCAAGCCACCGCTACCACCTCTCACCTGCACTATTGCAATGAACTCCCTACTGGACTCCTGCTTCCACTCTTTTTTTCTTAACATCTTTATTGGAGTATAAATGCTTTACAATGGTGTGTTAGTTTCTGCTTTATAACAAAGTGAATCAGCTATACATATACATATGTTCCCATATCTCTTGCATCTCCCTCCCTTCCACCCTCCCTATCCCACCCCTCTAGGTGGTCACAAAGCATGGAGCTGATCTCCCTGTGCTATGTGGCTGCTTCCTACTAGCCATCTGTTTTACATTTGGTAGTGTATATATGTCCATGCCACTCTCTCCCTTTGTCCCAGCTTCCCCTTCCCCCTCCCTGTGTCCTCAAGTCCATTCTCTACGTCTGTGTCTTTATTCCTGTCCTGCCCCTAGGTTCTTCAGAACATTTTTTTTTTCTTAGATTCCATATATATGTGTTAGCATACAGTATTTGTTTTCCTCTTTCTGACTTACTTCACTCTGTATGACAGACTCTGGGTCCATCCACCTCACTACAAATAACTCAATTTCATTTCTTTTTATGGCTGAGTAATATTCCATTGTATATATGTGCCACATCTTCTTTATCCATTCATCTGTTGATGGACACTTAGGTTGCTGCTTCCACTCTTGACTCTATACTTTTTTTTTTTCTTCACACAGCAAGCTGGAATGAGCCTTTAAAGTGAAAGTCTGATTATGTCATTGCATTCAAAAGGCTCCTATAGCTTCCGATACCACCCCGAGTGAGCCCCAGAGTCCTGAGTCTGACTGGCAAGCCCTACCAGATCTAGTCTCAGCAACTTTCTACCTTCCTCTCCTTCCACTTTCCTTCTCACTCGTGCTGTTCCAGTCACACGAGTCTCCTTGCTGCTCCTTGGACTCGACAAGTCCAGTACAACCTCCAAGCCTTTGTCCTGGCTGTTTCCTCAGCTGCTTCCCTTCCCCAGGCCTCTGCAGAAGTGAACCTCATTGGACAAACCTTCCCCCTGACCCTTTCCAGAACAGCACTTCCCTCCCCAGCACTCTTATCCCTCTTATGTTACTTAATTTTCATAGCACCTACCACCATGTGACAGGTTACATATGTGTTTGTTTTGCTCATTGTCTGTCTGCCCCAGTAGGACATCCTCACCCCAAGGGCTGGCTGGGACTTTGTTTTGTTCACAAACAGCACCTTGCATGGGGATGAATGAGTACCGTCCTTCCTGCTTCCACAGTTCAGGTCCCTTGTTACGTCAGGCCACTTCTTGCCTAGTCCTTGAGGGTCAAATGAGAATGATTCATCATCCTTAGTTCTCTATCATGAACTACCTTTGGAGACAAGGCCTAGAACTTCTTGAAGTAACTTTATATTTTTTCTCATTTTAAAAAGGAATACATGTGCCATGTACATTGTGGGGGGAAAAAAAGAGAATCAAAACAAAATTCTGTAGACAGAGAAATGCATGAAGAAGAAATTGAAGATCACCTGGAATCCCTCCTCCCAGAAGGAACCACTGTCACTGTCGAGAGGCGCACCCCTCAGGCTTTCCTCCGAACCACAGGTTTTCTTTCTTGGGGAGAGGGATGAATTGGGAGGAGTAGTCTACAAATGAAGGATATTATTAAGGAAATGTGTAACGAAATGACAGTGACACTAACAGTGTTGTCTGGTGGAAAGTGGTGTGACTAGGAATTGGAAGAATTTGGCCTCCATCAGTGACTCTCTTTCATATATTGACACATCAGTTTGTTTCTAATCAGATAAAAGTCTCTACACAGGGAAGAGGAAGAGACACCGCAGGAAAGGTAAAAGAGAAATTCATTTCCCTTTATTTTGCTTATATTTCAAAGCATCTACTTGCATGGAGCTTTCTTTAAGGCCATGAGAACTGTGTGTTTCAGTGCAATCAGAGTCATAATTGGCGGGATTCGTGGAGCTGGGTCGGGGGCATGGGAGCTGACAGCAGTGGAGGGACCACTTACGTGGTGTCAGGAGCTCTACGGTAGTTAACTCACTTAGTCCTCACGGCAGTCTTGTGTGGTAGGCATTGTGAGTCACGTTATGTGCTCTTGTTATGGGTGAGAGCACAGAGACTTGGAGAGGCTGGGTGACTTCTCCAGGTACACCCCTCGGGAGTGATACATGATCCAAACCCAGGCTGTTGGACTCCAGAGCCTGTGTTGGTAACCAGAGTGAAACATGCTCCCAGGGCAGTCAGAACGGACAGGCAGGAGGGCCAGCATGGATATGCACTTGATGAAACTGAGGGAGGAGGCTGGGGCTTTCTGGGGATCTGCCGGCCCCCAGAGTTGCTCTGCCATGTGGCCAGATGGGCTGCGAGAGCCCGGCTCTGTGTCTTTGGCTGGGAGGTTGGCTCCCAGGCAGGTGCAGTGCCGGTGTGCTGGTGTGAGAAGGTTGGAGGAGGTGCCACCAGGTGAAATAAGGACAGTCTTGAAATGGGCGTGGCAGGGGAGCCGCACGGCCACCCACATCGCTCTCCAGCTCAGGGCTTTTGTGGCAAGTGGCTCCCTACAGATGAATGTGGGACTCCAGAAACTTGGAGTAAACAGGGATCTTAAATCGTCCCTTCTCCTCTTCGAGCTGTGAGCAAACTTTGAGTATCTGGCCCTGATGATAGGGACTGCGGGTAGGGGTCGGAGGGCTGCTTTTTGTGTTCATGAAGACCACGCCAGTGCCAGTGAACCGAGGTGCAGATTCTTAAAATTCCTGTGGGGACGGGGCCATGAGGCCCCAGCATTGGATCCGAGTTGTAGCCGTGCTCTCTTCTGCCGCCGGAGTGTTGTGTGTGTTTGCGTGTGTGTGTGCGCGCGCGTGCGTGCGCACAGGCTGTGTGTTGTTTGGATATTGTTACACCGCCCAAGGGTAGGAGATGGCTCCTGGGAATTAATGCTGCTCAGATGTTAAACTGATACTTACGCTCAGATCTTATCCACAGAGTGAGGAGATGCCTGTGGTTTCATTGTCACTCCTGAGCCTTGAGACCGGAGCGAGAAGGAAGGCGAGAGGGATTCTTCACTCAGGTGGTGGTGCAGGGTTTGGTGTGGCTGCTTATTTAAGCTTTCGCTGGGTTGGAAATGTTGAACTCAGTGTTGCCCTGCAAAATACCCTGTTTCTCAGGGAAAAAGAAGTCCTCTTGGATTCCATTCATTCAGCAGGAGCACCTGCTGGGTCCAGACACTGTGCCGGGTGCTGGAGATGGAGTGGGGTCAGCGGTGTGGGTGACAGCTGGCAGAGCTGAGGCATGTTTTGGTGGTACCATTGACTGGAGTTGATGATGAATTGGATATGGGGATGAGGGAGAGATCCCTGTGGAGAACAACTCCCAGGGTGTCGATGTGAGTCGCCATCAGAAGCTTGGCACCAGAACTCCTCTCCCAGGGAGGGTGGCATGGCTCCAGATTGCTAGGGCAGATTTCAAGTATTTCAAAAAGGGGAGGGGTAGGAGAGGCCCCGAGAGGTGTTAGCCACTGAGCCTGAACATGTGCATTTTTCTCTTCCTTACAAGAAGTGGGCACTCAGCAGTACTTCCCAGTTCCTCCTCAGTGTGCCCAGTGCCTTCTGCCTTCCTGATCCCCCACCTCTATATGGAATAAGAATATGAGGAGGGGAAATGGACTGACTGAACATTTACCAGGCTAAGGGAAACTTCGGAAAGCCTGTTCAGCTTAGGACCCAGGCAGGTCCCAAATAGTTTCAAGTCCAATTCTGATAAAGTAGATACCATTATCACAGATGACTCAGCTGATAATCTTTCAAACAGTTATGAAATAGTGGAATATTAGTGCTAAAATGAAACTTTGGAACTTGTCTAATTTAACCCCCTATTCTAGGGATACACAGACTGAGGCTCAGAGAGGTTAAGGATAGCGTAAAGTCACACAGTAGCTTGGTATGGCTGGACATTGGGACACAATATCGCTTAAGTCATTGTAAAGCTGGCGAGAGGAGGCCCGAAAAACACCAAATGAAGCATTCTGAGAGTCAGCACAGTGTTATTTAGGAGTTTCAGGCTACCCCAGGAGTCTGCTGGAGTGGAGGGTAAGGACTCCTGTCCTGTAAAAGAACTGGCTCTCTCTTTTACTAAGAAACTTGGTGTCAAGTGGAAATGGGACTAAAGGGGTCAAAGATACAGCTGAACTGGTTTGAAGACAGAGTTCAAGGTCATCTGTCAGCCCATGCCCTTGGGAAGTCCTCTCCCCAGGTACTGTGGCCATTGATGTGTGGTGGCTTGAGGGCCACCTTCTTTGTCTCTCTCCCTGCCTCCCCCACCTGTTCTGCTAGACTTGGTATCATAGTGCCTGTTTTCTGTAGCTGGCTCTCAGGCTAATTCTAGCCCCCTGCCTTTGGAATATGCCCCATAGGAATGGAGAGGAGACTCAGCCTATGCTCTAGTCCAGTGGAGATGATGCAAGCTGGGTTTGGGGCAGAGGCGTGATGCCCATGTCAGTCCATTTCCTCCACGTGGTAAGGGTTTTCTGGGTGAAATGCACTGAGTGCAATGGTTGGAAACCACAGATTATCCCCATTGTGGCCTTGCTTTGACCTTTTGATAGGCAATGTGGTATTGAGTATAGAGAACTGCAGAGCTGTTCTCTGACACTTGAAATGGAGGTTCACATCTGACACTTCTCACATCTTGTCCCGCAGAGGTGGGAGAGGGTCAGGGCTGTGAGTTCCGGCTGGTATCTAGGCTCAGCCCATTGGGAGAGAGCCCACTGGGGAGACAGCCCTGACAGCCACCGGTGTGAGCCTCTTGACCTCTGATGTGTTGCTTCTCTGACCTCTGGGGCAGCTGTGGCTCAGTCGCTCAGAATGTAGATGCCTAGAATGTGTGGACAAGGTGAAGTCATTGCCACCTTTGCCCCCTCGTGGTCAGGGCCTGGCCTGGGCAGGAGGAGGGAGGACAGACATCTACCATGTTGGCCTGGGACCTTGGGCAGAGTAGGGGAGCCACCCCAGCTGGTGGGCTAAGAGGAGGATAGCGTGAGATGTGCCAGAATGAGCAGAGGGGCTCCAGAGATGGATGGCAAGGGGAGGGGACAATAGTCACAGAGCAGGGCAGAATGCTGCAGTGTCCTGGGGTGACCATCTTGGGCCCCATCCTGGTCAATGCCTGACTGGGCCTGAATTTCAGCCCCCAGCCCTCTCGGGGGCCCAGACTGCGATCTGCGCCCTGGCTGATGCTGCCCCCGTGGCACTGGTTTGAGCGCCATTTGTCTTTGCGTCTGATCTGCAATGTGTGCAGATGCACTTATGGCTCAACTGATGACCTGTCTTCTGGAGCACTCAGGGGATCCTGGGAGGCTCAGTCGCTCTGACGTTTCAGAGGTGTTAAGAAGTTCTTGGTGGAGATTTGCGTGGGGAGGTTAATTATGGCTGCTCCCCCTCCCGTCTTTTTATCCCCCATCTGGTAACCTTGGCTCAATTTAAGTAAGTACTCAAGCTGAGATAATGTTTAAGGGCTGTAGTTCTTAAAAAATAAGTTCACAGGAAAAGCAGGGAAAATGAACATGAAGAGGCTACTATGAACCAGGCACTGTGCTTGGCACTTTCATATGCATTATCCACTTGTATCTTCATAGTGATCCTGGAGGGTGTTCATTGGTTCATTCATTCATTCATTCAGTGTTTGTTGAGCACGTAATACGTGCAAGGTAGCATTCTAGGCTCTGGCGATACAGCAGAGCATAGCACAGACCAGGTTTTCTGCTCTCATAGAGCTCAGGTTCTAGTGAGAAGGGTAATAGACAATCAACACATAAAAATTAGACAATTTCAGACAGAAGCAACTGTCAGGAAGGAAATAAAATCAGATAAAGGGCAGGTGGGTGACTTGGAAGGGCTGCAGGGAATGCCGTTTGTGAAGATGACATCTAAGCTAAGACCTGAATTATGAAAGAGCCGTGGAAATGCTGGGGAGGGGCCTTCCCACAGGGAGCAGCAAGTACAGGTGTCCCGGATGGGTGGGAACTCGGCCAGTGTGAGGAGAGACAGATTTGTTTCCTCCATTCTCCAGACAAGGATACTGAAGCTTAGAACCCAGCTTGTCCACTATCAGCCAGCTAACTGGAGAAGATTTTGTCAGTTCAAACCCATGATCTTTCCACTGTAAGCTGCTGCCGTCAGTAAATGCCTAGCTGTGTTCATTTGTAACAAAGGCCTTTTCACTCATCGTCTTAGTCCATACCCGTAAACTATCGTTAGCCCTATTTTACAGATGAGCAAACTGAGACTCAAGTCTCAGTCAAGTACCTTATCCAACGTCCCAGCTGAAAATCCGAGAAGGTGGGACTCCAACTTGGGTCTGTATGACTGGCAGCTGTACTTAGTCACCACAACATGGGATGGTAGATTTGATACCTGTGGGCCAGGGGAGATTTCTTCCACTTTAGAGATGAGACGACTGCACACCAGGAAGTCTGATGCTTCCTCTGTGTCACCAGCCAGAAAGTATAGGGGTGGGGGCTGATACTCAGCTCTCCCACCCACTGGGTGGGCTCCTTCTTCTCTAAATACTGCGTTTGTCTATGTCGGGTGGCCATGAGGGGCTGCTTGGCAGTGTCACCACCACTCGGGGCCTACTTGCCACTGTTTGCCGTAGAGGATTGATTCCCAGTCTTAGGTGTGGGCTCCGTGAGAGGTAAATCATCTGAAAATAGCTGAGCACCTGTTACGGGTTAGGAATTCTGCTAAGCACTGTGACAGAACATGAGGTGAGCTGTTTGGTTCATCCCGGTGATGGAAAATAATCGCCCGAGGGTGCCAGAAACGCTTGACTCCAGCCCCTTCTTGTGGTGTTGGGGAGAAAAGACCAGTTAGACACTGTCCTTGCCCCAAAGACTCTCACAGTCTAGTTGGGTGGAAAGAACAATAAACACAACCATAATATGTTGTAGTAGGACCCACTTATCTATTTATTAGGTGATTGTTGAGTTTCTACACTGGCCAAGTACTGTGGCAGGTCTGGGGGTACAGTGGTAAAAAGGGCCGACAAGTCCTCTCCTTCATGGAGCTTACATTTGCAGGGAGGGAAAGTGAGCAAAGAGGTACTGAAAATCCAAGTACAAACTGGGATAAAGCTATGAAGGAGGGCTTGAGGGAGCTGTTTGACCCTAATGGGAGGTTCGTCAAGTGCATTGGAGAAGGCTTCCCTATGGAAGAAATGCTTTGAATTGATGGGTGAGTTAGTTACAAGGTTCTGATGGAGGCAGCCATAGGTTATCAGAGGGACACCAAGGAGGTCACCTAGCCTGACTTCAGAGTAATGGTCAGGTGGTGACACCCCCCTGGGCTTGAAGGAGTCTGACTAGGAGATTCAGGACCGGAGGGTATGTCATGGGCAGTGGGAGGTGCGTATCCTACACACACACATTTTGGCATCACTCTGCGTGATCTCCTTAGGAGACCTTTCTGCTCCACCCACAGGAAGCTGAAGAAGTGTGGCAGTTTGCTTAGGTCTTGAATGTCTGTTCTCTGGCTCTTTCCTTTGAACTTCTCCCGCGGCTCTGTGAATGCTAATGCCAGGATATCAATTATCCAATAGGCTTCGGCCCTTGCCCAGCCGGTCTGTTCGCTCAGCGGCCCCCATGCATAATCGATACGGGAGGCTGCCACTGCTTTTAGCTGGGGTGCTGGAGACCTTCCACTTTCACGGAGCTCAGCCGTGCACTGGCTTTCTCCTCCATGCCGTGCCCCTCCTCCGCTCTTCCTCTGGCTTCCACCTAACTCTGTAAGGCTGCACTGCAGGATTTTGCAGGTGGGCCACAGTTCCTGTAACTGTACCGAACCCTCATATACAGCAGCTGGGGAGATGCTTGGTTGTACCTCAGCTCAAGCACTGCTAGGCTGCTGGCATGCGGGCCTTTCACTTGGCTTTTCCTCTTGCCGTTCTTGGTCCTTCCAAGGGCTTCTGACCACTTCTGAAGTGTCCAAGTCTTGGCAGACAGGCTGGCAAGAGAGAGTGTGAGTTCCCTTATATCCTTCCTGGCTGGGTATTTACTAGGTGGGGCAGTCTTACCTCCCCCTCTCTTGGTGAGAAGAGCTGGGTTGGCCCTGACATGTCCCTTCTTGGGGTATCCATGACCCAACATTTATCCCTCTGAGACATTGCTGTGGTCATTTCCTTCCCATTGCTTCCTCCCCTCCTGCCCAGATCAGGGAGGAGAGGGGATGACTTCTAAAATACCTCCAAACGGTGGGAGATGTTGTTGTCTCCTCTGACACCGTCCCCCTCCATCCCATCCTATTGTCCCTCCCACAATGTCAACGGAGTGCTGACTGTATAGTTAGAGAAACATGACCCACCTTATAGCTTTTCCAACCTAGAGCAAGGGACATTTGACAGTGTTTCCAGTTGAGGAAAGAATATGACTCAGATTCATCTCTGCCCTTTGTAAAACCCTGGACCCAGGTCCACCCTTCACACTTGTTCTTTGGCTGCTGTTCTGCTGGTCACAAATCTAAGGTTTTGGTACAGCTCTGGGCTGGGAAGTGCTCTGCTGGGCTGGATTCTGCCTGGAACATGAGTTTGATTTTCTTCTTTTGTTCCCCTCCCAGCTTAGCTACACCTTGTTCTGAGAGAAGCTGCCCTTCCCATCACCCCTGCTGAGTGGACAGCAGCCCTGCTTTGTATCCTGTGACCTTGCTCACCCTACCCCATCGCCATGGCTTTCTGTGCCAGAGGGGAGCCCCCATGGCTGCCCAGCCACATCCTGGCCTGCAAGCTAGAGCTTAAAAAAGATGAGTCAGGCTGACGGCTCTGCTCCCTCAGGAGTTTGGAATTGGGAAACTGAGCTGGTAGTGGGGGTTTCTGAGCTAAAACATCATGATTTAGTCCTAACTGACCTTAGGAGATGGTGACCAGCAGAGAGTGAAGATGGAGCACGATGCCGAAAGCAGAGCAGTAGCGCCCTGAAGGAAAGGAAAAGGGAAAAGAGGGTGTAGCTCCTCCTGTGCTGACGGCTTTGTGGTCCCAGCCTGCCCTGCTCCTCATATCTTCCCAACAAACCCTTATCCTAACCATACTTGGAGGGAGACTTTGTTTCTTACAAATCTAAGGTTTATTAAAACGTCCAAGTCCTCTGAGTTGTCCAGCACTTAGGTGAGGGCAACAGAACAGACTTTTGTCAAATGGTTGGCTGGGAGTAGAGTTTAGAGTTGTGTCTCATTTCAGGTAGCGTCTAGCAAAATTTAGATGCCAGCTCATTTCCTGTAGTTTGGGGAAAATTCCTGGAAGATTCTTTTTTTTTAAATTTATTTTTAATTTATTTATTTTTGGCTGTGTTGGGTCTTCATTGCTGTGCGTGGGCTTTCTCTAGTTGTGGCGAGCGGGGGCTACTCTTCGTTGTGGTGCGCGGGCTTCTCATTGCAGTGGCTTATCTTGTTGTGGAGCATGGGCTCTAGGCATATGGGCTTCAGTAGTTGTGGCACATGGGCTCAGTAGTTGTGGCTCGTGGGTTTTAGAGTGCAGACTCAGTAGTTGTGGCGCACGGGCTTAGTTGCTCCGTGGCATGTGGGATCTTCCCGGACTGGGGCTCGAACCCGTGTCCCCTGCATTGGCAGACGGATTCTTAACCACTGCACCACCAGGGAAGCCCCTGGAAGATTCTTTAACTTGGATTATAGCTGGCAGATTGCTGTCAGGGCCAGGTGATGGGCGTGTGTTGGTCAAATGGTGACTGAGGAAGAAAACCTCTGGCTGATCCCCGGTTGCAGGATGGGGTTCCTGGCTCCAGGGAAAGTTCTAGTGATGCCCAGCAATGGGAGAAACATTGAAGTCCGCAGAAGTATTTTGTTGGAGCCTGCATTGTGGCTTAAAATGGACGTTGATGAGAGGCCAAGATGAACTATCCAGAAAACTGCCAAAGAGGCCTCATGTGAGAGGAGCAAGTGTGCCACCGGCCAGATCCCGGCCAGACCTGCTGGAGGTTGGATGAGCGATTGGGTGCCCGGGGGACCCACAGAGGTGTCCAGCCAGTTTGTCTACTGGGGCCTGGTTGAATCTGAGGTCACACTCCCAAAGGCCTTTGAAATGTGGCAGTTGAAGCCAGGTGTCATGCCTTCTGGTTTTCCTTAATCGTAAACAATAATAAGAGCAGCTAACATTTATTGTGCCAGGTGCTCTGTTAACTATTTCACAGGCTTTTGAAAAAAGATTCCTGTGAACAGAGCTATAAGGTAGTTATCATTATTTCCCTGTTTGACGGATGAGAAACTAGGGTGTAGAAAACGGAACTGACTTCCCTAAGGCCATATGACTAGCCCGAGGTGAGCGGACCATGGATCCTGGTGTCTGACCACGCGGCCATGCTCTTAAGCCTACTCTGGAACTTTATTGGTTAATATACACCCCGAACCTCAGCTGGGCTCCCATTTTCTTTCTTTGGCTATGTCCCACTGAGCACCCCAGTGTCCCAGGAGGTTTGCCAAACCCCAGAGGCTGGAAGACACCTGTTGATGTGAGCAGCTGCCTCGCCCTTTCTGAAGCAGGGCCAACCCAACCTGCTCTGAGCCAGGGAGGGACTGAACACATTACGTAGGAGTAGCTGTCCCCCCAGAATGATGTCATAGACTTTTGTACCTGTAGCTTCTGGTACCAGCTGCTTCTGGAAATGAAGCAAAGCCCTGCAAGGTGGAGATGGATGGAGGAGACCTAGGGTGTGTGCTGACTTGAAGATTCCCCCCTTTGGATTGTGATAACTCCTGGGGTTCAACAGTTCCGGGCAAAGCTGGTGTAATGGGGGCATTTCAGGAATGGTTTGCTGTCAGGACAGTGGCTGGAAACCCCTCGCTGGTTCATCTGCTCTGTCTAGATTGGGGGAACTTGTATAGCACAGCGGCAGGCGATCTTGGGAAGGAGGCCAGCCTGAATCTTCAGCCATCTGTTAATGGAGCAATAGACTATGTTGTAGCACGAGCGCGTCACCATAATTGGGCAAAACCATCAGATAAAGTGGCAGAGGAGACTGCGAAAGTGTATATTAGCTGTGGACGTGTAGCTTGGGAGATGGAGTGGGGACTTTGGAAATGGAAATGTCCATCTTAGCGACGCTCAAGTACATGGTTCTCAAAGTGGGTCCCAGTGTCATCTGGGAACGTATGTGAACTACACATTCTCGGGTCCTGCCCTAGACTTCCTGAGTCTGAAACTCAGGTAAGGGGCGCAGCAAGCTGCATTCCAAAACACTTTCCAGGTGATTCTGATACATGCTAATGATTGAGAACCACAGCAGTCAGTAAACTAGCGCAATTAAACTGTAGTATCCTGGACACAGCCTACAGCTCTCAGGCGGAGAAAACCTTGAATTTATATTTATAAAGTGCTGGATTTATATTGTCTAATGAAAAATATACTTAATAAATCCTCTTTGGATTTAATCGGATTAACAACAGTGGTTCCAGTGATTCAGGCAAAGTTCCCCATGGTCCACCCACCCTTGTCACACAAGATCCTTCACTGGACTTGAGTGGAGGAGATCTGTGGTTGACAATGGGTGTTTCCTTAAGGTGACTTGGTGTAGTTGAAGGAGAACCTGCACTGGGGTTCTGGCATTAGTCTCAGGGGCTGTGGCATGGCTCTTCCTGCCTCCTGGGCTCAGGCTCTTCATCTGTGAAGTGAGGATAGATTTGGAACTCTCTAAGGTCCCTTGTGGTGACAGTCCATGGTTCTTAGAGATGTCCCAAGAAAAGGCCATGGTTACGTCATGCTGGCAGCAGAAGTGTTGATGCTGTCATATTTTAAGCCTTAATATTGGAAGTGACAGCCTGCTGACCATCTGGAAGAATCTCCCAGGGCACCAAAGGCCCTGGACCCTGATTTGAGAACTGCATTTTAGGACAGGTGCCTCATTAATAGGAATGACTTCCCGAGAATGTAGCCAAATAGCCCCCCTGACTTTGTACCGGGCTAAATTCTTTACACTGTAGCCTTTTGAGCAGAGAGGTCAATCTGCTCAGAAGGGTCCGTCCCCAGCCCCAGGTCTCTCTCCATCTGACCCCCGATGGCTTCTGCTGTGACTTGAACAGATGTGCGTGCCGAGCTCTGGAGCTCAAGCTCTTCTTTGCGAGGAAGGTGGTGGGAACACTCGGCCTGCAAGCGTCTGTCCTTGCTTGGCTGAAGACACCATTCAGGCGTGGGGGTGGGGGTGGAGGAGCGAGAAGCTGGGGGTGGGAGCAAGGGGGAGCCTGCCTTGAGGACGGCTTGTTCTCCCGTTGCTTTCACGGGACTTTGGCGTCAGAGGGAGAGAACACGTACAAATCTGCTGCAATTGACCTTTTAAGCCAAACCCACTTGTATGTTTGCTACATGAAGGGGCTGCCGCAGAAGGTGGAGGAGAAAGGAGAAATATCACCGCTTCGGGAGGGGAGCTCATGGGCTGGTGAGAGATGGAGCAGCGGGCAGAGCCAGAACGGCCATGACATGGTTAGACACTCCGACATGCCGCCTTCCATCTTCTTAGAGGCTGCACATCTGAAATGTGGCTCCAGGGCTGCAAGAAGAAAGTGCGATTGAGCACGCACCATTGAAACTTCTCTCTGAGCGAGGTCACCAGGGCAGAAGTGGGTTACAGGGACCAAGACCATTTAATCTAAGGTCCATTTCAGGCTAGGTCCCCGACCTAGGGGAAGGATGGGTAGCTGATTCAGATACAGCTCTGAATGGCAGCCGTGGGGGTGGGAGAAACACCCATAGCAACACCCTTTTATCCCTCCTGGACTTTTTTCTCCACCATTAACATGGCAGGTGTGTTGCTGCCCTGGGTGAGCCTCATCACAGCTTCTAGGATCTGGGAGCAGAGTACCATCCTGGGTAAAGCAGGAGGGGAAACAAAAGGCTGTGTGATTCGAGACTAGCATGACTCCATTTCCCTGCCTGAAAATGCAGGGAACACCTGTTCTTGTCTACAGCCAGAAAGGATTTGACAGAATTTTTAAAATAAAAAGTGAAATGAGGGAAATTTAAATCAGCCTCTGTGAAAGGACTTTGCGGATTCCCTGTCATTTAAAGATGTTGCAGCATTATGGTTTCTGTTTCTGGGAATGTCAAGAGTAAAATGATGTGACATTTGTCAAGTGCTTGGGCTAATCGTAGCCAGAACGTTCCACTGGAGGACTCCTCTGGGAGGTCACCTGTCAGGGCTGGAAGGTTGGAGGACAAAGGGAGCAGTGAGGGGGGGAGGTTCAACTAGGTAACCTTAAAGTCCCTCCCAACTCTTAGCTCTAGGATTCTTGGGAAAAATAAATGACGGTGATGGACCTTCTTGTTCAATATGTGTTGATCAAGTGGGCCTTATATCAAGCCCAGTCCCCCTGCTAACACCCAGAGAGGGAAGTCTTGGTTGCTAAGGGTGGGGAACATGTCCCTCTCAGCCGATAAGAATCCCTGGCTTTTTCCAGGGACAAAGGCAAGTGAAGGAAATGGAACCAATTTCCAAGTACCATGTGTATTATTCAATTTAATCATCACAATAATCCATTGGATAGATAGGATTACTCTTCACCATGTTCCAGAAGAGGTGCAGAAACATCAAAACACTTGCTTATTGTTGCACAGACAGCGAGTGGAGACATCCAGTATACAGCCCTGGTCTGGGCCATGACTGCCAAACTCTACCTGTCTGGCTGGGTTGAGGGCTTGTCTCTTTGAAGATATACATGAAGAAGATATGAGCATGCAAAGCTTCATAACTGAGTCCCTGGTGCCTTTCTCTTTACACATGATAATGTTTCCTCTTATGTCTGTGTCCCAAGAGAGAGGGTGCTCTGAGCAGTGCTAAAATGGCTTCCGGAGTGCAGCTTGCCCTGGGGCCCTGGGGTTGTGAGTTACTGGGCAGGTGTGGGGCGCCAACCAGGTGCACTGTGGAAGGCTCTTTTTGTGAGGGAGACCCCTCCTCTTTGCTTCAGCCTTTCCCTGCATGAAATGAGGCTTCCTGGGGCCTGGGGAGTATTAATTACTCATTGTTGGTGTCTTGGAGCTGGATAAAGTGTTCTCCCAGTGTTACTGTTTCAGGGTTAGACATCGGCAACTTGTAGCATGGTGTTTGGCTCCAGCTCCCAAGTCTGATTGTTTCTTTGATCCCAGTTTTTCTCAGTGACTTGGCTCAGTTTCAGAACTGGCTGGACAATGTCTCCGGCTCACTTTCTAGTTGTTGTTTTTCTTCTTTTCCCTCTTGAGTATGGCCAAAGGTGGAGGTTGAGAAAGGAGACGTGGTGAACTGAGCTGACCGCCTCGGAGTTTGGAAACCCGAGTTAATTTTGTTTTATTTTCTTCACTGATTTGATAATTTTTAAGTTACCACCTTAACACACAGTATTTATGTATGTAAATAGTACATAATTAATACTGAAAACTTGAAAAACTCAGAAAAGCACGAAGGCCAAAGCCAAAATCACTATTTTCCTACCATGTACCACGATTTACATTTTGGTGTAGAGTCTCCCAGGTATGTGTGTATGTGTGTGTGTGTGAGTGAAATACACTTATTTTTAATTTTTTACAGAAATGAAACACTGTATGTGGTCTTTTTTCCTGCCTTTAGTGTTATAATATGAGTGTATTACTGTGTCAAAAATATTCTTAAACATTTTATTTAAAAGGTTGTAAGGATATAAAATATTCTATTATATAGATGTCACAATTTACTTTATCTCCTAGTGTTGGATATTTAGACCCTACATTTTCTTTTTTCTTTTTTCTTTTTTAAAAATTAATTAATTTATTTATTTTTGGCTGTGTTGGGTCTTCCTTGCTGTGTGCGGGCTTTCTCTAGTTGCGGTGAGCGGGGGCTACTCTTCATTGCAGTGCGCAGGCTTCTCATTACGGTGGCTTCTCTTGTTGCGAAGCACGGGCTCTAGGCGCACAGGCTTCAGTAGTTGTGGCACGTGGGCTCAGTAGTTGTGGCTCACGGGCTCTAGAGTGCAGGCTCAGTAGTTGTGGAGCACGGGCTTAGTTGCTCCATGGCATGTGGGATCTTCCCAGGCCAGGGCTCGAACCCATCCATGTCCCCTGCATTGGCAGGCAGATTCTTAACAACTGCGCCACCAGGGAAGCCCAGACCCTACATTTTCTATGATTAGAAATACTACTATTTATCCCTCTAAAGGTTAGGCCATATTACATTTCTACCTGTAGTATATAAGAACAAACATTTTCCAATACCATTATGATATATTTTGCTAATCTTAGCCTCTTTGATAGGACCAAAAAAAAAAAAAAGCTATTTCATTGTTTCAACCTTAAGCAGTTCTTAAGAAAGAATGTGAGTATGTGTAGATGGGTTTGTTGGAACTATAAGGGAAAAAAAAGATGTCAGCCATCTCAGTTTGATTTTCTGTATTTGTCTCCTTTGATTTTGCTTTTACCAATGTAACACAAACACACTAGATCTCTACCCTAAGGAAAGAGGCATATATAAATATCTTTTAAAGGGTATCTGTCACAGTTTTATTTATAAGAGCAAAAGTTGAAAAAGCCTAGGTGTTTAAAATGAGAAATTAGTTAAATTAATAATGATAATGGAATACTATGCAATCATTAAAATAATTTAATGGCATAGGGAAGAATCAGGCTGTAAAATAATATGTACATTATGATCTCAATTAAATAATGTGTGCATAAGAGAAAGGCTATAAAGGTGAATGTTAGTCATTTCTGTATGTTATAATTACACTTTTTCCCCTATGTTTTCCAAAGCTTTTAACAGATGCATGTAATACTATTGAAATCATACACAAAACAGATGTTAGCAAGTAAACTCTAAAATGTTATACATGGAAATAAAGAGCTCTGAGTAACTGGATGCTGGGTCATTTAGATTCCCTCCCAAACTTTGTGGCTTATTGAGTCTTTTTACGTTCTTTGAGGGTCATGGGGCTCTTTGGAGTTTGCAGGACCGTTTTATAGCAGGGGCTTCTAATGAGGCTAGAGCCAAAGTAGGGAGACCCAGAATAGCTTCCATCTGCTCTTCTGCCCTTTGTGTGGACTTGGGAGCACAAGGTGGCGGAGGGGGGAAAGAACCTATCTATGATGCCCACTGCCCTGGACCACAGGTTGTGTAGGACATGTCATCCAAGGCATCAGTGGCTCTCAGGACCGCTGGGGTTGGTGTTTGGAAACTGAAAGGCAAGGAATGCCAGAAGATTGATATCTACATGTCATCTGGAGGGACTGATTTGTTTGTGTTTTTCTGATAATGACACGTATACTGGGGACTGAATGCTATGCTAGTCCCCTTACTCACTGATAAAGAAGTGGAGACCTAGAGGGATTCAGTCACTGGCCCAAGGCAGTGTTTTTTTTTCCCCCATCACAGTGTTCCACTGGGATGCTGCAGTATACCATGTGTTGGGTATGTCTGATTGGCTGAGATGATTCACAGCATACTTGGATGGCTCTTAAGTACTTGAGGTTGCTTGGTTAGAGTTTGGATGAAAGAGGATATCTTAACTCTCTGAGTAGTAGGATTGGGCATGGGGGGAGGTCAGTGTCGGTCTTTCCTCATTATAAAATGGTAATTATTAAATGATATTCAAAGGAAGAGGAAATATTGAACTTTGTAATAAGGGGAGATATACTAGGAGAGCTGGCAGAGAGATGAGTCAATGATAAAATGGATTTATTTTCCCCAGACTCAAGTTTCCATGTGGAGATGCCCTTATTTTTTGAGTTTCAGGCACTCAGTGTCATGGGTTTTTCTCCTATTATGTCTTTCATCCTGGATGTTTGAGGAGAACTCTGAGAACTGGAGATTTCACTCAGCTCTATGACTTAAAGCCCCATATGCTCTGTTACCTTGGTTGTCTTTGGCTATCAGTGCCCTGAGTATGAAGACGCTCAGTTCACTTTGGGCATCACTCTTTAATCTGAGGTTCTGTCCAGAGCAGGGAGTGGTTAGGGTGGGAGAGGACTGGAATTCCTGGCCAGGGAGGAGCTCTTAAAACAAGTAAAGAGTATAGTAGAAGAAAAGGTAATTGAGGGAATGAGCAGAGCATGACAGCTGCCTTCAAATATGTGTGGAGCTGTCATAAGGAGCAAAGAGTAAACTTGGTCTGTGTGACTCCTGAGAGCAGAGCTGTGATTGATGAAGTCTGAGATGTTCTGGGGAGACCCATTTCAGCTCAGTATAAGGAAGACCCTTCTAGAAAGTAGAGCCTCCCAGCAGTGGTCAGTGGAGCAATGGAAGGGTTCAGCAGAGCCTCCAAACGTTGGTCAGAGGAGATTCCTGCACTGGGTGGGAGGTTGTTCTACATGACCACTAAGAGTCATTCCATTCACACAAGCTTAGCTTGGGGTGAACCATGGAGTCTGCCTGGAAAAATTGAGGTGGAAGATCTAAAAAGTGACTCTGCCTAGGCCGAAAGGGTAAAGAAGAGTATTCAGGGAGAGGGAACAGCCTGTGCAAAGGGGGAGGGACAACGCAGAGACATTGATTGCTGGGGGAGAGGCAAGTGATAAGAGTGGTGACAACGACGAGGCAGACAGGCAGATGATGAAGGCCCTGTCCTGCCAGGTCAGAGTTTGGATTTCAGACTGGAAACAACAGGGAGTCATTGAAGAGCTGTGAGGAAAGGGGTTGTGTGATCTGCCTCAACTGTTGGAAAGACCCCTCTGGTTCCAGTATGGAGAGTGGGTTGGAGGGGACCAAGACTGGCTATGGGGAAACCAGAGTCTATTTCAGTAATTCCAGCAAGAGGTGATGGTGGAATTAACCCACTGTAGTGGCAGTGAGGCTAGAGAGAGGCGGGCAGGTGGGAGGGAAGCATTCGTATTGAGGAGCTGGGAGGTTGGGGGTGCATTCACTGAGACAGAGAAACTAGGGTAGACAGCAGATTTGGGGGCTGGTGGGACGCTGATGAGTCCAGTTTGGTACATGTTGTGTTTAAAAGGCCTGTGGGACACAGAAGTGCAGACACCTTTTGTTTCCATTTGTAAACTGCCCCAAAGAGGTTCACTTTTTGCCTCCTGACACCATGGAGGGGTTTCTTTATAGACAGTGGGACTTTTCTTCCAAAACACTTTCATGACTACTTCTCGGGGATCCCCCCACCATTAGTGTCCCATGAAATGGTGTCTGCGTGTTCTTAGAATATAGTCACTCAGGTGGTTTTTACTCTCTGGTTAGAGGGGCAAGGCCGGGCGAGGTTGCTTCCATTCCCTGATGGTAGCCTCTTTGGTTGGTTGGCCTGCACTCCCTCCATGGAGCCACCTTCCTGAATGTTCCCAGTTTGGTTAAATAGACCCCATTCGGGGGGCACCTTATGGGCCTGCTGCTGACCTGTTCCATAGATTCATAACTGGCAAAGACAGTGCCTCAAAAGGATGTAAAGAGGTTTCTCCAAGGTCAGACAATGAGTTGGTCTCCTGGCTTCTTTTCCTACTTCACCACATTGAACTTTAAAGAAATCTTACTGAGCTATAAACACCCCTTCTTTTTGATTCATTTCTTCTATGTAACCCTTAAATGTCTGGATTCTCTAGAGCCCTGCCACTCACCCTCTTCCATTGTACTCTACTTCCTCTTTCTGTGTGGTCCTATCTACTCCTATGGTTTTCACTGCTATCCAAGGGTGGATGACTCCCCAGTTGGTACTCGCAGCCTTGAACCCCCTCCTACACCTTAGATCACCAGTCCTGGTCCTCTCCTCCCACGGGTACATCAAAATCAGCAGCTTATAGACAAAAGGTGTTGGCTTCAGACCTACATAGGTGACTGCCTACTGGTTCTTGCAATTGAGAATCAATAGTAAGTTGAGACTTAAACTTTACACACCCAAGTCTGCTTTTCATCTTTTCCTGCATATCTTGAGTGGGCAGCAACCCTGTCTACCCAGGAATGTGAGCTGGAGAGGTGGGAGCCACCTACAATATCCCTTTCTCTCCACCTCATTAGCCATTGAACCCTTTCGTTCTACCTTTTCAACATCTGTGGACTCCGTCTGCTCCTCTGTGTCTTTCTTGCCAACAGACCATCACCAGCTTCCAACTAGAACACTTGGTACATTCTCAGGTGGTCTCCCTACTATCCATTCTTTTCTTCCTCCATCTTCTCTTCCTCTCCCACATACTGTTGGAAGGATGTAAGGGAAATATAATACAAACCTGATCAACCCATTCCTTGCATCAAATACCGCCTCCCCTGTAAAATCTCTTTAGTATACCATAGATAGTGGCTAAGAGCCTGGACTCTGGAGTCAGGCTGCCTGGGTTTGAATTCCATTGACTAGCTGAGTTACCTTGGGTAGATTACATAACGTTTCTGTTTCTCAATTCCCTCACCTATAAAATGGGGGGTAATAATAATATACCTGCTTCGCAGTGTTGTTATAAGAATTAAATGAGTTAATATTTATGAAGTGCTTAAAACAGTGCTTAGCACATAGTAAACCCTGCATAAGAGTTTGTTAAATAAAATAAATATATAACTCCTTAGCTTGGCATGGAGGCCTCTCCAAATTGGGTCCCTGTTGGCCTCTCCAAGCTCAGGTTCTTAACCCTCCTGTCCTTGGCACTGTGCCTCCAGCAGTGCTCAACAATTTGCCACTTTTCGTACCATTATGCTTTTCCTCGTGTTTCCTTTTATCCCGGGATTATTCTTCTTCCCTCTTCTTTCCAATGTCTCCTCCCCCGTATGAACCTTCAAATAAATTATTCATCTTTTAAAATTCAGAGTAAATGCTTCCCATCTGAAGCCATCCCCATAGTACTGGACAGAGATAACATATCTTCCCCTGAGCTACTTTCATTGTGGGGTATATTTCATTATAGTGGTTAGTCCAGAGGCTCTGGGGCAGAACAGACATTGTTCCAATTCTGATTCAACCACTTATCAGCTGTCTGACCTTGGGCAAGTTACTTAACCTCTCTGAGCCTCATCTGTAACATGGGAGTAATAAGTTACCTACCTCATGGGGCTATTGTAAGAATTACATGGTACTATGCATACTAAGGGCTGGGTCCAACTCCCAGCACATGGTAAGCTGACATCAAGTACTTTACTATGATGATGTGTTTCCATTAATACAGGCATCACATACTACTTAATTTATAGTTTACATACGTGTCTCCATGAAGGTTGGGGCCCTGTATACTCAGCTTTATAATCCCAGCATCTCCTTTAGTAGGTGATCACGTACTGGTGGTTATCTGAACCCCTGGACCGTCTTGCTTGGGATGAAGTCAGTGTCCTGGCCTCCATACAGTTGGTTTTGCTTTCTTGGGGGATCCTGTCTGAAGGAGATAAATCCACACCTGAGAGGTGGCAAGATGTTCTGAACTGAGCAGGTGGTGTGAAGTAAGGTGTGAAGGCTTGCCTGGGAGGTATGTATGTGGGGGGGTGGGGTCATAAGCAGAGGGAGGGAGAGGGGGACCTGAAGACCTTAGTGGGCAGGACTGTGCCGGCTGGGGGAAGAAGAAGAGGGAGACAAGGCAAGGGGAGTCTGGAGAGCGTGAGGTAAATGAGGTAGCAGCCTGGATACATGTGTTCTTGGGAGGCAGCTTTGGGGTAGAAGACTGTGGAGAAAGACTGAGGGAGAACACAGAGGCCCGATGGGCTGGCTTTCATGGTAGGCATGATTATCTCACCTACTTTCCTATCTCTGCTCACATGCCTTGCTGGGAAGGGGACCTTGCCTGAGCCCCTTGTCTTAAATTGCAACCCTCCCTCCAGCACTCCCAATTCCTCCTTCTCTGCTTAATTTTCTTCCAGAGTACTTATCACCATAGGGCACACTATTTGTTATACTTACGTATTTGCTTATTATCTGTCTCTCCCCAATAGAACTTATGATCCACAAAGGAAAGTTTTTTATTCTGTTCACTGATATGTCACCAGCACCTGTAACATTTCCTGACACCTAGTAAGTGCTTAATATTATTTGTGCAATGAATGAATCCCACCACACATGGATAACTACCCTTCATATTTTTGTATTCAGTCATTCAGTACGTAAGTTAAAAAAATTTTTGTTAGCGTTTTAAGTTACATACAATAAACTGAATCCATTTGAAGTGTACAGTTCAATGAGTATTGGCAGATATATTCACCTGTGTAACTGACACCACAATCAAGATATAGAACGTTCCCATCACCCCAAAAAGTTTTCTTGTACCTCTTTGTGGTCAATCCCTGGCCCCAGGCAATCACTGATGTAGCTTCTGTCATTATTTACTGGCTTTGCTTTTTCTATAATTTCGTATAAATAGACTCATACTCATGTCTTGTTTTGCTCAGGGTAAAGTTTTTAAGATTTATCTGTGTTGCATGTAGCAGTGGTTCATTTGATTTTATTGCTGATTGGTGGGGAATAGTTTCTTATTTTGCTCTGTGGTTTCTGTGACGATGAGTGAGCGTGGACTCTGGATCCAGGCTGACTGTTTGGAATTCTGGCTCTTCCACTTACCAGCTGTGTGGCTTTGGGCAAGTTTATCTTCCCTGTGCTTCAGGCCTCTCATCTGTTAAATGGGGTAATAATCATACCTACCTCATAGGATTGCTGGGAGAAGAATTAAATGAGGTAAACTAAACTCATAAAGTGGTTAGAATGGTGCCTGGCACAAGCGTGTATTCAGTAATTGTTAGCTGTTATTGCTTCCATTTTGCAAATGAAGGAAAAAGGCCTGAGGCACAGAAAAGTAAGGTAGTTTGACCAGTGTTATTTGGAATGCAGGAAGGATCAGAACTGAGTCTGTCTGATTTAACCTCTTTCTACCACCTCCCCCATTCTGGTCCTTCCCCTTCAAGCCAGAATCCTGTGTGGTGCACATACAAGAAGGAGAAGAGCTAGCGCTCAGCTCTGGGATGTCTGGCTTCCCTACCTCAATGTTCCCTTAAGCTACCCCAGTCTATTTCACCATCCCTGCCCCTGTGAGTAGAGTTTCACCCCCTGATCTGACCTGCAGAGGGGGTGGGATTGGGCCTTCTCGCCCTTTGCTTCTCTCCCGGGCCCTCTTAGGCAGCTGAGCTGTGCATCAGGGACACCTCTTACAATCATACAGCATCAGCCCTGCAAGAAGCTAATTTGATAAATCCCACTCCAAAGCTCATTGAACCTGTCTATAATGGTGCTTAATTAAAGTGCAGAAACTTTGAAGAGGTAGCAAGTTACTGCTTAATCCAATACCAGAGTGCCACGATTCTACCATCTGCCTCCTCTTTGCAGTAATTGCTTCCTGACATTTGTTTATTTTAATTAGGAGAGCGGTCTTGACCAAGAGGGAGAGCAGGCAGGGTCAGAACTATTGGAGAGAAGAAAGTGGAAAAGTGGGGCAGTGATGTGATGGTCATGGGCTGAAGGGAAGGCACTGTTGTCTTTATGGTGTAAGTGATTCCACCTTCCCACAGGACGGAACTGTGAAACTTTCTCCCTGTGGTGAAAGCCTAAGGCTGACTCTGGGATCATATGTTCACGTTTTCGGTGTGTCCTTTAGGGAGTATGGGAGCTGAGCTTCTTGATTAGAGAATGGAGGCTCCCACATTGTTAGAAAGGAGATTATAGATTGGGCTGGTCAGACCCCAGGGAGTAGTCCTAGAAGAACTCAGTTACTCTGACCCAGTGGAGATCTAGTACCAACAGGGTCTCAGAGCTGAGGGAAAGCAAAGCTCATTCATATGTATTAGTGCTTTGGTTTCTCAGTCATGGTTTATAGTCTGCCTGGTTATCTTTGATTGTGTGTTGGTCATTGTACATGAAATCCATTTATAACTCTAAAGAGCTGAGATGAAAACGATGCTTTCCTCTAGAGAGAAATTTTGCTTTTTTCTGGCAGGAATCTGAAGGTACTCTAAATCTAGGACTCCCCTTCCCCCCAGCCCTACCTTCCAAATCAAATTAAAAGCTTAAGGTGCCCTCAACAACAGGCAAATTCAAACCTTTTCTACAGATCCTTTTCAGGGCTAGTCAGTTTCTTGTTCCTTCTCACTCAAGGGTCACAGCTTATTGTGAGAAAGGTCACCTTCTGGTCCCCCCATCTTATGCAGGTTCTGGGCATTGATTTCTATCTCTCTAACACTGCCAGGCTTTCAAAACAAAGTTCATATTTGCTAAACTCAGAAAATACCTTCATGGCAAAAGTGATGTCCATACTTCTCTGGGAGAATCTACTCTGATTCCCTTCAGTGTTAAACTAGTATTTCCTTACTATGTAATCTTCATTCTGATGATTTAAAAAAGATATATTGCATATTTTATCCAGATTTTTAGTTGTTTTCAATGATAATAGCCTGCAATTACCAGAAAGTCCTCAATAGTGGTTTTTAAATTACATATATTTCTACTTAGGGCAGCAGAACCTTGTTTTTTTTTTTTTTTTTTCCAAATGAAATCTTAAATAGGATCTCAATATCAAAAACGAAAGTAAACAACAACAAAAAGATAAAAGTGGAGCAGTTCTGGATAAAGTGGGGCTAGAGGCCCCCAAGATCAGCCAACCAGGCCTCCCCTTTTTTAGATCCACATAGATTATTTGTAAGTACCTGAGTATCATAGGTATGGTTTGAAAAGTTCTTCTGTAAGGAACCTGACTGCTTGAGAAACCATAGCTTTGGCAAAGCTCATCTAGTGCTTTCCCTGAAGGCAAATGATTCTTGACGTTTTAGGAGGGCTGGAAGCCTGGATATTGGGCAAGATGCTGTAAGAAATTACAGGGTATGCTATCTGAGTCCCAGAAAACCCCTGTGAAAGCAAGACCAGGACAGAGGATCTTTTCACTTCTCTGAGGATTACTCATCTGAGGTGGGGGGAGGAGAAGGAAAACAGGGTGAGGATGGTAGGTGTGTCAGTTTTGGTCCTCCAAGAGGCTGACATCAAGACAGGATTAGATATGCAAGAATATTATTGGGGGAAATGCTTGTGAAGGATAAAGGGGGAGGGGACAGGTGTAGGCATGCAGAGTGTTCAGACCTTGTTGCAGATCTGACACCTGTGTAAGGAGCAAGGAAGGAAGGACTGGGGAGGAAGAGCCTCGCTGCAGCACAGCTCTGAGAAAACCTCAGTCAGGCTGATGGGAAGTTTCCAAACAAAAGCTGCCTATTAGAGGAATTCTGCCTTGCACAGGAATGGCCACCACCAGTGCTCCCATGAGCTTGGTCACTGACTGGGAGCAGCCCTGGGGAAGTGTGAGCTCAGTATGAGGGCCACGATGGATCCAAAGGGGTGGCCACTGGGGCTGTCTATCTGCTCTGCTCCCTGTAGCAAGTCCTCCTGCAGGAGATCTGAGTGGTGCCCCTCCATGGCCACCCCTATAGAGGAGGGCCATCCAGAGAGCAATGAGGTATTTGCTGAAACAAGGGAATGAAGGAAAGTAAGGCATATTTTCCTGACCAGGGGGACAGCCATAGTGGGATTCTGTGCAGCTTGTATGAGGGTGTTATCTGAGCTTGTTGGGAGCAGGCCTGCAGTAACAGATCCCTCTTCCTTACCTGAAGCTACCCTGATGTGACTGGTCATGTCATCCTTGCACTGTAGCTTCCTAAACCCTCCCAATGGTTTTCAGCTGCACTTAGGATAAAGACCACTCCCTTGATCCTGGGCTTTCTGGCCTGGCCCCAGGCCCCGCCTACCCCTGCATCCTTATTACACACCACACCCCCCGTCCCTGTCCCTGTTCCAGCCCCGCTGACCTTGCAGTCCCTTGTCCTTGCCTTGCTCATTTCCACCACAGGGCCTTTGTCCATGATTTCCCTCTGCCCAGGATGCTCTTTCCTTCCTCTTCTCTCTTCTTTCTATCTTGGTTCAGGCTCACTTCCTCAGGGAGGGTGCAAGTCCCCTATAGTGGCTCCCACATACCATGTTCCTTCTCTGGGTGGCATTTGTCACAGGCACAGTTTTGCATCTTTTCTGGCTGACTGTTTATTCAATCCCTGGCTCTCCCACTAGACTAGAATAGAAGCTCTACAAGGGCAGGGCCGCCTCTGTCTTTGCTGATCATTGTACCTCTGTGCCTGGCACACTGCAGATGCTCAATCACACGTTTTGTTCTAGTGACTAATTCACAGAGGAGGAGGTGAAAAGAATACTAGGATGTCCAGTAAGTGAAAGTAAAATAGGCACAGCAACAAAATAAAAGGCAGGCAAGACAGACTCCTCCAGAGCTGGAAGTGACTTCTAAGGTCCTTGTTTGCTCAACCTCCTTGTCTCACTTCGGAACAGACCGAGCCTGGCTGGTGGGACAGCTTCTACACGTTCACACGGCTGGTGGGTTCAGGGGCTGGGGCTCACACCTTAGTCTCTCAAGTCCGAGTCCCCTGCTCACTTTGCTAAGGGAGGCTGTGTGTGGGCACTTGGCATACGATTTGAAGATGGATGCCCGGCTTCCGTATAGGCTCGATGCACTCTCACCTTTGACCTGACCTTGACTAAGTCATTAAGCTGTTTGGCTTAAAGTGGGGATGATAAGGTGTATTTTAAATAAGTGGAAACGTGAAGATTAAATGAGATAATATGGGAAAGACTGCTTTTTGTAAACTCTGTAGTGTTTTACAGGTGCTATTCCTGTATCATGTTTTAGTTCTCTTTGGTAAAAGAAAACTAAAGTCTCCAGTGATGGGGGCGGGTGAGGATACCATCCAGGCCCTGTCACCGACCATGTTCCCTGAGCCCACTCCAACCCCCTCTTCTTCAAAGGAGCTGAAAAAGTTAAATTTTTGGAGCATCAGCTCTATGAATAGTAGAGTAAGTTTGAGGGATGATTTGGGTCAGTTGCTTAGCCTCCCTGGGCCTGGGTCCCTTCATCAGTGACAGGAGGGACTGTGGAACTGACGTCTAAAGGTTCCTTTCAATAGGAAGCCCCATAGACCCTCATGAATAGGAAGGGCTCAAAGAGGGAAGGAGGAAGCTATTACTGGACAGACTCCCAACCACAGGGCACAGAGCAAGAGTGGACTGTCATGGCCTCTAGCTTGAGAGATTTGCTGAATCCCAGAAAGAACTTTCTGGCATTGAGGGTAGTTAAATGCTGGAAATGGAGAAGGCAACCAGGCTTGTGGGAATTGCTTTCTGGAGGTCTTTGCAAAGAAAAGAAAAACCCAATTATAGTCCTGTTGGAACGGGGGAAATAGACTGGGAAGCGTTTAAAGTGATACCCACCCTACGGATAACTGACACTGCAAGAGATGCTGTGAAGTTTCGGGGTTGAGATGCCCTTTCCACACACTCTTTCCTGTTGTGCACACCTGTTTCTCGCTGCTATGTTTGTGCTCTAGGGTTTATGTACCTGGTGAAAGCTCTACCGGGCCTTGCACCGCTGTCCTGCACTCTGAATTTGTGGCCCTTCCTCTCCGTTTACCTTGCTCCTCCTCAGGTACAAACTTCCAAGAACTGGCGCTGGTGTCAGCAGCCACTCCAGATCAGAAAAGCTCAGCACGGTGACTGGTAACCACTCTGGGTTTAAGGATAATGTGGGGAATTTTCGGCCAAGATGACCAACTAAAGAGAAAACAGAGGAGCAAGTGTGATTAAAAATTTTTAGGGAACATGAAGTAAAACCTTTAACCGGTTTTATTTTTGATTCTGTTTTCAGCATGTATCTGTTTCCCTTCCTCATTTTTAACCCTCTTGAGACTGGATAGAGATTTCCCAAGCAAGTGTAAAAGTAATTATAGTCAAAGACAGATTTTTTTTTCCCTACAGGGATCAAGTTAATTGTCTTTTCTGGGGCTAATTGTCTTTTTTTTTTGGTCTAGATGTGAAATGACTGCTTGGGGCTAATAACAGTGTGAATTTGTGTTTTTCATGTACATGATCTCATTGTGTCTTCCTGGTGTCCCTGTGCCCGGTAGTTGTTTTTGTTCCTGTTTCGCAGATGTGCACACTGAGGCCCAGCTTGGCAAAGTCCACGGAACTAGTGGCAGCTCCGGTATCAGCTCTGCCCCTTTCCCACCTTGTCCCACCACCTCCCACAGCCCTGACTGGAGGTGGCAGAGCCATAGGGTCCCTTGAACTCTAGCCAACCAGGCCCTGAAACTTCTGAGTGGGTGGCAAAGGCAAACCTGCTGGAGACAGCGTTTTCTCTGGGTGGTGGGAGAATGAAGACCCTGCCAGGAATGCAGTGAGTTTGAAAAGGTGAATAGCCTTCCTTTTATGGATTAGTTTCCTACGGCTTCTCTAACAAAGTATCACAAACTGGGTGGCATAAGACAAGAGAAATTTATTCTCTCATAGTTCTTGAGGCTAGAAGACCAACATCAAGGTGTTGGCAGGGCCGTGCTCTTTCTGCAGACTCTAGGGAAGAGTCTTCCTTGCCTCTTCTTAGCTTCTGGTGGCTACTGTCAGTTCTTGGTGTTCCTTGACTTGTAGCTGCATCACTTCAGCCTTTGCTCCCATCATCCCATGGCCATCTTCCTGTATATCTCAGTGTCCAAATCTCTCTCTCCCTCTAAGGATACCAGTCATTGGATTTAGGGCCCACTCTACTCCGATATAACCTCATTTTGACTTGGTGACATCTGCAAAGACCCTATTTCCAAAGAAGGGCACACACTCATAGGTACCTGGGTTAGGATTTCAGCTTATCTTTTTGAGGGACACGATTTAACCCACAACACCGTATTTTAGCCCGCCCTTCCTGCTTGTTTGATTTTTAAAATGCCATTCTTTTTTATGAAATTATGGTTTTATCGTAGATGGTAGCTTTTTACTTTATAAATTTATAATATTCAGAAAAGTAACCCCCTCATATTCTTATCACTCAAGTGAACAACAAAAGGCACGTATTTGACTCAAGCACTTTTTTAAGAATAAAAATATTACGGGCATAGATTTTTTAAATTATTTTTAACCATCTTCTCCTCAGTTACATTGTCCTCTCCTTTCTCTTGGGGAAGTGGTTCTCAACCAGGGCAATTTTGGGCCTGCTCCTATCTAGTCGGTAGGGGCCAGGGATGTTGCTAAACATCCTACAATGTATAGGACAGCCCTCACCACACGTAACACACAACAAAGGATTATCTGGTTCAAGATGTTAATAGTCTGTAGATTGAGAAGTTCTGTTTTAGAGAGAAGCACTACCGTGATATTGATAGGTATCCTTCTAGAAATGTTTTTCATACTTTTGCATACATTTACAAGCCTGAATAAACAATACATGGTATTGTTTTGTTGTGCATAAGTATTCCTCTAATTTATATAAACAGTATCATAACATATTCTGCATCTTGCTTTGTTTTTCCCTTCAACATTTTTTAGATCTAGCCATATCGATATAAATACATATATAATACACATATGTGTTTGTGTGTGTTTAATTTTTTAAACTGATCTATAGTTTGTTGTTTTAAAAAATGTCTTTAGGGGCTTCCCTGGTGGCGCAGTGGTTGAGAGTCCACCTGCCGATGCAGGGGACACGGGTTCGTGCCCCGGTCCGGGAAGATCCCACATGCCGCAGAGCGGCTGGGCCCGTGAGCCATGGCCGCTGAGCCTGCATGTCCGGAGCCTGTGCTCTGCAACGGGAGAGGCCACAACAGTGAGGGGCCCGCGTACCGCAAAAAAAAAAAAAAAAAAAAAAGTCTTTACATGATGAAATAAAATATTGATAACTCTATGTTCCATATTAGGCTAGCTCTCTTTTTTGGGGAGGATCAGGTTTTATTCCTCCACAATATCTGTAAGTCTGAAAACCCAAGACTAGATTCCCCCAGTCCTGGTTGGAAAGCAGGCCCATTATCTGGGATGTTAATTCTCTCCAAGAACTTAATCTTCCTAGAATATAACAATAATCAAAGGTCACAGGAGCCCTTGACCAGCTGGTGGGAAAATGAAATTGTGTCACAGCTCTAGTTTAAGGTTGGTAGGACCAGAAAACCCAGGATTAAA
Source organism: Delphinus delphis (assembly GCF_949987515.2). Classification (NCBI taxonomy): domain Eukaryota; kingdom Metazoa; phylum Chordata; class Mammalia; order Artiodactyla; family Delphinidae; genus Delphinus; species Delphinus delphis. Next base: position 25,241,287 of record NC_082684.1, on the reverse strand, counting down.
GTGAGGTCCACTCAAATTTTGGTTTCCAGAGGAAATTGAATAGGGTGACAAATTTGGAAGAGGGAGGCCACTTTTGAGGAGCTCCATCAGCTATACATAGACTATCATGCAGCCAAAGTCCAAGTTATTAATCTCAAAGGCTAATCACTAAAGGACTCAATGGAAAGCACCCCGATTTGAGTAAGAAGGCTTGTGTTTGATCTTAGCTAATTCCTAGCTATGTGACCTTGAGCAAGTTACTTAGCCTTGTAATCTCAATTTTCCCGATCCCTAAAATTGAAGTAATGACATATCAGTGGGTTTCTGTAGGAATAAAATGAGAACAGTGCTTGGTATCTGGTAAGATTTCAAAAATGTTAGTTGATCCTGGAGTCTGATTCTACGGAGATTGGACTCTTTCCTTTTGGCAACAACAGAGGCTTTGGAATTTCTTTAGAAGCATGGGAGTGCTATGTTTAAATGTGAGTTTTAGAAAGTTAATTCTGGCTTGGAAGCAGTGTATAAGGAGAGTTGGGAGTAGGAAGAAGCTGGAAATACAAAGGTCAGTTATTAGGATTATGAGATAATCCAAATGAGAGAGATGTGCCTGAACTGAGTGAGTGGGGTGGGTGGGGAGGAAGGGAAGGAGGAGAGAGGGATACGGAAAGATGACAGGAGAGAGAGAAGGAAATGAGGGAGATTTGAGAGACGGCATCAGAACATGTGAAGGCTGATGGGATGTGGAGTTGTGAGATGAGGCTAATGGGATAACGCCCTGGTTGCTAGCTGGGTTTAGTGAATGGATGATGATATTAAGAAAGATAAAAAATCAGGAGAAACTGTTAAGGGAGGATGAGAAGGAGGGAAATAATGAATTTGGTTTTAGTTATGTCTGAGTTGCCTGCGTGACATCCTGGATCAGAAGTGGGTAGTTTATGAGACCTTGGGACACTGACATCCAGAGGAGGAGGGGAGAAGAGCAGCAACTGCACTGAGAGTGACTTTCAAAGGTGAAGTGGCTTTGAAAGAGTGGTTTTCAGAGAAGGAAGTGGAGGATAGAGGCAGGAGATTCATAAAAGGGGGTCCAACAGGCTCAAAAGCAGCCAGAAGTCCTCAGAGGGTGGGAGTGGAGAAGAAGCTCTGGTCCGGGTATTCCCAGAGCCACTGGTAACCTTGGGAAGAGCTTTGTGAGTCGGGGACACATGGGAGACAGAAGCCAGAATGCAGAGGATTAGGACAGAATGGGAGGAATGGAGATTTTGAGTTTTAATGGAGAAAAGAATTACAGAGATTATCTCAAAGGTGGGGGAAGAGGGAAGATTTTTTGTTTCATTTTCAGATTACTAGAATGCTGCTGAGCAGTGGGTAGGTGGGAAGGGAGTGGAGAGGGTACAGAAGAGAGGGAAGTATTGATAGAAGAAGCTCCTGGGAGGTGGGATGGCTGGGAGAAAGCACTGACGAGGAGGCAGTCTTGACAGGACCAGATTTCATCGAGACGGGAAGGAGCAAAGTGTAGCTGAAGGGGAGGGGATTACAGGCCTTCATGACTAAAGGCCTCCATTTTTCTCAGTAACACAGGAGCCCCTGTAGCACCTGCTTAGTGAAGAAGGTGGAAAGGGTTTAGAAGAGCTGCAGAAGGGAGCAGATTGGGAAAAAGTTTAAGGCTTGCTGAGTCACTGAGGGTGACAGGGACAGAATTGTAGTTGAACTCAATGACACGGATGGGCTGTTGGTTTCTGGTACTGATCAGTTGCTCAAGGGCAAGGGAAGTGTGTGCTTAGATTTCCTCAAGTGGGAGGACTGTTGGTGTGGATGTGTTGGGAGTCCAAGGGGTGAGGGAATGACTGGCCATGAACTTCTAGGTAAGATGTTAAGCGAAGGCGGTGGGGAAGGGGCGATATACTGTGAGAGTGAAGAGATCGGGGTGCTGTGGCTCTACAAGTTTAAAGAAGAGGATTAGGACAGGATGCGAGATAGAAATAAGATTTTTCTGAGATAGGTGTTTGGTGGAGAAGTAGTTCCGGATGAGGTCAAAGTCCAGGTGGGTATGAAGGGGGTAAGGATGAAGGTGAAAGTTATGGAGCAGAAGAGAACAAGGGCTATGAACCTAGGGCACTGTGCACATGGGAATTGTACACAGTGGTAGGAGTCAGGGTGCAGGAGGGAACTGTTGGTCAGTTAAATGTCTCAGCAAATGTGACAGAGTAATCTTGGGATGATGTATTGGTCAGTTTTTGTATGTATGTATGTATTGGTCAGTTTTTACTGCATAACAAATAACTATAAAAATCTTGCTGGCATTTAACATATAGCACACACTGATTTAGCTCCACACCTGGAGATAGTAGATTTGGGCCAGACTCATCTGGCTAATTCTGTTGATTTTGCATCTGCAGGTTGTATGGGATCTGGTTGATCTGGGTTGGTCATGGTTGAGGGGGCTGGCTGAAATGGCTCTGGTCATTCACCTCTTGAGACTGGCAGGCTAGCTCAGGCTGCTCTTCTCATCATGATGGCAGAGGTGTAAAAGAACAAGCAGTTTTCAAACCTTTGGTCGTGTCATGCCTGCTAACATTTCTTTGGCTAAAGTCAAGGGGTGGGGAAGTACACTCTACCCATGGAGGTAGTTGGGTTGGTAAGTGAATATTTTTAAACAATAACCTAATTGACCACAGGTAGTAGATAAGCGCTATGAGGATAGAGAGAGGATGGGGTTGCAGATGGCATAGGACCCTTGAACGACAATGGAGGAACAAGGGTGGGAAGAAAGGACATTGTCTACTCAGCTCCCACCCCGAGATAGAAGTGGCCCCAACTAAGAGTGTTTGGCAGAGAAATCATTCGATTAGAGAAGATACAGTCTTTTGTGTTGTGAGAAGTCAAGTATGAACAACAAGAATTCCAGAGGCCACAGAGGGAAGAGTTCAAAAGAGGCACAGCTGGCTACCCAGGGTCGGAGAGCAACTGCCTGAGTGGGGAAGTCCAAGCCTCAGGAATAAAATGGGCAGAACACACACACACACACACGCACAGCTGCTAGAGGAGCTTGGGCTGACCCAAGCTAAACTCTCTGGGAGCCTTATTATTTGGGGAAGGTGTTGTAGAGACCAGCCCCCACGTTGCCTTGAGTGGGGCTCTGTGTGCTGGCTCTTTCTGACTAACTGAGAAGGGCAGATGCTTCCTGGGGAGGACATGTTTCCATGGAGAGGCAGTCACAGCTCCATATATACTTGGGATTTCACAATTACTTTTACTCTGACAGTGTGTTGGGAAATTTTCTTTTTTTCTTTTTCTTTTTCCTTTTTTTTTTTTTTTTTTTTGTACTACAAATAAGGAAGCAAGAGGGTGAGTGTGGGAAGGAAACTATTTTAATGGTGATACAGTAATAGAAATAACAGCCATCCTTGGAAAGAGAGACTCTAGGAGAAAGATGGAGGGGGCTGGAGCACCTCAAACCTATACTTTATCTTTGCAGAGCCTGTCACTACTTTTCAAGCGTTCTTGATCTTCCCTCCCTGATGAGGCTGTAAGCTCACTGAGGGTAAAGGCTGGGCCTGTCTTATTCATAGCTCTTTTCCCAGGGCTAGCAGCACACACAGAACATAATAGGTGCTCAATAAATATTTTTGAGTGGATGAATGAGAGAATGATAAAATATCTAAGGCTTGCGTACTGATCTCCACTCAAAAGAACTCCAAATTTTCTTTTGTCCACATCAGTCAACAAATATTCAGGGACCTCTTGAAAATCAAGCAGGTGACCAGGCTCTGGGCATTCATAGAGAGTAAGGCATGGTCCTTGCCAGATGGTCGCTTATCTTCACTTGCAGCTTAGGGAACAGTAACTAACAATGAAGAGCTATGAAGAAATGTTTCAAGCCTCAGTTTGCCCATCTTCAAAAGAGGAAGCTCAACCAGATTCATTCACATTTCTTTCCTACAAGGCTCCTTGGAGCCTTTAATATTCTACTGTTCATTGCAAATCTCTAAAAAGGGGGAAACAGTTTGATGTCTGTCTAAGTCAGCTCAGGCTGCTATAATAAATATACTGTAGAGTGGGTGGCTTCAACAGCAAACATTTATTTCTCACAGTTCTGGAGGCTGGGAAGTCTCGGATCAAGGTACAGGCAGATCTGGTTTCTGGGAAGGAACCACTTCCTGATTTGCAGATGGCTGTCTTCTTGTATCCTCACATGACAGAGAGCAGAGAGATGGGGGGAAGCAAGCTCTCTCGTGTCTCTCCTTATAAGGGCCGTAATCCCATTTGTGAGGGCTCCACCTTTATGTCCAATCACCTCCTAAAGGCCCTACCTCCTAATACCATCACATTGGGTATCAGGCTTTTATATATGAATGTTTGTCAATGAAAATTGACAAACATTCTGTCAATAGCAATGTTTCTGAAACGTATTTGACCATGAAGACTTTTCTTTCTTTTTCTTTTTGTTTTTAGAGCATCTCATAGGATTGGTTTTCTAAGGAGCACACTTTAGGGAATGTGGGTTTAGGCTAATTCTGGTGGACTAATCCTTGTAGAATTTCTTCTGCAGGCCATCCCTATCCCACCTTCATAGGCACACTTGCACCAGACTTAATGTGTTCTTTTTTTCTTTTTCTGTGCTCAGGATGGGGTTGGCTTCCTTTTAGAGCACCCAGTGGGTTCAGACATGTGGTCATCCTTTGTCCTGATGATGTTGGAGGTGGGTATTCAGGTTTCAGAATTGGGTCGTACCTGCTAAGCTTCTATTTTGGCCCACTATTCCTAGAGCAGCCCTGGCTCACCCCTGAGCACCCTGCACCCCAGGGAGGATTTGAGGCATCAAATAACTATCTATCTGGAGGCTTGAGGACAAAAGCACTTGGTTGTGTAGGCATGTGACCAGAGGTTGAGAGGTCTGGACATGTCAAGATAGAGTCAGGAATTCTGAAAATCAGGCAGTTCCAAGGGAAAGCACGGAGTCTAGAACAGGGACTATTAGCTACTTTCTCCCTCTTTTGGATTATCTACATGGATAGGATGTGGTCTCGGGTATTGGATCAACCTGGCTGTTCAGGTATGTGGGGTATGGCCATGGATGGTTAAGAACTAGGTATAGGGATCAAGTTCAGGATCTTTCCCTATCTTCTGGATAAGAGCAATGACCTCTTAATTGGTTTCTCTGTGTCCTCATGTATTCCTTTTAAAACTAGTTCCCACACCATCTAAAATGCAGACTTTATCCCATCGTTCCCTCTGTTTAAAGTCTCTCGGTGGGTCCCCAAGGTCTCTTGAGCTTGGCATCCAAGCCCTTTGGAACTCTGCCTCCAGCACGGCTCTCGAGCTTTACATTTTTCCCCACTCTTACCTCCCACCCACCCCACCTTCCAGCCAAATAGAACTTCTGATTACTTCCTGAGTATCCCATGATCTTTAACTTTTCCCTGCCTTCATTCATGCCTTTCCCTCTGCTGGCATACCACCCCCATGGCTTGGTCTAGCAAAAACCCTCATGCTTTGAAGTGCAGCTCAAAAGTCTTCTTCTCCCTCTTGGCTAGTCATTGGCTCCATCTTTTGTGCTCATGTAACAGTTGTACATTTTTATTAAAGTACCATCACCTCCCATTATGACTGTTGCTTGCACGTTTATCTCCCCTCACTCCCTAAGTGGCTGGGATCTTTGGGAGTCAGGGCCTTATGTGGTGCCTGGTAAGTAGCAGGTATTTATTGGGGGTTTGTTGAATGAATGAATAAGTGTGAGTTGAATGAAGTGAAGATTGTGACTTCTTAGCTCCCTCTTGTCACCATCTCTTAGGCACTCACCTTTCTGTTTATAAAAAGACTTCCTTAGTTTAGAATAACAAAAGCCCATTCTGGCTTAGAGAGATGGAGTTATAGGATATTTTACAGAAGAGGTGGAATTTTGTTACCTTTCAAACATAGCACATTTTTTAAAGCTAAGATATAAATGGGTACTAATAAGTAAATTGGGAAAATTAATGCAAAATTACAGGTAGTCCTGATTATATAATAATGTATCATAAACAAAAGACCTTAAATATTACAGAATTATTCAATGAGCCCTAAAGTTGAAGTCATGTTGATAGACTAGTTAATTTTTTGAGCCATGAGTTTGAAAGTGACACTGATTTTTTATTTTAGAAACTTCAAGATATTTTTACTATTAAGTTAAACCTAGAACTTTGTAGAGAAAGATGTCATGGGAACTTTCTACCTTTTGAGGATAATGAAAACTGTGTTTGAATGATTGCACATTTTGGATTGGTAACCTAGATGAAAAGTTTGTCATTAGGTAATAACTCACTATCTGTTATAAGACAGTCTGGCATAGGTGAGTCCATTGAGTGCCATCCAATGTGTTTAATTACTGCAGGGTAAGCCCAGAGGTTTCACTTCAAATGTTATGGTGTGATTGATGTATGGGTAGTATATGCTTTGACCCTTGGTTTGAGAGGGAGTCTGAGGCTCCATCTGGCTTAATAGAAAGTTTCTATGATTGATTATGAAGTGTACAGCGGACATGTGAAGGGAGGATTCATGTATTCACCTTCCTTATCTAACAGATCCCAGAAGTAATGATCTAATGCTAATCAGTGTGACATAATGATAGAAACATAGGACTTACTGTTCAAGGGCCTGAATTTAAGATTCAGTTACATCACTTACTGGTTCTGTGAACCTGAACAAACCACGTTCTCTCTCTGAGCTTCACTTTCTTCATATGTAAAAGAGAGTTGAAAAAATTGACATCTTGTCACTATGAAGGTAAGATGAGAGTGTTTTGTAAACTCTGAGGTACTCTACACACATTAGTGCATACTACTTTTAATGAACCTTATGAGGTCATTGCTATAGGGACTTAGTACCTATTTGTTTGCTCCATGCGTGTTATGTATGGCGGTTTCCATGTGTATTGCTGGTTGTACATTCTCTGCTCCCAGCGTACAGAAGCTGCCCTGATCCACTGACTTTACACACCACCGAGCTTCTGCTCTCACAAGGCTCCCACCTTTTGCTTCTCTGTGGTGATGTCCTTCAGAAAAGTCAGTGACACTGAAGCTGTTGAGGCTGGACCATATCATGGGGTTCATAGGCTTGGAGGTTCCATGTTAAGGGCTCACAGTAAATCTGGAGCTAAGAACTTGGGCGTTGTTTCCTTAGCTGCCTCAGGATTGGGGCTCTCTGCGATGACTCACTTCCCTTTTACATGTCTCATCCTCTAGGAGGTGAGCTTAGGCATGGTCTCATGGCAGAGGAGCAAGGGTGAGCCACAAGAAAATGTAAAATTACTTTCCAAGCCTCTGCTCATGTCATGTTTGCTAACATCCCATTCCGCCAAAGCAAGTCACATGTCTGAGCTTGGTGTCAAGGGTTGGGTGCAGTAATGTTAGATGGTAAAGTGCCTAGAGATAGAGAGAGGTGAAGAATTTTGGTCATGAACACCAGAATTATTATGTGCATAAGGCCAGCAGAGAAATAGCAATGATGGTGATGGTAACAGCTAACAGTTATCGAATGCTTGCTGCGGGCCAGTTTCTGCTAGGACCTTTATGTGCACACCCCCACTGCCCCTGAATCCTCACAGCAAACCTTTAGATACTAGTATTACCTCTCCTGTTTTACAGATGAGAACCCTGAGGTTCGGAGGAATTAAGTACCTGCCAAAGTTTACATAGCTCCTAAGTGGTGAGCTGGGATCAGAATCTGGTTCTGTCTGACTTCAGAGTCTAGCTCTTAACCAAACCTCAGAATACCAGGGCAGAGGGCAGGGACACTGCTTGAAATTTACTGGGGAGAAACTCAGGACAAATAATAGGCAGACCCATTTCATGCAGAGGGTGGTAAACTCAAGGAATGTGTCCCTCTCATGAGTATTCACGGATGCTAGCAACTGTAAGAGATGCAAAGGTTGTAAGACTCAGTCCCAAGCTAGTACGAATGAAAAGGCAAATCTGTTCAAGAGAGATTTGTGTAAATGACAGTCTCTTTGTAGCTTTTGGAGGGGAAAGTAGGAGATCTGAGCGATAGCCCTTTCTATGTTGAGGCTGGTATGGTACAGTGGTTTTGAAACTGCCCTTTAGGACTCTAGAGGTTTTGATGATACAATCTTGAGAACCACTCTGGAAGTCAAGGTGGGGGAAAGGGAGCTTTCACCTCCCACTTCTACAGAGCAACTCTGCTTTTCACTGTCATATTTTGGGTTTTGATGCATTACTTCTTCTTTTGGAAGAAATAAGTGTCTCAGTGACCTAAGAAAGGAAAGCCACTGGTCTCATGGAAAGATCCCTGGACAAAGGGTCCAGATCCCTGGGGTCTAGTGTCACTTTGGCACTGCCCAGTTGTGAGATCTTGGACACTAGCTTGACCATCCCCAGGGTCCTTCCTCCCTCCCCCGCCTAGAATGAAGGGTTTGAATCAGGTGATCTTCACTGTCTTCTCCAGCTCTGACGTTCTTCATCTTTGGGGGTGCGGGGCGGCAGCAGTACCTATTATATTGTCGGGAATGAGATACTAGACCTGGTCTGCCAGTGGTCTGACCCAGAAGTCTCTCCCTTGAATTCTTCTAACTTCCATTTGCTTCCTCACCTTAGTTGAGTCAGCAAACATTTATCTCAGCAAACATTTATCTATGACTCACTGTGTGCCAGGCACCATACCCACATTCCTGCAAAGCTTGTAAGCTGCTAATAACTTGCCCTGATCTGGGAGAGTCCCAAGAGTGCCCCCTAGCCGTGTCTTTTCCTTGCCACTGTCTTCCTCTCTTCTCTTTCTCCCTCACATGTTTATGCCTCTCCGCAGGACAGACTATGAGGGTTGGCAACAATTCATAATCTGTGGGAATTGGCAGTGGGGACAGTGACCAGTGGGATCTGGGGGTGTTGCAACAGATGTGGTCATTGGGTCATTGTGCCCTGCCCAGGCCTCCTTAGCCACTGACAGGGATGCTCATCTGACAAAAACACTTTTCTGATTTAGATCCCTTTCCTCTGGCCACCTCCCTCTCTCAGGCGATGACTTCCTGGGAAGGGTCGGCGCTGAGGTCTGGTTGTTTCTTGGCAGTACCTGCATCTCCTTTTCAATTCCTAGGCAACAGATAGGATGGGAAGATAAGGAGGCACACAGTTTCCCCACAAAGATGGAAGGTGAGAAGACTGGAGAGTGCTAACTTGTACCCCAAAGCTATTTTAGAAAGAGGAGATGCTGGAGTGGAGATCTGGAGGAGAGGGAGTGGAACGTGAGAAGGTTTGGGGAAGGGCAGTCCAGGCAGTGGGAACAGCCCACGCAAAGGCTCTGAGGTTAAACTGTACTCGGTGAATTCTGCAAACTCCAAAGAGGCAGCATGTCTGAGGCCCAGTAAGTAAGGAGATGAGAAGTAGTAGATGAGATTGGAGAGGTGGCCTGGGGGCCAGACCATGTAGGGTCTTGTAGGCCACAGGGAGGATGTTGGATTTCATTCTGAGTATGTAGAGAAATTATTGGAGGATTTTGAATAAAGAAATAATGACGTCCACTTTACAAGGTCACTCTGACTACTGTGTAGAAGATATCCCATAAGGGGCAAGGATGGAAGCAGGGAGACCTGTTAGGAGGCTGGTACATGGTCTGGGGAGAGGGAATCATTGGTATAGTTAAATTGATCAGAGTGTAGCCAGAGCACTCCCCTTTGAGATCTTGGCTCTCTGGGCCAGGACTGGAATGTCCTGACACAGAGTCAGGGAACCCTGGGCAGCCTGAGTGTGGAGAAGAGGAGATGGCAGGGCCGCGGCATGGATTTTGGAGCCAGACCTGGTTTTGCCCCTTATTAGCTGTGTGACTCTGGGAAAATTATTTGATCTCTTGGGGGGTCTCAGTTTACTCATCTATAAAATAGGAATAATAATAGTGACTACTTCTTAGAGTGTAAGATACTTGGTGTATGCCTTGCACAGAGTGAGTGTGATAGGAGTGCTTGCTGTGGGTGCCGCTTCTCTTTTGTAAGATGTGTGTGCTGGGAGAACAGTGCGGCTTTCCAAAGTCACGGGAGGACCAAGCTGCCATTGCCTTGGTCCTGAACACACTGATCAGCTCTGCCTCCTTCTTAGAGGCTGTCCTTAGCCTGCCCCAGACCCCCAGGCTCAGTCCACACTCCCGCTGTAATCCTTCCTAGAGATGGCATTCCCCGTCCCTGCCCGCACGTGCTCCTCTACCCTCAGCCATCGCATCACACTGCAGGAAGCGTAGCCTGCACCTCACGCCTCCAAGGTGCACCCCACAGATGGGCTGTGTCAGGCCCTGCGTTTGCCCCGTAATGAAGCTGGGGACTCACGGGTCTGGGTCTGTGCACCTCAAGTCTGTGCAGAGCCCCGGTGAGTCCTTTCTGCTTTACCCCCGTCAGCTCTGGCACCGCTTGCTTGTTAATGGAGAATTTGTCAAGTAATGGGAGTAGTTAGCACAGTGGGGGCCTTACTGTGCCCTGGAAAGAGAACAGAGAGAGCCATCCCAGCAGCCCCAGACATGACTGCTGGGCAGGCTTGTTTCCTCTTGTCTGCATCTCTCTCTGCATCTCTTGCATGTTTGATTTTTTTCTCTTTGTGTAGAGAGAGTTGGCTAGGAGAAAAGACCGTAAATTGCACTCTTTCTGGGCTGGTGCTGCGCAAGCTGGATAAGATTGTCTTCCTGAACTGAATAATTTCCCTCTCCCCCTACCTCAGTTAGGTGGAAGATCAGCTGAGCACCTAGTTGATTTTTCCCTCCCTTTCTCTTCACCGTTTCCTCCCCGCATCCAGCCCTCCCCTCTCCCCTTCTCCCTATCCCCTCATGTAAAGAACTCACTGACTCTCAATGGAATCCTTTTTAATGGTCCCAAGAGGCGAGGATCTTGAAGGGTGATTATCTTCACTATAAATTATTAACTCTCCCAGCAGCCAGATGGCTTCCCAGCCCATGGCTTGGAACTCTGGACTGGGAGGCCCGCTGTCTGGGAGAGGAGGGGACGGGGGAGGGAGGAGGATGAATGAGGGAATGACCACAGCCTCTTGAGTTCCTAGCTGCACCTAGGATGCTGGAAAGCCTGTCGGCACCTTGCAAGGCCTGAGTTCTGTCGTCTGTGGGGGAGCATTTGTCGTGGTTGCGTTTTGCACACTAGAAAACTCAGGACACCCATAGGATGGAGTAAAAGTGATAGGAGGGGCAGAGACTAATGCCATGAGGTGCTTTTAGTATGAACCTTAAAGGACTGTCAGGCATGACAATAAGAAGGCATGATTATCACCTTACGTTGTGTAGTCTTTTACCTCCTTAGGTGTTCACGGCATCCTGGAAGATGGATTCATTGTTTTCCCTAATTTACAAGAGAAGAAATGAAAATTGGATAGATCATAGAGTTTCCCATAAGGTCACCTGACCCATAGTTAGTGGAAAGACAGAGCCTCGTTCTGACTCTGGTCTAGCGGTCTTTTCCCCACAGCAGACTTTTCCTCAGTTGCCTATGCCTCGTATCCTTCAAGTTTCCATTAAGTTCCCCCTCCACTGAGAATTCTTCCCTGACCACACTGGGCCAGAGTCATCTTTTGTTCTTCTGGACTCTATTGCACTTCATGCAAAGACCTATTTAGTACTGGACATGCAACGCCAAAGAGTTTCCAGTCTCTTCCGGGATATCTCCAGTGACGGGGTAGCCCACTTCATCTGAAGGTGGTCTGTGTGTAAGATAAAGACACTAATACTCTTTCTAGAACTTCCATTCACTAGACAGAAACTCTGTCCTTGAGAGAGCCTGCGGGATCTCCCTTCCAATTTAAGACTGCCTCAGGCCCCTGAAGATACTGCTCTTGCTACTGTCGAGTTGCCTCTGTATGTCCAAACACCCCTGTACCTCCAAAGGTTCCTCACACGAAGACTCAGATGTGACTCTTACCATTGTCTGTGTCATTGGGATGAAGTTTAAAAGATGTCCATCTGTCCATGTTACTCTCCCGAGCAGGCCAGTTGAGGCACCAACGTCAGCCATGCTGCTAGGAGGAAATACAAGCATCAAGGGCAAGTAGCGGCAGCGGCAGCAGCGGTAGCTAGCATTCACTCGGTACTTACCTGTGCCGAGCACTGCTGTCTAAGGGCTTTACCCTTATTAAGTGCCCTTCCATGGTAACTCACTATTAACTCCATTTTACAGATGAGGCAGCTGAGGCTCAGAGAAGATAAGTGACTTGCTCCAGGTTACACAGGTAGCTAGTGGTACATCTGGGATTTGCACTCAGGAGATCTGGCTCCAGAGCCCATGGGTTTAACCTCCCTGAAATGGGCACTTACTCTAATGCCTGTGTTCTGTTTGGACTTTAGAGACTGACATGGAGGAGGAAGGGTAAGCTGGGATGAAGTGAGAGAGTGGCATGGACATATATACACCACCAAATGTAAAATAGATAGCTAGTGGGAAGCAGCCGCATAGCACAGGGAGATCAGCTCCGTGCTTTGTGACCACCTAGAGGGGTGGGATAGGGAGGGTGGGAGGGAGACGCAAGAGGGAGGAGATATGGAGATATATGTATATGTATAGCTGATTCAGTTTGTTATAAAGCAGAAACTGACACACCATTGTACAGCAATTATACTCCAATAAAGATGTTAAAAAAAAAAAAAAGAAGGACTTCCCTGGTGGCACAGTGGTTGAGGGTCCACCTGCCGATGCAGGGGACACGGGTTCGTGCCCCAGTCCGGGAAGATCCCACATGCTGCAGAGTGGCTGGGCCCGTGAGCCATGGCCACTGAGCCTGCGCGTCCGGAGCCTGTGCTCCGCAACGGGAGAGGCCACAACAGTGAGAGGCCCGCGTACTGCGAAAAAAAAAAGAAAGAATATGTGCTCTTCTGTGAGATGCATCCATGTGGCTCTCTGAAGACCAATCATTCTCAGTGCTGTATGGCATTTTGCATGAATAGATGACAATTTTCTATTCCATTCTACCGCAGATGGACATTGGGTTATTTTCTAGGTTTTGGCTGTTATGACTAATGTTGTTATGAAGATTTTTGTGCATGTCTTGGGTTGGACATAGGTAAGCATTTCTGCTGGTGTATACCTAGGAGGGGAATTATGGAGTCATGGGACAAAAATATTCAGCTTTAGTAGCTATTGCCATGCAGTTTTCCAAAAGTAGTTGTACCTCTCTGTGCATTTTAAAAGTTAATAAAGTCCAAAACTACCCTATGATATAGGTATTATCATTCTCTCTCTCTCTCTCTCTCTCTCTCAGATGAATCAAAGACTCAGAGAGTTGCCCAAGGCTAAATAGCTATAGTAATGACAGTCTGGGTTTAAATACAGCCCTGCCTGACGCCAAAGCCCATGTTCTGCATCCCTGCCCTGAACTACTTTCATATTTCAGAGGGAATTCATGCCTTCACGCTCCCACACCCCCACCCCCACCACCCCTGCCTGCAGTAGAGCCTTTGCTGTTGAGTTAAGATAGAGAGTACTGAGTGTGAGGGGCTGCCCTAGTGGTGTAGTGTCAAGAGGGGCATAGTTTAGTTGACAGAGTGAATCTCTGAGGCTGTTGTGCAAGGATGAGCCTGCATCCCCCTCCAAAGCACCTGGGGATAGAGCATGCCCAGGGACATGGGCAAGAGGGGTATAGAGCATTGGTGGTAGGGGTGAGACATCTGACATGTCTCTCAAGTCACAGGGAGTCCTGCCAGGTATGAGTGGCCATATGAAATGAAAGCTTCTGTTGATGTGTCAATGACAGTATTTTTTTTTTTTTTTGGCTGTACGCAGGCCTCTCACTGTTGTGGCCTCTCCCATTGCGGAGCGCAGGCTCCGGACGCGCAGGCTCAGCGGCCATGGCTCATGGGCCCAGCCGCTCCACGGCATGTGGGATCTTCCCGGACTGGGGCACGAACCCGGGTCCCCTGCATTGGCAGGCGGACTCTCAACCACTGCGCCACCAGGGAAGCCCAATGACAGTATTTTTTTAAGGTTTAGTATTAGGAGTGTATCAGTCAGGACTCTTGGTCACAACCCAACTAGAACTTACTTAAGCAAGGAGAAAAAAGAAAGTTTTGGTTCATGTAATGAAAGTCCCAGGATCCATTGGGCTTCAGGTCTGGCTACATTTAGGTGCTAAAACATCGCTAGAAATCCATCTCTGTCCATCTCTTGGCTCTACTTCTTTGTTGTCTTCATTATTAGACAAGATTATCTGGAATAGTAACAGTGGTATCTCTTATCAATTCTGGATTTCACTATAGTTGTTTGACAATGAGGTAAAAAAAGAGGGCCCTTCTCCCAATAATTCCAGAAAAAGTTCCAGAGTGAACTCCGGTTTGACTCAGTTTGGTTGACAGACCCATCTTTAAACTAATCACTATGGCAGGAGATTAGAATGTCCTAATTGGCTAAATTGGCTCACAAGATCTGGGGTTGGGATGAAGCCCACCTAAATGACCTGGACTCAGATTGGTGGTGAAAATCATTTTACCTTCAAAGGGGGGCAAGGGGTATGGTGAAAGGGAGGCCAGTAGAACCAACAGAGAGCCATTATAGGGACTTTCTGGTCCTGATGAGGGACATAAGAAGGATGCTGATGAGAAGTTCCAGAGCAGGGGGTCCCCAAACCCTGGGCCACAGACCAGTCCGTGGCCTATTAGGAACCAGGCCACACAGCAGGAGGTGAGCAGCGGGCCAGCAAGCGAAGCTTCATCTGTATTTACAGCCGCTCCCCTTCGCTCGCATTACCGCCTGAGCTCCGCCTCCTGTCAGATCGGGGGCAGCATTAGATTCTCATAGGAGCGGGAGCCCTACTGTGAACTGCGCATGCGAGGGATTTAGGTTGCGTGCTCCTTGTGAAAATCTAACGCTTGATGATCTGAGGTGGAGCTGAGGCGGTGACGCTAGTGCTGGGGAGCAGCTGCAACTACAGATGATTGTTAGCAGAGAGGTCTGACTGCACAGAGACCATAATAAATCAGTCACTTGCAGACTCATATCAAAACCCTATCAGTGGGTGGCAAGTGACAACGAGCTCAGGGCTTCCACTGATTCTGCATTACGGTGAGTTGTATAATTATTTCATTACATATTACAATGTAATAATAATAGAAATAAAGTGCACAATAAATGTAATGCGCTTGAATCATCCCAAAGCCATCCCCCCTGCCCCGGTCTGTGGAAAAATTGTCTTCCATGAAACCAGTCCCTGGTGCCAAAAGGTTAGGGACCGCTGTTCTAGAGGAAGAACTGGCAAGCCCAGTCTGAGGCACTGAGGACAGTAATCATCGTTCCCAATGACCGTGGTTCTAGACACAGGCCCCTCTTTCCTCTGAGTCTGTCAAGGGAACAGAGGAGCTGTAGGGGGGGAGGTGGAAAGGCACATGGCAGCCAGATCTCCTGAGCTGTGCCGATGGCAAATAGCCCATGTGTCGGAGTTGTGTGAGGGCCCCGCTGCCTCCTAAGGAGCTGGATCGTGAGACGTTTGCAAAGATGTGAACCCCCCATAAGGAGTATGCCATTTAATAATTATGTAAATTAGCTGGCAATTAGATAATGTCACTCACTTTCCCTCTCCTGCTGGATTCTCACACAGTAGACAAGCATTTTGTTTGAGCTTCTGCACCAGTCTGGGCCCTCCATGTGGGCCCTGGAGCAAACCACCTGCATGTGCGGCTGCCTGCGTCCTCCTGTGGCTCAGGAGAGGGTAGCAGTTGGCCTACCCGGTAGAGAGCACTCCCTGGCTCCCATTTTCCCATTTCTTGAGCCTCGCACAGCCCTGCCAGAGGGTTAGAGAAGGCCAAAGGGTAAATGCCTGGGGCAGCTGGCTCGAGGCCTGTGATATTAAATGTAAGGTCGTCTCTAGCTTTTGGCTGGGCCACTGTGGCAATTTTCTAGAGGCCACGGAAATGTCCACAGTCCAAGAAAGAAATGGAAGGGCTTTAGGAGAGAATGTGGGCAGACCATAGGGTGTCAAGTGTAGATTAACCCAATTCTGATGTTACCAGTCCTGAAATCAGATTCTACCTGGCGCCTGTGGGAGAGAAAGCTTGGTTTTCCTTGGTTAGCCTTTTTGACTCCCCAAGATGCAGGCAGGGGAACGTCAGTATCTCCAGTGCTGGTCCGGGCTGGAGGGGAGGACTGCCAATCTGATGGAGGAGGCTCAGCAGGCGGGATAGAGTGGTCACCCCTAAGCAGGCTGGGTAAATTCCCATGATCCTCCTCACAGCAAGTGGTCCTGGGCAGCTTAGTTCTTAACTCGTGGGTTACCCCAGATCACCAGACATGTGCTGCTTTGTCCTGAGGAGTCATCTGAGGTGGGCATCCAGGGAAGTGTGGAGGCGCAGGATTGCCGTCATTGTACAAAGCGGGGTGGTGTGGAGGCCGCCGCGTGGGACAGAAGTCAGATGATCCTCAGCACTGCTCTTCAGCTTCTGTTTTTACTGTTCATTCTTCCTGTACATGTTTCCTGAGCTCCCACTCCATGCCAAGGCCCTGTGGCAGCACCATGGTGAAGCAGTCCGTGCCCCCAGGTTGCGTCCCACGGAGCTTCCAGTGCCTGGACTCTTTATCGCTCTGTTTTATGTCTCTAAAGTACACTTTCCCCCACTACTTTGTGATGCCCCTGAAGGCGAGAACCGTGTCTTACTCTGCTTAGATCCAGGAGTGGCTGGAAAAGATCGGAGCTCAATAAGTAGTTAGATTGAATTGAGCAAGTCATTTAATTTCTGCAGACACATAAGAGACTTGCAGGGGCCCAGAGGTGAGCTGACATCTAGACCAGTCTGAAAGCTTCTGGAGCTATCTATCCACTTAGAGGGATTCCCATCTCCCTGCTCATCCAGATCACTGAGCCCTCCATCTGAATGTCCTTGCCTCCCACTGAGGGTCCCACTGGCTTTAGCCATCTGATCCTGGGCCTTGCTTGAGCTGCACGCCTTGGTCTAAACGGGCAGGACAGGGAGTGGAGAGGGAGGTGCAGCAGCCAGGGTGGCGTCACTGAGAAAACACTTGCCCAGGCCTCTGGGGCTCACACGCCGTGGGCTCCATCACATACCACATGATTTTTACCTTCCCAGCTCATTAACATTTCCTGGCTTGGGAAACTCCTCTGGAGAGGCTTCGTGCTCATGCCTGCCTTGCTCCCCGCTCTTCTAGATCAGATGCACGATAGGGGGAGGGGGCAGGGGAGCTGCTGTCCTCTGAGCACATTCCCTGAAAGTGGCCCCTTTTCAAAAATTTGATGAAAAAAATACGTAGACATGGCAGATGTTAGACCAGAAGAAGCCCTCTTTGGGGACAAGCATCTCCTCTCTCCCCTGGGATGTTGCCTTTTGCTTTGGTTGGCATAACTCACCTCGTACAATGATCACGTTCTTAGAGACTAGGTCATCACTCATTCTCTAGCTGCCTGATACCCACCTCGCCTCTGGCTTCATGTCTTCCACTCACTCCACTCCAATAGTACGAGCCTCCTTGCTGTTCTTCAAACATACCAGCCTGCTCCAGGCTTAAGGCCTTTGCACTATTACTTCTGGAACATTCTCCCCAGATATTTATGTGGCTAATTCTCTCACCCTCTCTGAAGACTTTCCTTAAATCTCATCTTCTCAGACTCTGATTTGTGATGTTTGCCTATTTCTGTGGTGTAAATATTCCTAGCATAGTTGATTTCATGCTACCAAAGTGTCATCAACCAGCTCAAAAATTTCTGAAATTTTAATAGTTGGTTCTCACATTCCGCACGAGTTGGCACCTCCACACTGCTGTGCCCATGTTCTAGTAAGCATCCCTTGCACCCCTGGAGGTGCCCATGCCACACTTTGGGAAACACTGCATGGACAAGACAGAGGCTTTCCTCATGATGGATTTAATCAGCCTCTTTTTGGTTGGGCTTGCTTATTCAGGGGAAACAGGTGTTTGTTCCTGCTTAAGGAACAGTGTTTGCCTCTCCAAAGCAGGGGTAATAACTAGCTTTGCTAATGTGCTCATTATAAAAATAGTGGACAGTGGTCTGACAGAGACCATGGTGAATTATCAAACATGCCTATTAATAGGCAGCAACTTGCATAGCTCTTGGAAATTGCACTCATTGCTTTCATGTGAACACAGAAGTCTCCACTCCGCTATGTGACCAGATCACCCCCTTGACTGGGTGCTGGTGCATTTCCAAGCAGTATAAAACACGCGTAATATGCGCTAGGTCTGTGACATTCCTTAACTGTTCATTTGTTGTCCATTCTGCAGTTTTTTTAATTAAAAAAATGTGTCTTAATATGCTATCCCCACTTCACAGACATGTGCACACTCGCACGTACAGACACTTCTTCTCGTCCCTTCCTACCTAGAAATAAGGAAGGAAAGAAGGTAGTGTTTATTGTTCACCTACTATGTATGTAGCCTCATGCTAGAATCTTCCAATACAAGATCTCATTGAATCTTCTCTCCAACCTTGGAAAAAGTCTTTTATTTTCTCTACTTTATAAATGAGAAAATAGAAACTCAAATAGATTAAGACATTTTCTCAAAGTTCCACATACAAGAGCTAGGATTCACTCAGCCTCTTTTTTTTTAAAGCTCAAAGCATGTATTTTTTTCAATAAGACCTTTCCCCCAACATTTAGTTAAGAGATGAGTGTTTTTTGCTCTTTACTCACCTTCTGATTTATTTTCACTGATTCCTATAAATATTTCTCTCAAAAATTTAAAGGTGAGGGTCTGTCTTAGGGTGCCTACACCAAACACTGGATTGTCAAACTGAAAAAGAAAAATCTAAAAAACAAGAATGTCATTTTCATGTTCATGTCTTTTAATAGGTAAACGAGTTAAAATTGTATGTGTGTATTTGAGTGTATAAAATGTTAGCACTTATGTTAAAAATAAATTTTGTCTAAGTGACCCTGTGATATGAATATTGTGAAGGTGTACTGATATGGCTTTGGGGGTTTTATACTATTTTTGCACACGGACAAACTGAGTGCATCATTAGGAACTGAGCTTGGGGTCCTGGTGTGGCTCTGGAAGACCCCGGGCCCTCCCTTCTGTTTGGAGCACCAAGCACTGTGGGGATCATTAGACTAGCCTGGCTCGCAGTCAGCACTCCATCAATATCTGTGAAATGGGATGCAGTCTTTTCCTGACACGTGGCCCTAATCTTTGTTTCCTTCTCCCCCACCCTCCCCTTCATCCTGCAGGTCTTTTCTCTGGAGTCCTGGGAGGCAGGTCATGGGCAGGACTGCCTCTGGCCTGCACCATGAAGTCTGAGCCTGCTTCCACTCTGCCCCCGGCCCTGCTCTGCCTGAACACTCAGCTTCCAGCTGCTCCCTTCCCCGCAGCCCCCTGCTGCTAGGAGGCAGACCTTCAGGACTGTTCCTTGTCCTGTTTCTACCTTTCACCTGACTCACCTCACTGCTCGCTTGTCCTCCATCACGGCCCCCCTGACCCCAGCCCTCTCCCCGGCCTCCCTGGCTGGGGTGTTTGGGGGTCCACCGGGAGGACAGCATTGTTGAAGGCTTCCACCCGCCGTGCACTTTCTCCTCCTTGAATCAAGGCCTCCGGATCCACATGGATAGCTGAGATCTTTTCTTGGAGAAAGACACTTTGCACCCTCACTTTCTCAACCTGACTGTCCTCCTCTACTGCTGCCCTGTCTTTCCCCTCTTCACTGAGTTTCTTGCTCGTGTGCCCGCAGCACGTCTGCGGCTGGCTTGTTCACTTTCCTCCTTCCTCCCCCTCTTGATCTTTGTGCCTGTGCCTCCTTCCCCTTGTGTGTTCTCTGTCCCCCACCCATCTCCTCTTCCTCCCTCCCTTCTACTGCAAAGGGGGATTTTCCCCCGAGGGCTGTTCTCTGCCTGTCTGCCCCTCCGGGGCTTGATCCCGGCAGCCACGATGAGCTTCACCATGCACTCGGTTTTCTTCACCCTGAAGGTGAGCGTCCTGCTGGGGTCCCTGCTGGGGCTCTGCCTGGGCCTTGAGTTCATGGGCCTTCCTAACCAGTGGGCACGCTACCTCCGCTGGGATGCCAGCACGCGCAGTGACCTGAGCTTCCAGTTCAAGACCAATGTTTCCACGGGGCTGCTCCTCTACCTGGACGACGGCGGCGTTTGTGACTTCCTCTGCCTCTCCCTGGTGGATGGCCACGTGCAGCTCCGCTTCAGCATGGACTGTGCCGAGACCGCCGTGCTGTCCAACAAACAGGTGAACGACAGCAGTTGGCACTTCCTCATGGTGAGCCGTGACCGCCTGCGTACCGTGCTGGTGCTTGATGGTGAGGGCCAGTCTGGGGAGCTGCAGCCCCAGCGGCCCTACATGGATGTGGTCAGTGACTTGTTCCTCGGCGGAGTCCCTGCAGACATACGACCTTCTGCCCTGACCCTTGATGGAGTACAGGCCATGGCCGGCTTCAAGGGATTAATCCTGGATCTCAAGTATGGCAACTCAGAGCCTCAGCTTCTGGGGAGCCAGGGTGTCCTGTTGGATGCCGAGGGACCCTGTGGTGAGCGTCCCTGTGAAAATGGTGGGATCTGCTTCCTCCTGGATGGCCACCCCACCTGTGACTGTTCTACCACCGGCTATGGTGGCAAGCTCTGCTCAGAAGGTAAGGCCCTCTTCCCTATTCCTCTATCGCTAGAGGCCCACTTGGGTTGGGTAAGGACCAAGACCCCTGACGGAAACCAGCTCTATCATTGAAGTGCATCTTTAGCTGCATGTCAGATTATTGCGTCCCTTTCCCTGAGGAGGTGGTAGAAATCCTTTGCTTGCTCTCAATGGAAAATCCATCAGAACTCAGCAGCAGAGAATCCTGACTACTCAACCATGGGCTCCTTACGCAAATATTTGGCTGTACTCAAAAAGTTAGATAGAGTAGACTACAGGATGTGTGTCCCAGCTGAGTTCCTTCCACCACAGTGCAGCTTAGCAGGATGAGCCCAAGGTGAGAAGTCAGACAGAAATGGGCAAAGTGGTTATCTCCGTCCCTCCTGATCCCTTGAGAATTGGGCCCTTGGGGATAGATGGGAAACTCCCCATCACTTCTTCCTTATCGTCCCTAACATAAGGAATGCCTGTGCAGAGAAAAATGCGGGGATGGACTGCAGGTCCACACTTGGCCCTGCTGTAAATCCAGCCCTGCAGCTGTGCCCCTCCTCCTGCAATCTTATGGAAGGTGTCTACCAGGTGGACAGGGCATCTGGGGATGGGACTTCTCGCCTCCTTGTTCCAGCACTAGGATTTTCCACCTGTGCTTCCTCTTTCCTGTCCTCTCCTCTCCTGGTGCGAGAAGGCACAGACAGGAGCACTGTCCAGCCAAGCCCCCAGGGGAGGTGGCAATACTCAGCCTGGCCTTGGAGAACCTCCCAAGTTCAACTACAACTTCCCAGGGGGAGGGAAGGAGGGATTTATGCCCAGAGACTTAGACTGCCCTCACCTTTTCCACCAAATTCTGACTATTTGGGATTAGGAGAAAAGTGGTCTAGACTTTACTTTAACAAATACTTAGATTCCAGATTCCTGGACTCACTGAAGGCCTAGGTTTCAATACCTGTTGAAGTGACAGAGTGACCATATGGGTGTGTGTGTTGGGAGGTTGGGATGAGGAAGACGCAAGGAAGTTATATCCCCTCCTATCCTTTTAGAGTTAAGCCCTCTGTTTGTTTAGAGATGTTTGTGTCACCGTCCCCTGCTGGTTTCTTCATGGATGTGGTGGAATGTGGCTCTCAGCCTTGGTAGCCCGTTAGGATCACCTGGGGGAATTAAAAGACTCTCAGGGCCTTCCCTGGTGGCGCAGTGGTTGAGGGTCCGCCTGCCGATGCAGGGGACACAGGTTCGTGCCCCAGTCCGGGAAGATCCCACATGCCGCGGAGCGGCTGGGCCCGTGAGCCATGGCCGCTGAGCCTGCGCATCCGGAGCCTGTGCTTCGCAATGGGAGAGGCCACAACAGTGAGAGGCCCACGTACCGCAAAAAAAAAAAAAAACAGACTCTCAGGCCACACCCCAGACCAATTCAATCAGAATCTCTAGGGGGCGGGGTTCAAGCATTTGTATATTTTTAAAGCTCCCCAGGTGATTCCATTGTGCAGCTAAAGTTGGAAACCAACAGGTCAAGGGAAGTCAGGTAGGTGCAGCCAGGTGAGTGTCTTAGTGGTGACTCCCATGATCTCTTCGTTCAGGTGATGCCCCACTGCCTTGGGATTTGTAATTAAAAACAATGTCTGCAGGTGTTCCTCAAACTTTCCCAGAACTTCCCAATCCCTAAAGCAGGTTGTGGTTGATACGAATTTTAGCAACTAGTAGGTATTACAAATTTTTTTAAAAAATAAAAACAAAGTTTGTTTCACAGGTGATACGTGCTGGATACTAGGACACTTTGGGGGTCTTGTTGGGAGCCTCCTTGTAGGTCAAGTATGGGCTACCCCAAGTGCTTCTTTCCTTTTTTGGGCTGGATATCATACCTCCCTTCCTGTGGGTGGGCTGCAGGAGAGGGAGATGAAGACATGCATCTCATCCTTTTTTGGCTTCTGTTTTTCCCCATTGAACCCACTGGAAGAAGGGTTGGGGAAGAGGGGTAGAGGCAACACCAACCCACAAAGCCACTTTGCGACTGTGGTTACTGAAGCACTTATCACAAGCAGGTCCCTCCTGGAGCTGACTGCAGTTCCAAAGCTTCTTGGCTTTGGAGAAAGTTCTGCCTGAAGATGCTGACATGATCACTTGTTTTCTCCTTCACCCAAAGGATCTGTTCTGTTCTCAGAATTTGCCTTGGAAGCCGGCATTCTTCCTTTCTAGGGACCAGGGTGTTTGCAAGTGTGTTGTTAACTTGCTGATTATCCCTGATTGCATTTTTTGTGTTTAAAAAGAACTCATTTCCTCTGGGCAGGTTTGGATCAGCACTTTTCTGCAGGAAGAATCTCTATGCTGTATATGTATACAATTTCTTCTCTCTCTCTCTCTTTTTTTTTCCCTTTGGTTCGGGGTGTGTGTGTGTGTGTGTGTGTGTGTGTGTGTGTGTGTGTGTGTGGTCTCCAGAGGAATCTCTTCAGAGCAGATGATAGGCAGTCAATTTCTTAATAGCTAAATACAATATGTATATTTTAATAATAGTTCTTTCTGTAGGGTTCAGATCATCTCGTGGCTATGGACTGACACCTCTGTCTGTAGAAGGCAGACACACAGCATATTTCCTTATTCTCTTGATGCGTAATACAGTAAATAAACTCTGTAGTAACTAACACTGGGTTGGTTTGGAGCAGTGCAAAGTTTGAGGTGAGGATGGATGCTGGGACAGGTACCAGAATTTATTGTTGGTGACTTGAAGCCTGTTGATCCTGGTAATTGTCATTATGTCTAATCAATCACAAAAATGCATTTCAGGCTTTTAGAAAATACCCGTTCTCTCCACACACAGTTGAGTTTTAGAGTAAGCAGGGAAAACTCACCCGTAAAATATGAAGGGGAAAAAAATCACAGCTGCTAAAGGTCAAGCAGATCTGCATAAAACAAGATCAATGGCCTAAAGAAATGCCTTCCCGTTTCCCTAAAGATAGTGTAAAGTGGGTAGTGAGGATGCGTCTATTCCCTCCTCTCTCCCCCATTTTAAATTGCAAATGTCGCAGAACTGAAACCAGGGGACTTAGTCCCAGCAGCGGGTCCTGTGTACCAGGCATCTGATCGTCCCACTTTGTAGCATGGGCCGTGCCCTTGATTGTGTGAGGGCTTCATGCTTTAGCAGTTCAAGAGTAGGAAGGGCTAGGAAGGCTCCTGCAGTTTCCGATGGATGTGGTCGGGGCCTGTTGGAGGCGCTCTCTCGGTCCATTAGCTTCTAGCATGCTGGCAGTATTGATGTTTGCTCGGCCCGTCTGGCTTTCCATGCCTCAGTGGCTCCAGAATGTCTCCACGCTGCACCCCAGGAAGAACGCACAGATGGGCCCATCTCTTCTATTCGCTTTGGGCTATTTTGATCCCTCGTTGGGTATCTTTTCTCGGTAAGACCCACAAGACACCGGAGATAGTTGCTGTGGGAGAGTTGGGTTTAGGGGGAAGAGCTATGGACACAGTATCTTCTGTTTCCTGGGGCGAAAGGCTATTAGCTCTGGCTGCAGACTGAACTCCACACAGCCTACTTGGGAAAACTTCATTCCAAGACTCCCAAACCAACTAATAGTCACATTGAACATTCTGGCACATGATGGAGGGAGAAGGGGGTCACAGATTTTTACTTCTAGGTGTGATATTTATCAATAAAACGTTTGGGTTCTCAACTTCAGATTTGTTCGAGTTGACTTTTAATCTTTTTAAACGACTTTAAAATTATGCATATCTGGTTTGGAATATAGTCCAGCTGCAGTGGATCATATTCACCTGGCTTTTTCTGTTTAGTCCAGTCTGTCCTGTTTTGGGCATCCCTGAAGCTCCCTGGAGCTCCCTGGGCAATAAGGAGGTATCCCTAGTGCCCTCCAGAGAGCAGCCCCCTCATGGGTCATTGGGAGTTTGTCTTTACCTTGAAGTGAGTTTAAGCTTGATTGTTTATTTTTAAAGCATCCTTAGTTATGAATGTGCAATTTCTCAACAGTCTTACAGCCATGAAGAATTGATTCACGGCCAAGGTGTATACATTTCAGTCCCAGATTCTCTAAAGAGTTCACTTAGCATGAAGTCAGCCTGTTGCAGGTGGGGTGGAGCCAAGGAAGGATGGGAAAGCTTTCCCAGGTTGATCTCTACTCTCACATCTTAATACACGGGTCTGCCTATGTCACATATCATTTGTATGTCCATGTTTTTAGGTTAATTCAGTGAAGAGACATGAGGTCCTCTTCAGCTGGCAAAAAAAGAAAAAGTTGGTTCATTGTCTGCTATCTTTTCCTGCTGACTTGGGCAGGTGCCCAGACCAAAAAGCTGCTTGCTTTGAGTCTCAGCTGTTAAGTTTTCAGGTGTTGGGATCCTACAGTGAAGTACGGTTGTGGGTGTGGGTGATAGTGGCCAGTCTTATTACAAGCACGCGGTTGTGTGGTACCCACTAGCCTCCCATCCCCCATCCCTCCTGCTGTCTGAAGCTGACATCCTACTCAGGTTGGTTTGACTGATGGCTCAACACACGACTGCATAGCCTTGGTATGCCTTCCTGAAAGTGAATTTCAATTCGTTTTCTTTTTACTGAGAATCTTGCCTCTCTTCCCCCATTTCTCAAAGCCAGGACTAGGACAGAAAGGTGTTCCAAGAGAAGGTGCTTGCCCCGGAGGCTTTACCAAGAGCCAAAGACATTGATGCCATAGTTGAGGTATGGATGATTGCCCCAGCTGGATCCTCCTGTTTGGGGCACTTGCGTAAAAAATACAGTCATTTCCCCACCGCCTCCCCCTCGCACCTCCTGCCGGAATACGAACGTGGCTTTGTTCCTAATCTAAGTCAACCCTGAATGGCCTAGGAGGGGGCAGGCAGTAGTAAGTAATCAGGAGTAAAGGCTAGCTCCTTTCAGAATCCTTCCCCCTGGTGTGGAGAGGCAGAAGCACAGAAGCAGGGAGGACTGCTGCTTCTGAGACTTGATTTCCCACCTGGTATTCGGGCTTTAGGACCAGCCCAGCTCTCCACCGGCCCCGCCAGCCAGCCAGCCAGCAGGGGCTGTCGCTAAACGAGCCTGAATAGGGGTCTGATTGCTCCTTTCTCCTCCTCTCTTTCTGATTACCCAGTGAGATTTCCTGGGTATGCTGTATGCTAAATGGCAGAGCAGCCGCCTGCCACTTGCTCCAATTATCCCTCTTTTAACTGCGAGGGAAGAGCAATTTTTTTACTGCCCCCCCTCCCCCTCCACAATAGCATCTCTGCCTCCTTTAAAGAAATAAGACCCTTCTTCCTAATCCCCCCTTCAGTGGGGTGAGAGCAGCCTTCTCCCTTCGCATAGCCTGCACACCAGCTGCTGGCTGCAAAGTAGGTGGGCCTGTGTAATGCTTTGGTCCATATTCAGCCGCGTTGAGGGCCGGGCAGGCATTCTGCCAGAACCCTTCCAGTAGCAGTGAACTTGCATTTGCATTTGGTAATGAGACACCACAGGCCCAGCGCTGGGGGGCTAATCATCGAGTCCCCTATCTCTCTTTGCAGGCTGTCCGGGAGAGGTTTCCAGTTCCTGGAGCAGCTGCCCTCAGCTAGGTATTCTTCCTCCATCACAGGGCAGAAGAGGTGGGGTGTGGGCTGTGCTTGGGGGATGGAACTAACGTGCCCTCCCCCATGATGACTCCTATTGCCCTGGAGTCACTGGCTCTGCTGTGAGTCCAGAACAGTGAGGCCCCAGAGGTGGAACTGGAGTGAGAGAGGCTTAGGGGCAGGGCTCTGAAGGTCAGGTACCCTTCTTAGACAAAAATAATAATGCTGTTATTATTGCTATGATTGAGTACCACCATGTGCCTGACATCCGAGGTGCATTGTCTCATCTAATCCTCACAGCGCTTCTATGCAGTTGATATCATTAACTAGCCCTATTTTACAGATGAGGAAACTGAGGAGCAGAGAAATTGAAAACTTGAACAAGGTTTGGTGGTTAAGAACATGGCTTCTGGAGTGAAAAAGATCTGGACTTAAATCTAGGCTTGTCCACTTACACGTTGTCTGTCTTTGGAGAAGGTTCTGGAAGCTTCAGCATCCTTATCAGTAATAATAACAACAACGATAATAATAATAATAGCATCTAACAGTAATAATAACAACAATAATAATAATAGCAGCTAACAGTCACGGGGCACTCACTCCATGACTGCTCTGTATAAGCCCTTGTAACACTCAGAACCACTCTCCACACGCTGTCATTATTCTAATTTTGTAGATAAGGAAGCTGAGGGACAAAGGGTAAGTAATTCCCCCAAGGTCACACAGCTCAGAAGAGGCAGGGCCGGAGTTTGTATCTAAACAGTCTGGCTTTAGAGTCCACACTCTTAACCACTGTGCTATCCTGCCTTGCAGCAAAGCAGGGACAACAAGAAGTCATACGTTAGGGAGTTGTTGAGAGCATGAAATGAGATCAGACATATAAAATTATCAGTATAGTCTCTGGGAGAGAACGAGTCCTGACTCTGGGCTGTTAGCCGCCTGGTGGGTGTAAGAACGAATTATGTGTCGATTTGGTTTCATAGAAACCCGTTGAGCTACCCCCACCTCTGCCATTTTCCTTCATCCCAGTTTGAGAAGTGGCAGAGAGAAAAGGAGGGGAATTTCAGGAAAGTATAGAATCCAGTCCCATCACCATCTTGCCCCTGCCTAAGAGCATGGGGTCGCTGCCAATGGTGGTGCCCTTCGGACTGTATTCAGAACTCTTTGCCTGCAAATGGGATGTTCTGGTCCCCACAGCATCCCGAAGAGGTAGGTAGGACAGGCCTTACCATCCCACTGAATAAGTGAAGAGCTCCAGACGCAAGGTGCCGTGGGACTTGTGGGTAGACAGCATGAGGGCAAGCTTGGATGCTGCCTATTTGGCAGGTGGCTCTGGGACCTGAGAGCCCAGATCCTCAACACAGCATTTTATTTCTGCTTCTAGGCTCCCTTCATGAACATAAATGGCCTGTGTCTCCATCGTGAAATGGAGCAGTCATTGCCTCCCTGGTTGCTGATGATAAGCAAAATGTCAGACTCCTGGTGCAGGAGGTTATCAGCTTGGTCAGTCCCAGGAGAGAGAAAGAGAGGATGTGAGAGAATGAGAGAGA
Organism: Delphinus delphis; assembly: GCF_949987515.2. Lineage (NCBI taxonomy): Eukaryota > Metazoa > Chordata > Mammalia > Artiodactyla > Delphinidae > Delphinus > Delphinus delphis. The sequence goes on along the minus strand of NC_082684.1, from coordinate 25,213,669 downwards.
ATGAATGAATGAGTATGCAACTCCCACCCTCAAGACCCTGGTTTGAAATGAAGTGCCTAAGAATGGACCTGTGGGTCCCGAGGGAGTTGGAGCACGGCTTCCCTACACTGGAGCATCGCTGGACAGCACGACCTCTTCAGACTTACCTTTAGTTTCCCAGGTACCAGGAAGTGTCCAGCAGCCCACCCAGGGTTGGTGGTAAAAGGTGGAGCTCCTGGATTAACCTTTCACACTTCTTGCTCTCCTGCTGACTCTCTTCCCAGATAACAAAACCAAACTCCCTTTCTCTCTGTTTATTCTTCTCTTTTGTGTGTGTGGGAGGGAGATTATTACAGAGGTGGATTTGCCACAAAACTAAACCTTTCATATATCTTCACTTGCATGGGTCCCTTCAAGGCCCCATGCCTAATACTGTATTGGTGATTTTTTTCTTAAGGAATGCCCAGTATCATAAGCTTCTCCTCCCCACCTCTGTGGATCTGCCTCTGTTAAGAAGGCTTGTTGCTGCCCAGTGACAGCAATGTTGCTCTGGGTGTATGAGTGATTCCCCAGTGACCGATGACCCTTCATCACAGACGCATTTCCCCTCACTTCATAACCAACAGAGCAGGAAGAGCCGTGGAGAGGGAGTGTGGGAGGATGAAGGCCTGTAGGAATGTTGTTTGGGGAGCTGTGGTGGGAGCGGGGGACATCTAGGGTATACAGTGGGTGACGAGGGTGTGTTTAGAAATGTTTGCTGTAGATTTAGAGGAACCAGTTGGTGTTTAAACAGAGGGAGCATCCTGGTCCCTCCTGAGGTTTCCCAGCTGAAGTCGGGATGCTCGGTTTGCCGTGGCTCACTGAGGGGCTGTGTTACAGGTGACAGGCTGTGGATGACAGAGGAGAGGGACAAAGCCTGGCTCTACAGGCCTGTCTCCGTGATCTGTGTGGGAACTGACAGTGCCAGTGGGTTGTCATTACAGCTGTTGTTCTCCAAAAACTGATGTCTTTGGGTGACCTATTTAAAAGCAATATGGGGGCTTCCCTGGTGGCGCAGTGGTTAAGAATCCGCCTGCCAATGCAGGGGACACGGGTTCGAGCCCTAGTCTGGGAAGATCCCACATGCCACAGAGCAGCTAAGCCCGTGCGCCACAACCACTGAGCCTGCACTCTAGAGCCCGTGTGCCACAGCTACTGAGCCCGCGCACCTAGAGCCCGTGCTCCACAACAAGAGAAGCCACCGCAATGAGAAGCCTGCGCACCGCAACGAAGAGTAGCCCCCGCTCGCCTCAACTAGAGAAAGCCTGCGCGTAGCAACAAAGACCTAACGCGGCCAAAAATAATTAATTAATTAATTGAAAATAAAATGAAAGCAATATGGGGCCCCTTTAAATGTGTCATCATCTATATCTGCTCTCAAACCTCCACTGCTCTCCACAATATTCCTACATAATGTATTTTATAAAGTTAAAAAAAAATTTTTTTTTAATATCCAGGAACCAGTACTAGTAGCTTTTCAAAACAAATTGATCTCATAGTCATCCAGCCAAACTACCCAGCTCCACTCTGTGATAAAACTTACTTTGCATGTGGGCCTAAAAATTGTGAAAGCTCTCAGCTCTTCAAGGAGGAAATGCAGCTCTCTGGAAGGGTGTGCAAGGTCCCAAAGAGGGTGGGGATGAAAGAAAGGCGGGGACACAAGCTGTAGGCAACAGGAACTCCCGGTTTAAGCTGTGAAATGCATTTAAGATCCTTTCGGTTTTACCAAGGCTCTTATTTAATTTTGGTATCTTTGCACCTAAGAAGACGGCTCTGGGGAGCTTTTCCTTCAAGTTTCTCCATGAGACTCTATGCATCCAACCCTTTTCTGACATTTTGGCCTCTCGCCTGTGGATTTGGCTCTCCTGAAGTGGTCCTGTTTGCTGGTGCAAAGCCTTTGGGGGCCAGGGTCTTGATAGTCCCATGGCTGTTGGCAGTGTTAGGGCTGGTGTCTCCACTCTGGCAGGCAGGGCGTTCCAAGCAATTCTATAACCTCTCCTCCAGGTATGACTGGAATAGAAAAAGCGCAGCGAGGGAGTGTACAGCTTGTATACTCAATACGTCGCTTTCAAATAAAAACGAGTGCCCCATTGCAAGGAGGGATGAGAAGGCTGAAATCACTTCTCTGTGATTCAAACAGTGGGAAAGGGCTCGCCAAACACTCACGGTCTCTTCCTTCCTCCTCATCCTCTCATCCTTCTTTCATCTCCAGAAGGGTCTCACATGGTTAGCCTTGGAGGGCTGAGGGAATGAGGAAGAGTGGGCTTGAGGGTGTTAAGCCTCTCACCCTTCGGATTCTGAAAGACTAATGCTCATTCCCCAGCATATTTGTTTGATCTAGGTCAGGAAAGACAAGGCTGGAGTTTAGGCTGAGGCAATGTGCTGTGAGTCCTTCTCTTAAGGAGACACACTGAAATGCGGGGGGACTCTGATGCTGTGGGAGAAATCCTCTGTGAGGGATGAAGCACAGATCCTGTGACCCATGTAGAGGACAGTAAGACATTTATATCACCTTCTAGCCATGGCTTTGCTTGTGTAATGCACTGAAAACCAAGGTGCATGTTAAGAATCATGGGATAGGGCTTCCCTGGTGGCGCAGTGGTTGGGAGTCCGCCTGCCGATGCAGGGGACATGGGTTCGTGCCCCGGTCCGGGAGGATCCCACATGCTGCGGAGTGGCTGGGCCCGTGAGCTGTGGCCGCTGAGCCTGCGCGTCCGGAGCCTGTGCTCCGCAACGGGAGAGGCCGCAACAATGAGAGGCCCGTGTACCACAAAAAAAAAAAAAAAAAAAAAAAAAAAAAAATCATGGGATAATATGTTTGGAGGGGTTTTTTTAAAAAAATTGAGGCATAATTGACATATTAGTTTCAGGTGTATAGCATAATATACAAATTCGATATTTGTATATATTGCAAAATGGTCACCACAGTAAGGCTAGTTAATATCCACCACCATACATGGTTACAGAATTTTTTTTCTTGTGATGAGAACTTTTAAGATCAGTTCTCTTAGCAACTTTTAAACATGCAATACAGTATTATCAGTAATATAGTCACCATGCTGTACGTTACCAGAGGGAACTTTAAAGGTCATTGTGTCTATTCTAACTATTCATTTCCTATCCTCTTCTCCACTGTATGACATCTCTGCCCCACCCCCCACCCCCCAAAAATCCCCTAGTCAACTGCAATGACAGGGGCTTGGTACTTTTCAAGGCATCCTGATGTATCTCTGATTATACTGAGCATCAGGGAGCCCTTCCTACATGAGGCCAAGGTCTGCTTCTCAGACACTTCCTCACTGGTCCTCATTCTAATTAAAGCAGTCTGACCTTTGCCATGGGCCATGTGGGTGAGGGGGATGGGTAGGTCATAACATTTCTGGATGATGCTTTGTAGGAATGAACCCTTGTGCAAAGTAAAATTCATAAGGGATTCTCTAATATAGCACTAACAGTATACACACCACTGAGTTATTTAGAATTGACTGCTTCTGATTAATCTTAAACAACATGGGAGGGATTGATGTGGGAAGAGATTCTGATGTAAGCAGGTGATTCATGCTCCAGTCATTTTGTTCCTAGGGAGCTTCACTCTGAAAGATTCATGGTTAGCCCCATCTCTCTGGTTCTATTATCTGTGCCTCATTTCATCCCCCTAAGATGTCCCATCTTCCTCCATATTCAGCCAGCTTTTCAGCATCTCTGAATTTCCAAGGTGCCCCCTGGAAATCTCTAATGGCAATAAGCAATAAGATGAGAAGTCCTAGAATGCTATGGAGTAGAGGAAAATGGAATTGAATTGGACTTGCTTTACAAATCCATCGTGGCAGCCAGGGTCAGACACCCCAACAGACATCAAGATTTTGCTAAAAAGCCTAGTATGATGCTTTAAAAAAAAGATAAGGGTATGAAATGAAGAAGTATTGAGTAGCTATTCCTGGCAACTGGCCTTGGAAGCATATGCCCTATTCAAAAATGCTTCCTGCTCTGCCAGGTTGCCTTGGGTATCCCATGTTTTTGGCACTGTTGGGAAGAAGTCTCCCAGGGAGAGGATTAGGCAGGGCTAGAAGATGTTGCTCCCACACTGGCATGGACTGGAAACCTGCCAAGCAAATGCCCTCCTGCACCCTAAAAGGGATGAAGCTATTCTTGGCTCTCAGCCACCTCCCCATTGACAGTCATTTTACTGACACTGCAGCAAAGAAAGGAGAATTTGTCTCATAATTCATGGTTTAAAATAGTTTACTTTTAAGAGCAAAGCCCACAGCCATCCTTTTGAGTCCAAGTATTAAAATATACTCAGAGTCACCGACTTCTGTGCAGTCCCGTTGTCCAGCCAGGTTCAATGTACTGCATTCCTGTGCAGGGAAATGGGCATGACCATCTCACATAGTCATGTGGTAATTGCCACGTGGGAAGATGATTGGGTTTTAGTTGCCGTGGGAACTTTGTTGTTTGCTCATCCTGATGTTGTTTTCAGCCTTGTGTTAATTCGGATTGGAGCTATTTTTTCCTTGTGTAGAATATATAACCAGTGGGCTACGTTTTGATGTGTCTCATGGCTCCCTTTGGCTTTCACAACCTTAATGCAAGTTGCAGTAGCTCAGCTGGGTTTCCTGATTCCTTCTGCAGGAGTGTGTGCGAGGAGGAACTCTCTTTGAGACCTGTAAGACATGAAACCATGGGAAGACTCTGTTTCCCTTTGTTAATGAATGTTCCAGGCTTGTATGCTAAATGGCATGTCTCTGGTATCTGACAGAAAGCAGGTGCTCAATAAATGTTTGTTGCCTTAATAAAGCACAGTCCGTGTGGATGTGTGTACATGCATTCCATGTTTTGTATGCATGTCTGTGCGTGTGGTCTCTAACGTGTGATGGATGGATGCAGGCTCCCATCAAGAATGTGAGCTCAATAATGTTTGTTTAATACATTGATTACAGCTGTGACTTGGACCACAGTGGCATGGGCCACCACTGGAAATACCCTTCTTTTAATAGGAAAAGTGGCGTGTTTGCTGTGGGGCAGTTTTCACAGAATCTGTGTCAAACACATGTACATTCCACTTGGCTTGATCTAGTTGAAGATGAACTAGCAAGACTTTTTTGTGTTTGTTTATGAGCCCGTGGTTTCCTGTAACAATCATAGACCGCAGCCAGCCTGGGACCATGTAAATGCTTGTGGAACGGCTGTTTGAGGCAAGCGCGTTGTTGTCACTGGAGATGGAGAGGCCCCATTAGCTTGTGTGGATTCCCTGGAGAAGAGGAGGCTCACTGGGGACAAGATAATTGTCCTCGGATATCGGAAGAGCTGCCATGTAGAGGAGGGAGTGGATATCAGACTCGAGGGTGGAAGGGATCAGAGCTACAGAGGAGGATTTCTGATGCTTAGAGCTGTTGGGCCATTGAATGCACAGCTTTGCCAAGTCCTATGGCTGGGAGGGGTGCAGTAGGTGCTGGAGTGACACCTGTCAGAAATGTGTGCTGGTGTGTACGTGCCTTCAAACCAGGGACTCCATGGTTGTTGGGGTCTCAGCAGCCAGGCCTACCCTTACGTTTGATCACGTACGTCCTCTGCAGTTCAGGGATGTGGAAAGATTATTCTCCAGATCAGTGGCCTTCAAAAAGGGGCACATGCAAAGACCACTTCGTGGGATATAGGAAGGAAACAACTAAAATGTATAGTTAACTTATATGCAAATTATTTATAAATAAATATACATCTCTCAGGAGAACATGGTAACATTATTTTTCCTAATGGGGAGTTGGTTCAGAAAGCTTTGGAGGTCACAGATCAACACTCAAATCTACATTTATCTCTAATTGGTTATAGTCACTCGACCCCCAGGCTCGCAGGTTTCAGGTGGAGACTGATGCCCAAAGTGTTCTGGATGCCAGTGGGATGTGTGTTGGGCTCCTCTGCTCTGTCTTCAGCTCTGTGTGTGGTGGTCTTGGTTGACCTGGCCAGGTGGCTTTGGAGGGTCCCACGGGAAGTTACTCCAGTCACACCTTCCTCTTTCAGAGGCGTCACTGTTTGGAATTATTGATAATATCTACTATCTCAGAGCTTTTTTCAGCGTAAAAAAATCATAGTGTTTGCTGGGGCAACTTTGGATTGTGTAAGAGAACAAAGTCTTTGAAGTATGTTCAAGCATTTGCAAAGCAGTCCTTGATGTATAATCATCTATTTGTTGAAATAGACCATCTGTTTACTGGAATAAGTGCATTTTCTGACATTCACTGAGTGAGTGCCTGTCGTCTACCCTTGAGGATCTTATGGACTAGTTGGGAAGGCTGTCAGGCAAAGAGGTGTTGTACACATTAGAGTCGCTAAAATACCAGGTGGAATGTTTGTGGAGTAGCTCAAAAGGGGATGTTCCACCTGCTTGGGGTATGAGAGTGTGTGCTTAGGCTGGGAGCCAGGGGTTGGAGGACATCTTACAGTGGAAAATCTTAGGCTGGACTTGGAAGCTTTAACTAGCAGACTGGGAGGAAAGGGCCCTCAGGGCAGCCCTGTGAAGCAGCAGGCTACTCTTGCCAGTAGTTTACAGTAGTTAATGTGGCTGGATTAAAGGGCTGAGGCCCATGGAAGAGGAATATGAAGAGTGCTTAGGTAGCGCCGGTCTTAAATGTTTGTAAGGACTTGACCGTAAGATTTGGATTTTAGAAAGATGGCTCTGGGGCGGTTTGCATGAGGGATTGATTGGCAACTGGAAGGCAGAAAGCAGGGGGGCCAGGTAGAGGCTACTGTGTGGTTTTGGTGAGAGAAGAGGCAGTACTGGGGGAGTAGTGATGAAAGAAGGGCCAACTGCAGAGATGTTAAGAAGAGGCACTTAATAATTGGAAAGCAATGACCTTTAGTGGGTTTGGACTCAGACTACCTGGCTCTGACACATACTAGTTGTGTAAACTTGGGCAAAGGACTTCACTTCTCTGTGTTTCAACTTAAGTATTTGTGAAATAGATGTAATAACAGTGCCCACCAGTTCAGATTGCTTTCAGGCTTCAGTGAGATATCAGACATAGAATACTTAGAACAATGCTTGGCACACAGTAAGCATTCCGTGAATGTTAGCCATTATTACTAATTATTATTGATGATGATGCTGATGATTGAAAAGGGGAAAGAGGAACTTTGATCATATGCTCTTTTGGTTGTGGGTATAGCTAGGAAAGTCGGTGGGAGGAGCAGATTTGGGGTGAAGGTGGGAGAGGGGTAATAATACATTTTGGTTTGTCCATATCCCTCCCACGTTCTCTTCAGAACCTGTAGGATACCTGCAGGGAGATGTTCAGAGGCAGGTGGGGGCAATGGTTGTGCGAGGGAGGAGGATGGGGCTGGGCAGATGTCAGGGTTGTTGTTGTAGGGGTGAGGGAAGGCTGGCACAGGAATGAGCTTGTCCAGGCAAGGAGTCTAACCGAGAGGAGAAGGAAGCTAAACTCAGAACCTTCCAGAACCTTAATATTTAGGATAGTAGAGGAAAAGGAATCCACAAGATAGATTAAAACAGATTACCAGAGATACAGAAGGAAACTAGGAACAAAAAAAAGTTCCTTAAAATTCTTTACCGGGCAATGAATGAAAAAATATACCTTCTCAACCTGGTTGAAGTTGGGGCATGCATTTGAATATAATAAAACAGCATCGAAAGATTACGTAATTTAAAAACTACTCACTTTGGTCTTTCTTCTGCCTTCAATTTAGTGAGATCTGTCCATTTGAGAAAATTTCTACTAATGGAAATTTAAGTCTCATATAGAGATGATGAACCTGAGGGTTTTGGATGTTCTGCTCATGGACATGATAGAATTTCTGGCTCCTAGAATGTTAGAATCTCATGGGAATCAAGAGCTCAAAGATCTGAAAGAAACAAACCCAGAAGAGTGATGTGATTTGCCCAAGATCAGCCAGCTGGTGTTCTGATTTGTACTTCGTGTTTCTTTGGGACCATGTGAGCTCAACATAAAATGCTTTAGCTACATTTTTCTTGGAACTGGGCGTATTGAACTCTCAGGATACCAGCGGTGACACACAGCTCAAAGCCACACACCTTCTCCTGGGCTTGGGGAAGAGATTCCTCTCACTGTGGCTCCTGTGAGCTGAAAGAGCAAGATCCCCTAAACTGGAGGTGCTGGAAGCCCCTGGCTCAACAGCCAGTGATCTAAGTACTGGTAATTAACTCACTGTGGTTTCTCTACCTCTGCCCAGGGTGGGGCGCTTGGAAAGGAAGCAAAATACTTTCTTAAGGAAATCAAGGCTCGGTTCTGGTTGCCTGCTTGCTGCCTCCCTCCCATCTCCGACTCTCTGGGCCCCGGGGTGGGGATCGTGTGTGTGTCCATGCTCCAAATGCTCGCTGTGCATCATGGCTTTCCAGGAATTTCAGGACACGGGAATTTTCGCCCAGCTGTGTTGTGTATTGCTGTTCAGCAATCTGAAGTTGCTTTTCCAGCGTTAGTCAGGATGGGGAGCCTAGGGAGGAGGGGGAACGCCTCCTAACGTTTTTCAGAGCAGAAGAAATTGAGGTGTTAGGGGCCCAGCTGGCGTGTGATGAGAACCAAGAAATGGAGCATACGTGAGCATGCATGCTCACATGAAATCTCTTACAGAAACCCAGGGATGTTATTCGAAAGTACCTCTCCCACCCCCTACAACATGACACACTGACTGAGGGCCCACTGTGTGTCAGGAGAAGCATTGGGGGTAGAGTGATGGACAAGACAGTCATGCCTTCATGCTGCTTAATTAGCCAAAAGCAATAATCAAGTGATGGATGCTTTGAAAGGAGAAGGATAACATAACCGTGGTCTCTGTGCGTTCAGGAGTCCCTCTTCACGCCTGGCAGAGCAAAGACTCTGTGAAGGTCAGGGGTGTGATTAAGACGCTCCAAGGAATTACAGGAGGTCCAGGGCTTTTTCTGGACCCAGTGCTCAGGCCGGCTCTCCTAGCCTGAGTCTCCCGGCCGAGGATCACAGGTGAAGTCCGTGGATTTAGGGCTGAGTTTAGCTTTATGCCCAGTTCTAGTCATTCTCACTGAGTATGGCCTCAGTGATGCCATTGTAGTATCATGGAGAGCCTATGATTTATCAGCTGTCTACCTGATTGACTAAATTTAATAACAATGGTGATGATGAACTAATTCTCATGAAGTGCTTCCTATGTGCCAGGCACTGAGCTAAGTGCTTTCAAATGTGACTTCCTTTGATGTTCCCAGTCACTCTCACCAGGGAGGTTCTATTGTTTTTCTGGTTTTCTAAACCAGGGAACAAGGTTGAAAAGAGAAAGCAATCTATCTGCCTAAGACATGAGTCTGGGCAGTTGGATGATCTGGACTTTGAGTTCTTATCACCTCACTCTGTCCCCTCTTCAATCTGGCACTGAACGGTGGCTTCTGTGGCCATTGAAGACCCAATTCCATGCTCTGCTGGCGCAACTGGGGTGCCTCTAGCATGCAGGGGCACTGCCTTTCTTCTCTTCACTAACCTGTCTTCTGACTTCTCCCTCTCCTGCACATGACTGACTTTGATCCCAAATCAGGCACATGTTGCCAAGAGGGACATAAAAACTGTCCTGGAATTCCCCCTCCCACCTCTCCCCGAGCCTTTCTCCTTGGTGTCTTATTTCATCCCATGGGCTGTAAATGAACCATGAAGTACTGGAACTGGAATCCCACATTTTCTCAGTCTTTTATAACCCACGGTCTCCAAGTCATTTTGTTGTTGTTGTTAGCATAGTCGCACTACCCAAGAGGCCTTGGTCAAGCTTTGGTGGAAATCTTTTGCTTGTATTAAGTTGTAAAATGAATATTGTTACGATTTGCATATCCAACCCCAGCACATATATTTTTATCACCCTCCCCCATCTTGAACATCACAATCCAACCTTCTTCTTTCATGAAACTGTGACTTAAAGAAGCAAGGTAACTTACAATAGGCCACTCAGCTAGCAAGTGGCCAGGGGACTGGGGCTAGGGCCCAGGAGTCCTCACTCTCATTCTAACATCCATTCCCCTACATCACGCCGAGAAAAGAGACTCGATTGATTCCGAAGAACATTGATTGCCAGGCACAATCCATGGTGATCAAAACAGCTGTGCCGCCTGTCTTCATGGAGCTTACAAATTAGAGCTATGGAAAACGTAAACCAATAAATGTATAATTGCAGTGGTGATGAGTGCTGCAGATGGAAAGAGCAGGGTGAGGGGAGATCTAATGAGAAAAGGGGTGTCACTCCTCTGAGGAGCGACATCTAAAGATGAGGAACAGAGAGAAAGCAATGGAGAGGGGCTGCATACGTGCATTGTCACCTGTTCAGTTTAAGGACAAGGTTGATCAGTCTAATATTCGCGGCAGGAACTGTCTTTTGCTTTTATGTATTTATTTGGGATATGGTTGATGGGTAATACAGATGGACGGGTGGATGGATAAAGAACTGTCTGGGGGGGCTTCCCTGGTGGCTCAGTGGTGGGGAGTCCGCCTGCTGATGCAGCGGACACACGGGTTCGTGCCCTGGTCTGGGAGGATCCCGCATGCCGTGGAGCGGCTGGGCCCGTGAGCCGTGGCCGCTGAGCCTGCGCGTCCGGAGCCTGTGCTCCGCAACGGGAGAGGCCACAACAGTGAGAGGCCCGCGTACCGCAAAAAAAAAAGAACTGTCTGAGGCTGGGGAGGGAAGCCTTCAGTGTGACAGCAGCAGGAGAGCAAATCTTGTCTGCTAAGTGAGCATAAAACTGGACATCTCCACCCAGAGTGCAGAATCCTACCAGGGAGGATTTGGGAATAGAATCTCTCTCTAAAGGAAGCTCTGCGTGGAGAAGGTGAAGATGAAAGTCTGCTGGAACAAGAAAGCCACAGTCAGTGTCATTTGCCGCCAACCTAGAGAGACTTGTTCCTCTAAGAGCCATATAGCGTGAGTCCCACCCACAGCCCAGAGATCAGCTCATGCATTTCCAATAGCTGCCCTTTCCTCCTGGCACTTACATTCTTGCTCCCTGCCCTCCCAGGTCCTCCCTCTTGCCACATGTGTTTTCTTGGTAGGTGAAGAGGTAGAGGGGGTTGCCCTGATCAGTCCACACTTTTTAGCTCTTGTTACCAGGGGCATTTATTTATTATTTATTTTTAACATCTTTATTGGAGTATAATTGCTTTACAATGGTGTGTTAGTTTCTGCTCTATAACAAAGTGAATCAGCTATACATAGACATACATCCCCATATCTCCTCCCTCCTGCATCTCCCTCCCACCCTCCCTGTCCCACCCCTCTAGGTGGTCACAAAGCACCGAGCTGATCTCCCCGTGCCATGCAGCTGCTTCCCGTTAGCCATCCATTTTACATTTGGTGGTGTATATACGTCCATGCCACTCTCTCACTTTGTCCGTTTACCCTTCCCCCTCCCCGTGTCCTCAAGTCCATTCTCTACGTCTGCATCTTTATACCTGTCCTGCCCCTAGGTTTTTCAGAGCCATTTTTTTTTTTTTTTTTTTTGCGGTACGAGGGCCTCTCACTGTTGTGGCCTCTCCCGTTGCGGAGCACAGGCTCCGGACGCGCAGGCTCAGCGGTCATGGCTCACGGGCCCAGCCGCTCCGCGGCATGTGGGATCCTCCCGGACCGGGGAACGAACCCGCGTCCCCTGCATCGGCAGGCGGACTCTCAACCACTGCGCCACCAGGGAAGCCCCATGACTCTTTTTGAATTATGGTGTTCTCAGAGTATATGCCCAGTAGTGGGATTGCTGGGTCATATGGGAGTTCTATTTTTAGTTTTTTAAGGAACCTCCATACTGTTCTCCATAGTGGCTGTATCAATTTACATTCCCACCAGCAGTGCAAGAGGGTTCCCTTTTCACCACACCCTCTCCAGCATTTCTTGTTTCTAGATTTTTTGATGATGGCCATTCTGACTGGTGTGAGATGATATCTCATTGCAGTTTTGATTTTCATTTCTCTAATGATTAGTGGTGTTGAGCATCCTTTCATGTGTTTGTTGGCAATCTGTATATCTTCTTTGGAGAAATGTCTATTTAGGTCTTCTGCCCATTTTTGGATTGGGTTGTTTGTTTTTTTGTTATTGAGCTGCATGAGCTGCTTGTAAATTTTGGAGATTAATCCTTTGTCAGTTGCTTCATTTGCAAATATTTTCTCCCATTCTGAGGGTTGTCTATTCGTCTTGTTTATGGTTTCCTTTGCTGTGCAAAAGCTTTGAAGTTTCATTAGGTCCCATTTGTTTATTTTTGTTTTTATTTCCATTTCTCTAGGAGGTGGGTCAAAAAGGATCTTGCTGTGATTTATGTCATAAAGTGTTCTGCCTATGTTTTCCTCTAAGAGTTTTATAGTGTACCAGGGGCATTTATATTCCAGAACATTAAAGAATTTTCAGCTTGGAGTAGTAGGGGTATAACCTGAGGCTGGGAATCAGCTTGATCCTAAATGGCTTCTGCTTCCTGGGTTTTAGGCTAACATTTATTGAACACTTACTAGTGTTTTAGGCTCTGTGTGAGTAGCTTTATCTTTTGTTACCATTTTACAAATGAGAAGGCTGAACTGCAGAGAGACTACCCATCTGCCCTCTGCCCAGTGGTACAAAAGACACTCAAAAGAACTAGAATGAAATTGTATAATTCTTTAGGAGGACGAGAAAAATAAACATAATGTAGAAGTTTATTGTAAAGACACATTCAGTTTTTTTAAAAATTCTGAAATTAATGCCCTTTTATTTTTGGGGTGTTAAAATGCCTTTTTAAGAAACTATAGTAATACAAAGTGTCATTTTCAGGTTTTTGTTCTTTCTTGGAAAAATTATAATATAATTATGCATTGTTAGTTTCTAAAATTGCTTTAAATTGCTTGAAGTATGAATATATCAAATGTATTAGTGTGAGAACCATTCTTGCAGGGAATCGCTGGGTCCCATGCTCTTTTCTTCCTAGGAGTAAACTATTTATATAATTGTCTTCACTTTCTATTCTGATTTTTTATCAGAAAAAATTGCACCTGGACAGGACCCCTGAGATTTTGTAACTTATTTTTCTTCAGCACTTATCAAGATGTTTTGATTGCATGATTTGACCCTGAGAACTTTTAACTCTATGTCAATATAATCAGGATTATACAAACACTAAAACAGTTTTATTAAGGGGGTGTTTTTTAGAAGCAAATGATGTAGGGCTCATGTAATTCCTCAATCCATTTTTTTTCAGCATAGGTAAACCATTTTTTAATTTTCCAATTCATTTTTATTTCACTGAATAATTTTGAACAAGATCAGTTCTGCTCCACGTGCCCTCTGTAGTGAAGATTTGATTCATCTATCAGTTATTCTTTTGTGTGCCTATGTAATTTTACCCACATAGCTTCTACCATTGTGACCACTCTTTTGTGGTCGTTATTTCTACTCTATCCGATTTTCTCACGTCAGGTTCGCTAGTCTAAATTTTGTCAAGAATGTTTGATTCTTCCTTCAGTTTTTCAGTCAATGACGTTTTACCATGTGCATTTTTAGCCACTGTCAGTTCCATTTTGTGTTGATTTTTTTCTGACAGGTCTAATTTTTTTCCAGGTCAATTTTTGCAGTTCATAGAACCATCTCTTCTTCCTACAACTAAAATCAGTCTCTTTCCTGACAGTTTTTTAATTTTTTTTGAAGCAGTTCCAAAACATACTTGAGGGGTCATAACATCAGGGTCAAAATATCCTGTGTCATTTATAGAGACCAGTGACCTAGATGAATTAAGAAACCTACCCAAAGTCATGCATAAGGCTCGTGGCAGAGTTCTGTTGGGTCATTTTAGAATGTAAAGCATCTCTAGTTCAGTAAAGGGCAGAGTAAGATTGTAAAATTGGGATGATGTTGATGGTGGGCCTTCCTTCTTCTACCCTCCACCTCCCGACCCCTCTTCTGAGCTTAACAGAATTCCCAGTGGTCCACCTCCCTAAGAAATAGCAGCCGGGGCCACTGTTCGAAGCGCCTTCACTTCTCCCTGCTTCCTAGCTAGGCCCCCCTTAAGCTGTGTGTGATTTACAAACAAGCAGGACCAAAAAGGAAAAATCCTCCCTTGTGGAGAATTAGGTCAGTGGCAGAGTTGGGGAGGGGAGGGATCCAGACCTTCAGTTCACTCCCCTTGCCTGAAGCTCTTGGGGCAGAAGCCAGAGGTGCTATTGGGAGCAGACCTCTGGGGGTGGGGGGCTGGGGGATGCGTGCAAACATGAAAGCTGTCTGTTTTCCAGCCACTTGGGGCTCCCCCTTCTCTCAACGTATTTGTCTGGATTACTCGAAGGGGGATATTAGTGTTGTCTAATGACGGCCCTAGATTTATAAGGGATTTGTGTGATTAATGCCCAAGCAAAGTACAGCAGATAGCTCAGAGCTCAGTCTGTGTGGTGGGTCTACACTTCCCATTCTCTGTCCTCTCTGATTGGTTTTGGGGGAGGCTTTCCTGTCCCCTCTTTGTTGTCCTGATTGTTGAAGGCTCTAGCGTTCAGGCCCCCACGGGAGGGTAGCTGAAACCATTTTCCACCGCTGCGATGCATGAGTGAGTGTCTGAGAAGACAGTGAAGTCTCCAGGCTCACACTCTTGTTCTGTGAAAGCTGCAGATATTTGGCCACTTGCTTCTCTGTCCCAGCTGCCACCACCATACTCTTAGTACTGGATTCTTCTCCCAAACCCCTCTCAGGGCACTGGTCCCCCAGCTGTGGCACAGTGAGAACAACTGTGAACTGGGATGCAGATGACCTGAATTCTGGTTTCAGCTTCAACATTGTCCAGCTGGGCGGACATGTCAATTCCCCTGTCTTGGGTCTGTCTCTCTCATCTGAGCATCAAAGGATCCTGTACAACCTTATGCCACTGATCATAATTATACTTAAATAGCTAAATGTCTGTCTGGTTATTTGTGGCCCATCTCCCCACCTAGACTTTAAGTTCCAAGAGTGCGAGGCCTGTGTCTGTTTTGTTCACTAGCCATCACCCCAGTGCCTAGCACGGTCCCTTGGCCATGGATATATGCAATGAGTACACGTCGATGGATATATGCAATGAGTACACGTCGATGGATATATGCAATGAGTACACGTCGATGGATATATGCAATGAGTACACGTCGATGGATATATGCAATGAGTACACGTCGATGGATATATGCAATGAGTACACGTCGATGGATATATGCAATGAGTACACGTGGATGGAATGAACTGCTAAACCAAAAGAGGCGGATCTGCTTGACATGCCAGCACTCTTCCACTTCTAAAATTCAATGTGTCTACTCTGTTCTCTCTGGAACAATCGAATTTTAATGTTTTTATTGTTTTTAACTGACCACAGACGTTACAAGATAAAAATGGCGATTCATATTAATTATAACTCAAAAAGCATATTATCAATATGAAAATGTAAATTTCCTTCTAGGGGCTCCCTCTCTGCTTGCTTGATCTCTGCAGTTCCTGGCAGTGGAATGCCTCCTTGCCTGGGTTTCTGAGCTCCCTCTAGTAGGGTCTGCAGAATCTTGTTGAGCCTTTTAAAATAGGACTGGTACTAATTAGGCTACATGCATGGTTTTCAGGCTCAGAAAAAAATTATTTTAGGTTCAGAGCAAATACTGTACTAGTTTCACATCACAACCCACCCTTGCTTTGCAAAGACAAGAAATCAACCTTGTTCATTTCCTGAAAATGAAAGAAAGGGAAGGGTATAAGGGAAAGCAGAAATGCTGACAGGTGCTAGTAGTGAGAAGGCCTCTGTTAGGGCTACTTGCTTTCTTCTGAGGTTCCCCAGGTCATTAGAAACTCCTTTTCTCAGGGCAAGGAAAGCACTCTGTTGAAACTCTCCAGCTAACTTGAGCCAATATATGACCCCCTCCTTTTCAAGCCCCTGGCAGGAACTGCAAATCAATCATGACCCTCTTTTCTTTCTAAGCTCATATGCAGCCTCAGACTCTTTCTTAACACGTTACTCCGGGATGTTACCAATCAAAAAAAATGGAACTAAGCATGGTGCCGGGCAGGTCATTAGGCATTGTATATACAATTGCCTCTTTTGATCTTCTTGACAACTCAAATTGATGTAATGATTCCCATCTCACAGATGAAGTTTAAATAACTTATCCAAGGTCACGTAATAGATAACAAAGTTGGGATTTAAGCTCAATGCTTATGGTCTTTTTGGTGCACTACATGCCTTGCAGGGAGCCCATCCCTCAGAGATGTCAATCTGACCGCTGGCCTGTTTTGGTAAAATGTTCTTACAAGATTTCTCTCCACTTAATTGTTGCTGTTTATCCTCTGGGGACCACTGCAAGATTTCTCCAGCAAAAGACTTTGAAGCAGTCTCTGTCAACCCCAAATGCCCCATTAATGCGAAGTGTGATACTAGATGGCTGTATATGGCCGCCCTATCATGTTTATACACTCTCTTGGTTATTAGATTTACTATAACTGCATCCCCAGAAGTTATTTTGAGTCTCTAGCACCTAAGTCTGTGTCTGGCATGTAGTTAAGTGGTCGATAAATGTTAGCTATTTCAAACTGAACCAGATACAAAGTCTCACTATGAGAACTAAAAGGGTGAGGACAGAGGCTTGTGATAAATTGAAAGGCTTCCCAGCTGTTCTGAGAGCCTCAAAGCCAGCCTTTCTCAAACTGTGTTCTGTGAGATGTTACTAGGTGTTTTGCGGAAGAAAAAGTGTCCAATGTTCCAAAAACATTGGGAAAACTGCACACTATATCCCCTCTTGGACTTCACAATGTACCTTAGTGTAGGTGTGGCTTTCTGAAGTCTTGCCATAGAGATACTTGATTACCTTGCTTTACCTCACTGTTTTCTAAATGTATTTGACCACACTTTTTTTTTTTTTTTTTTTTTTTGGCAAGCAACTCCTATTCACATCTTGCTGGGTGTTGTATTTTTATGGAATTCAGTTTTGGGTATGTTGCCCCAATTTATAATTCTTTCTCTGAAATATGGATCTGGAGATCCTGCCCAGCAGAAGATATTGTGGACACTCAACAGTTTCCATCAGTTTTCCACACCAATTTCTTGAAATTTGCCCCCATGTCACATAGGGTGATAGATTTGGGTGGTTAGACCAGAGAAGGAAGAGATAATCGGGGAAGGATGGGTGGTGCTGTGGGAAGGAAAAGGGCTTTGGATTCAGAGAAATCTGAGTTCAAATCATCGCTACTACTTATGAGTTAAGGGGACTTGGGGATATTAACTTCTCTGAGCCTTGGTTTCCTCGTCTGTTAAGTGGGTCTACATCAGGATTAAATGAGGTCATATACGTCCGACACTGCCGCAGGTACCCGACACATAGGAGGCCTTCAGTAAATAGCAGGGATTATAATGAACTGTGATCCCTGTATTTCTCTTCTTTTAAAATTTCTGTTGTAATATCATTGTGAATAGGGGCTCTACTTATTGTTTTTCATACCAGGATCTAGCATAGGGACCAGTAAGGAATTGCCACTCGATTAATATTTCTGGAGTGAATACAGGAATGACATAGCACTTTGTTGTTTACAAAATGCTTCCACATTTACAGGCTCATTTCAGCCTCACTGCAACCTGTTCATGTAATTGGAGTCATTATTCCTGCTAGTTATGGGTGGGAAAGCTGAGGCTTAGAGAGGCTGTGTGAGTTGCCCAAGGTCAGAGAGCTGGTAGTAGGCTGGAAAGTCAGGGCTCAAAACCAGGGCTTCTGTAAGCAAAATGTGGTGTGCAGTAGTCCCCTCTTATCTGCAGTTTTGTTTTCCATGGTTTTAATTGCCCACAGTCAACCGTGGTCCAAAAAAAAAGGAAAATTCAGGAAATGAACCATTTCATAAGTTTTAAATTGTGTGCATTTCTGAGTAGCATGATGAGATCTTGTGCCATCCTGCTCTGTCCCACTCGGGATCCCCACCCATCAACATCATCTGATCCTGACGTCCAACCACTGACATCACCAATGCTCTGGGGTCACCCGAAGTAGATAATCTTTCTTCTGACCTATCACCAGAGGGTCATTCGTAGCTAAATGCTACGTCACAATGCCTACATCATTCACCTCACTTCATCTCATCATCTCACATCATCACGAGAAGGGTGAGTACAGTACAGTAAGATTTTGGGAGAAGGAGAGACATCACATTCAGATAACTTTATCACAATATAATTGTTCTATTTTATTACTAGTTATTATTGTTAATCTCTTACAGTGTCCATCTGCTGTGAGGAATTTTCTAAAACCCTTGTCTTGTTAGGTGGGGGCCTAATGCAGGTACCAGCCTCATGGCCTAAGGTGGGGAGTTAGCAGTTAGCTAGAGATGCCTTTTGTTTGCAAGGCTTAAACAACTGGATAATTTATAAATTAAACTTATCATAGGTATATGTGTATAGGAAAAAACATAGTATATATAGTGCTTAGTGCTATTTGCAGTTTCAAGCGTCCCCTGGTGGGTCTTGAATGTAGTCCCCATGGATAAGGGGGAAACTACAGTATACAAACAATGGAGTATTATTCAGCCTTTAAAAGGAAAGAAATTCTGACACATGCCACAACATAGATGAAGCTTGAGGACACTGTGCTAAGGGAAATAAGCTGGTGACAAAAGGACAAATACTCTATGGTTCCACTCATGTGAGGTTCCTAGAGTAGTTAACTTGCTAAAGACAGAAAGTGGAAGGGTGGTTGCCAGTGGCTGGATGCAGGACATATAGATAGCTGTTGTTTAATAGGTACAAGACTTTCAGTTCTGCAAGATGAAAAGAGTTCTGGAAATGGGTGATGGTTGCACAACATTATGAATGTACTTTATGCCACTGAACTGTGCACTTAAAAACGGTTAAGATGGTAACTTTTATGTTTTGTGTATTTTACCACAATAAAAATTTTAGGAAAACAAAACAAAAACCCCAGGGCTTCTGATTCTAAGCGTGGGGCTGTTTCCCACATTCTACAACAGCGCCCCCTACAGAGGAGCAGACATAAGCCTCCTCTTCCAAGGCCCTTTGTACTGAATTGCAGAATTTGCAGAACTCACCTCCACTGAAACCCTTGCTTCTTCCAGATCATTCTTCTAATTGGCATAAGCCCTGAGGAGTTAGTCTTTCCAGAGAGCAAGGAATTCTTAGAAAGAGGGCAAAAACTCTGTCTCATGGAAATCGCTCAGGTGAGGAAATGTAATAATTATGATTCACCAGCATTGATTAGCACTCCCTCAGTGCCAGACACCCTCTCAGTGCTTTTGCATACATTAGCTCCTTATAACCCTAACATCAGTCCCCATGAACTCTTTTCATCTTGCAGAACGGAAGATAAGTAGATTGTCCCCATTTTACAGGTGGGGAAGTTGAGTCTCAGGTTAGCTAACATTCATGAGCTCATATACATAGTGTGTGGAAGAGCCAGGATTTTCACTCAGCTCTTCCTGCCTCTTAACCCCTGTGCTCTCTGCAGGAGACAGGGAGATTGAAAATGTCAGCATCTAGGCTGTTTTCCTAATTTGAGGATTGACTGATTTCTTTCCCCTCCTGTGATGCACTCCTTTCTTATCCTACCAGATGATGGGGCATCCTCTCATGTTGGTCAGTTTCTCCTTTGATTTCCTGGTGTTCTCTGAGATGCAGGTGTGTACTTTTCTCCCTGTGGGTCATGCTCATTTGGGGAGGCCAACGCCCATTTCTTTACCTAAGAAGTTGGCACTTGGAGCCTGTCTCCAGCAGTGTCCATCCGCTATGAGGACTTTTCTAAAACCCTTGTCTCGTTAGGTGGGGGCCTACTGCAGGTGCCAGCCTCATGGCCTAAGGTGGGGAGTTAGCAGTTAGCTAGAGATGCCTTTTGTTTGCAAGGCTGGATAGAAGGCTCAACTGGGTACTTTCCGTTTACAAGGGAGGTGTCAACAAGCCAGAAGAAACATTAATAATAACAGTTTCAGTAAGTGTTTATTGAATATTTACCCTGTGCCTGGCGTTGTACCAAGCACTTTGTATGAATCATCTCATTTGGTCCTCATAGCAGTCATTTCAATTAGGTACAGTCAGTTCTGCTATAATGCTTGTTTCGAAAATGCAAATTTGTTCCAATGCTATTGATATATTAGGGAACAATTTGAGCATAATAATTTTGCTTTTGATTGTGCATGATTTTGCCCATGAGAAGCTCTAGGTGAAGGCAGAAAACTGCAGCCAGATGAACCAAACTGTGTAGGAATGCACAAAGCGCACACACCTGAACACGTGCCAGCTACTTCAGTTACCAGGCATGTTATGAGCCACACCCATCAGCATCTGGTGTTATAACTTCCTGTCCAACTTCAGATGACCCTTCTTTCATTACTTCAAAGCAACTTGCAAGTTTCCCACTTCCACAAGCAACTTCAGGTCTTTTTTAAGCGCTATACTTACTGTATCATTTATGCATTCCTTAACCATTAACACGTGTAAAACGGGTTCCTATCTTTCATTATGTGTCACTGATGAAGTTTTGGGGTACTGTGCCCCAATCCTATTTTCCCTGTAAGCCCTGTGGTTTCTACTACGTGATTTTGCATAGCACATTGACTTTTAGGGATGCGTGGGTGCTTCTAGCTGAATTGACTCCACTGCCATTATTCCCATGGGGCTGAAGAGGAAGGTAAAGTAAGAAACTGAACAAAAATATTTTTAATAACAAATAGCGAAGACAGGATTTAAAGCCCAGATTGCTTTACCCCCCGTCTGTGCTCAGAACCTCTAAAGAATTAAAAAAAAAAAAATCACGAAGAACAAAGCCCACTGTCTGCACTGATCTCCGACTGTATCTGTAACAAGTAGATTCCCTCTTCTCCCAACTGTCAGTCAAGCTCAGGCTCCTCAAGCCACAGCCACTACAAGTGTGTTGTAGCCCCTAAAGTGTTCGGGAGCAGCGGAGACCTGGCCCACAGGAGTGCCATCCTCGTTCCTTCCTGTTTTTCATCCTGCCCCTCTCCCCGCCGCTGCCTTCCCAGGCAGCCTGGCACCTGACACAGCAGCTACCCCTCCGCTCCATCTTGCAATCTGGAGTCATTAGCATCAAAGAACAAAAGCAAACAGCACCAGGGTTTGGGAGGGCTCAGTCTTCTACAAAGGCGGATAAATGGGCTCTGTGTCGGGGATGAAGCTAACACCACCTGGCCTTTTGTGGAAAGACAGCTCTTCCTGTGTTTGAAGAGCTCAGATACTGAGAGCCAGAAAAAGCCCCAGAATGCAGGAAACCCAGCCTCTTTGCTGCTGGAAGTTTGCTTTAGCTCTCAACTAAAAAAAAAAAAAAAAATTACTGTTTCTATATATTTGTTCCTGAAGTAGAGGGAAGAATCTTATGCTCATTTTCTTCAGGGGCAAGAAAGGATAGACTGTTGGGGAGATGCAGTCTTTGCCTTTTTAAGTTTTTTTCTCCTAATGTTAAGTCAGGTGTAATCCTGAGTTGAAAACCTGCCCGATGTTTGTGCGCCTGGGATAAGAATACACATGGAGGCTAGGGGTCAGCCTCCCTTCTCTCCAGTTGCAGCACCACAGATAGCCTTGTGCACATTTCTGTGGGTGCCCCAGCTTGTAGAAGTCAACAGCTCCTGCAAATAGCTTCCCCTTGGCCATTTCTTGACACAAGAGTACACACATCAGTGGGTCGGTCTGCTTTGGGGAGAAGGGACACAGGGAAGAGGCCCACATGGATTTGGGGCAGTTTGGGCAAGGAATTCAGAGTACCTGAGTACCTGAGTGTCCTCGGGGTTAGTGGCAGGTGTTGCTGGTGCTGGGTGGGAAAATCCAGCTGGCCCTGTGGACTGCTCAGTTCATGTGGTGGGATGTGGCTTCAGGAGGGCCAGAGCAGGCTCCTCTAAAGTGTACAGCCCAGGCAGGAACTCCAGTTGTCCAGACTTACGGTCACACTGCATTTGGCCGCCTCCTTCTGCCTGGGCTATGCCTTTTTCTCACTCCTATGAGATGCCCAGTATTCGTATCCCTAATTTATAGCTTGATGGGTCAGATGGTACCTATCCTGGTTTACCCTTTTATTCAGAAGTATAGGTTGACCCTTATCTGATGTGCTACTCTGAGTATAAGATGTGTTAGTAATGACAGAGCTGCTTCACTGGGTCTTCATTTCATTATCTGTAAAATGGGATGAATAATGTTCCTACCTGTTAGGGTTGTGGTGAGAATTAAATGAGAAGATGTATATTAAGCACTGAGGACAGTGCCCAGCACACAGAGGATCCTCAATAAATGTGAGCTTTTTTATGATTAGTATTGATTTGCGCCAGGGACGTAGAGGCATTACCCCATTTTATCCCCCAATTCATCCTCTGGTATGTGATGATGGACACAGTAATTGGCTCTGGAACAGACATGTGACCTAAGCCAAACCAATGAGAGCCTTCCCAGGGAATTTACTGGAATTACCAAGAAATAGGCTGCTCTCTTTTCTCTAGAGCAGCCAGATTCCATCTTTGTTACTATATGGAGACAACTCACCTGATAATGAGGCCAACGCTGAAGAAAACAGGGTTCATAATCGAGTAAGGGCATTAAGACAGACCCAGAGTCCAATCCCAGCTCTGCCTTTCTGTCCATAGGCACAGACCTTAACTTCTCTGAGCCTCAATTTTCTCATGTGTAAATGGAGACACCAATAACATCTATATCAGTGAGTTGTATCAATTGAGATGATCTAGTCACTATTCATTGCATATTGCTGAGCACATCTTGTAGGCCAGCTCCTCCTTAAACACTGGGGATACAAGCAGTGAATGAAACAGGCAGTACTGCTCTCATGAAGCTTATATTCCAAGGGGGATTTAAACAATAAAAACAGACCCATCCTATAATGTCAGATAGTGATTAGTGCCATAAAGAAAGGAAAAGCTGGGTCAATGGTAGAGGAGGGTCCCCATTTTAGAGAAGCTGGTTAGAGAAAAATCTTTCTAAGAAGGAACATTTGAATGGATACCTGAAGAAAGTGAGGACCAGTCTTACATCTGTCTGACAAAGACTGTTCTGGCAGGCAGCGGAATAGCAAATGCACAGGCTCTAGGCAGGCCCTGCTCCATTCATGTTAGTTCCTTCTGCTGTTTGACAGGAGGGCTGAGGACCGGCCCATATAAACTGGCACCTTCCCTCTCCTGTCTTCCAAGCTCTGGCACTCACACTGACCTCGGTGGATGGCAGGTGCTTGAGACATTGTTGGGGGTGGGACCCTGATGAAAAGGAGTTCTGATCCAGGCTGGGGCCACCTCTGTTAGGAGTGCCATGCTCAAACCAGGGATGGGAAAGCCACAAGAGAGGAAAAGGATTTGAAAGCCACTGCCACCCTTCACCCACTCTCTTTGGCCTCACAACCAGGGAAGAAGTAAATTAGGGCAGTCCCACCTCTACTCAGTGCCCCACGGACGCTTACTGCGTATTCAACAATAATTTCAGCCACAAGTGAGTATGCTCAGCGTGGTTATTTTAAAGTTAAAGGGAAACAATTTCCTGCAATTTGGGGAGATGCGGTTCTTCTAACCAGGTGGGGGAACGAAAGGACCCTCCATCTGCTGCTGTTGCAGAATATGGCTCAACCCGGGGAGCCCTCCCACCTCACCTCTCACTTGGGCTAGATCATTTCAAGAGGCAGAAGTCCAAGATTCCCCCACTTGCTACTTTTATACCTCCAAACACCCACCCCACGTCCCTGGAGGAGCTTTGGGGAGCATGGGGCAGGCTGCACAGCCAGGCTCCTGGAGGCGAGGTGCAGCCAAACCTTCTGGGACCCCACCTGGTGAACTCTGCCTTGGGTCTGACCTATTTTCTAGGAGAGAAAATAGAATATAGATTTAAATGCAGTGGCGCTCTGGAAAACTACAGGCCTAGCAGTGTGAGAAAATAAAACAGCAGGAGGGGGCTGAGGAAGTGTTGGCACAGGAGAGGATGCCAACTCCCCTGGATCAATCTCATCTGGTTGGCAACTGCCTTTTCGTTGGCAATTTGCGCCCACTTTTTATCTATCAAAAAATTGATACACACACACACACACATATATATATATATATCTCCTCTGATCCGTCCTAGGGCCCAGTGTTGTTGCCTCATACACAGACTCCAGGCTGTGTACCAGCAGCAATGACAGCCTGAAGTGCTCTGGGGATGACCACCTTGGAAGTGGGGAGGCAGCAAGGCATGGAGTTAGAAACCCCCAGCTGCATCCTAAGTCAGACTTCCTTGCTGTGTAACCACAAGAAAGGTTGCTTTTCTAAAAAATACCCTTGCCCTCCCATATATGAAGGTAATAAAATTACCAGCTAACATTAACTGAGGGCTTTCTAGATGCTAGGCACTGTTCTGAGCGCCTCCTAACAACCCTAGGAGGTAGGAACTATTAACACACCCATTTTACAGATAAGGAGACTGAAGCACAGAAAACTCAGGTGACTGGCACAAAGTCCATGCAGCCTGAAGAGCCAGAGCCTGAGTGCCAGTAATCCAGCTGTGGAGCCCCCTTTCTCTGCGTTAATCCCTATGACTTGGCCTGCAGGACATATGTACCCTTGGAGCCAGGGTGAGGGTGGGGGTCATCTTTACCAAACCACAGGGATTAAGGGTGGGAAAAGAGATTCCCCAGAAGACAGCTGGGACTTGATACAAAAAGAAGGGGAAACGATGCTGGACG
Source organism: Delphinus delphis (assembly GCF_949987515.2). Taxonomy (NCBI): domain Eukaryota; kingdom Metazoa; phylum Chordata; class Mammalia; order Artiodactyla; family Delphinidae; genus Delphinus; species Delphinus delphis. The sequence continues at coordinate 25,189,025 of NC_082684.1, read as the reverse complement.
CACAATATACCAGATGGGTACTGTGGAGCTCCCGATCTCCCCCTATTCCACTCTCCCACTGCCACACCCCAGCCTTTGCCATTTCATTCTGTTGGTCAGAATTGAGTGCAGAGATTCAGGTCACTCACTGCTTCTTGGAACAGGTGCCAGGTGATACTGTGTCTCTTTTCCTCAGGTTGGACATGAATGCTCAGAACTGCCTCTGGCTTGGCGCCACAATCAGGAACTGAGCTTGGACACTGACCCCTCAGCTAAAGAGGGTTTTTCGTGGTCTGTTGCCCCTCTTTGGCAAGAGGAGATACTGTATTTTTTATATGCAGGACTAGAACTGGGCTGTATTAAGGCTTCAGGAGGGAAAACAAAAGAAATAAGAATGGAATTTGTTTTGCCCCCTACTTCTGCTCACCTAGAATTTTTGAACTCCCCTTTACCCCAATTCTCACTGAGGAGTGGGAGGGAGGAAATGTAAGGCCAACTGGCCCGAGGCAGGGGAACACAATCAGATTCACAGGTTGCATCAGAACGAAATTTTCCGGACCACCCAGTTCCAGAAACTGCCCTGGAGACATTCCGGACCACCCAGTTCCAGGAACTGACCTGGGGACTTTGAAACCAGCCCAGCCTTCCCGCCTTTCGAGGGGCGGGCCGACTAAGGGTCCCCCAGGATACCCGAAAAGACCACCAAATAAGGAATACCCTGCGCCCTCCCAGATTCACCACACCCCTTTCCCTTCTTCCCCTATAAAATCTTGCCCAACCCTCACCCGGGTGCGACTTCTCTGGCCCCTTTCTCTCGGACCAGTGAACCTCGCCCGGGAGCGCTCCCTAATAAAGCTCACTTGAAGCTTTCCTCTGTTTCTCGGTGCCGTTTGTTAAGATCCGACCTTACAGGAAAGAGACCCAGAAGGAGGGGAGGGCTGGAGCAACGTCTTCGTTCACAAGCAGAAAAGTTGAACCCAAATCACCAAACGAAATACAACTTAATTCCTGTTGTCAGGCTTCCCTGGTGGTGCAGTTGTTAGGAATCCACCTGCCAATGCAGGGGACACAGGTTCGATCCCTGGTCCGGGAAGATCCCACATGCCGTGGAGCAACTAAGCCCGTGCGCCACAACTACTGAGCCTGTGCACTAGAGCCCGTGAGCCACAACTACTGAGCCCGCGAGCCTAGAGCCCGTGCTCCGCAACAAGGGAATCCACCGCAATGAGAAGCCCGCGGACCGCAACGAAGAGTAACCCCCACTCGCCGCGACTAGAGAAAGCCCGCATGCAGCAACGAAGACCCAACGCAGCCAAAAATAAATAAATTAATTAAAAAAAAATTTCCTGCGGTCTCTTGGTGTTTTCAGGGAGCCATCCGGTCAACATATTTGGATAATTCTGGCCGAGGTAATTCAAAATGGTAACAATCAGCGCAGCTAACGTTTATGCAGTGTTTGCCTTGTACTGAGTTAAGTGATTTACAAGTACTTAATCTCATTTAATTATCATAACACTATCACGAGGGAAGCTGTGTTATCTTCCCATCTTATAGCTGAAGGAAACAATCAAATTCACTGATTAACTCAAGGTCATCAAGCAGGTCAGAATTTGAACCTGGACTGTCTCCATAATTGAGGATTGTAAATACAGTGCCCAACTTAGTGTCAGAAGAACTTTGGGGTTCCAAGGTGTCCTGTCTCCCTTGGGTCTTGGTGCCCACGAAGAGTGCGTTTCTATGAACAACAGTGTTGACACTTTCACCACTGAACTCCACCATGTGTAAATAGTTTGATACCCTGCATAATGAAGGGGTATTTTTACGACCACTGTTCTAGGCAGTCCATCAGTCACGGTTAATGGCTCTGCTTTGTTATTTTCGCAGCGTGTTTTGCCTTTCCACCTCTTCTGTTTGGCCTCTTTTCTTCCTCCATGCTGCTACTCCACCCCTAAATCTAACAACTCACCAGAAAACCTGGAAGTGGGTGTGGCTGAGGAATGATTCAGAGCTCTCTGTAAGTCTCATTGAGCAAATACAGCTTCCAGGGAATGCAGGGTGTGGGCTGGAGAAATGCCTGGCTGTTGCTGCAGGTTAAGTCAGCGCCTGGATTCTGTTGGGGCAAGAGCCCTGAGGAACTCGCTGGAGCTCTGCAAATCTGATTGCTGTAGATTAGAAGCACATAGGATAACTGGGAGGCTCTCATCACTTCCTCACGGCTTCAGTGCTCACTTAAGCTTGCAAACTGAATTCCGGTCCCATATGCCCTGGAGGGACCTGGGTTTCAGTTGAATGAACATTGAATTGGGTGGGATTCAAGAGATCCAGGGTCTTTTCTAGGATCCCTTCCCTGAACTAGCTGTGTGACCTTGGACAAGTCTCTCAACGTTTTTTCATCCTCCATCTTAGCAAAAAAGAATTGAACTAGATAATGTCTACGGATGTCCCAGACCCACCATTCAGTGATTCTAAGGGAGTCACCCAGGATGGCCTGGATGGCCAGTGGTTTCGTGAAGTAACCCCATTCCTTTTCCTAAGCTGTAGTATATCCTACCAGGTCAGGTCTAGGGATTTTAACAATGCTTTGGGCTGCTCTCGGTTGGGCTTCCCCAGCATAATTCTATTTTACATTTGAGGGGAGGAGGAGGAGATTGTATTCATGGAGATGATGGGAGTGGACCGTTCTTCACTTTTTGAAAGTTCATTGGTTTAATTCAAATATTAACCTTCCCAAGGCTGGATGTTTATTTGTAGTTGTCAGAAGAGAGTTCAAATGGCAATTTCTGTCATTAATGATGGTGTGAAACGCAAGGAGAAAAATTAGGAGAGGCAGAATTTCAATTTGTGTGGCAAGTGATCTACTCACACACAATCTCATGCACACACACTGCTGTCTGTGATGAAGGATGGTCACTGGGAATACTGGGGAGGGAGGGAATTATAAATGTTTTGTGATCTTGTGTCCTCCAGTCTTATGAAGTGAATAACGCTGCAATTTGCTCTTAATTCTTATGCCTTTTCCTTTGCTCCTCAAGGGAATGGTTTATTATTATCTTTTCTCTCTGTGGGGAAACCTTGCTTGGCTTCATGTCCAGTGTTCTGTAACTGGAGGGGAGGAGGATTTGCTTGGGTGTTGGATTGCAGAAATCAACCAGAATATTTTAACCAATATTCTTGCAGGATTCCAGTCTGCTTAGCACTTTGGAGCCCTATCTGATTCCAGGATGATGTCTTTCCGGACAGATGTGAAGCTCACCTCTCTTGCTACATGCACAGTGAAAAGGGAGCTTGGCCCCTCGGCTTGCATGGGTGGTTTTTGGGTGACAGTAGAACTAACTGCTCAGAGTCTGAGCGTATGTGGAGTCTTGCATGAACTTGGTAGCCATGCAAGGACACAGTGTATTGTGTGTGTGTGCTGCTAACACTCTTCTTCCCTTTTCTCCCTCTTTCTCTCCTCTCCCTTTCCCTCCCTTTGAAAATGCTGCCACAGATGTCAGTCAAGGTCCAGGTGAGTCTTTGTGTTTGCACAGCTGCTGTGGAAATTTCCCCTCTGCCAGACTGCATGGTTTGCCTCTGAGGGAGACCTTTTCCTGGGGACTCTAAACAGAACAAGAATCTAAGTACATTGCATTTTCATTGATTTAGGTTTATAAGAAATGCCTTGAATTGAAGGATTTGAATTGGCTTTGAAGAACCATATTAAAATCAAAGGAATGTGGTTCCCATGCTTATACAATTACTTTCTTCTGATTAATATTTCTGGGTGAATAAAAGAAGTGGAAATTGTGCAATTTTTGAAACTATTTTTAAGAGATTTTCTTAGGATATGTATTCTCCAATTTAATAAGCATTTTTGCCTTGTCTTCATAAATCTGCTTATCTTCTATAGCTTCATGTGGTTGAAAGTTGAAGATATGATATACTTAGCATGGAAAATATGATGTGGGTAAAAGAAGGTTTCTTTCTTTATATTCTAAGAAATGACTTTACTTTTCCACAGTGGAATTAGCCATATTTTTTTTCTAATGCTTATAATAACTAATACATGTTCACTGTTAGAAAGAAAGAAAGAAAGAAAAGAAAAAGAAAGAGGAATGGTTTTTGTCAATAGACAAATAGATACTCATCCAGGGTCCTGACTGTAAGCAATGTGTGTGTATAGACACATATATGTGTACACACATACACATAGATGCATATGAGAGGAATAACCATTTATAGATAAGAAGTGTCAGGTGATACAGAATGGTTGGAAACCATTCTAAACTGTCTAGAACTTTGGGTTAAGAGTAACCCTACCAAATAAGAAGGGGGTATCATATTTCTAAGGTATTTTCACATATATTTTCTTATTTAGTCTTTTTAGCATTTAATTCTTACAGCATCAATACAGGATAGGTATTGTTAAGTACATTTTGTTTGTTTAAACTGTTTATATTATATTGGAGTATAGCCAGTTGACAATGTTGTGATAGTTTCAGGTACACAGCAAAGGGACTCAGCCATAAATATACATGTATCCATTCTCCCCCAAACTCCCCTCCCATCCAGGCTGCCACACAGCATTGAGCAGAGTTCCCTGTGCTATACAGTAGGTCCTTGTTGGTTATCCTTTTTAAATGTAGCAGTGTGTACATGTCGATGTTATATATATTTTAATTGTGAAGGAAATTTAGGGCCTGACAGATTAAGCAGTTTGTGCAAGGTCATAGGGCTTGTCAGCTCATTGGAATTTGAACTTGGGGCTTTCAGACTCCAAAGCCCATGCATACTGCATTGGAACATGCTGGGTCCCATCCCAGAATTTCTTCACTTGAAGATCTCGTATTTCCTAATGAGACTATTGTTTATTTTTGCGCAGAGGTAATGTGACTTTTTCTTTATTAGTAGCACCCCTTCCAAATGAATTTATCCTTTATCGCTTTTGAATATGTAAAAGAATCAGCCAGACTTAAGTAGGGTTTCTGATCATTGATCTATATGGAATATTACACAACACAAAAGGCTAATACTGTTATCCCTACCAAATACACAGGGTTTCCCTGCCTCTGTTTCTTCTGCCTACCCTGCACCTTTGAAAATAACTGGTGTTTGAACCAAAGCACAGGACAGCATTTTCTAGGAAGATATCATTAAATGTATTCTATTTTATAATATTTTAGTTCAGTCACTCACTCAGCAAATATTTATTTATCGAGAACCTACAATGTACCAGGCACTGTTCTAGGTACTAGGGATAAAACAGTGAACAAAACAGAAGACCATCCCTGTCCTCATGGATCTTTTATTATAGACAGGGGAAGACAAGGCACTAAAAAAATGTATGTATCTTTATATATCTCTATATATAGATAAATATACACACATATATACAAACATATATACATCTTATATATGTATGTATATAATAACATGTCTGTTGTATCAGGTGGTGGGTAATAAGTGCTGTGGAGGAAAGTGAAGCAGGTAAAAATGAAGTTGCTAATTTAAAGAGGGTGGTCCAGGAAGGTCTCTCTGCTAAGCTGATGTTTTCTAGGATACTTCAAGTGAGGGAGTGAGCCCAATATCAAAAATTTTGTTTGTAAAAGTGCCACTTGGCTCAACCTCTTCTCTTCCTGGTTCACGGCAGAGATGACCCAGGGTCTCCACTTAGACTTGTGTATTGTGTCCTGCATAGCGGCTGCCAGCTCAGGGAAGGCATGGAGGCCAAAATCCAATCTGTGCTTTGCCACGCCTGCACCCAGGGGCAGGCCTCTAACCTGGGGGCACCTTTTCCTAATTCTCACAAAGGTGCCCTACTGGTCCTGGTGGGGTGAAACGCTAAGGACCCATAGGCTCCCCTCCATCTCTTCAAAGGGATGGATGTCAGTGGGGTGACCCTACCTTAGAAATAGCCACTATCACTAGCACAACACTGCACTATCTCAGTTTCATGGCCATTATCTCATTTTGTTCTCTTAGTAATCCTCTGAGACACATTGCCTGAGCCCCAGTTTTCTGTTGAGGAAGTTGAGGTCAGGAGGTTAAGTGCTGTGCTGAGGTCACCCAGCAGCTGAGTAGCAGGACCAAGTGGGGATTCCAGCCTGATTCTGAACCTTGCACTCTCCATTCTGCCCTTGAGGTGTCAAGAGCTGATTGCCAATCTTGTCACCCCGTTGACCGTTGCTTTTTTTTGTGGGTTCTGAGGCTGAAGCAAATCACAGGTCCAGAAACTTCGCTTGTGGCCCCGGCCGTAGCAGGAGGCAGCCTGAGCTGCCCGGCCCTGGCTGCGGTCAGCGGGCGGCCTCCCGTTCTCCGAGCCCCTGGCCAGGCAATCTGGAGCCAGCGGTGCTGTGGCTCCGAAACAGGAGGCCTTTAGTGGTTCTCTGATGTTTTTTTTCCTTCCGCTCAGGAAGACAAATTGGGGATTTTATGAGCTAATGTAACTATTTACCCAGGGGCCGCTGGAATACTATAAAGTGACGATTGATTAATTGATTAATTTTACATGTTGAGGAGATTGCTGAGAAGTAACCCTACTATAAAATGCAGTTGGAGATGGCGCCTGGCAGGCAACACCTTTCCCAAGGTCCAGGAGATGAGCTGGGGACTCAGAAAGAGTGTCCTGGTAGGAGAAAAGGGGCAAGCGGTATTTCGATGGACTTCTGTGTGGGAAAATCCACAGCCCATTCTCCTAGTCCTTGAGAAGGAGGTTCAGGATAATAAAGTGGCAAGAGGGCTTCCCTGGTGGCGCAGTGGTTGAGAGTCCGCCTACCGATGCAGGGGACACGGGTTCGTGCCCCGGTTCGGGAAGATCCCACATGCCGCGGAGCAGCTGGGCCCATGAGCCATGGCCGCTGAGCCTGCGCATCCGGAGCCTGTGCTCCGCAACGGGAGGGGCCGCAATAGTGAGAGGCCCGCGTACCGCAAAAAAAAAAAAAAAAAAAAGTGGCAAGAGGCATTTGTGGCGTGCTGGCCTGAAGGAGGTGAGAGACCCTCGGCTCTGATGCCTCCCATGCATTCCCTTATCTTCACATCAGCCCCTCCAGGTAAGCGTTGTCATCCTCGCTGCAAAAGAGAGGTTCACGGTCGCCAGCTGCCAGCGCAAACCAGGATCGCAGATGGCTGTGCCTCCGAAGCCTGTGCCTGTCTCTTCAAAACCCTGGCATTTCCAAGGCAGAGCTGTGGGCCAGGCGTGCATCTTGTCTGTGTCTGCATTCCCAGCTCTGCACAGTGCATGGCACCGTAGTAGGACCTCAGAAGTACTTCTTGAGCTGAAAGTGTGGCCGCAAGCACCAGGGGCAGTGTGGGTCTGTAGGGTCCCGAGACACGTTGGAGCTCAAAGGGTATCCTGTCTAAGGATTGTAACTCTTACTTTTCAGAGGAGGAAATGGGGGCCCAGGGAGGGGAGGGGCATCTCCAAGGCCATGTAACCCATTTGTGGCCCTGAAGGGATACCTTATCCCTTGCTCCTGGCCATTAGGATCTGCCCTTGGGCTGCCTGTGGGGCAGGAGTGGGCAGTCCCAGCCCTGACAAACTGTTTGCCCTCAGTCATCTCCCCACCCCCGATGTGTTCTAGAACTCTCTGCCAAAGGAAGTGAGGAAGAGGATGGGGTAGAGGAGGATCTCAGAGGCAGGGAACAGGGCTGGGGCCTGTGCTTGTGAGACCCCTCTCAACCCCTCCCCCAGAGACTCTCCCCCCAGCCGTGGGCTAGGGTGCTGTTTACGGTGCTCCAATAACAGCTTCTCTCCTCGGAAGGGATAATTTCTCAGGCTCTGCCTGCTGATTAGAGCTGGAATTTAAATGAAAAGCTGTGACCTTGTGGAAGTGCCCTAGTTATTCAGAGGCCTGATGAGGAAGTAGGCCTCTTGCTTCGGTCCACTGGAACCCTGGCAGGCATGGGAGGAGGGGCTCCTGTCTGCCGGGGCCCAGAGGGGGCCTTGGTCCACGGTTGCTAGAAGCAGCTGACAGCCTTTGCTCGAGCCTCCCTCTGCCTGCTCTTGATCTCTGCCCCTTGTTGTCTTCCTCCTCCAGTTTAAGTCATCTCAGTGCTCTCCTTGGAGAGGGGACCTGCTGATCTGTCCTGAGCCCTGCTATGTCTCCAGGGAGTCCCTCGTCCAGCCTGAGGGACACCGTTCTTCACCCGAAGCCAGGAGGCAGTGCCTGACACGCTGCCTTGTGTTTATGGACATGGAGGCTTTGCTCTCGAAGCTTGCTGCTGGGAGAGGGGATCCGACCCACAGAACTAGCAGCATCAGCCTCGCCCAGGAGCCCGTTAGAAAGGCAGGATCTCAGGCATCACCCCAGACCTGTGGAGTCAGAACCTGCAAAGACCAAGAGCCCCAGGGATCTGCCCGTTAAAGCTGGAGACACACTGACCTAAAACTCCCCGTCTCTTTGGGGCCCACAGGGCTGTGTTTACTGAAGAAGGTGCATTCCACCTTGCTAAAGCCCTGTTCCTCATCTCTTCTGCTGGGCACAGAGTGAAAAATCCACTTTCTGGGTTGATAGGAGCTAAGAGGAAGAATGAGATTAAGGAAAGGGAAGGGAATGAACACTTAGCAACCACTTGGTCTGTGCAGGTCTCTGTTCAGGCACTTCCTATATATGTGAGGCAAGGTAGCTGCCAGCTTTCACACGGCCTTCAAGCTAAGGTTGATTTTTCACTTTTTAAATAGTTGAAAGCAATCAAAAGAAGAATAATGAGTGATGCAGAAATTTTATGAAATTCAGATTTCAGTATTCACAAAGTTTTATTGGAACACAGGCACGCTTGTTCATTTCTGTATCATTTATGGCTGCTTTGCAAAGGCAGCTTGGAGCAGCTGCAACACAGACACTATGGCCTGCAAAGCCTAAAAGATTTATCATCTGGCCCTTTACAGAAAAAGTGTGCCACCTCTGGGTTAGAGCAGAGGCTCGGAGCCAGATGCCTGGGTTGACATCCTGCCTCTATCTCAGCACAGTATGGCCTGTTCAACTTACTTTTCCTTTGTGGGCCCTACTTAACCTCCTCTGTAAAATGGGGACAGTAAGTACCTACTCCATGGGGCTATTGTGAAGATTAAATGAGCTCATGCATGTCAAGTCTTTAGAACAGTGCCTGGCACATAGTAAGCAATGTATACATTAGCTATTATTTTAAGTTATCTTGCTTGATCCTTTCCACATGTGTTTCTGTTTTACAGATGAAGATACTTAGGCTCAGAGAGGTCTAAAAACAAAAGAAAACATTCTTTTCCTGTGTCTTGGTCCCCCTAACTGTTCAGAGGATGCTCCCTCTGCTGAGCTGTAGACACCTCTAAACACACCTGCTGTTTTCTCCTTGTCACACACTCTCCCATCCTTCCTGATCTTTATGCATTCAGTAAAGAGGTCCCTCAGACTTAGATCCTGGCCACCATTGCTCTCAAGTGAGGCCAAGAAACCCCAGTAAGAGGGCGGAAAGGGGACTGATATTTGTAAATAATCCACCATGTGCCAGGCCCCTACCACTTCACAGATAAAGAAACTTGGTCTCCAAAACATCACATCCTTTGCCCAAGGCCAGAAGCAAGTGTGGTAGGTATCAAGATTTAAATGCATCCGGGGTCTCTGCTTTGTCATTCTGCCTCCCTTTGGCTCTGTTGCTTTCCCCAGGAGCTATGTGGCCTCGGGTAAGTCATTAACCTTTCTGGGTATCAGGCTTCTTTAAATCAGATGACCTCTCAGGCTTCTTCCATTCTGAGGATCTATGATTAGGCCATCTAACTGAGCTCTCTCGGGGAGGAGGATTCAGGAAAACGCCTTCTCCTCCATTACCAGAGACAGACAGCTCCTAACTCCAGTGCTACCCGTTTTATTTTTGTCTTTTCTTTCCTATTCTTTTGGGCAATAGTCCCACTGGCTTTTCTCTGTTATTTATTAGGAGAAACATTTATTGAGCTTGTATTTTGAGCCAGGCACTGAAATACTATGTTTTTACGTGCATCAGTTAATTCTTTTGACATGCCCAGGAGGTGGATTCTGTTTTTAAACCCATTTCACCATGAACAAACGGACACTCAGGGATGTTAACTCATCAGTCCCGCCCAGTAAAAAGTGGTGGAGCAGGAGGCAGACCCTGGTATGTCTGGCCCCGGAGATGTCTCCTGTGGAGTTCCAGCTAGAGCGTTCACCCCACAAAGGTACACTACTCCTGTACGTGGATGGTGTCAGCCTAGGACAGTGCCAGTACATCACAGGCACAGAGTAGACCCTTGCTCAGTGAATGAATAGCGCTCAAGGCTCAGTTCTTAGCTTTACCCCACACCCCTTTAAAAGACAGGCTGCTTTTTTGTTGGGGTTCACCCTGAGACAGAAGGTAATTGAACCAGTGTTTATTCAGTGCCCATCTTGGGCTCAGCTCAGTGGGGAATGCGGGCTGTAGGGAAATCCACCACTGCTGCGCGTAATTGGATTGGAAAGGGGCCCTTGGCTGGGCTAACAGTGCTCAGCTCCCAGCCAATTGCCCGGCTGGGGCCTGGGAAGAGCCCCTTGGCTCCTGTAGCTGTTCCCGATGAGTAGGTGTGAGTAAGGAGCTGCTTGCCAGCGTGCCTCCAGCTTCGGCTATAACTCAAAGAAGCAGATCACTAGGCCCTGGTGCCTTTTTCTAGAGCCTTTTAAAATCGCCTGCTTTACTGTCTTGGCAAGGCAGACTCACCGGGGTGCTGCTGATGGTCCCAGTTTGTTTCTCAGTTCTGGAGGGCAAGGTCAGGGTTAGAGCTGGAAAAACCATTAAAGTGATCCTGTCGTCTCAATGGGATAGTACTGCCCCTACCCCTGACCCTGCCAAACGTGTAGGATGGGTATTTGTTGCTCCAATAATGAGGGGGCATTGGTGGCATTTAGGAGGAAGGGACAACGAATGCTAAATGTGCCGCAGTGTATGGGGAAGTTTCATTCAAAGATTGTGCTGTTCAAGATGCCGTTGGTGAGACCAAAGAGAAACTATTCTAGATTAATTCCTTCTTTGTACAGGAGAGAAAACAGGCCATAGCGCTTCCCTGTAATTCAGCTGAGTCACACAGCCTATTTATGGTAGCACTGGAGACCCTCCCATCCCGAAGACCTGCCTAGGAAGGTCTGGAAAGCTCCTGGGCTAAGCTAGTCAGTTTGTGGGGCTGGGCCTCAGGAGGGGTGGGCCGATGGAATACAGCTGATTGTTGAGGACAGTGGGTGCCCTTATGGGGCCACTTAGCTGACTGTGCCTCCCCATGGAGGGAGGCATCTGAGGACGCCTGGGTAGGCGGTCTGCCGGTGCTGCCAGCTTACTGGAGAAGCGATGTTGGCAAGAGATGGGGGGGGGGGGTTGGAGGAGAGAGGGCTTAGATATGCCGGTCTCCTGAATAACAACAGCAGTGACTACAAGCTTTTGAGCCCTTCCTACGTGCCGTGAACTCTGCTTAGTGGTATCCATATGTGGTTGCATGTGATGGTCACAGTGATCCTGAGAAGATATCTTACAAGTGAGATGCTGTTGTTTTACAGGAAAAAGGCACGGAATAGTTAACATGCTCAGAATCCCAGTTAGCAAGAGGTAGAGCTGGGATTTGAACTCAGGTTTTGGATTATATAGAGCAGCGGTTTGCAAATTCTGGTGAGCATGAAAATCACCTGGAGAGTTAATGAATGCGATCCAGGCTCATTGAAGTAAGACGTTTCCCCCAGGTGCTCTGATATGACCAAAGTTTGAAAACCAGTGTTTTAAAGGAAAGTGAAGGGACTTAAAAACTTAAGCATTAACTGCTGTTTTATACCCTCCATGAATTAAGGGAAGCAGGGAGGTGGGGGTGAGGAGATAGAAGGGAGGAGGGGATGAATGATCCCCCCTTTGAGCTCCATGGCACCTTAGGTCACGGGGCTAGTGAAGCCCTCATCATAATACACTCTGCTATAACCAGCTGTGTATTGTCCCCCACATGCCCACACCAGCCACTGTGGGCTCTTGAAGGACAGGGAGTCCCTTATTCTCGAGAACAGAGACTTATCCATGCCTGCATCCCCACTGCTTGCCATCTCGTATGTGTTCATAAACTTTGTTGCTAGAATCAGCATTTCAGAGATGGAAAGGAGCCAGATGGTTGTCAAGGTTCTTTGTGCACCTAATTTTTGAATCTCTTCTGTAAGAGTTTATTCAAACTTGGCTTGAACCACCGCAGTGATGAGTAACTCATTGCTCCTTTAGCCATTCTGTTCCATTCTAACAGCACTGAGTGTTCACAAGCTCTCCTTTATTCTGAGTCACTATAGCTTTCACCACCTGTATTGCTTCCAGCCCTTGGAGACACACAAAATAGATCTAATTACACTTCCAGTGTTTGAAGACAGGGCTTTTGTCTTTAAGGATTTTCTTTTCTAAAGGCTAAAACGTCTCCAGTTTCTTTGGGCATTCTCATACAAGGAGGGTTTTCAGCTCTCTCATCCAGGTCATAGTTCTCTGAAAAAATAACATTGTTTTGCTTCCTTTCCGAAGAAGGATGCCCACACCACATACAGTGTTACAGACATGCTGCAACCGATTCATTATAGAGTGGTAGCATTGCTCCCTTTTTCTAGACTCCCTGCATCTATTAATGGCAGCATCAAACACCTTACTTTTTAAAAAATGACTATAGTATTAAATTGAACTTAGAGTCACTGAAAACTTTTAAGATTTTGTGTGCACTGCTCCTAAGCCATTTCTCTCCCCTTCCTGCACTTGTGCAATTGGTTTATTTGACTTAGACTTGGGGCCATTCTTTGATTTTGTCAAATTCATCCCTGGATTTTTAAAATCCTGCACACCATGGTCTATCTGGATACAGTTAATTCATCTCGCACATCTGCCCGCCCTTCCAGCTTCATGTCATTCATGAACAAAGAGCTATTTTAGAGAAGTTCATGACATTTGGAGAGCAAGGATTTCCTCTTCTTTGGGAAGAGTCTTTTCTAGAAGCCATAATTGCTGATGCTTTAACCCTTAGAGTGACAAGCACGACTGCCTTCATCTCTCTTCCTTCCATGGTATTCATGAAAAAAGAAGCCACACCCACCCCTCCAGAGAGGTGGAATAGATTGGGAAGGTGCTGCAGACATTCTTTCCTCTTCCCTGTGGCTATGCCATACAGACACTGTTGGTGAGTCATGGGCGCCATTGAGGAAATACTTTCTGTTCAGTCCGGGTCACCATGCTGTAAGAACAAAGTCGGTCTAGAGGCAAATAGTGAGTGCGCTAGCACAGTTACATCCAACAAAGGGCTTAGTGGTGAGAATGGAATGTAGTGGCATCATGGAAGGACCAACCCAGAGGCACCTGCCTTGGAGAAATAGCAACAGGCTCTCCTCTGGAAACTATCACCATCATCAGCCCAACTCTTCACTTCATCCCCAGTATTGTTCAAGGCTTGTGGAAAAGCCAAAATCATACAAGTAAACGCTTGATCTTCTGTTCGTGTCGGTTCATGATTGCTGTTGGGTGGTTTGTTGATGCCTCGTTTCGTGCTTCAGCCTTTTTGATTATGGGTGGTGTTCTCAGGGTATCAGTTTGAACCATTTTAATTGTCATTTTTGTAGGTCAAAACCAGTCAAATAGTTTCATAGGGTTCAACCCAGTAAGTAGTTGCTTGGCCTCTTCAGAAATCATCTTGGTTCACAGAAACCCTATGTCTTAGAGTTGGAATGGATTCTTGGTGGTTATCTTCTAAAACCCCACTTTGACTCTTCTGTGGCATTCTGGCAAGTGAAATATCCCCTATTATTCCACCCTCATCTTGCAGAATGCACTTGGTCCTTTATCTTGCATGCGCAACTTTTAAAATGTTTGAAGGTAGCTCTCATGTCCTTACCTAGCTCTCTCCCGTTTGGGCTGTGCGTAGCAGTTCCTTCAGCCATTCTGCATGTGACATGCTTTTGGACCTCTTAGCATCTGATTCTTCTCCTTTGGATATGTCTACCTCATTAATGCCCCTCCTAATATATGGCACTGTTCTCTGAAACAGAACCCTAGGTTTTGTGGTGAGTGATAAGAAGAGGTGGGACTTTTGACTTCCTTTTATTTGTGACTGCTGGGGGTTGGTGGGGGTAGTGTGCTTAAGTGCCACAATTTATATTTGCCCCTTAAAATTAAATTTTGCTTTTGCCTGCTCACATCTTTTGGGCCCTAATTCCGATGACTAAAGAGTTAGCTATTCCTTTCAGCTTTAGTTCATTACAACATCCAGACAGCATGTCATGAATGTTCTCACCAAGTCATTTATCAAAACGCTGAGCAGCTCTAGGCTCTGCTGTAAGCCACTGGAGAACCCCAGACAGGACGAGGAAACTGAAGTCCATGCTGAAGCTCGTGATGAAGGTCAGGAAATTGCCTGTGGAAGGGCTGGTCTGAGACACGACTGTGGAAGTAGGTGGAGCTTTCCTTCAGTCCCCACCCCTTAAGCATCCTTCTCCCCAGTCCCAGCCTGTCCCCTGTGTCCTCCCCTGCCCATGGTGGCAGACTTCCTCAACCTGTGACTGCGTGTCTCTATCCTTCCTTCTCACGTGTCCCTGTACCACTCCTGTCTTTGGAGAAAGATCTTAAGCTTGGCTTCCTGATGATCTCGCACACAGGGCAGTGCAATGACTGAGGAGCCTGAGAGCAGCTTGTGTTCAGATTTGCATTTTAATGAGGGAAGTTGCTTAATAACCCCAAGAAATGACCCAGGAAAGGAAAAGCTTCATATTTTAGTAGAATCTGGGGATGGAGATTGAGGAGAGGGAGATGGTGGCCATTTATGTAAAGGGTTTCCCCAGGGCACCTTAAATCATGCTACACCAGAATCATAAATGAAGTTGAATTAATGTCCAGACACTATTTTCTGCTCCTGAATTCTCCAAGACATGTCTCCTCCCTTCTCCACCAGCACTGAATTAGACAGGGTAGCTAGTGTCATAGTTACCATCCAGCCTGCAGAATCCACCTGCTGGCTTAGAATCCACATTTCACCACTTACTAAGCAGGGGGATTTTGGCTCTAGGTCTTGGTTTCCTTACCTATAAAATCAACATTATAGCAATGACTTTCCCATAGAGCTGTATTTAATAGCATGACACATAGCCATGCCTTATATATAGCAGTCAACAGATATTAGCTACTGTTATAATTCTTTTTACTAAATTAACTGAATTTCCTCTCTTTTAAGCGCTTAAAATGCTAAGATGTGTATTTCTTCTTTCCCCTTCTCTTTTCCAAGTTCCCAATCACCCTGCAGACACGATGGTTACCTGTGGCTTCTCTTTCTGTCAGGCCCCACCCCCTACCATCTTCACCATCTCCTTACTTCCTCCAGAAACATAGGGTGAATGTCTCCATTACCTTCTGATTTTATGTAATTACTCTTTTTAAAAGTCCTTGTGGCTTCATAAAAATTCAACGTTGGCACTTGGCACTTATAGCAATTAGTGACATTTCATTTCTCTACTTCAGTATGGAAAAAGAGATGATATGTGTGGATTTTACAGGGGGGGAAAAGTTACCCTGAAAGTGAATGAGAGAAAAGTCTTGGCAGAGATAACTTGCCTTTCCCCACCCCCCCGAATCTCTCTCTCTCTTTTTTTTTTCCATGAGTGACTTCCTTCTTCCCCTGAAATACCTTCCCCAATTACCCAGCCAAAATGAAGGAAGGAAGGAGGATTAAAAACTATCTGAGGGGGTGGGATATTATAGATTCGAGGGGGACACAGTACTAGATTAAATGATGGAGGCCTTCAACTTCTGGCCTGGTTCCTGAACATTGCATCTTCCTTTTGCCTGTTTCAGTAAATGTTTTCTATTCTCTATATTAGTCATTTTCATGACAGGCTTCATGATGGCCACAGCCACTTACAAATGACTTTGCTTTCGTAGCCATTTCCATTCTCCTGAGCCGCAAAAGCAGCTATCTCCATAGGGATTTTCCCAAAAGGTATAACATAGTCTAGAGGGCCATACGTATATTTTGCATATAATCTACATATGATTTGCAGTCTGTTCTAAAGCAGTTTCAACTTTGCATGTCTTACCTACTGATGATCTTTTTCTCTTCTTGTTCTTGTATGTACCCTGAGAACCTGTGCACCACAGAGAGATAGGCACAAGAAGGGTGGGCCATAGCACTAGAAAGAGTGAAGAGAAGGGTAAAAAATCTCAGACATCTTCGTGGGATCCAGAATGGTCCCTGGATCCAGCTAGGGTAGCACTTTGACAGTGTGTGACATCTACATAGGAAACATTTCAGTTGCTTTCTAATTTTTATAATTATTTTTAAAAAGGCATTGTAGTTCCATAAGAATTCTGTATTGAAAATTCTCAATATCCTGACTATCAAAGGCTCTTCTGAGCTCACTTCCTGTTCCCTACCCTCCATTAGGTGAACTTTTATGGAGCTGGCTTTTGAATCTTCATTGAAGATCTATTCAAATTCAGGCTGATGGTGGGATTGTTTTGGAAAGATGTGGTCCCCTTTGCTTCCCTGAGCCCCCTGTTCCAGCCCATATCTTGTCTTTTAGCAGCCCTGAACATCAGGTTCAGATTAAATGCCAAACTGCAAACCCAGCCAGGTGCTAGTCCCAAGGCTGGCTGTGTGGTCTGCGGGGCTACTGCTGACCCTCTGTTTCTGAAATTGACAAGAAGGGTGATCTTCATTCCCCTCCCCCCGCCCCGCTTTCCTCATCAACCACATACATAACACACAGCCAGCATAGATCGCTTTTCCTTCCTTGCTAATTATATCCTTCTCAGTTAAGATTTTTTTTTGAGCATTATTTTTCTGTATCTATATTGGAAAGCCATATAGTTCCTTTTTCTTTTTGAATGTAAAATTTTACTTTACTGTTGAATATGCATGTAAAAAAAAGAACCTCCAGGATATCTTAATATCCCCCATCCCTCCCAGGTTAAGACTCAGTGCTCTGGCCCCTTTTTCTTTGAGGATTCATTCACTTACATGGGCACAGACCCTCTCTTTCATGAAGTGGAGGTGATACACTTTCATATTTGTCCTGACTTTCTTGCAGACCTTAGTCCCATACTGTTAAATGCACCTTAGACATTTTGCTTGAGCGATTCTTCTGTTTCTTCAACTTATCATGCCTAAAACAGAACTCATTATCGCCCTCATTCCAAATCCATCTCCCAACTCCATCCCACCTTCCTATTTCTGACAATGCTTCACTCAGTCTCCCATCCGTTCTTCCCCTGAAGCATCTCATCGGTCACCCAAAGCCTGTTGCATCCTCTTTTCCCCTTTTCCTTCCTGCTGCCACGATACTAATTTAGGCCCTCTGCCTATGACAGATCTTTCTGCCTCTTTTTTCCCTCTACTCCATCCTGTCCACACCATTGCCAAAGCAATCTTCCTCAACATCATTTTCCCTGGGTTATTCTCCTGCCCACAAGCCCTCAATGTCTCCCATCAGCTGCAAGATCAAGTCCTTTTTCTTTAGCCTGGGAACTCAAGGCCTTCATACAACGGTTCCATACTTTGATCCTTAAGATCACCTTTCACTTCTTCCTCAGATGAAGCCTTTGTATGTGTTCATTGTTAATTCGTACAGCACGCATTACGTACCTACCAGGTGCCTGGCAGTGTCCTGGGTGTTCCAGAAAGTTGACGTGAAAGTCCTTATAAATGCAATTGGTGGTCTTGGGAGGTAGTGGTGTTAACCTGGCACGTCCTCCGTCGCTCTTCATCCTAAACCGTCTTCCAAGGCGTATTGTAAATCCCACTTTCCTCCAGAAACCTCTGCTGCACACCCAGGGCCCTCCTCACTGTCCTACCGTCCTTATTGTCTGAATTAATCATTTGACGCTTACCAGTTACCCATCATTCATTCCTCATTCACTCACCAAATACATACGGAACACCTACCGTGTGTCAGGCACCATGCTTCGTGTTGCCTCACACATCGGTATATTTTTATAGCATAAACAAAAGAAACAATAACCCTTATATAGTCCTTACCATGTACAGGCACTGCTTTACATATATTCATTTGTTTAATCCTCAAAACAACCTATGAATTTGGCATGATAATTATCCAAATTTTACAGATGGGAAGTCAAGGCATCGAGACGTTTAGCAACGTTCCTAGGGTCACAAACTAGAAAGTAACAAAGGTGGGATTCAAGTCTGGCTCTGAAGTCCTTGATCTTAACCCCTACCCTTCACTGTCAGGTACCACTCTATATATATCATATGTATGTTGGTGTAAATATAAACACACACACACACCTTCCCAACTAGACTCTAAACTCTTCGAGGTTGACAGCTATGTACCATACTTGTTTGCATCCCACCACCTTATGCAGCCTTTACATATAGTAGGTACTTGAATCATTTGTTTGATTGATTCTTGTTTCTTCCATTCACTTTTGGGGGGACCTGAGGTCTTTTTGCAGCAAGTAGGAGGGTTTTGGGGTGGAAGGGGAGAGAAACAGAATTTCGGAATAGACCTAGACCCTCTGGAATTCCTGGTTTCCAGTTCTTAACTCTGCAAGCTTAGGGGGTAGGTTTGTATAAGAGAAGATACTAATATAAAAGCTCATGAAAGTGCAAACATTCCCTCCTCAAAAAGCAAAATAAAACTCAAACCATATTACGTTTACACAGTTTCTCCCCTCTCTCATGTTATTTCCTGTTATACTTGTTTATGTCTGTTTTGCTTTGTTGCCTACAAACCGAAGTTTTGACAGCAGGATCTCAGATTTGCATTCCTGTCCTGATATTTCTCTTTAAGATTTTCTGTAAGTTGAAGAATATGTACATTTTATTTGAGTCACAATACTGCAACTACATATGTAGCTTAATAAAACCTGACAAGTACATATTTAAATTTTAAAACACAGGTGGTGGATATTTGCATTTTAAAAGGATTCTTCCTTTTACAAAAGTTTCCACTGCAGGGTTCCATTGTATATCCAATTCCTCTTAGTGCATTTATCATACAATTTAATTTACCAAAATTTGATTTATATGTCACTCTGAAGGGGTAGCTCTCGAGTTCTAGTGAGCACAAGAATCACTAGTGCGACTTATTTAAAATTCAGATCTTTCCCCATCTCCTCCCCAAGATTCTAATTCATTAGGACTTGGGTGGGGCCCAGGCTCTTCACTGTTGTTAAGTATCCCCAGGCGGCCGATGCAGGTGGTCAGTGAAATGTGTTTTGGGAAACACAGCTTCAAAGAAACACAGGTAATACATAAATGGGCCCAACTGTAGGGGCTTCTCCAGGGCTTTGAACACCCTCTGAATACCAAGTGTCCCGTTTCCTCTTCATTTGGCAAATTTTTGTTTACTCTTCTGCCTCTCTTCTACTCACACCTCCCAGCTGCCAAACATCTTTAATTGCAGGTATAAAAATGTTTGTCCTTTCATTTAAAAAATGAAAGGACAGTTATCTCAATAAAGCCCCCAGCTTTATTGAGGTAACTGACATAGAGCATTGTGTAAATTTGAAGTAGATAATGTGTTGATTAGATACACTCTTATGACACACCTTCATGTCATCACATAGTTACCATTTCCTTCTTACGGTGAAGGCATTCAAGGTCTACTCTCTGAGCATGTACGTTTCAAGTACACAATATAGTACTGTTGGCCTTTTATTTTTAACCTCCGTTTTGCTCTTAGGGATCTCTTTGGATCTTCCTTATCCTCATTTCTTGATGCTGACAGCCCTCCTGTGAATTCACGCACCTATTCTGTTCCCGTTCCCCCTTCACCTACGCCACCGACCTGCCCCAGGCCCTCCCTCTTAGCGTGCTAGGTCCGGATGCTGAAGGCTATGGCTTGGTCCAGAAATATCAGGCATTTTATGAATAGTTACTTCTGCTGAGGTTTCTCTTAGTCAAATCTAGCGCCTTTGTTCTTTCTTCTTCTTATCCCCTCCAAATACCCCTGAAATACCAAAACTTAATTATTTAAATAAAACAGATTATGAGAATGACTTGCTTTGGCATGATTCCCTTCCTCCATGAGTATTAATATCCTAGGCCTTGAGAGATGAATGCCAGAAATGTACATTTAAAATACGATAATAGTTTAATGAAATTTGTTTAGAAAAAATGACTGACATTTATGGCACATGTATCTATGTATTTAATATATCATTGAGCTTTAAAAAGTCAGTTGCTTGACCCATATTTTGTCTTCGATTACTTCTCTAAATCTCTAGTTATCTCCAAAAACATTTACAGATTTCCATGCTTTAGAGATTTTTCTCCTTTATTAATCTCCTATATCCCTGAATTTTACTCTGGGTAAAGTTGAGGTCACTCTGGGGTGATCTCCAAGTAACTCCGGTAGTAATAAAAGCAACGGAAGAGCAAAGAGCCATCACGGTTGGCTACTGGTTGGAAATCTTTTCTTTTAATAGATGTATCAGGACTTATGCTTCCCTTGAAGTAATGAGCTCTTAAGAGCCTTGTGTGACTTCCACAAGAACATAGTGAGAGGTTCTGCTACTTGTTTATTGGGCCTCCGTGTACCTTCTTTAATCCATTCAGTGCTTGGCTAGGCCTCTGTAATCAAAGGTGAGGGACTTTATAGGAAAAGTTGGCGGTGGAGGAGGGACAGAGGTAAGGGGTGTGGTTGTCACTGGGTGAAGGCAAGGATCATATGGAGGTAGTTTCAGGTTGTCTGACTCTTGAACGCAGGAACTCATTTTTTTAAAAAATATTTATTTATCATTTATTTATTTATTTAGGCTGTGCTGGGTATTAGTTGCAGCATACAGGATCTCTAGTTGCAGCATGTGGACTAATTAGTTGCAGCATGCGAACTCTTAGTTGTGGCATGCATGCGGGATCTAGTTCCCCGACCAGAGATTGAACCTGGGCCCCCCGCGTTGGGAGCGTGGAGCCTTACTCACTGGCCCACCAGGGAAGTCCCGCAGGAACTCATTTTGTATGTTCAGTGTGGTCCAACTTTTGTAGAAGCGACTACTCTATCTAGGGGGAAAGAAAAATTGGATGGTAATCTCTGGATGTGGGATTACAGCTGATTTTTTTTCTTTTCTGAATTTTCCAAAGTTTCTACAGTGACCGTGTATTATTATTAAAAACAATTTAAAAGAAAGAAAGAAACCTACTTTGCCCAGCACCTGGAGTCTCTTTCCTAGGGGACCTAATCTTTCATAGATTTATCTCAGATGCTACCTGTTGCATAGAAACAATGGTGAAAGGAAAGTTCTCGTGATGTGGCCGAGAGGTTCAGCAAACAAAAGACTGACCTTGAACTGGAGGGCCCGGGATATTCTGCCCTGCATTTCAGTGCTCGTTGCATGCTCCTCAGTATGTGTGGATGCCCCTGCCACTCCTTCCACTCAAGAATTAAGAGAAGATTGTCTGGCATTTGGAATTCTAACTTTGTCTTCTTTCTTTTATCCTTCCCCTCCTCCCCACCCCCCCACCCCGACTCCTCTTCTCCCCTCTCTTCCTTCCTCAAGGCCTCTCCCACCTCATGATGAGTGAACAAGGTAGGTGCTCTGTGCTCGTGGTGCTGCAGCTGCCTGAATTGCTTGCCTTCGTGCCTCTGGCTGGTCGCTCAGAGCCTCATCATCCCTGGCAGGCCATTTGCTGCCTGTCTCTCCTACCATGGGCCAGGCTGGCAGCAGGGCCATCCTGCGGTGGGGGGCACCTTTCCCAATGCATCGTGGTTTCCTGCCCCCATCACCCCCTTGGCTTCTCCATTATGCACCATCATTTGTCATCCTGGGCACTGGCTCTGCCGGGCTGCCTCCAAGAGAGAAGCATGAAACAAGCCATGACGGTGTCGATAATGGGGGTGAATGAAGCTAATTTCAGAGCAACAGAGCGGTTAACTTCTTCCCTAAGCCCCATGCTGGGGCCCCAGGTTGGGGGAGAGGAGCTGGGCTTCTCTGAATTTCACTCTGAGTAAAGGTTTGCTTATTGTCTTCCCCTCCATCCCACTGCCCATTGTAATGACTTTTAGCCCCAGAGCCCCGAATGGTCAAAGGGAACCCTTGGGGGTTTGACTGTTTTCAGTTTTGTATAAAAGCAAAAACCACCGAAAGAACATGCTAATGTCCTCATGGCAGGATTCTAACTCATTATACACCCTGAAGAAAACTGCATATAAAGATCTGTAAATTCAGCATCTGCAACCTAAAATATTCAATTATGCAGGAAATGAACTGTGCAGGAAATTCAGCTCAGCTAAGCACAGGGTGGGCTGTGAATGAAGCCTTTTTCTCCTAAATAAAAATTTTCCATATTATCAGCCTAAATCAGGATTCAAGAACTGAGCCTACTTAAAATTGTCTTTTTCTTCACCGTTCAATTGCTGCTATTGTGTTTCTTCTGCTCTTTGGAATGATTGCCAGATGGGTCTACCTGCCACGCCCTGACACCAAAAGACTGTACTTTAATTTCTCTTGTCTTTTTCAAAATACACATGGGATTCAGTGCCTTTTTTTGGAGGACCAAAGAAAAGGGAAAGGAGAGGTATTTCCACGTTCTGCTGTTTTTTCTTGATCTTTTGAGTAGGGTGGGGCAGCACGGAAGGACACCCCCCCACACACACACACCCATTTCCTTACACTGGATCCGTCAGACAGTGTTGCCATAAAGGGGAGTATATGATCAGATCAAGGAACAACCCAGGTCTGAGGGAAGTTTGCTTATGGTGTCCAGGTAGCTGCGGAGGTGGGCAATTGAGGGCAACCTGACTTGATAAGGCAGGACAAGGAGGAAGCACACTTTACCAACAGAATTGTATCCTCCAGACCTGAGGCAAGATCCATGATGTGGACTCTGGACATTTCAATGAACACATGGTCTGGTATAGGAGCAGATGTCAAAGAACAGAGCTGGACGGAGGGGGTCAGGTGAGTTTTCCAGTGTTAGATGGCGCTCTGGAAGAGGTTGGGATGAAGTCTCTCTATTCTTGTAGGTGAGTGAGAGAAGTTATCCCCCTACAGCAGGTTACTATGAAGTGAATATGAGTAGGGGGTGCTCTTTATGTTGACTTAGTATCCAGGTAGTTTGAGAGAGTTATGCATATCTCCACAGAGTGGTAAGACCCAAGCTCTATGAATTGCTGGAATTTGGTGGCCCGACCTCGATAATAAGTTCCACCAGAAAAAGCAGGCCCTCAGAGTCCTGATGACAAGATGCCCTTCTACATTCTCTCATCTTATGCTCTCAGCTGCCCTTTTGGAGTTCTAGCTTTTACAATGGCTTGGAAGTCTGAGTGTATCATATGGGTGATGTCATAGCATAGAGTCTAGGTAGATGAGATAGGCTGGTGGGGACTTCTTTAATCTTGATTCAGTTTATTTCAGACCCACTGATGAGCACTCAACATTGAAGTGTACATGAGTAGAGAATTCAGACATACTATGTACACATGCTCTGGGGGGTAAGTCAGGAATCTTCTAGAAAAACAGTCTTTAGGCAATGAAATAATGACAGACACGGATATTGTGAATCCCTCTTGAGAGAGGTTTTCAAAAAAGGATGCAGAATTCTTCTGGGTGGTCAGTGTCACTAAGATTTGAAGGTGCAATTTGCTGTTTAATTTGTTTCTAAGAAGGTCCTTTGACCCCATTCCTCCTCCTCTCATTCTTTTCCATTTCCCACCGTTTGCCCTTGTGATGATTACCTAAAAAGCCAATACTCCTTTCCTTTTCCTTATTCCTTCAACATGAAAGAAAGAGATTTCTGTCTGGTTCTTGCTGAATCTCCAGAATTTGTTTTTGATGCCCATAAATATGTGTGGAAATACTGACGTATGTTGTGTGTGTACCACCTATACATGTATGTCATACTCTTGATCCTCATGACTCATATTAATGTTGGGAAAATACAGGAGAACTTAGATTCTCTGAAACTTTCCCTAAACGATTTTACCTTGGTTAAGTGTGTGCAATTTCACATACATGTGGCTATGCAGTGCTTTTGCATGCAGATTTGGTCATGTTTCTAAGGATGGGACTGAGAAGAAACTAATGGGAAAAAGCTTAAACGTGAAGCTGATGGAAGCAGCCTTGCTGGTCACACTGTTTAAGCAAAACATTGTGCATTTGTTTTGTGCTGCCTTCTCAAGATTGTACTGCTGTTGCCATTACTATTGTGGGTTTTGTTATGTGTGTTACATTTCTTTGTGTGTCTGCAGTGTGCTGATGTTTTACTCTCCCTGCTCTCTCTCTCTCTCTTGCCGCCTCCATGGTGGACACCATGCTTCCTCTACATAACTGGACGTTCCTTTCTGTAGGTAGAAGTAAAGGTAGAGATCATTTTATTTTTATCATTATAACTATCAATCTGCCTTCTGAAATATTCATGTATACAAGGAGAATTGTTGATTCTGATGAATATAGTCCAGATTTTAACAGTGTTTTTAACAAAAACTAAAAGAAAATAAAAAGCCAATGCTACCACTTTCCTTCAATGTACTTCATACTCGGTGGTTGGGGATCATTCTGAGTTGGCCTGCCTCCCTCGAAATCCAGGATGAGCCTTACCCATTATGGTGTGCTGTTTCTAGCAGGAATGGGGGGTTCTGAAAGTGGTTGTGCAGTGTTGGGAAGATATATTTTACTTAACTCAGGGTATTCTAAGATCCCCTCCAGTAAATGTACTGAAGGGACAGGAAAGATGTGAAATGAAGTGCCAATGTGTCATCACTTGGGAATAACTGGATTCAGGGAGGGAAGGATGATAGATGAGAAAGGGGAGAGGATTGGAGAATAGCTTGAAATTTTATTTAATGTGAAATTTGGGGGATATTTATTGCTCTTTTATCTTCTGTGTTACATATTCTGTATTTTGGGGAGTGGAAGTCTTCTGATTGGGGGTGATGAGCTGAGAATGGTGGGACTGGAGGTGTGGAAGAACATAGGAATGACAGTGCATTACATCATAAGGAAAAAGTGGAGAAAGAGACAACATTGGATTTTAACTTACCAAGTCCACCTTTTGCTGGGCAGCCTGGGAAAAGGAGAGGCGCTGAGCAGATGCGCTTGCTCTGATGTTCCGACATGCCTTTCAGTGCTTCACACCTTTGGGTACCACAGCTCACTCATCCATCCCTAATCAAAGCTGTCAGCGACCTGAGCCTGGAGGACCTGCCTCACCAGCTCAAATTGGATTAGCTGTTCAGGACTGAAGGGAGAGGTTAATTAATAAATTATAAACATGTATTTGCATTTGGTTCTCCCCTTTTCCTTCCTAACACTCCAGTCCCTATCTCTGTGAAGCCATGTGCCTCTGTTTCCTGTAAAGATTGGCAAATAACAGAAATAGGAAATGTGAATTCTGGCATGAAGATGTTGAAGAAAGATGGGGCTGGCAAGATATTGAAAATGTTGATTTGATGACTAGTCTGTGAACTGGCCATCTCTCATTTGAATTTCATGCCTTTCTTGATTTTTAAAAAGTTATGTATGGTTACCTTGAAGTAGTTCAGTCCTGTCACTTTGGGGTTAATTGATTGCCTATTCCTTTTATGCTAATCACAGGGGCGGGGTTCATTCTCAGAAATCTGTCACGGGGAGCTCTTACCCTGTTATGAGCTTGATACCTTTAGAAAGGAGGTGGGAAAGCGGGACGAGGAAGAGGAATAATGATTGAAAGGGTACATCTGGCTGCCCCCTCCACTTCTCTACTTAGAGTATTCAACCAGAGGCTTCTAGTGATCTCTTCATAGGCAAAGTCACCAGTCTTTGCCCAGGACACAACCTTTCTGAAGCATGTGGCACTGTGTCACTTGTCCCTTCTCCCACTGGCTTCTATGAGAACACATTACGGTCAGTCTCCCCTGCCCCCCACTCCAACTCCTGAACCTCTCTCCTTTTCTTTCCCTAATCCCCTAAAACATCCCATAAGATAGAGGTCTTTCGTGTTTTTAGATTTTGCACATGGGTATCTTATTTTCTTTCTCCGGTCACTTCTACTAACACTGATCGATCATTTCCTATGTGGCAGCCATTGTGCCATGGGCTTTATATGCCTTATCACACTAAATCATCACAACTGTCTTGAGGTAGACGGTAGTGTTATCCTTGCTCTACGGACAGGTAGATCAAGGCTCAGAGAGTTAAATAACTTAAGTCAGACGGCTACTAAGTAAAAATGAAACTCAGAATGTGAGCACCTAACCACTACTCTATACTGCCTGTCTTGGGTCCAAGGATGACATCCATGGATATGCCTCCCAACTACCTCCCTGGCACTGACCTGGCTCAAGTTCCAACCTGCCACTTTGCATTCTCCATAACACATGTCCATATAACTGTACTGTCACTTCAGTATTTAAAGTCAACCTTCGCACCATCTGGCCACAAACCAGCTTCCTTATTTTTGTTAATGGTTCTCCCGTCTTCCTTATCACCTGGGCTTGAACTCAGCAATTGCTTTCTTTTTCCTTCTTGAACTTTCCTATTCCCAGGTGATGTTAAGAGAGGTTGTTGGGATTCTTTTTTGGAATGTCTCTTGCATCTCTATTTGACACTCTGGTTCAGTTCCCAGTCAGCCCCTATTAGATTAGTGCCCTAGCCTAATTAATCTCTGTTGTCTTCCAGTCTGTCCAGTAACTGAGAACTGCTTCAGCCCTGCTGTCCCCCATATGGAGTGCAGCATTAGCTATCTCACGTTCAAAGCCATCCCTAATATGGCCTTTTTCCCTTTAACCTTCCTCCCTGTTAATCTTTGATGCAGAATTGATGCCAAATATGATACCATATCACTGTACCTTTCCTCGTCTCCTAGTTTTACTTATTCTGTTTTCCTCCCCTATTGACAGTTCCTCCTCCTTGTTTCTGCCCACTGAAATCATACGTAGATTTTATTTCCTAGTTGATGATGTGAGCGCTCTGCGTGCTGCATTCAGATATGCGCTTTCCTTCCATGTCCCCCTCTACTATCCTATATTAAACTTATTTGGGAACTGGGCTACTCCCCACTACTAGATTGAAAGTATGTTGAAGACAAACGTATTCATTTTTTAATGCCCAGATGGGTCAAGCATAGGAGGTTATACCAAGAAGGGACTCAAAACCCCTAATCCTTCTTATCCTGCTGTCAGTCATCTTCCTAAAAGGGAAAATAAAGCAAAATTAAAATTAAATCGGATCATGTAGCCAGCCAATCTGCTCAAAAGCTTTTGAAGGGTTCTTGTATAATTGTCAACACGCCTTCTCCACTTTTTCTACAATAACTTAGCGTTCTCTGCACTATCACCCCCACCAGGCCCCTTGTCTCGACCTAAAGTCAACAGCTCTCTCTGCCTGAATCCACACTATGGTTTCCTGCCTCAGACTTTTCCTCAAGCTCTTATCCTCTTTCTTGAATGTCCTTGGAACACCCTTCTCCCCCTTATCACCCTTTAAGGCTCAAGCTTCCTAGGTGCGCCAGACTTTGTGTTTCTGTTATAAAGTACCTAGGCCAAACTGCCCTGAATCAGACTTATTCATGTGTTTCAATCACCCCAGTCCCTGAAGAAACTTGCACCCATACTGCATGTAGCTCAGCACTTTGTCCAGAGTTGTACACCAACCTATGCCCTTTATCACTACCCTCACTACCCCAACCAACTGAGCAAAGGAGCCCCAGTGGGTCATGGAGTGGGGCCAGATGTTCTGGCTCCAGTTCCCTCCTCACTCAGGCCTTCTCTTGGCTCTGTGTGCAAGTGACAGAGGGAGATGGTCATAGATTACATCAGAATAAAGGTGAGAAAGTCTTTGGATATATTCTTAGGAGCTTGTCAGAGAAAAGAATGCCTCAGATTTGGTCATTCTTTTAAAGCTGAGTGATGAAACAGCAAACGTGTAGTGGAAAGAATTGTGAAGTTAAATCTACAAAACTGAGCAGGATGTTTAGGCTATAACGATTCATAGCCACATTCAGGAGGTCATTGGGCTGCACTGGGCCAAGAGCAAACATGACTTTAACCAGAAGTAGCTGACCAAAGGAGTTCTTCAGCAATCAGTCTTGGTCAGCTTTTTTGACTTGATTTTGACTGCCTTTGTTTAAGTGTTTAGAGTGTGTTTTGGCCTCCATCCCCCTTTTCTTGTCAGTTTGGGGATTGACAGTCCTGGGTTAGATTACCAAATACTTTCCATTAAAATGAACTTGGAATAGGTGTTGCAGACTCAAATGCCTACGGGGGCTTGACAAGTATTATCGAGGAGCAGATCTTGTAGTAAGAAAAGTCCTAGTGTAAGATCAACAGTAGGGAGTGGTACGGATTGTGGCAAACTGGAAAGCACAAATCCCATCAAGGGCAGCCGCCTCTACTTTGCTCCAGCTGATTGCTGCCACGCAAGAATGCATGCCCAGGGTCACCAGAGCCTCAAGATAAGCCAGAGTAGATTTTATAAAAATGTCAGCTCATGGCCTCTTTCTTTCTCTCTCTATATATATGTATACATACACACATACACTCACATGAGCCAAATGATTTGGCCCGTGAACCACAAGCTTTTGGCCTTTGGCTTGATGAGAAAAGAGGAGTAAAATATTCCTCCAAGGTTTCTTGCTGAATGTCAATAGTAGGCAGCATGCTTGATTAATTTTCGCTTTGCCCACAGCAGTGGTCAGGGCACCAGGAATATTTCCTACCCTTAGCACTACTGCCAGGGAGCCTGATCCATGTGTTGGTTGAAGTTAGTTTTGTAGAGGGGAGTGGGCATGGGTGGAGAGGGTATGGAGAATGCCCAGAATGACCAAGAGAGGTCACTGACACCTTCAACAATTGCCAAGAACCAGCACAATCTGTAAATAGTAAGGGTGGCTAGGGGCCATTTAATTCCTTTTTTCTTTTGCTCTACAAAACTTTTTATCTACTAGACTAGATAGTGTTGACCCTAAGTTTACTTTAATCCATCCAGATTTGAGAGACCCCTTCCAATTTATATGTATTTTTCCCCTGTAGATTTGATCATTGGCCTTTTAATGATGAACTAGTCAACACTGGCCAAACTGGAAAGAGATAATTAAGCTACATGAACTTGAACACGATTTCATGTAGATTATATTTTGCTGGTAATAACATTAAAAAAGCTCATTTCAGGAGTTGAGGCCTCTCTTGTCCCTGCTAGGACACAAGAGCCCTGAAAATAAGTTACTGCTTTGATAGCCAACTGTTTATGCAAATTAGTAAATGCAATGCCAGCTACTAATTATGAAAATAAACTCATCTGTGCTCTATAAATATCTAATTATAATAAAATAAGGGCAATATTATATTTCCATCTCTTGCCTCATCTGTTTCTCATCCACCACTGATTTGTCCTCTTGACAATGAATAACATCATTTTGTTTTTAAAAGAAGCCTATTTTCCATGTTTTATTATTTTCTTCTAACGTTTTGAAAGTCTGCAGGGGGAAAATAGGTCTATTTTAAATACAAGAAGTAAATTGCTTGATTTTAGCAACTCTGTGTTTTTGACAATGATATCTAAAATGGTGCTTTAAAATACGAAAAATGTTTTTTCTCCTTCCCTGTTTAGGAATATTCATTGGACACTGAAGAAATTTTTTAAAAGCAGGTGTTTCTTGGAGCATTTTTTAAAATGTGTAAATGTGAACAGATTTATTAGTAAAATGAACAATGGATCAATGGGATGTTTCAATTAAGTTCCAACTGGCATTATATATAAGGGAAAATATTTCTCAGATTTCTAACCAATATGTCTGTTTCCTCCTTCTCAATTATCTATTTGGATTTCGTATTTACACACAGATTTCGTTTCTGTGTGCATATATCATAAAACACTTTCTCCTCCAAGGTGAGTGGTGACCTACGTACGTGTATAGACTTTTGCT
The DNA here is from genome assembly GCF_949987515.2 of Delphinus delphis. Lineage (NCBI taxonomy): Eukaryota > Metazoa > Chordata > Mammalia > Artiodactyla > Delphinidae > Delphinus > Delphinus delphis. Next base: position 25,159,267 of record NC_082684.1, on the reverse strand, counting down.
TACCAAGGCAAGTTGGTTAATCTTAAAGGACATATAATTTTCAACTTTGATAACATCTACAGGATGTTTTATTAAATTGTATTATCTTTATGAAACATTTATAAAGAATTCAAGCAGAATGCATTTCCTTATGTGCTTAGGTTTGTCTATGCCATGGTGTGTTTTTCAGGTGTGTGGGGCAGTGTATATACATCTGGGTATAGGTACAATTTGTCCAAATACTTATTAATAGGTTTATACTGATTGAGTATGTTATTACACGTAGCTTTCATTTGTAGAGTACTAAAAATAATTCATTCCAGTGCGATATACATCTGAATTTAGCAGATTGTGTACTCTAACACTTGAAAAGCAATGGTTATTCAGCATTCAACAAATATTGACAGAGAGCCAACAACGGGCCAGGCCACTTGCTAGGTATTAAGTACACAGGGCGGACCCAGGAAATATGGGCCTGTCCTCTGACATCTTGCTAACAGTCAGTAGAGTTTGAAAATGGTTTTCAAATGTCACAACCACCTCTCCTAAAGCCTTACATAAATTCTGATTTCGACTTATGATTATATATGGAGTCTTAAAATGATTTTACTTATTTTAAAGGGAAACTGTCAGGTAACAATTCAGTTAGCCGACTCCCCACCTTTTAACTTCTCAGAATCAGAAAAGAGAACTTGCTTTGTATGTGAAAATGTTAGGCATTTTTCATTTATTTATTTGTGTATCTTTATTGAAGGACAGCATACACAGTGTAAGTAAGGCCTATGAAATCCATACTCTTAAGCGTACAGCTTAAATATTTTTTAACCTATATACACCCATGTTAAATACCATCCAGACTGAGATATTCAATGTGTCCATCATCCCATAAGGTTCTGTCCTGCCACTTTCTATCACTTATTTTTAATAAATATATTTTATTCCCCCTACTTCCTTTAAAACTGTGTGATTCCATGTAGTAATCAGCAGGCAGTCTCCAGATTGCTTTAATTTTCATTAAGAAAGATTAACCTCGCAAGACAATGAGGCATTGTGGTTTTCACTGTGTGTAAATAGAGGCAGAAATGTTGCCCTCTGGTGAGGTGGAGCTTTGCCCGGTTTTTGATGATACTCAGTTTTCCCTCTGCACAAAGAGAATATCTAATTGATATCATTGGGTTTTCCTCGTTTTTTGAAGGCATTTAGTGGTGAATAGAACAGCAGGGGTAGAAAAGACCATATGCTTTGTAAAAAGCCAGACGAATAGCACTTTGTGATGGACGTATGATTTTAACAGTGACACATCTTTCATTAAAATTTACATATAAAGTAAGGGCAGGCACGGTGACATGAAAGCTAATGCAACGTGCACCTCTTGACATAAGAACAATCACAAGAAACTGGAGATCCCAGATGGCAGCTTGGCCTTTGCCATCCTTTTAATAAGCTACTAACTGCTAATTATTTCACTCTTTTGGGCAAGTTAATTTACTGTTGACTCTTAAAGAGATACTGCTCTTTTCTCCCCCCACACCTCAGAAAACAGCTCCTTTCACCTGGAGCTGTGACAAGTGCTTCTGTGCAGGTTGGAAGCTTTCCAGCCAGTTGGAACAATGATGGCAAGCACTGGTGTGGAAAATGTCGCTGAGTAAACAATATTTTCTTGGGTCCTTTGAATATAGCGCATTTAAAAAATTCAGTTGGCTAAGGATTCATTGTGTGTGCTTGTGTATGTATAAGTGTGTAACAGCCGTAGTTCAAGCAGCCAACACAGGGAGAAGATCTGAAATTTGGAGCCCATTTAAAAGTGAAAGAACAGCTGCCTTTTAAATGGCTGCTAATTCTGACAATTAATGCTGTTTTGTGTGTGTGATTTTCTGTGATAGCCGTTAGGAGGGATGATGGTGTGTAATAGCTCATTTCCTAAGCTTTATGGTAATGTTGCATAGCAAAGACCAGAGAACTGAAAGAGAACCAGGTCCCACATGCTCTGGAGCCCTTTTAAATGAAAAGCCAGCAAAGTATGCTTTTTTCCTGTACTTCGACTTCCTTATGATGATTTTATATTTTAGCCAGACACAGATTATTGAATGAATGATGTGCAAGTGGGCTTGGATGCATCGGGAGTGAGCGTTTGGAAAAGAACCTTGTTTGCAACGAGCTGTCTGACAATCAAAATATTTACTTAAAGATAAGCTAATGACTGTTTCTTGCAAATGCCGGCAGATCCATTATTGAAATGAGAGTCAGTACTTTGGCTTGATACTATCCAAAAATAAATATCAAACCTCAAATACTAGTGTGTGTGTGTGTGTGTGTGTGTGTGTGTGAGAGAGAGTGTGTGTGTGTTACACTTCTCCCTAAACAAAATAAAATGTGTATCAAACAACAAAGGTAGGAAAATCTCCCAACCCACTTTCTTGAAATATTTAAACTGAACTTAGTATGTTACTATAGCCAGTTGCTCCTAGTTGCTGTTAAGAATCACTGAATGGCTTAAAATATGCATTGAAAAAAACATATTCTTGAATTATTGGTGACGTCTCTGAACATGAACTTAATAATGTGAATTTCATGGTCTAATATATCTATAGTGACTGGCATGTTACACAGTTGATGGGAGGACTGTGGAACACAATCAATTCTAACCATTTGCTTATTGTTTAAGTCTAGAGGAACTGGAGATGTTTTAAAATGTTATATTTCTTTAAAACTAATTACCTGGTTTCAAAATAGCCCCAAGGAAAAACACAAGTATGTGTGATTTGGGAGAAATTTTGTCATCTTTCAGAATCTGATATTATATAGTGTGTTAATCCAGGTTGCTATTTTCAGAAAGATTTTTTTTCTTTTTTTTTTTTTTTGTGGTACGTGGGCCTCTCACTGTTGTGGCCTCTCCCGTTGCGGAGCACAGGCTCCGGACACGCAGGCTCAGCGGCCATGGCTCACGGGCCGAGCCACTCCGCGGCACGTGGGATCTTCCTGGACCGGGGCACGAACCCGTGTCCCCTTCATCGGCAGGTGGACTCTCAACCGCTGCGCCACCAGGGAAGCCCTCAGAAAGAATTTTGACAAGTGCTAATAATATTTCAAGAAAAAAAGTATGGGCAAAATAGATTCTTAAAACACAGATTTAAAACAAAATTAAACAGATTTTTTGACCTTAGGACTTCTCAGAGTCTTTGTTAGGATAATACAAATTTTGAATCTCTAGGAAAGAAAATGTTGTTTTCAAAGTTACCCAAATTTACTTGACGTGAAATTCTTTTTTGTAATTTACATTTTGGATGAGACAGCTAGAATTAAAACTAGTTTTCCAGTTGAAAAACTTTGGACAAGATAATTCTAAAGTCCCTTTTGAGTCTAAAATTAAAAACCTTAATGTCTCTAAATTTTGAAAGAGGCTTTTGGATTGCCTTCACTCAAGAATCCTTTTTAACTACATTTTCTGTTTGATTGGGAATAGTTTTTTGGATGGGTTAGTTTCAATAGAAAAATTACTGCTTCCTGGTGAAGTGCATAACACAGATGTTAAAACAACTGTGGTTTTAAAGACACTAGTCTTGTTAAAGTACTCCCAGTTTGTGTTACCTAAGTACTATAATAGGTATCCATATAGTGTGTGTGAACAATGCTTCTGATAATGGCCTGCTTAACTCTAGGAAAAGCTGATCTCGGCATAAGATGGGAAGATTACTAGGAACCTTATTAAGTCTTATTTGCTTTGAAATTTGGAGCAGGTTGACAGTCACCATGGTTATTTCTCTACTGTATAGCTAAGGTCATTCGTCTTATCACTCTGAGAGCTTGGCTATCAATGGCTTCTTTTTCCAGACAGTGAACATGTAGGTGAAAGAAATTCTTTCTGGTAAGACTTACTTGTATTTTATTTAGAAATCATTGACTCAGCTAAGGATTTTGTGGCTCTCTCATTGCAAGCCTGAGGACTTTGTCCTATTTATGTGCTGCCCGTTCAGTATGAAGTGGCTGCCATTGATCCATCTGTAGTAGACCGTTTGCCTGGGGCTATTAATCTGGCCTTGGAGATGGAGTTTGCTGAGCCAGCCATAATCGCCCTCATTTCCCCAAGTGACCAATAATGGGCATTTACCGATGCATTGGCCAAAACTGTTATAGGTGAGATTCCCAGTTTTAAACTGATTGATCCGTGTGGCAGTTGAGCCTGGAACACCAAATATCCAGGTGTGAGTAATTCTAATGCATGTCAGAACTATGGAGTAGAAAGAGCACTGAGGTAAATGTCAGGAGACCTAGTTCAGGGTGCTGAGGAAGAAAACAGGTAGATTAAAGCACTGATGTTAATGCTTGACACTTAAGTTATATGAACTCATTAAGCCTCATATCCTAATAAGTAAAATGGGAACAATAATATTACCTACTTGGGGGGACACTGAGACAATGTATAGAAAAGGCTTATGCTAGAGCTCGGATCTAACATAAATATTAGTTATCATAAAGATTAATAATAAGCATTAGTTATCATCGTCATAAATACATCTTGTCAGCGTACCATCGGTCTGGGAACTTTGAACAAATTAATTAATCTTTTTGATCTTCTAGTCTTTACCTGTGAAATGCCTATTTGGTGGCTTTGTTCTGGGTAATAATTGATATCATGCAGTTAAAAGTGCTGTGCAAATTAAAACGGCACTATACAACATTAAGGAATTAGTAATCCATGAGAATACAAGCTCCACAAAATCAGGGGCAGTATCTGTGTTGTTTGTCGTGGTATATTCAGTGCCTATAACTGCCTGCCTCAGAGTGGAAATGACTTAGTCAATATTTGTTGAATGGGCACTAGGAATCACCGAGTTAGTAACGCTTAGCAGAGTTCAGTACCACGGACAGCTCCAAGCGCCTCCTTGATACTACTGCACTTTCAGTAGGAGGATTTGGGGCGCCTCCATTGCAAAAGGGAACCATTGGCCTCTTCCTTTAGAGCCACCCATAACAGAAAAAAAAAAAAGTAATCCTGTTAAAGCCTGATTGTTCTTTAAGTCTTCAGTGGATGTGCTTGCTCTTTTTCTGTGCATAAAGAGCTATGGGATTTCCTTATGTTACCTGATAAAACCATAAGGGTGATAAAGAAAACAAGAACATTTAGCAAACAGTTACTTTTTTTAAAAGAGCTGATTTGCTTCCCCAAATCTTAGAAGGATGTAATTTCAGAGCTGAAAGGGAACTTAAAACTCCTTTAGTCCGTCCTACTGTCATTTTGTGGATGACAAAACATATGCTGAGAGGGCATAAGTGCTGTGTGTGTTGCTCCATTGACAGCGCATAGCGCTGTTGGGATCAGACCCGGACTTCCCGACTCCTGGTGTTATTTTCTTTCCCCTCCCACGAAGTTGCCTCAAGTTTTCTTAGTCATCTTCGCTGCATGAGTGGCATTTGCTATAGATCATTCACAGGCTGCTGAGATCATTATCGATAATGTCATGTAAGAAAGATTCTGGAGATATCGGAGTGCATGCATTCTAAGCAAGGCTGTCTCTTAAATTACTTGACTGCCCTAAGAACTGATGCAACCCTAGCTTTTGAAGTTGTCAGTAAATTGCTCTGACTCTCAGGATTTAATAATGCTCTGTACCACTTATGGACTTGCCCTGTCGACTGCTTTGTCTTGGCTGAAGTAAGATGGTGACACCAGTTCACTTAAAAAAGCTTTTACACCCTTTTTTTTTTTCTTTTTACTGTTCCCAGTTGACAGTCTATAACACAGTGGATGCCTGTGAGGAAATCCACTTAGGACTAACTTTCAAACTGTTACTTAATAGTTTTTCCACTTCCTTTCTTCCTTAAGAATAGTTTAGTAATTTTACTTATGATTTTTTTTAACTAAAAAGGAAAATTCATTTTTCTCAAGTAAGAATGTATTTGTCTTTAAGCCGATATCATTTCTTTGTTTTCTTTTAAAAATGAAGTTTCTCCTTCAGTGTTAGCCATGTATCTGATAGGTTAAGTTTAGTACCCTTCCATGAGGCAACTTTGGGAGATGTTGATCAGTGCATGAAATCAGCTCTCAAATTGTCACGAAACTGCCTTCCTTCAGACTGTTTTGATCACAAGGGCTCTCAAGTGTCAAAGTCACTTGGAGAACTAGATAAATAAAATGCATGAGCACTAAGCTTTCTTTTCCAGGATAGAATAAAAGTGTTTTCTACTATGTGCTTCAGCTTTGATAGTGATTTGTTAAAAGGCAAAAAGAAAGGCAATGATATTAAATATTTACAAGAGTGATTTAGTTGTATTATCTGTGCTCTGCCTCTTTGTTTACTAATGAAATCAGCTAATGTTGAAATAAATGCCATTAAACCAGTGGTAGTGTGAAGGTCACTGCCTTGGCAAGGTTAAAGTAATTTGTGGAGAGTAATGATTTTTGTCAACTTTCCAGATCCCTTCCTGTTTTGGTCGGCTTCGCTCCAAATATAATAAGAAAAAAATACATTTGAGAATTCACAGGCTCACTTTCTCTTTTGCATCCTATATGCCCTTTCTGGCCAACCAATAGCTGGAAGTCTTTTGTGCATTTTTTGTTTCATCCATTTAGTGGACAGAGACAGGCCAATTCTCCCTAGAGATGAGAGGTTGAATTTCCATTCACTGACTCTTATGTCAGCCCTTGCTTGGCAGTTTGTTTTAGAGGTGAGGATCACTGCCTCTTCTTTCCTGGAAATGGTTTATCTTGTCTGAAATGATTCTTACATTTCTCTACCAATTCCTTTTTGACCTAAAGCAAAGATTTTCTTTTCTACTTTCTCATTTCACTTTAAAGAAGAAATCTCTGAATGAATACGTGGCATTATCCCCATTTACATTGACAAGAAAACAGCAGTCCAAGGTTACAAAACTAGTTACAAAACTACAGTTGACCCTTGAACAACATGGGTTTGAACTGTGGGATCCACTTATCGTGGATTTTTTTCAATAGTAAATACTACAGTACTACAAGATCCATGGTTGGTTGAATCCATGGATAGGAAACAAAGGATATAGAAGAACCATGTATATGGAGAGCTGATGGTAAGTTGTACACAGATTTTTGACTCCACAAATGGTTGTGCCCCTAACCCCTGCATTATTTAAGGGTCAACTGTAGTAGCAGAACCAAGATAAACTTAGTTTTTTTAAAAAAATTCATTTTATTTATTTTTGGCTGCATTGGGTCTTCTTTGCTGTGCGTGGGCTTTCTCTAGTTGCGGCGGGGGCTACTCTTCATTGAGGTGGCTTCTCTTGTTGCGGAGCACAGGCTCTAGGCGCGTGGGCTTCAGTAGTTGTGGCTCACGGGCTCTAGGGCACAGGCTCAGCAGTTGTGGCACATGGGCTTACACTTCAATTAATTTTCTTTTGTGTAAAACGGGGATAATGATACATTATAGTATATTTTTAATAATGTACATAAATAATATATATAGTGTATTATAAATAATACATTACTTTTGGTAAAATTGAGAAGTAAATGAACTAACATGTTAAGCGCATAACAAGAGGCCTGGCTCTTTCTACAATTTTTTTTTTTTTTTTTTTTTTTTTTTTTTTTTTTTGCGGTACGCGGGCCTCTCACTGTTGTGGCCTCTCCCGTTGCGGAGCACAGGCTCCGGACGCGCAGGCTCAGCGGCCATGGCTCACGGGCCCAGCCGCTCCGCGGCATGTGGGATCCTCCCGGACTGGGGCACGAACCCATGTCCCCTGCATCGGCAGGCAGACTCTCAAACACTGTGCCACCAGGGGAGCCCTCTTGCTACAATTTTAATAAATAATATGTTCCCTCCGCTCTTGACAGTAATAATAAAGTAAAATTGGATTTAACAAGCATTGAGTATAAGGGATACAGGAATAAAAATCAGTCTTTGTTCTTAAGCAGCTCACAATATAGTCGGAGGAAAACATCTATATAATGCATTCCAAAAGCAATTCGTATTTCTTTCTCTTGTCTTGGGCTTTGTCTGTACTAAACGCTACTTAAAATGTGAGAGCCTTTTTCTGGGGGCAAGTAGTTTCCTGTGGGGTTGTAATAATATACTGACATGGCTGTGGCAGCTCCTGTGGCTTGTTTCCCCACTATTCTGTGTTTACTTGTTACTAAAGTCCAGAGAGCGGGTTGGGAACAGGACAAAACAGAGAGGTACAGGGAAGTAATGGTGTGTATTAGGGTAGGCTAACTGCTATAACAAATAATTCCCAAATCCCAGTGGCTTAATACTAGCAAAGTTTCTCACTCACATCACAGTTCAGTGCAACGTAGTGGGTGGTGCAGGAGTCATTCATGCACCTGGGCACCTTCCCTCCTATGACTTTGTCATTTTCTGGAACCTCATCCTTCACTGCATTCACCTGGCAGATGGAGAGAGATGGAATGATGGAGAGATGGAGAGAGGAGAGAGAAAGAGAGGAACATGAAGGATTTTTTTTAAAGGGTCAAGCCTGGAAGTAGTGTGTGCCACTTACTATCAGCCAGAACTCAATCACATGATCCCATCTAATGGCAAAAGAGGTTGGGAAATGTAATTTAGCTGTGTGCCCAGGAGAAAAGGGAAAGGAGTTTGGCGGATACAATGGCAGTCCCTGCCCCAGTGGGTGAGTTGTGTTCTATTCTTACATCATCTGTGTCATGCCTATTAACCTTCTTCAGTTTACCTCTGTTCAAACAAACAAACAAAACAAATTTTAAAAATGCCTCTGTGATTTCTATGAGTTAGAGGGCCATGTCCATTCCCTTTTCTATAATATGCATATACATGATATTTATTTTAAATAAAACCCTACAGAGTTACAGTAGCGTTTCTTAAATTCATAAGAATCACTCAGGGAACTTGTGAAACTAAAGACTCTTAGTTTTACTCTTAGGACCACAAAATCTGCACGTCTAAGTTATTCTTATGATCAGGCAAGTTTGACATACACAGTGTGGTAGCAAATTCCAAGGAATATAGCAAACCCAAAAGGAAGCATATGAGACTTTACTAAAAGTATTTTGTTGTAGTTTATGTAGTTTAAAGCAAGTTTCACATTTATCGTCGCTTATAAACCTAGTTGTTATACATGAATTTTTGTTGTAATCTTTGTTTTAAGAGGTTTAATCTCAATCTGGCATCCATAAACCAAGAGCTAGAAGTGTGGTTGAAATCTTAGCCTGAGTTGAGAGTGGGGCCAAATACCTGATTCACAGAATTTTATTTTATTCTGGTCACTGGATAGGAACACTTTAGCGTGGTTTCGCCCTCACCCCTTTACCACCTAACACGGGACACCCTTGATTAAGAGAATTCTCTTGTTACATTAAGACAATAAATGAGTCTCTGTTTGATAGGCCTGCTTATTTTTTGTGTCTGACTTGTGCATAGTTAAATGATGGCAGCCTATTTTAGTTTTTAGATTTGTATTATTTTACTCCACGTGTAGAAATCATAAACACCATGCTATTGTGAAATGCGCCCCTTTCCTGTAAAGCTGTGCCTTTATTCCGTGTAGAGAGTGGTTGGCTGCATTGTATTTCTAGAATGAGTGTCAGAGTGTGGATAATTCTGGGCTTGTGATATTTTTTCTTTCCGCTATTTTATCTGCCTCTTTTTGTGTCTTTGTGTGCGAGTCTATGATTACTATTGAGTTTTTCCCCTGAATGCCAGCAATTATCTCACAGGTGGAGGGATTAGGAAAGAACGGCCAGAATTGCGCTGGGATTAGAATAAGGTTCCCTCCCACCCCCTGCCCACCCCGAACCCACTTTAAATATAGTGAAGGAGGGAGTGGAGAATTGGAGGACGTAGGCAGAATGGGGGGGAGGGGTGGACAATTTGCTTCCAATATTTAAATCCCTAGATAGCGGGAAGAAGAAACTCCTGAGGAAAGAAAGCAGATTTGAAAACCTAAGCAGGTCTGGGATTATTGTTTCATAGAGCTGGGGATGCAGCAAGGCAGGGCAGCCACTTTTCTGTTCCTCTGCAAATTGTTTAAACAACCTCTTCATCTGAGAGTTGGTTTTTTTGGGGTTTTTTTTCTGTCTGACAATTTATTAGGGGGGGAGATGGGAGCCAGGAGGGTCTAATATATGCCCAGCCAGAAGAATTTTGGTGAGACGTTATCTTTCTTCCCGGCCGGGAATTATTTATTTACCTGCTATGTCAGTTAGGATGCTTTCAGCTGCAAATAACAGAACTTTCAGCTCAACTGCTTTAAACAACAAAGGGAATTCATGGACTCAGTTCTTGAAAAGTCTAATAACTCAAACAATATGACCAAGAACTAGTGTCTCACTTCACCCATTTTTCGGCTTCACTTTCTTGGCATTGGCTTCATTCTTGGCAGGGTACCTCCTTTGTGATCCTGACATGGCTGATGGCCATTCCCAGGGTGATCTGCTTTTTGGTTCATGTAAATAAAGAGCAACTCTCTTGCTCAGCAAGAGATTCAACAAAAATCCTGGAGTTTCCAACTAATTGGACCAATTAAGTCACATGTTTATTTCTGAACCGATCACTCTAATCAGAGGGATCATAGGGCTGAGTTTTGCTGGTATCTTGGGCCTGACTCATATGCTCGATTCCAGAACTAAGAGGAAGAGTTGGCTTTCCCTGCAGCCCATGGGATTCCGGGGGAGTCCGGATATTCCACCCCAAATTTGGGGAATAGGGGAGTGGAAGCAGAAGCCAACTGCACCTGAATAGGAGAATTTCAAAAGCCAAAGCCAAACCCAATTAAGTCCTTCATCAAAAATCAGGAAACTGGGTGGGTATCATTCACCCTCTGGCTGTCAAGTCGTCCTATTTCATGAGGGGATGTCCCTGGTGGGGGTGTGTGTGTGCCCCAGCAGAGGCTCCATTTGGAAGCAGAGAGCTGGGAGGGGAGGGCCGTTGGCATCCTGGCATCTGTGTAATCAAGGTGTCAGCATTTGGGGATCTTAGTTCACTGATGTGAAAAGAGGCAGTGAAAATGTCCGCGGGAATGGAGTGAATGCCAGGCCCAGCTAGCTTCGGGTGAAACTGCGCTGGTGGAGTCTTTTCCTCCTGCCTTGATCTCAGGCCTCTGCTTAGGTCACCTGACATGGATTGCTATTGATGCATAGCTGAGTGAGGCAGCCCTCTAGTCTCAAGTGTGTTTTTAACAGAGTAGCTCTCAGTAAATATCTCTTTCTCAAATGCCTTGCCTCATCCATGGAGTCTTTCTTTTTAGCTGCTGCTTAATCAGCTGCTGCCCCTTAACACACTGACCTAATTCTTAGCCACGCATTTTGTCTAGGCTTTTGTGGCAGCGCCTCTCCAGTGTGGCTGCTGTTGTTAGCTCCACCTTGACCTGTGGCCACTACTCTCATCACCTGCCTCACACCCCAGCGTAGCAGGGACCTTTGGCCAAAGGGGCAGCCTGTGTGGCAGGCAAAACAGAATGAGTCTTCAGGGGCAGTAGGTGGACGGACATGGTTATTATGGTCTCCAAACCAAGCACCACGAGGACAAAGTCCCCTCTTTAACGGGCGGCTGCCCCTAGCAACAAGGTTGCATTGGACCTTTCTCAAGCTGCTTCCTAGGCCAGTGCTTCTCACAATTTAATGTGCATATGCATCTTCTGGACATCTTGTTCAAATGCAGGTTCTAATTGGGGAGGGTCGGTGGTCGGGATGGAGCCTGAGATGCTGCATTTCTAGCAAGTTACCAGGGAATGCCCATGATGCTGCTGGTGTGCGGACCATAGTTTGGAGGAGCAAGTCTTTAAGGTCATCACTTTGAATGATCTTGCAAGTGAGACCATCTGGTTCTTTAATAAGTCCGTACACAGTGGAAGTGGAGGGAAGACCTGGGACTCAAATTCTTAGGAATCATTTGTTACCATCAGGCAACTGAGCAGGTGACTGATAAAACACAAGCCTTCTCATCCTCCTTGGATCATAGAGGTGGAGTGATAATCTTGGCCTCTGTTTCCAGGTCTGATGGGGTATGGTGACACTGGCTTATCTCCCAGGAGCCTGGGGAACATTCAGTCATGTCATCTGTGATCGGAATACAAGTGCTGTTTCATCAGTCCCACAAGTAGAGAGACATGGGGGACAGAGTATAATCCAATCTCCACCATACTCTACTTCATGTTCCTAAAAAAAGCCTGTGTCTGTAGCAAGTCACTTCCCAGACACATTTCAGGGAGTCTGCACAGCTCACAAACTCCCATTCTATGCTGATTGTAATTATCGACAGGTAAGAACATCAAATGTGTCCCAGTCCCCAGTCCCACCCCCTTGCCCCAATTCACAAGAGTTCCCCTTACACACAAGTGGTTGCTGTGGGTCAGTGGTGATGACAATACACATTCTTGCCAACGTGGGGCTGAGGCTGCAGCCCCGCACAGGGGCTCTCCTCTGGGTATGATCTCAATCAAGTTTGCTCCACAAATGCAGTGCTCTGTTCGGCCTTATTTGATTTCACTCTCCCTATTTCCTGTCTGTATAATCCCCCCAAAAGAATCAGATCTAAACAGAAACATAAAGGAGAAAATGTGTAAGAAATATAATCTGACAATATAACAAAGCAGGGTATTTAACTGTCTGGTTGACTCCATTTTATTTGGACTAGAAGGAGGAGAAAGAAAAAAACCTTGGGATGGCCGCCGGAGGAACAAAAGTGAATTAGGAGCTCTTATTTCACAATAGGTTGCCTGTGCCTGTGTTGGCTAATGGATTTATGATGAAGCTTGGCTCCAATTTCCAGCTGATAGTTGCCTGGGTTCAGGTGTTTAACCTGGTGTCTTCAGGGATGCTGCATAAACAGCTGTAAGTAGAGCTAGTTATTCAATCCGCTCTGAGAAAGGTTAAAGTGTGGGTCTTAGGGCTTCCCCAGGGACTAATCCAGTAGCAGGAGAGTCAGGGAAAACACACACCATTTGTGAGGGGGAGCCCTCGCTGGGATTTTGGTGGTTATTATAGTTACAAATGGAAGTGTTTGAAACTTAAATCTGAATTTAGGCAGCAGGAGGAGAAACATGGATGGAAATGAATTATTTATTCCATCACTGGGGTCCCAGAAGTGTGCAGTGGGCGTTAATCTCCTTCGCACAGGAGCGTCTGAGCAGGCTTGAGGTCATCTGTGTGAGATCTGACTTTATCTGCTCCTGGCCAGACACCTCGGCTTCGATTAATTTGCCTTGAGAGTAATCCAAACAAGACCGTTTATCTTGCTGTTCATAAGATGTGAATATTTACCTAGCATGCGGTTAGAGGAGCCACATGTGTCAGTGATTTCTTTTAATCCCATAATTTCCCAGTAGGTCTGAAGGGAGAGGGTTAGAAGCAGGCAGGAGCCAACTCACGCTGTCAGTCTCCTGGGTGTAGGGGACACGGTGTGGATTTCCCTGCAACATGCTCCAGCTGAATCTGCACAGTAATCCAGGGAGGGAGCTTCTGTTGTTCCCATTTCACTGATGGGAGTTTAAAGAGATTTAGCATCTCACCTAAGGTCACCCAGCTCTGAATTATCATTGTTGGGGTTCAAGTCCAAGCTGTTGTCATCCCCCCACCTTGCATTCTTTCCACAGCCCCAAGGTACCAGATACAATGAAAACATTTAAGAACTTTCCCCAGGCTAGAAAGGTGCAAGCAGATAGTTCAGGGGTTACAACCACAAGTAAAGACAGAACAAAACCCATTCCCCGTAATTCACACCCCACTATCCTGTCTCTGTTTCCTTCACGGTCCATAAATATTTGTATGTGTAAATTCTATTTTCCTTTCCTGTTGCCTGCTCTTTAGTGAGCGTGATGAGTTTTATTAAAAGTTTCCCTCAAGGCTTTCTGTTAGGTTTAGCTTATTCTTCTTGATAAAACATTTCTGAGACAGTTGCCTAAAGCAAGGCACGGCAGATCTAGATGCTTTGTACATTTCTGTCTGCAGTCACCAAGGCAGGGTACCTGGTTCTATGGTAGAGATAGGGGAGGAGGGGCCAGACATACTTCTCCCCTCCATAGGTTTGAACTTTCAAGGTCCCTGAGCCAATGTAGACAGAGGTGTGCGTTTGACAGTGCTTTGTGCCTTCGTGGTTTCCATGGACTTCAAAGCATCACTTGTTCCCCTTCTAAATCCACTTGTTGAGTGTCTGTCCTGTGCTGAATGTCAGAGATTTGAAGATCAAGTTATTGGACAACAAAAAGTTGCCTACCTGAAGGGTCCCTGAGCACAGATGAGGGAGGCTCTGAAGGGGCATCAGGTGGAGACTTTTGGTACAGGTTTTCTGCTTTTGACCGTTCACCCTCCTCACTGAACTTAAGATCAAACTCCCGTTTCTTCCACACTTCTCTTTCCTCTATACCTCCGTAGAGCAGCCTTGCTGTTCTTTTAACTGGCTCCTGAATTTCGCTTTAGTACAAACTGAAAAACTTTATTGAGCCTCTACAGGTGATTAGGGGCTGGGTTTATAGCATGAATTAGATAGGCCTGGCCCTTGCCTCTGAATGTGTACAGTTTTGGGGGGTGGGGGGCGGACAGCTGTCAAATGTGTAACTGCACAAGCTGTGGAGGTTAGGAAAGAGCGGTAGAGTGCACTAGGAAGGGGGAATCGGGGCTGCCCTCCCTGGCGTCTGGAGAGGAGTGCTCATTTCCCCTGGATTTTAGCTCTGTTTGAACATGCGTCTCTCGTATCTGCGCCTTTGCCCTGGCTGCTGTGCGATAACGCACTCTGGAGCCCGTGCGTTCCAACAGCCGTATTGCGTTCTGCCGTGTAGCCTTATCAAATTTCTCTTTGTTCTCTGATTGTCCCTGTCGTGTTGCCTGCCTGGATACACTATCTTTTGTAAGACTGCAGACAAATGAATCTTCCCTGAACTCTGTACTCCGTATGTCACTCTCCCAATGAAACACTGTTTTTGATCCCCTACCCCCTTACGGGATAATGTCCAAGCTCCTTAGCCTGGCATTCAGTAGGCCACAGTTTGGCCTAACCTCAGCTCCCTTCCCATTTGTGAAACCCTTTGCCAGAAACAGGCCCTGCTAACGCGTGACCCTTCAGTATCCCAGATGTAGTCTTTCCTCTGGGACTCTGCTCATTCGGTTCCCCTTAGCTTCAATAACTTCTCCCCAGTTCTAGCCATCTGTTGAAATTTAAGTTTCACTCCCTCTGGCACACCTTCCCTGACCATCTCAGCTCTTCAGAATGCCATAGTGCTTTCTAGAACCACTAACTGAGCACTTACCCTTTACTGTCCCTGTCTGTAGTTTATATCTCTCTCTTCATGTCCACCCAACCAGTCTGTGAACTGTTAGAGGCTAGGCACCTCATTTTCTACTCCTTGTGGTATGACAACCATGGTGCCTTTACAGGTAGATGCCTGATGGTTATGGGATGGTAGGTTGGCTGTGTCTAATTAATTAGTGTTGCACAGAGTTCTTACAGTTGCAGGCATAAATACATAACCAGAGGATGGGGGATAGATAGAAAAAAACTTAAACGTGAATTTCCAATGTTTACATCCTCTCAAATCTCAGTCTACAAGCATAGTCAATGTAGTCCTTTCATTTTTATAGAGGATGAGGTAGGGTGGCTTTGGGGAGACAGAAATTGAGAGTGGGGGTAAAAGAGAAGAGTAAAACGGAAGGAGGTGAGTTGGAAAGTAATGAAGGGAATCCAAATCAAAGAGCCCCGTGTGCGGACCGAGGGGCCCAGGATTAAAGTCCTGACTGCGTTTCTCACTGAGTAGCTTGGATAAGTCACACTTGAAGCCTTGTCTGTAGAGGGCAATTAGGACCCTGCCTTGCCTGCTCTTGGTCTGTTGGGAGATCAAATGAAAGCAATTTGCAAACTGTAGGGTGCACTGTGAATGGAAAGGAGTGTTGTTACTATAAACGGCATCATCATCATTTATCGTCTGAATCCTCCCAAAGCCACACTGTGGCAGGGGATGGATCGATGGATAGGTCTTTGTGACAGAAGGGGAGAGACCAGACTGGAAGGAGCCTGTGGTCAGACCCTGCAGGCCCCTGCAGTTGTGCCGCATCTGTGCAAATGTTCTCGTGACAGGGAAGTGTTCCCCCAGGCCTGTGAAGGTGAAGAAGGGTAAGGCGTGTGGGCCCTGACCTTGCCTGTGACAGGCACAAGTGGGAGGCCAGTCCTAACCCAAGGGTATCAGTTACCATGGTTACTGTACACGGTTCCTGGAGTGTCAGTATGAGCCACAGAACTAGCTGAAGACTCGGGCTGTGGTCCCCTCTCTGCACTTGCCGACCATGAATATTACATTCTAGAAATGCCAGAGACTGAGTACTTTGGGGCTGTGATCTTACTTCATCCCTGCTACAAGTGAGGGAAGAGTTTCAGGGCTGTTAACAGACCAGCTCAAGGGAACCGACTAGTGAAAATCAGGAGCTGGGGTTGGAACTCAGGCCTCTGCCAATGCTGAGCTCTTAACTGCTGTGCTCTGCTGCCTTCAACCTCTTGGAACCTCAGTCTCTTCATCTGTACCTTGGAGATAATGACATCCACCTCGCGCACTACATGGCATGTGAGGATGTGGTGAGAGATTGGATATGGAAGGACTGTGTGCACTGCACTGTATACGATATGTACAGTATTCACTGAGCGTCTGCGACATGCTTGGCATTGCTTTGGGTCTGGGATACAGTGGGGATAGGATAGCCAGGGCATCTGCTCAGACGAAGGGACATTCTAGTCATAATCTGTTAATAGAGGGACCTGCCAGAAAGTGGGAAGGGAAGGAAAAAATGCAGCCCTCTAAGAACAGTTGTGTTTTCAGAAAGGAAAAATTCATGTTAATGGGCAGCCATTGCTGTTTAAATCCACCTTCATTCCCAAGTATAAATAACAAAACCAAATTAAGAGATTAAGCAATGTGGGAAATTTACAAAGACCGTTAAACAGAGACAAGCAAAGAGAGTGCATTTCTAAAAGGACAAATCATGTCAGGACATTTTGATCAGTATAAAAAAGCAAGTCACAGTTCTAGAAGGTGAGAAGTATGCAGTGGATGTAATATATCTAGATTTTAATAAAATCACTTGAAGGAGAAATGGCCTGAAATCTTGCCTGAGAAATTAATTCAAATTGGCCAGGGTAGAAGCTGTGCCATTCGGAGTGGGAACTGGCTGGGGGTTGGGAGGAGGGGGGTGTGATGGCAAATGGCCATGGCTCTCCAGCTGTGGTGGGGTCAGGTGAGAAGACCCAATTTAGTCATCATCACTTAATGATCTGGAAGAACAACTAAGCTCCTGGGAATGACGTTCATACATGATGCTAAATTAGGAGGTGTCACCATGATGGCTCGTGGAAGGAAGCGCAGAATAAGAGGACGGCAGTCAAGGTCAGGAGGCCACGGCGATGCAGGCAGGAAAGGTGAGGGAGGATGCAGGCAAGGACAAATGGAGGGAATTTCCTTGAGGACAATCCGCAGACATTAAAAAAGCATCTATCTAGTAACATCAGGACATGAATGAGAGCTAGAGATCTTAAGCTGTACAAGGAATTATCCTTCCATGATTTAAGCTGAACATGAGCAGTGCCCAGGAAGTATGTTTGGGGATCAGGAAGGCACCTGAGACGTGGTGGGTATTTTTTTATTATTATTATTATTTTTGCGGTACACGGGCCTCTCACGGTTGCGGCCTCTCCCGTTGCGGAGCACAGGCTCCGGACGCACAGGCTCAGCGGCCATGGCTCACGGGCCCAGCCGCTCCGCGGCATGTGGGATCCTCCCGGACCGGGGCACGAACCCGAGTCCCCCGCATCGGCAGGTGGATTCTCAATCGCTGCGCCACCAGGGAAGCCCCATGGTGGGTATTTTAACAGCCGTGGTCCTGCCAGGTTCAGTCCCTTCCTCCCTCTGTAATGTGATGGTCTTAGAGGTAGAACTACTGACATTTAGAGTGTCATTACCTACTTGAGAGCTAGGGTTCTCACGTCACACTGTGCACATTTGTATCCTGGCTCTATCACTTAATCTGTAAAATGGGTAAATAATAGTACTACTTTAGGGGTTTCATGCGGACCAGATAAATGGAATGGGCTAGCGCCATATCTGGTATGTGCTAAGTGCTTGATAAATATTACCTATTATTATCATTATTATTTTCATCATCATCATCACCATTGTCCTTAGGGCACGGTCTATACCTGTGGTGGAATATACCAACTTAACAGATAATGGCCTTTCTGGTCAAAGCGGGGGAAAAAACACCCAGAGAACATGATTTGAAAACTAATGACAGAGTGAAAAGAGCATAAGGTCAGGGATCTAATTTTTTTTCCAAGCTCTGCTATAGGTGACCTTGAATGAGTCACTTTGCCCCTTTGCTCCTGTTTTCACATCTACAAACATCTGGGGATGAACCTGATCACGTGTGAGGTCGCTTCTATCTCAAAAAGTTCATGAGTCTATAAAAGACAAAAAGTGAGTGGGGCTTTGTATTGTTCAAGCTTTGAAGCATATTTTCTAGCACATATTACCCTGCAGACCTGTTCACTACCAGCAATTGCCACCCATGGGTAAGCTGACTCATACACTTTTATCACTGAAAGTCCTGCATCCCAGAAACCTCTCCGCCCCCTTAGTCCTGGGCAAACCAGGATGGCTGGTTAGCCCGCCCAAGGGATAATTGCCAGACTGTAGGAGTATCGCATGACCGTCTAAATACACATCTGCGGGAACTGAGTAGTTCTGTTGAGCTCATGGGAAGCATTCTTAGGAAGCCATTCAACATTTTTCATGATGCATTTTCTTAGCTTGGGCTGCTATCATAAAATACCATAGACTGGGTGGCTTAAACAATAGAAATTTATTTCTCACATTCTGAAGGCTAGGAAGTCCAAGATCAAGGTGCAGATCAGTTCCATTCCCAGTGAGGACTCTCTTCCTGGCTTGCAGATGGCTGCCTTCTTGCTGTGTCTTCACATGGTAGAGAGAGATCATTTTTGTCTCTTCATATAATGGTTCTACCCTCATAAACTAATAACCTCCCAAAGGCCCTACCTCCAAATGCCCTCACATTAGGGTTAGGGCTGCACTATATGATTCTGACAAACATTCAGTCCATAGCAGGGGTGGGCTGACCGAAGTTGTGTTATCAGGAGAAGTGTTGCAGTGGAGGTGCCCAGGTGTTCTCATGCCTACTCCTCGTATCTGCATTGACCCAGTCCCACTTAATACTTTTACTCAGGGCTGCTTGGCTGCTTCCAGCCTTGACATCTGCACTGACAGGAGAGTAGTAAGTCTTCAAAGGACACCACTTCACAGGTTCAATATATGTGAGGCTTCTCCATGGAAAGAGCGAATTGAAAGAAGGAGTTTGTCTTGTTTTCCAGAGCTCTGTCTAGAATAACACGTTCACCTTTGGATTCTTCAGGGATCAGAAAGTGACAGATTGAAGGGTGCTGGGAGGGAGTCATCCAAATGATTGACAAGGTAGAGGAAGTAATTGATTAGAAGGAAAAAAAAGAACAAAAGCCCATGCATCCAGGCAGGGTACACGTGTGTGCGTGCAGGGCAAGAGACGGTAACTAGGACACGAAGGAGGAGAGAGTAGGCTGAGGCAAGGCATCCACAGAGGAATGTGATCGGAGGCAAAACCACTCCAAAGTTACACTTTTACATTTTACATTTATTTAGCATCTACCTCCTCTTCGCCATGATCTGTTCTAGATGCGGGGAGTGCACAAAGATGATACCATCCTTTCTTTGTTCTAGTGGAGGAGACAGGCAGTATGTGTAGTTTGAAAAGCAAGGGTTTTACTTACTAGCTGTGTCGCCTTGAGCAAGTTACAAAACCTTTCCGTACCTCAGTTTCCTTATCTGTAGAATGAGCATAATCACAGTAACTACCTATTAAGGTGTGAGCATTATATCAGTTTATGTATCTAAATCACTTAGAAGAATGCCTGGCACGTGGCTCATGTTACTGTTATTATTATCAAATGAACTAACTCATTCCAAGCACCCAGTATAAGACTTAACAGGTAGTAGTCATTCAATAAATGTTAGCTATTATTATTGTTGTTGTTGTTACTGTTATTATCATCAATAGTAATATTTCAAAATGAGGCATAGCAGAACTATGTTTAAAGTACAAAGGTAACACAGCCAAGGCAAAGCCAGGTTAGGGGGAAGAATTAAGATCATCGAAACGTACTGTCAACCTAAAGGTGATATTTGAATGGTGGGGAAAGGATCTGCAGAGGTTTGCCAGCTGGGAAAAGGGAATCCTAGGTGAAGCAAAAAATAAGAACAAGGGCTCAAGGTCTGAGGCTGTAGCTGGCATTTTTATCAGCCTAAAAAAGCTGGCTAGAGCTCTCCCTGCCTTCTTAGGAGACGTGCATAGCGATTCCTGCTGCATACGCTGATTAACGCAGCTGCCAACAGAAGATGCTGCGTGTCCTGCTTATTTTGTTATTTACAGTTCAAATCCCAGGCTTGAACTCGACACATTACCCTACAGTTCTTCAACTACAAGGGATTTTTTTTTTTTTGGTTGGTAGATTCACTGATTGATTCAATCATTTATTCATTCCACAAATATTTATGGAGTACCTATTACATGCCTTGCACTCTTGTAGCTACTGGGCATACAGCAGTGAGCCAAGAAACTGCTGCTCTCATGCTCTCATGGACCTTCCATTCTAGTGGAGGAGGCCACAGCAAAAGGAAAAATATATAATGTATCAGGTGGTGATAAGTACTATGAAGAAAAATAATAGAGCAGGATATAGTGATAGCAGCGAGAGGGAAAAGGTTGTACTGTTTTAAATAGAGTGGCTAGAGAAGGTGGAGACCTGAGTGGAGTGTGGATGATGTGAAGGACAAGTCACATGGATGTGTGAGGAAAGACTGTTGAAGGTGAGGTGCAAAGGCCCTGAGGTGGGAGCACTGTTGTTGTGTTTGAAGAATATCAAGGATGCTAGTAAGGCTGGAGCTAAGTGAGGGGAGGGCAGTAAGGGATGATACCAAAGAGGAAGCAGGGTGTATCAGTCAGGGTTCAACCAGAGAAGCAGAACCACTAGGAGATGGAGAATATATAGAGATAAATGTGTCTCTCTAAATATGAGTTTGTTACAGAGATTTGGCATCATGTAACAGTAGGAGCTGGTTAACCGTGTGAGATGTCTCTGTGTCTGATGTCGGAGCCTTTAGTCCATCAGGCAGGTAGTCAGGAAGGGAATAAGAGTGTAAATTAGGGGTTTGGGGGAGACCAAGGGTGGGTTGGACCCCACAGCATAAGCTTCATGAGGGTGGACTGAAACCTCAGTCCATCTGGTCAGTTCTGGTCACCTCTGCTCTTAGTGGTATGGATATCCTGTAAAAGCTAGGGCCCTTCTTTGTAAAAATGAAAACACATACTTGCCCAGGACCAGGAGTTGGAGACACTGAAGGAGGATCCAGGGGAGGGCAGAGCAGTTGCAGGTCCAGCGCTGCTTCATGTGAATGAGGCAAATCAGCAGATCAGTAACACTGTGTATGAGCTGCAGAATAGCTACCGCTTTTCTTCCATCATTCAGATCCCTCAGGAATCTCCCTTGGGGCCCACCCAGTGTGGAAACATACAAGAAAGGGAATTCTGGGAAACATAGTTCAGCCTAGCCAACCTGACACATCACAAAGCCACCGCATGGGATGGGTGGGTGGAGGTTCCTAGGAAATCTAGAAAAAGAGCCTCATGAGACTCTCTTGACTATTTGCCCAATAGACAATGACTCTTCAGTTTAAGCTGTTTCTCAGGGCAAGGTCCCTTTGGTTTTCCAGCAGTTTACCCGAGTGCCCAGATGGTAACTAATAGGGAGGAGATTTGATTCATGTTCCCTGGGGAGGAAGACTTTAGTTGCATCAATCATCATTAACCACGGCATCATATTCAGCTATTTGATTGACGTAATTATTCCACAAAATAGAAAAAAAAATTAAACAAGGACTTGGCTCCGGGGAATTAAAAAAAGCACTAACGCAAATGTGGAGACAGCTATCCTGCTCAATTTGATCGTTCATTGGTTTAGTCATTCATTCCCCCAAATATGTGTGCTCAGCACAGGCACGTTAATGGGCTATGTTTGGAGGTGATGCATAAGTTCTGTAAGTAGTGATTGAACTTTCATTGTGCTAAACACCAGGGATACAGAGATGGACCTTGACGTTGGGAATTTTCCAGATACGTAATTTTATTCCAGTGTAAACAGAAGTATGCCCAGGGATGGAAATGTCATGAGCAGGAAATGTGTAAGTCTCTCTGGACAAAGCAGCATAATGTCTTACCTGCATATAAGATGACGTCCTCACTCTCAGACTACTTATGGTCTAGTAGAGGAGACCTCATGTATACAAGGCAAGGTAGTATCTCATAAGTGTAAACCTGGGCTATAGTGGAAGCACAGCGGGAGTTGGGTAGGGGGTGAGGAGAAGATTCAACCTCATGACCCAGTCACAGCTTTTGAAACCAGAGATCTTGTGCTCATCCCAGACACTGCACAGCTTCTAGAGACTTGTCGTTTTCACAGGAAATATCCCGCTCAAAAATAGTACGTTTGACGGAGGCCTATTCTCCTGCAATCTTTGCCTTTGTCTGCAGTGTGTTAAAATAAGAGAGCTTCTGATTCAGAGGAGTTATAAAAATAATATAGTAATTACAAAGTTCACTTTCATGACTCACTTTGCTCTAAAGCACGGCACTCTACAGGGAACCCTTCTCGGAGTTAAAATCCCACTTGCTGTTTATATTTCGAAAGCGCCAATGGATCCAAAATTTTGAGATTGAATCATTTGGCAACATAGAATCTGGGGGAAGGGGTGGGTGCTGGGATGATGACAGTTTTCAATGTTTGTATGTGTCTCTTTAAAAAAGCAGGACATAAATTGGCCGGTTTGTTGTGATTACATCATGTGTGTTGCTTGATCACAGAGCACCTTGTTTTGGATTTGTATTTCTTTTTCTCCCTCCCGCTCCTGTCTAATTGCCCTCTTCAGAATGGAGGCTTCCACTGCCTTTTGGCTTCATTAATGGCTTTCATTTTCATTAAGAGCTTTGCGCTAATGGACTGTTATAAAATGCAGTTATTCCTGCAGTCACCACCCAATGACTCTCATCCTACTGGCAGTTTCATGCATTAGGCCAAAAAGAAGGAGGGGGCGGGAGCCAGTGGGAATGAGTGAGAAGTTTCCAAACAGAAGATCTACCTGCTTCTGTCCTTGAGGTTCTTCAGGGAAGTTGGGATCGGCACCTGAAATTCCATGAGTGTTTTCTCTCCACTCTCTTTGGAAAGGCCTCTTGGTTGGCAAAACGGAGCGAAGGAAGAAAATTAGGAAGCCCATTTTTCTCATCATATTTTAGAATTTGAGGATTGTTAGGAATATGACTTGTAGAGGCCTCGGAAGAGGGAACACTGATAACACCAAGATTTCATCAATCTTTTTCAAATATACACACATTGGCTATTATTGGAGTTACGAGCACCTAAACAATTGGTGCTTGTTGAATTTTACTTGGTGTGATATCCCGTGTGCAATGCAAGGCCCAACACTGATGAATGGTTGCAGAATTTGACTTCTTTGTAAAGTAGGCTGGTCTCTGTACTCCTAGTATGATAGCTAAATAGACAATATTTAAAATCTTAGAGCTTTAAGTAAGCTAAGAGATAATTAATTCAACCCCCTCTCCCATTTTCCTGAAGCTGACAGAGATTAAGTGACTGGTAAGTGTAACCTAGGTGTGAGCTGCGGCCACTCTGACACAAGGAGCTTTGGTTAGCTTGACAGGAGCTCCCAAAACATGGCCTTACGAGCATTACTCTAGAATCCTATCCCCATCCTCTTTCCTGTTCTCTTTCTGAGCCTTTCTTCTCCAAAACACCAGTAAAATTCTTCCTCTTGTTTCACAAAGAATGAGCCCACCCAGTTTTAGGTGGTCCTGGTAAACTCTTCCTCCATTCCAACCTTTTCCCAAATAAAGGTAAGACTTTTTCAGGCTACTTATAATGAACACAATTTTCTCCATCACATTACATTAATCTCAAATCTGGTCTAAAACTCAGGTTTTAAATTTTCAAGTTTCTGCTCTTTCCACAACATAATTTATCTACTTTAAATAAGATATGCTGTGTGAGTAAAGCCATCATCACGTGATGATACACTTGTGTTTTGTTTAAATTTGTAGCATCTGTTGCCCTTCACAGGAGGGAGCAAAGATCAGTCAACACTTTAATGGGCCAAAACCTAGAATTCAGGCTTAAAGTCTTTACATTAACTAATTATTAAACTCTTTGCAATTAGATATTTTTATTATATACTTAATAGAGATGTTAGTATTATCTAATTAATATCTTTGCAGATGGAATGATAACATATACAAATGTGCTAGCCATTCTTCCTTATTAACTAATACCCATTTCCCCTTATTAAATAGAGGATATTGGTAAATTTCCTAACATTTTTCAGTTTTATGTCCTCATATAGTTTAAACATTGGAGCCAGCATCTGTTTGCTTTTGTGTTTGAGCATGCAAATTCTAAAGGGTCAGGGCTCTGGCTCCTATATTTTATGCAAGGTATTTGACTTGGCATGAGCCTGTAGGGTCAAATAACAACCACAAGGATTTACGAAGCCCAGTCTGAGAAAGGTCACCAAAATGCATAAGTTGACTTTGAGAGTAGATTCTATAGGCTTGAAATGAGGATGATTAAATCTTAAACCTTCACTAAAGTTTGGAAAAGTCTAGCCAGATGTGAGTTTTTAAACACCCAGGGGTGATCAGCCTCCTTTTCCCATCATGACCCTAAATTTATTTCCCAGTTCAGCTACTGAGTACTGTCTTTAAAAGGACTGTTCTATCCCACATGCTGTGGAGTGGCTGGGCCCGTGAGCCATGGCCGCTGAGCCCGCGCGTCCGGAGCCTGTGCTCTGCAATGGGAGAGGCCACAACAGTGAGAGGCCCGCGTACTGCAAGAAAAACAAACAAACAAAAGAAAGTACTGTTCTTTTTAAAACGAAACAAAAGTTATACCCCGCCAGTATTTAAAACATGTATGATGGGATGGAAAAGAGATACATGAAATGAAAAGACAAATTTGAAAACGTTCCAAGGTCCCAAGATGCAAAGCATCTGGAGTAGAGAGAGCAGGCTGCATGTGGCACCCCCAATCTCAGCTACAAAAAAGGCAGAGTGCTTACCAGATCACTGAAAAAGCTTTATTCCCAGAAAGGACCAATTATAGTTGAATGCAATCCAGAAATTTGTGCTTGAAGGCTACTTCCTGGAACAGGTAGCACAGAGTTCCAGGATTCATGGACTGAGGAGGAAGTACTCTTCACTTCCCAGAAAATGGCTGGCGCCTGAAGGGTGATGATTGGCATGCTGGAAATTGAGAGCGTGTGGAGGACGAGCTGTTGTTATTGTATGATGTATCTCAATGTGAGTGTTTGATTACACCACATAAAAATAATTTTGTCTTGAGATCTAGAATTTCAATGTGGTGCCCATTCATCAGTATACAGTACTACAGGCTACCTTATAACAAGGGCCACTTAATTATAGCCAGCCAGGCCAACTAGAAGGAAAATCATAAAATAGCTGAGGGTTAACTATCTCTGGAGTTTGTTATTGAGAAATGACCATGACCTTTGGAGCTAAACCAATCTGAAGTCAGAACCCTGACTCTAGCCTAATCAGCTGTGTGATTGGGTGAGTCATTTAACCTATCTGAACCTTATTTTCCTCTTCTAAACTGGGAGTAATAAAGAGGAAATTATCACAGTGTTTTGGAAGTAAATGAGTTCGTGTATGTAAAGAAGGTAGCAGAATACCTGGCACAAGGCAGGCCCTCAGTAAATGTTTTTTCCTTTGTTTCTCTTTGATTCCTTTTCTCTCCCCTCCCCACTCTTTTCTTCTCTACATCAAGCCCCTATCCTATGCCACATTTTCTCAGAGCTATGCTCTCAGTTTGCTGTCACGCTACTCCTCCCGTGGAGCTGGCTGCCAAAGGCTTTAAGTATCATCTAACCCAAGCATAATACCTATAACTTTTAGAGGCACATTGAAGGTTTGAAAACTCATTTTAACCTAAAGGAATGAATCTCTAATGGTGAAATTTCTGTTTTCTGGATTGCTGGCACGGGAGTCAGTTTTGTCTGGGGCCAGTCCCATCTTGGTATCCACCAGTTATGAATTTCTGAACATATTTTTACCCTTTTCTTCATGTGGCCTTTGCCTACCTACCTGTAAAGCCAGTCTGGTTATGAAACAGAGGGCTCCCCAAGACTGCTTTAATCAGAAGTAAGACTAGCTTACAGTTACTGTGCCA
The DNA here is from genome assembly GCF_949987515.2 of Delphinus delphis. Taxonomy (NCBI): domain Eukaryota; kingdom Metazoa; phylum Chordata; class Mammalia; order Artiodactyla; family Delphinidae; genus Delphinus; species Delphinus delphis. The sequence goes on along the minus strand of NC_082684.1, from coordinate 25,133,012 downwards.
GTGCTCGTGTGCCGGTGGGGTTGTGCACAACTTCATTAGTAAGTTAACTGCACTGGGCCTTTCCAGAGATTGTGCTTCTTGATTCGGTCCCTGGATAAATTTGCAAGTGCTAATCTAGTTGTTGCTGGAGAGCATCCAAGTGTAAGGCGGTACTATTTTCGCTAGACTGTTAGGCATTAGATCGGCAGGGTCTTGGACTCTGGTAAGTTCCCCAGGCCTGGAGGGAGGCTGGTCATCCAGCCAGATGCAGGGGGAAGGAATTGTTGGGGAGCATGTGGTAGGGGAGGCCTATGAAGTCAGTTCCTTGAGGGATTTGCACTGTGACTTCCAAGTCCAAATTCAAGAGAGATTTATTGAGTGCCTACTGTGTGCTGGACACCATTGTAGGCATTAGGGATATGTCAGAGAATAAGACCAACAGAAACGTTCCTACCCATTGCGGGTCTTACATTCTAATGATAGGGGCGGGGCCGGGAAGGGCGGAGGGAGTACAGTAGATCAGTGAAAGGTGGATTGGGAGTGTGTATGATGAATGGAACACAATTTTATATGAGGTGGTTAGAGAGACCTTTCTGAGAATGCAGTATTTGAATGAAGAGTACACATAGAGGGGGTGAACATACAGATCAGGAGTTGGGGTGAAAGTGGTCCAGGTAGAAGAAATAATTTGGCAAAGGCTCTGACGTGTTTAGGAGCAGCTAGGAGGCCCGTGTGCCTGAAACAGAGTAGACAAGAGGGAGAGAAATAGGAGATAGGCCAGGAGGTAGAGGTGGGGACATATCTTCTAGGAATAAGGGGACCCCTTAGGAAGCTCCCAGGTGAGAGGCGAGGGTGTTTGGGCCAGGGTGGCAGCAGTAGAGAGGATGAGAGTAGTCATATTCTGGGTTTACTTGGAAGGTAGAGTCAGTAGGGTTTGCTGTTAAATTAAATGTGGGGAGTTAGAAGGCAGGGGTCAGTGCTGACCCCAAGGCATTCGTCCTGAGCAACAGGAAGCATTACCCTTGACCGAGGTGGGGAGACTGGGCTGTACGAGGAGACAATTTAAAGGGAAAGAGCCAGAGCTTAGTTGAGTCATGTTAAGTCGGAGATCCCCAAATCTGGATTTGACATCCAAGGGAGATGTCGAGGAGGCAGTTGGGTTTGAGGTTGAAGTTCAGGGAAGAGATTGGGCTGGAGATAGAAATCTGAGAGTCATCAACATACAGATGGCAGTTAAAGCCAGGAGACTTTCCGGAATCACTTCCTTTTAGTGAGATTTTCCTGCCTTTGACAGAACTCATATTCCCCCAGGGTGGATTTGGGTGTAGCCTCCTGCCATAGGTGACTTCTACTTTGTCCATATATCTGATGTCTTGTTGGATTCAGGTGTCTTTGAAGCAAAGGGTCTGGTCCCCAAGGCAGACACAAAATGATCCACAGAGATGTTAGGAAGAACAGACTAGAACTTCTTTTTATCTTTGATATTGCCTTAAAATTCTTCTGTGTGTGTGCGTGTGTTTTATAATATGCTTACTTTGTGTTTATGACATATAAAAGAAGTTTACACCTATTGAGAATGTGTATTTATAAACTTCTAACAAGGTGGGAGATTGAAGAAGTTTACAGACCACCACCTGGATGAAGGAGAGAGAGGACATCTGTTAATTCAGGGCCTCTAGGGGGATGGGTAGGAATCAGGAGAGTCCTGTTTCTTTGTCTCTGTTGGAGTGAGAGGGACACCCAGCTTGCCCATTGTAGAAGAGTTCTTTTTTTTTTTTTTTTTTTTTTGCGGCATGCGGGCCTCTCACCGCTGTGGCCTCTCCCGCCGCGGAGCACAGGCTCTGGACGCGCAGCCCCAGCGGCCATGGTCCACGGGCCCAGCCACTCCGTGGCACGTGGGATCCTCCCAGACCGGGGCACGAACCCACGTCCCCTGCACCGGCAGGCAGACTCCCAACCACTGCACCACCAGGGAAGCCCAAGATTGCAATTTTTTGTTGCAGTGCACGGGCTTCTCTCTAGTTGTGGCGTGCAGGCTCCAGAGCACGTGGGCTCTGTAGTTGCAGCACATGGGCTCTCTAGTTGTCGTGCGGGCTTAGTCCTTATTTGACTTTAAGCTGTGACTGCTTTCCCAGGCCTGAGTTGGAACTGGTGCTTTAGAAGGCAGAAAGGACACTTAAATATATTCACTTATTTAGTAAGTGTTTACTGAGGATCTGCTTTGTTCCAGGCCCTGTTCTAGGCACTTAGATTAAACAGGGGTGAATAAGACCAAGACCCTGCTCTCCTGAAGTTTCTGTTCTAGGAGGCTTCTGGGTCAATATTTATGGTCACAGAAGGAGTCTCTTCTATGAAGCTCTAAGACAATTCCAGGGCTTCCAGTTATCATGTGTGTACTTAGCCCTTGTGCAGAGGTAGGTCTTCCACTCCTCAGTTTATGGGTGAGGAGGAAAGGAAGAGCCTGTAGAAGTGACCTGTTTGAGATGGCTCTTCATGATGGAGGTACAACAGGTAGGGTGTGCTTTCAGTTCTTGACTATTCTAAGCACTTAATGTTTGAAGGGTAAATATTCACATATGACCACCACTGAGTTCCCTTTTATCTGCCCTCCTGTGAGACCACTTTCTGGGGAGATGGCCAGGGGACAGCATCTTGTTGGATACAATGCATTGCACAGGGACAATGGCTTTCTGCCAGGGTTATGGCAAGTCATTCAACCCTACGTGCCTCCATCTTGGTGTTTGGGTCAGACGGATGTTTATAGCCCAGGTCCTTCTCCAATTTTCTAGAATTTCTAATTTCCAAGAATTTTCTGAAATTCAGTCTCAGCCCTGACTTTTGTCTGTTTGGTGTCTGTCTCATCTATCTTGAGATGTGAAGTTGTAGCTTGCTATAATTTTCACCTCTGGGGATAGATATCAAATATGCCTTCAGAGCAATGGAACATACTTGAAAGTGGAGAGCAAAGAACCAAATGGAAGAGGGAGATAGTGGGTTCCCTGATGGTACAGAAGGAGATGCATGACCTCCCTGTCCTTGACCTTGAGCTCAGGGATACCAGCCATTTTCACACCCTCTAAGTTCTGCTGTCTTGGAGTAAAGCACTGTTCACTCATCCCAGTTATGGATCTTGTTGGGGTGTTAAGTACCAACGGTAATTAGTGAAGGAGGCAATGGAGGTTACATGAGAAAAAGAGGGCAATGGAGAGAGAAGGGGCAGAGAGAAGGCAGAGCAGCTTTGGGGATGATGAAGTAATAGTGACCTGGGCTGAGAGACTGCTTCCTTCCTCCATCATTGGGAGGGAGTCAGGCAGTCTTTAATTGACTGGTGGCTGTGTGCCTGTGTACAAGGCCTCCTCTGGAGTTGCAAATGCTGTCCAACCCTGCGTCTTGGTCAAAGCACTGGCTTAAGGTCTAAATAAAATTTATTTCTCTCAAGCATCCTTATTTATTTTACACTCCTGGAGCCCTGCAAAGGCCACAGTGTATAGTATTGATATTATTCTCCTAGGAAGTTGGGGTCTTTATGTTTTAATTTCCTTTGTTTAGAGCATCTAGAGTTGAACAGATGAATAAGCAATGTTTGGGGGCAATGAAGTATGTAGGAAGTTGGGCTCACAGTCAAAATCTAAGACCCTGAGGGTCATTTCTGACCCAATTTAGGCTCTCCTGGAGCTTGAGTACTCAGTGGGGAGGTGGGTGGAATGATGAACACCTGCGGGTAGATGAAGAGTGAGGGTGAATATTGTTTATTCCTCTCCTCCCTTTGGTGATTAGGTTGTTATTGCTAAGAGTGAGCCAGACCTTTCTGCCCTCAAAGAATGAATCATTCCCAGGAGAGTAAATGTCATCCACAGACTTATTTATGATTCCCACTAGCTCTGCCCTTTAAGCTGCTTCTCTGTAACAGTTCCCTTAAAGCTGCACCATCCAATAGAATAGCCACTAGCCACATGTGGCTATTTATATTTCAATTAATTAAAATAAAATAAAGTTAAAATTTCAGTTTCCCCCTCTCACTAGTCACAGTTCAAATGCTTATAGCCACATGTAGCTAGTAGCTAATGTAATGGACAGTGCAGAACTGTAGAACATTTCCATCATCACAGACATTCCTATTTGGTAGAGCTGCCTCAAAGTCCTTGGGGGATTAGAACTCCCTTGGGCCTGTGTTTGCAGGTATGGAAATGGGTACCTTCCTTCTCAGTGAGCCTGGTAGTTGCCACAGATCCAGGGCCACCTGATGGCCAGTCTGGCACAGAGTGCCACAGAACCTGTTGGAGCTCAAAAATGGGTGAAATAAGCTACAGTGGAAGTGCGAGCACTAATCAACTCAGGGATGAATTAGATTTAAAAGAAACAGGAACAGAATCCAGGCCCAGGAAAATGCAGACTTGAAGGTCTCTTCGTGGTGGTTCTATTTCCCTTATTTTAGAGATGAGGAAGTTGTTTTTGAGAGGTTGAGCGACTTGTGCAAGGCAGTGGAAGTGGTTAGGCTGAAGGTAGGATCTGTAGCTCCTCACCTTGAATTCTTTGCTTTTTGTATTGGACCACATTGCCTCTCAAAGAAAAGAAGAGGTCATAGCCCGATTGGTCATAATGAGTTGCTTTTCTCTTCTGATGAAGACCCCTATCAGAGCAAATGGACTAATTGTCTGGGGGTCTTTGGCCCTACTAAGCCTTGTGACACCCTAGTTGTTGGAGGGGAGAGGGAAATATTATTTTGAATCTCTACCATATACTAGATACTGTGCCAAGTCTTTTTAATATATTGTCACATGAGTAGCAGATATTTTTTCTCATTTTAACAGATGAAGAAACTGAGGCTCAGAGAAAATTTGAATCTTGCCCCAAATCTCAAAGCTAGTAAGCAGATGGGATACAAATTTAGGTCTGTGTTATTCCCAGGCCTGGTCTTTGCACCATTCCACAGTTCTGTAATGAGCAAACCCAGTAGTAACAAGGTGAGACACCTGGGGCCCTGGAGAGGAGGTGCATGTATGGCATTGCCTGTGTCTGAGGATGTGAGTTTGGGAAGGATGTCAGCAGACCCTGGGTCAACCTCTTCTTAGACATAGGATTCTCTCAGCCATGTGTGTGAGGAGAATAAAAAAAGCTTTGGAGTGGGTTGGACAAATGGGGCTGCCAATTTCTTTGGAGTCCAACTGCATGAGTCAAAAAGGGATTGCCTCTTTTACATTGGTGGAAGAGAAGAGTGCCCCACTGACCCCTGCTCTGAGCACATGTGAGCCCTTAAGATAAGTTCCCTGGATGCTGAGATCAGATAACCAAGTTGGCTTCAGATATTAGTGCCAGGGACTTGCTTAATGAGGGTGCTAAGGGGCAGGTTTTGTGGAGCTTCTGAAGAAAGGAAACATAGAAGGAGAGCAGTGAGATAAGTGCCCAAAAAGGGAAGAGAGACTTTAGATTTCTCCTTTTAACCCAGTGTCTTCAGTAACTGAGAAGACAGGTCATATTCTGCCAACAGCTTAAATTCATGGAGGCAGAGAGGGTGAAGGGAAGGGAGAAAAGAATGCTGTTCATGGCTTAGAAAGCAGTTCTCATCCAGTGGATTGAACTGGTTCCTGGGAGAGAAATACCAGCTCATCAGAAGCTTGGTTTGCAGCTGTGAGCCCAAAGGGGAACTGAGAAAACCAGCCACCAACGTGGCAGACAACAGAATTGCATCCTCCAAGATGGTGAGCCGAGGAAAGAAGGAGCATTTTGTCCCGAGAGGACTCAGCCGGTCTTTCTTAGGCCTTTAGATTTGAAGATGGTTATTTCCTTTGCCAGATACATCCTTAAAGGAAGAGACTATTCAGAGGGAAACCAAGTGTCTAATTCGGGGCAGGGAAAGTGTGTCAGTTATTTACTGCTGCGTAACAAGATTGCGTACAATAGCAATTTGTTATTTCTCATGATTCTATGAGTTGACCCAGTAGTTCTGCCCCAAGTACTCCTACTGGGGTCACTTGTATAATTCATTCATCTGGCAGAAAGGCTGAGCTAGCAGATCAAGAAGGTCTTTCTCACACATCTGGGGCCTGGGTTCTCCTCCACGTGGCTTCTTTTCTTCCAGGGCCTCTCCACATGGCCCTCTCTCCAGCAGGATAGCTTGGGCTTCCTTGTAGAATGGTAGTTGGGTCCCAAGAGACTAAAAGCAGAAATTGTCAGATGTCTTAAGGCACAGCATCACTTCTGGCACTTCCGTGGATCAAAGCATGTCTCAAGGCCAGCCCAGATTCATGGGGCAGGAAATAGGATATACCTCTTGATGGAAGAAGTGGCATGTGGACATCAGGAAGGGATGAATTACTGGCAGCCATGTTTGTAGGCACAGGAATTGTGAGAGCATGATATAAGAAACCACAATAAGAATTTTATATTTGGTCTTCATTCCCAGTTACTGGCCCTAGAGCTTCCAAAACACTTGACATTTCCTGAATGACAGGAGTATCTTTTGTTATTTATAAGAAGCCCCTTTCAGCATAACTGAGTTTATGCTAATGAGATGACTCTTGATGCGCCCCTAGATGGCTTCAGGGTGGGTACAGTTTGCCAGAGGCACCAACCATGTGATTAGAAAGTTGGAACTTTTAGCCCCACTTTTCAACCTCCAGGAAAAAGAGAGGGGATGAAGATAGAGTTAGTCCTCAATGGTCAATGATTTAACCAATCATGCCTATGTAACGGAACCTTTATAAAACCCCTAAAGGACAGGTTCAGAGAACTCCTGGGTTGGTGACTACAATGAGATGCTGGGAGAGTGAGGCAGCCCTCCCCTCATACCTTGCGCTATGCATCTCTTCCATGTGGCTGTTCCTGACTTGTATCTTTCAGAATAAACCGATAGTAAGTAGAATGTTTTCCTGAGTCCTGTGAGCTGTCCCAGCAAATTATCACGCCCCCAGTTTATAGGTTGCGATATTTAGCACATAAACATACAGGATGTCTAGTTAAATTTGAATTTCAGATAAACAACTCTTTTATTATAAGTATATCCTATGGAATATTTGGTACATACTTACACCAAAGTACTTGTTGCCTTTTAGAGATTCAAATTTAACTGGGCAGTTTATGTTTTATTTCACAATCCTACCTTGTGGTAACAGTGGCTCTCCAAGGGAGAGATTCTCATGGGGGCATGGGTGGAGGCTGCAGGAGTGAATTGGCCTCCAGAATTTGTAGTCCAAGACATGGATATTTGGAAAAATCCTCCTAGGCCAGTGCTTCTCAAACTTTAATGTGCACATGAATCACCTGGGGATTTTGTTCAAATACATATTTTGATTTAGAAGGTTTTGGGTAGGACCTGAGATCCCACCTTTCTAATAAGCTCCCAGGTGATGTGCATGACAGCCCATGGACCACACTTTGAAGAAGCTTGGTCTACAAAGTCCAGAGAGAAAATATTTTTGGCTTTGCAGACCATAGGGTCTCTGTTGCAACTACTCAACTCCAGTGTTGTATCAGAAAAGCAGCCATAGACAGTATGTAAACAAAGGAGCATGGCTGTGTTCCAATAAAATTTTATTTACAAAAATAGACGGTGGACAGGATTTGGCCAAGCAGGCAGTAATTTGCTGCCCCCTGAGCATGATGATTCTGATGTGCCCCCTTCTCTAATGAGAATCCTTTGTGCAAGGAAGGGAAGGCTTGTATCCCTTGTACTAGAAGTCTATCATTTCAGGGGTTCAGAAAGGATTGCCCTAAATCTCTCATCCTCAACTACAAATCTCTCTCCACTTACGATTACTTCAAGTCTTCAGCTAATATTTGGTTCTCCATTGAGATGCAAATTGCCTGAACTAGGAATCCTTTTAAGCTGATAAACAGCCTTTACATCCCAGAATAAATGTATTTAGGATCCTTCTTGAAGGAGAATAGAAGAGGACCCTGGAACAGGAAAGTTGAGGCTATAACTCATTTATACTTTTGTCTAGGGTAGGACAGGTGGACCTTACATTGCTCTCCATCTTTAAAATATGCTTGCCAATGTTGATAATTAAAATATTCATCTTACTAAAGAGTATTCAGGTGTGTGAAAGGGCAGTCCTTGATCAATTGTCCTGTTTGCCTGGGACAGAGAGACTTCCCGGGATGTGGGATTTTCAGTGCTAAAACAAGGACAGTTCCAGGCAAACCAGGATAGAGCGAGGGAGGGAGAAAGTCAGTGAGCTCTCAGATGATCAATTCCCACTATAAGGATTTGGTGACAACACATCTCCCCTGAACTCAAAGACGATTAAAAGAGTCTCAAAGGAATATCCATTTTATTTTATTTGAACTTGAAATCGTAGACACTGCAACAAGTTACAAAAACAGAGCCTTGACGTCTATGCAGGTTGGGAACTGCTTCTTTGGGCCACATTTCTCAGCCCTCTACACAGTTAGGTGTTCAGTGGGTGCTTGTTGGTGGTGACAGTGGTTTGAATGGTGATAGTAATAACAATAATGAGTATAAATAATGGCTAACATTTATTGGGCAGTTAATGTCAGCTAAACTGTATGTTTCACATTCTTTATCTTATTCAATGCTCTCACAGCAATCCTGTGAGACAGGTTCTCTCATTGTCTCAAGTTTACAGAAAATTAAATTGTGGTTTAGAGAATTGTTTTGACTTGTCCAGAAAGCTAATGGGGTTCAAACCCTCTAGACCCTTAATTATTCATGAGTCCATGGCACCAAAGCCTTCCCTGGTATTTTCTCCAGCTTCTAGGAGCCCTTTCCTGGCCTCCTTCCCTGGTATAGTGGGATGCTTATCTTTGACAGGATATTTAACTTCACTGAGCCTGTTTCCTTATATGCTTAAAAAAGGGGGACGTGCAGTTAATAACACTTAAATTGTCCATTTCTTTCCCCATTTCCTACCTGCCCCCCCTTTTGCCACAAGCATAGTTGTTTCATTCTGCAGGGCAATTCTCTACCACCAAAGAAGGTTTGGTGTAGTTCAGTGGTTCTCCAAGTGTGGTCAGCGAACCAACAGCGTCACCTGGGAACTGTTAGAAATGCAGATTTCTCGAGCCCCACCCTAGACCTACAAAATCAGAAACTCGGGGGCGGCGTCCCACAGTCTGCTGCACAGTAAGGTTTGAGAACCGTGGGTATAATGGAAAGAACTTGGGGTCTCAAACCAGCAGAACCAAGTTGAATTTTGCTTCTGCTATTTGAGAGATGAACTTTCTGAGCCTTTGTTTCCTCTTCTCTAATATGGGACATCATAATCTCACAGTTCTATCTGGGGTGAAGTCAAATTACAGAATGGTGGAAAAGTGCATTTTAACCATCATCGTTGTCACTATTATCTGCCTGTGGGGTCAGCTTCCTCGTAGCACATGCTCTCCCTGCCTGCTTCGATATAAACCCTGTAGAAACATTTTTTTTTTTTGGCTAAGAAAGGGTACAACAATATTTATGTAGCAGGTCACTATTTTTAGAGTGATTTCAAATGATTTTATTTAATTCTTACACCAGTTTCGTGAGATAGGATCACAAGGAAGCCGAGGCCTAGAGTGTTAATGACTTTCCAAGTTGCCACAGCAAGTTTGGACAAAGCCGAGGCTTAAATTCAGTCTCTTGATTCAAAATCCGGAGGTTCCCACTAGGTCACTGGTTAACACTAGAGGCAAAGGACAGGCAGCCATCAGCATGAAATGTCTTCCAGCCAGCCCTTCTCCTCCTCTGCTGCACACTGCAATCACCTGGGGATATTTTAAAAGAGCCCACACCTATTATTCTCTGGGGTGGGACCCCAGCATCAATACATTGTAAAGTTCCCCAGGAGGTTCAACTCAGGGAAGCTTGAGCGTCCAGCTTTAAACTCCCTGGAAATTATATTAGGCAGTGATGACTGACTCTAGCTGCACATTAGGATCATCTGAAGAGCCCTAAAAAAATACCTTTGCCCCGCCCCACCCTAGCTCACAGAGTTGGGATCTCTAGGGTTAGTGGTTCCTATTACATTTTAATTCCTCAGATGATTCCATTGTGTAGCCAGGGTCGAGAACCACAGCATTATGCCACCTCTTTGGCTCCAAGCAGGCTCACTGTCCATCACGGTGGATCCCCCCTCATCTCTCCTTCCAGCCTCAACAGTGGGCAAAGAACCACCCGTTAAAAACGTCAAGGCATGCTGCTAGTTCACTGCGTGTCCAGCTTGTGGTTTTGTGTTCTTTTCATTATTCACAACCAGAAGCAGTTGGTGGGTGAGGACCACACCCAACACTCTTACCCCCGGGCATCTTGGAGTCCGTCAACCTTTGTGAGCCAAATCACCATTTACCACCAGCTACGGCATTTAGGATTCTCTCACGTAGCAACGTTTCTTAAATAGGTGGCCAAAGCCAGAGGAAGAGATGCTGTCTTTATTAAAATTCCTTTGGGCGTGTCCACTGACTGACAGCACGTGTTCATTAATATAACCGAGCAAGCATCCTCCCTTCCTCCTGCACGCGAGACAGATACTGAGAAGTTGGCCTGGCACCAGCCTTCAGGATGGCAGAAGCTGCTGTCCACATGTGGCTGCTTTGACCTGAGGCCTTTTGGGGCACTTGGACAACCAAATCTTTTGAAATAGGGACTGAGTCGGCCTTGCTTCGTTCACTCAATGGTGGTGCAGGGGCGGGGCCCTGTCTGTTATCCTGCCCCCAAGTCCGGCCCCCTTGGCTCTTCATGGGACGCTTGTTACAAATGCAGGTTCCCAGACCCCATCCTGCTCTCAGAATCTCCGGAGGGGCTGGGGGCTGGGAATCTGAATCCTTACCAAGCTCCCCGGGCGTTTCCTCTGCCTTCTGAACCTTGGCATAGTTAAGAAAGCCTGGGGCTGCCCTGGTGGCGCAGTGGTTGAGAGTCCGCCTGCCGATGCAGGGGACACGGGTTCGTGCCCTGGTCCGGGAGGATCCCACATGCCGCGGGGCGGCGGGGCCCGTGAGCCATGGCCGCTGAGCCTGCGCGTCCGGAGCCTGTGCTCCGCAACGGGAGGGGCCGCGACAGTGAGAGGCCCACGTACCGAAAAAAAAAAAAAAAAAAAAAAACCTGGATCCATCCGTTTTCAGGAATAAACAAATGAGACCCTTGGACTGAAGAGCCCTGGGTTGGGACGCAATGGCTCAGGAAGGGCAAGAGAAAAGCGGATCGTGGCTGTGTTTACGCAACGTGACACGGAGGGCGTGTGCGGGCGTGTGCGTGCACGTGCATGTTCGTGCGCGCGTCTGCGTGTGCGCGTGTGCAGACCTACGCATGCCCGTAGCCCAGCCTTGGGGGGCGGCTGTTGTCTTTGCTGCTTCCGCGTTCATAGCCAAATGCTTTCATCGTTCCTCACTTTATTACGTTTTGCCAAGAAGTTCAGCTTTTACTAAGAGCACCCGGGTTTATGGCAGCAATGTTTCTCACAGTGTTAGAGATAAAATATCAAGCTAATAACAGACTGCCTGCTAATGTGAATCGCACGAGGAAGGCAATCTCCTTCGGAAAGAAGTCCTACCAGAGAATGCAAAGTCTTAAGATTTTGCGAAAGCAGTTGGTGGGATTGGATACACTTTGTGCTTGCTAAGAAGATGAAATAAATGGTTTGTGGTAAGTGGTAGCAGCTGCAGAAAAGAGCGTTTTCCTACACCTGCCATTTCCTAAGGGACTAGGGGCTCCCAGGGGCTCAGGCAAGGGGCCAGAAACTTAACTGTGGGGTTTAAGGAGAGACTTCTCTTCTCTGCCCCTCCCCCTCGTTTTAGTGCCACTTCTCAGCCTCAGTGAATGCAGGAAACCAGTTGGTTTCTCCCACGTGTTCTAAAAAGGAGCCCATTAAGGGATAATGGGGGACCTGGGAGGTCTGTTGGCAATGATTTCTGGGATTTCCCTCCCCTCTTAGTCACATTCAGGCACCTGCTGGGCAAACCTACTGCTGCCACTTGTTGCTGGGAATTTTAACAAGTAGGGGCGGGTGCTGGGACTTGAAAATATCACGGGTTGAAAGGATGCTGCTTTTCTGTGCATCAGATCCCTGGAGACAGGCCTTGATCATCGTACTTATTCTGTAACTCTGCAGGGCCAGGGGTGGGTTTTGTCACACAGGAACTTCTGAGAAGGTGCGCATGTTATCATATGGAAAGGCTGTTAAAGGCTGTGACTCTGTCCTCCGGACCATCTAGGGAGCTTAAGAGGTGATGCTCAGGAGAGGAGAGGCCATTGGTGCCCGCTCAGTAATGAGGCTCTGAAACTGCTGACGCACACCGGGATCTGAAGCAGGAGCAGTAGGGGAAAGGAGCATCGTCTGATGCATTGTTGCCCAGTGCCCAGAAGGCATCAGGGCCACTGGTTGGTGTCCGGCTGCAGCCTTGACCTCTGCTTTTGCCATCTTGGGGTCACCAGAATCAGATACCCATCTGCCCAACACCAAACAACTGGGCCAATTCTAGGACGAATTCAGTATCCTTTTTATCTCCTCCTAGAAGATCGGTCCCACCTTCATAACCTCCCTCCCCACCTGGTCCCCTGGTCCTAGGCCTACCTCAATACCTCACACAGTAACTTGCTTTCCATTGGGGGAAAAAATGGAAGGAACTGTCAGACTTTGTGTGAGTCAAAGTCAGCCTGAGAAATAATCTTATTCTCTGAAACAGTCGCAGCGGTCCTGTGGAATAGAGAGGGCAGGTATCACGGCCTCCACTTTCTAGGTGAGGAAACAGGCTCAGAGAGGGTACTTGGGTTACCTATGTTCACACAGAATTCACAGTACAGCTAGGATGAGAAGAAGTCTTCTGACTCTCGAACTTTGGTTCATCCAACACCCCCCTTAGCCAGGAGAATCTTGCACTGTTACTACGCCGTCTGCACAAGCTCAGGTAACTCTGCCCAAACCACCTAACCCAGCAAACCTCCATGCCACAAGACACGTGGTTGGGGCATGGATAGCCCTGAGACTAAACGTCTGCCAGCAAGTGGGCAGGGGCCAGTGGGATCCTCCATTTAGGACATCAGTGGGAGGGGGTAGGAGAGGGTGGCAAGCAGGCAGGGGCTTGTCCACTAGATGTGAGAAGAGAAGCAGTCCCATTTTTGTGTGCAGGGCAGGAAGGAGGACTTTGCTGACAGCTGGGGTGATGCATGGTGAGGGAGAGTGCATGGTGTGTGAGCCGTAATGTGATAGAGGGTGCACATTACGGGCAATTACAATTTGAATAAATTATCAATGGAAAGAAATAGAGGAGTAGAAAGCTGTTTTATTAACCCCCTGAAGTTACGTTCACAGCATTTTGAAAAAGTTTATCAATTGCTGTGAATTACTAGCTCAGTGACAAAGGCGGATGCCGAGAGAATGCCTGATTGCAGCTTCTGCAGCAGGTGATGTTTTATGGGATGATTTAAAACAACAGTCTTATGTATTTTAAAACATCAAAGGAAGAAGAAAAAGAAAGCTCAGGGAGCCTAGTGGATTCACCTGCCCGTGAGCAAACTTTGCTATAAATCCTACCTGTGATTTTTCAGTTTTATCTGTTTTCCTTCTTTTGATATTGTACATTTCTCTGGGCTCACTGCCTGGGGCTAAGATGTGTCCTGTGTGTTATGCCAAGGAGTGTTTTACCAGCTCGCTGCGTGGATGAGAATAGAGCTCCAGCTAGAGATAAGACGGTGTATAACTACTTTCTAAGCTGTTGTCGTGCTGAAGTCTGCACACTTCCCCCCTCCACTCCCCTACTGCCGATATTTCTATTTCCAGATAACCAAAGGTGAGTGTGAGCCACTCATTTCTTCTTTAGGACTCCTGCAGAGCTCTGGTGATCTTGGCATGTGGTGACTCTGTTCATGTGTTTTCTCTACCACCAAACTGGAACTGCTGAGGCCTCGGTCCTTGGGGCATGGGAGACAGCGTTCAGCTTGGAATCAGCATTCAGCTTGGAATCAGGAGCCCTGGGTTGTATTTGAGACCTGCCTTGGGCTGGCTATGGACTTAAGTCTATCAGAAGCCTGTGATTTCCTCACTGGTAAACCAGGTAAAAATGTCTGACCTCGCTGTTACTACGCCGTCTGCACAAGCTCAGGTAACTCTGCCCAAACCACCTAACCCAGCAAACCTCCATGCCATGGGTGGTAGGATGTGAGAGAAGGGAGGTATCAAAGAGGGTGGAGTAGTTGTAGAGGGTGTTTGTGGAGGGGCAAAAGGGTGCTGGGATGATGGGTGCATTTCGGATGTTACTTATCTCATAATTCTATGGGACACGTGTTATTCCCATTTTAGGGATGAGGAAACAAGTTCTGAGAGGCTGAGTAAATCACTCTAGGGAAAACACATTGGAGGTGATTGGAACCTAGATGTGTTTGGCTCCAAGGTTCATGTTTCCCCCCACACCAGGTCCTCTGTGTTTATGCTGATACAGAACTAATCATCGGCATCACCTGGGGCCAACATCAGCACCAACAGGAAACAGGTTAGAAATACTGCTTCTTGGCATGTCCGGCATCTATGCATTCAGAGGCTGCCGTTTAACAAGATCCCCAGGTGATTCCTGTGCACGTTAAAAGTTGAGAAGCAGGAGGCTAGTAGATGAGAAGTGAGGTCAAAGCAAAGCACCAGAAGGGGCTGTGTGCTCGGATTATGGTGAGGGAAGTATTTCTGACCAGGCTAGAAGGGAAAAGAGTAAATACCGGCCTAGTTCTGAGGATTTGCACGATCTGTGTGCTTGGGTAAAGGAGCCTCCCCACCTTGCATCCCATTGTGGTTAGGAGAGTCCAGGTAATGGGATAAAACAGGTTCTGGGTGAGGAGTGAAGGGGTACACACTTACTCTCTGCTCATTTGGACAGTTGTGGATGAAACATGGGACTGGAGGCACAAAACCGTTGTTTGAATTAGAATCCTCCATGGGTAGGCCAGGCTGACACTGGACAATCCCGTATCTGTTTCCTCTTTTGTCAAATGTGGTGGTAGCACCTCCTTCACTGGGTTGTGGTGAGGATTAACCAAGATGTGGAAGTGCCCAGCATAGCGTCTGGCTCAACACATGTGCCATGAGGCCCACTGCCCATCTCACTAGATGTGGCCTGGAAGTTTGCTCAGGGAACATGGAGGAAACTTAAGTCTTTTCCTCAATCTTTACCCTTCCTGGGTGCTTCTTGCCGATGGGGAAGGTGTTCGCTTGGAGTGGGGGCTGGGTGTCGGCCTGTAGGACAAGTGCTTCTCAAAGTGTGGTCCCTAGACCCACAGCGTCTGCATCACCTGGGAGCCTGTTGAAAATGCAGAATCTCAGGCCCCTTCCCTTGACCTGCTGAATCAGAAACTCTGGGATGGGATCCACCATTCTGTTTTTCACAACTTCTCTGGGTGACTTGAGAGCCACCACTTCAGCGGCTTGGAGATCACACACCTGGGAAGCGCCCTGTGGTGGTGGTGGGATGTTTGCGTGTACTTGACTCTGGAGCATGTCCTTTGAGGCAGACCCCAAGAGCTCCGGTGGGTACTGAGGCCATGTTACAATTAAATGATCACTCAGAGGAAGTCACAGGCAGCCAATTCATTAACCAGGAGCAACTTCTTGCAAATTAAAAAATGTTAATGATCAGTTTTGAAGCATTGAGAGTATATCAGGGACCACATGCCTGGAATGAACATTTACCATATGGTGCCTTTGGAAGCTAATATTGATTCTCATTATTTTAAATGATTACAAACATTGCAGGTGTTTTGTAATAATCTCCATTGTCTAATTAGAACATGCGTGAAACGAGCTCATTCCGCTGGCTAACGAATATTGATTTGAACTGCAGAGCCCTGGTGCAGGGGAAGAACTGGGGCTGCCAAGTTGCCAGCTAGTGCCAGCCCCCTTTCTCTGTAAATTATTAATCCTGGGGATACAGGGCATTTTGACAGGCAGGCATCCACGGGGGCTCCGACCTGATTTGGGCCTGCTCCAGCCTTCACGGTCTACTCCCGTCAGGCAGTAAGCTGGGACATTTGGAATGAGCATGAGTACTTTTGTGGCCTTTTCTTCTTTTCTCATTCCCCATTTCTCTTCTTTCTTGTTTCCTACCTCTTGTTGATTTTAGAGCAACTCTATGTCTAAATGCTTTAGACATCTGCTGGAAATGGGTCTTACTTTAGATTTGAGTTACCCACGTCTAGTTAGAGGCTTTATGTCTTAATAGTATCTCTCCAGCAAGACTGGAAGCTCCTTGAAGACAGGCTTATGTCCCATCCTTAGTTTATGTTCTCCTTCAAGGCCTACCAAGTGCATTATAAATACCCCACAGAGGAGGGTATTGTTATTAGTGTTATTCCTAGTCATTGTAGAATGAATAAGACCACTTTTAGGATGATGCCTTGTGCTCCTTGTGTGTTTTCTGTATGCTTGCATATTTTAATTTGTTAATCTGACACAATTTACTGAGCATTCATTGAGGCACAAGGGAAGGAGCTTTATGAGACGTGGTTCCTGCAGACTGGAAGCTTGCAGCCTCTCTGGGGAGAGGGTGATTAGAATGTGATGTGCTAACTGCAGAAATGGTTTGAACAGGGCTCTCTGGGAGGCTGGGGAAAGAGCCCCGAATGCAGGCAAGAGGTGATGCCAGAGCCCAGTGTTGAAGAGCAAACTAAGTGGAGAGAGAGATGAGTGAGAGGAGAGTGCTCTACAAAGGCTCATAGGAGCTGGGGCTCTGGGACAGCAGTGTGGCCAGAGCACGGGGTGTGCTTGTGGGCGAGGGCAGGGACTGTGGCTTTTGGGGCCAGGGAAGGAAGCAGAGCCTGGGTTATGGAGGCCTTTGTATACCGTGCAAAGAAGCTAGGAGTTTATTTGAAGGCTCAGGGTCTATATTAAGAGAGTTAGATTTGAATGTCCTTTTATAGTTTTTAAAGATTTATATTTCAGAAAAATCACCCTGGTGACACTGTAGAGGTGGAAACTGGAGGCAGGGAGACCAGTAACAGCCTGTCCGAGAAGAGAGTCTGAGCCAGGCAGAGATGGAGGAGATACAATGTAGACATATTTAGGGTGTGAGGGTTTACATTCAATATGAGAACATTATTTGCTTTGCTTTCCTTGGTTATAAATACAATATTTACATTTTGTCACCTTTGCTTCAGATCTGTTTTTTGTTATAAAAATTTAAAAACTACAGGTGAAGTTTCTCTGCTTAGTTGCACCCATTGTTAAGAATCTGGTATGTGTCCTTACAGTTCAAACTTTTCTATGTTAGTCTCATACTTAAGTATTCATAAGCATTATGTAGTATTTATGGAAATGGTTACCATTGTTTCCTGCGAATTGGTGTGTGTGTGTGTGTGTGTGTGTGTGTGCGTGTGCGCGCGCGCGTTGACACGTTTAGCTCTAGCTTATCCATTTTGTCTACTAAACAGTACTTTATCATATGAGTAGGTATCCATTCTCGTGTTGGTGTACATTTAGAATGTTTACGGTTATTAGCTTTTACAAACATTTCAGCCAACGTGAACATTTTGCACACTTCTCCTGTGCATATGTACGCGGGTCTTTCTGGGATGTATACCAGAAGTGGGATTGCTGGTCTTAAGTAAGACACATTTTCCAATTTAGCACATTCTGCCAAAGACTCTCAGATTTGATTGTATCAGTTTAAACTCCCACCAACAGTGGACAGTCTCTTTCTCCATGTCCTCTGCAGCACTTGTTATTATGGGCCTTATAAAGGTTGCCACTCTTATGTGAATGATTTTTCTTTGCATTTCTTTAATTATCAGAGATATTCAGCAACTTTTCATGTGTATTAGCCTTAAAGTTTCCTTTTCTGTGGGTTACTTGTTTATACCATTTGCTCATTTTGGTGTCGGGGGCGGGAGGCTTGCAACTCTTTTCCTTCCTGTTTTGTTGAGATATAATTGACATAAGCACTGTGTGCGTTCAACGTAATAATTTGACTTACGTACATCATGAAATGATGACCACAGTAAGTTTAGTGAACATCCATCATCTCATATAGTTACAAAATTAAAGAAACAGAAAAAAATCTTCCTTATAAGTTTTTTTTTTTTTTTTTTTTTTTTTTTTTCCGGTACGCGGGCCTCTCACTGCTGTGGCCTCTCCTGTTGTGGAGCACAGGCTCCGGACGCGCAGGCTCAGCGGCCATGGCTCACGTGCCTAGCCGCCCCGCGGCATGTGGGATCTTCCCGGACTGGGGCACGAACCTGTGTCCCCTGCATCGGCAGGCGGACTCTCAACCGCTGCGCCACTAGGGATGCCCCTTATGATAACTTTTAAGATGTACTCTCTTAACAACTTTCATATCTAACCATGCAGCAGTGTTAATGATACTTATCATGTTGTACATTACATCCCAGCACTTCTTTATCTTATAACTAGAAGTTTGTGCCTTTGACTGCCTTCATCCAATTTTTTAATTGATTTGTTAGAGTTCTTTATATATTCTATCAGTCCTCTCTCTGTATATACATACATGCACATACGTATATAAAATATAAAATTTGTATGTGGGTATATATGTATAAATAATATCTTCTCTCATTTTATCTCATTTTCAAACTTTATGATATCTTTTTCTAAAAGGAGGTTTCCAAAAAATTGATGCTGCAAAGGTATTAATTTGGCCCTCCGTGAGATGTTATTTATGGCTTGTCCAAAAAATCTTTTACTATTTTAATGTCACAAAGCTAGTAGGCATGACCCTGTATATCCTTCTAATAGTCTTAAAGTTTTGCTTCTGACCATTAGGTCTCTCATGCAACAGTATATTTTCACATGTGTTAAGGGACATAGGGAATAGAATTCTATTTATTTACTTTCTTCCTTTAAAAGTCAATTACCCCACAACATTTATTGAACAGTCCATCCTTTACCCATGTAATTATAGTGCTCCCTTCATTGTATACCCAGATCCTCCATGGGTCCTCTTTTGAGGGCTTTCTTTTTCTGTGCATCAGTCTATGTGTTTAACCCTGAGCAGACACCGCAGTGTTTTAAAAAGCTCCACCCACACCGCTATCCAGCACCATCAGTTACCTTCTTCTGGTGATTGTTGAGAGCTCTGGTGAAGTCCAAGACTACCATGACCATTGTTGGGGAAACCTGGTTTCCTTACTGGGCTCCTTGGGGACATTTACCATCTGCACCTTCAGCAGGCATTGTGTGAAAATCAGAGCACAAAAAGCAAATTCTGGCTTTTTCACCAACTCAGATATGGTCTTGAGATAAGAGAGGTTTGCACTTGGCTGAGGGAGTGAGTGAAGATATAATCAGAAAAAGAGAAAGTCTCAGAGATTGCAGGCCTCTGTGACACCTCAGCCCTAAATGCAAGCAGAGAGCACACAGCTGGCTGCTGGGCCCGTGCTTGGAGAGCTTGCTGCCATCAGGAAGGCTCTGGGAAGCTACAGAAGTCAGACATCACCTTTCTCTACCTCAGGGAGAGAAGACATTGTGGCCTCCTCAACCCTGTATGTGACTCTTCTCACCCGTCTTGGTTTGCACTGACCAAAACTTCCCAGAGTGGCCACTCCTTTTTCCTTCCACCTGCAGAAGGGTGGAAGTCTTGCCTTTCCTCCTGGCAGCTCTCCCCTCTCAACACGGCGAGCCAGCCGCTCCGTCCGTTGGAAGGAGGCTGTGATCTGCCTGGGAGTTTCTGACTTGCTCATGACTGGGGAGGACAGATCCTACTCTCTGTCTTAAAAGTGTGCTAGATTCTTAGGTCTCGAAGGATCTGCCAGGTGATCTTGTCCTTCGTGTTTATACAGGAGGAAACTGAGATGGGGAGAGGTTCAGTTGCTCGTCTAGCCTGCAGTGCTGGGGAAAGGGGGAGGGGGGAGCCTGAGAATCCAGGTGTCCCACTCAAGTTTGCTTTTCAGTCGGCGGTTCTCCTGACTGGAGAAAAAAAGATTCTAAGGGAAAAAAATCTGCAGAACTCTTCTTATGTGTGCCTTTGTGGCCTTGAGAGTGTGGAGGCCTCCATGCTCTGGGACTAAGGGAGAGACTACATTTGCAGAGACGTTGGTTCCCGACAATAGGCAATTTCTGTATCCTCAGAGATGGGCCCCGGGGAGGTAGAGACTGAAATTCAGAGGGGGATAAAATAAACCTGCAACAATCCGGAAGTTCTGTTTTCTCATACAAAAAAGCATTTGGAGTGTCCTGGGAGAGTTTATGGAGGTAAACGTCACTTCACTCTAAAGTTATATTTCTTTAAAAGGTCATTTGTAAATCAGACCTTAAAAAATAGTCTGTTTAGTCCCAGTGATCTGCACTTCTATTTGAAAAGTCTTCTAGCTTCGTTTCTTTTTTTTTTTTTTTTTTTCTGCGGCACGCGGGCCTCTCACTGCTGTGGCCTCTCCCGTTGCGGAGCACAGGCTCCGGACGCGCAGGCTCAGCGGCATGTGGGATCTTCCCGGACCGGGGCACGAACCCGCGTCCCCTGCATTGGCAGGCGGACTCTCAACCACTGCGCCACCAGGGAAGCCCTCTAGCTTCGTTTCTGATTGATATTAACTTGTTAGTGACTGTTCACGCTATAACTTTAAGTTCTTTTGTTTCAGCAGATGCTAATAGTTGTAAAGAAATTCTGGAAAATCTGTCTGAAGTGGGAAGCATCATTTGATATAAGAATAATCATCCAGCTTCCTTATGTTTATATCTTCAAAACAGGGAAGGCTCTGTAGACTTATGGGGTTTTGAAGAGGAACCAGCACAGCATCGTAGGCATTGCATTCTCCTGTACAGGCATCCCTTGTTTTATCGTGCTTTGATTTATTGTGCTTCACCAATAGCGTGTTTTTTACAAATTGAAGGTTTGAGGCAACCCTGTGTCGAGCAATTCTATCGGTGCCATTTTTCCAACAGCATTTGCTCACTTCGTGTTTCTGTGTCACATTTTGGTAATTCTTACAATATTTCACAGTTTCTCAATACTATTATATTTGTTATGGTGACCTGTGATCAGTGATCTGTGCTGTTACTGAATACTATTGCAAAAAGATTATAACTTGCTGAAGCCTCAGATGATGGTTAGCATTTTTAGCAATAAAGTGTTTTAAAATTAAGGTATGTATTTTTTTAGACATAATGCTATTGCACACTTACTAGACTACAGGATAGTGTAAATATAACTTTTATATGCACTGGGAAGCCAAAAACTTCATGTGACTCGCTGTATTGCTATATTCACTTTATTGTGATGATTGGAACTGAAACTACAGTATCTCTGAGGTCTGCCTGTATTCTGCTGGCACAGAACCCAGAGTCAAGGGCAGGGAACTTGGACCCTGTCTGTTGATGGAGAAGTATTAGAGAATGTGTGGTCGCCACACTTCCCTTTCTACCTCTTTTCATCTGAAAGGCTGTTGCCCCAGACTCTCCTGTCTAGTCCATCAATCTGTTGCAACCAAATCACCCATCTTTGAGAGCTGCAGAAGTCTTACATGCCTCTTTCTGTCCCCTGCCCAGCTGTGTGCTTGGAACACAGTTAAGACAGGCACAATCTCAAATGATCACCGGGGCAATTTTTAAAGGTATTGTTCCTCAGCTGTTGCAATACTTTGGGCACATGCGGGGTTCTAGGACCAGGTTCCTATGTTTCTAACACAACTTACACTACCTTTTGGCATCCAGTGGTAAGAAGAAAGGATTTTTTTTGTTTATTTAAAAAATTTTTTTTGCGGTACGCGGGCCTCTCACTGTTGTGGCCTCTCCCATTGCGGAGCACAGGCTCTGGACGCGCAGGCTCAGCGGCCATGGCTCACGGGCCCAGCCGCTTCACGGCATGTGGGATCCTTCCGGACCAGGGCACGAACCCGTGTCCCCTGCATCGGCAGGCGGACTCTCATCCACTGTGCCACCAGGGAAGCCCTGTTTGTTTGTTTTTAATCTCACCTTGTCTAAAAGATGTGTGTTTGCTGAACATTCTCTCTTCACTGCATGTGACTGTTGTGAGATAAAAATTTAACCACCAGTAACAAGGTTTATGTGCTTTCGGAGGGAATAAGGACTAGAAAATTCTCCAGGGAGTTTCAGGCTTTCAATTGAATAAGATGTCAGTGCAAAGTAAGAGGACAGAGGTGGTGGCCGTTGAGGGGCAGAGGAAATCCACTCTCCATGGTGAGACATGAACAGCACACAGTGCCTGGGGATGATGCCGAGCAAGGTGACATGGATAAACCAGGAGACCTTACCTGGAACCAGGGGGAGCAGTAAGAGGGCTGTAGCCACCACTCACGTAGGAGCTCTACTCCCCTTTTGAAAATTATCCATCAAGCCAATAGCATCTCTTGCCTGGATCATGACAGTAGCCTCCTGATTGGTTTCTTCATATTTTTAACTAAATTAAGATTTTAAAAATAAAATCTTGTCATAAGACCTCCACCTTTCTCTCCTGCTATGAGCTTCTAAAACTCTTAGGATAAAAACAAAACCATAGCCACTAACAAGGCTTGCATGATCTCCCTCCTGCCCGTCTCCTGCCTGTCCTCCACACACCCCTGCCCCTGCCCCATCTCTCAGTATTCTTACCCTTGCTTTCAGGCCTCTAACCATACTGGCGTTTTCTTTAGGCCTCGTGTTAACCCACTTTCGTCAGCCACGTAGCCTGTACATATGCTGTTCCCTTTGCCCGGAATGCTTTTCCCGTTCTCCTTCTCTGAGATCCCATGAATTCATTGTTCATGAATCATTAAAGCACGGTTGGTGAGGGTGAGCCATTCAGAGAATCACACAGGCGTTAATACGAAAGGGTCTGGCAAGGTTACCTCCTGCAGCTGCTCCCAGTACTTGGGCAACAGCAGAGCGTCTTCGTCCCCATGTAGCGTTCAGATTTGTTCCACTGGTGCTGGAAATTGGCCAGACTGATGGTAACCTTTCTCTTCTAGGCAACCTTGGGAACAGGTGGTAGAAAATCTGAACTCAGTCCTGAAGGTATGCCTGAGACAGGAGGGGAGAATTAGAAAATGTAAATGTGGAAGGAAAGGATGGTCGTTGACACAGAAACTGTCTCACTTTGTCATGGGCTGAGTTGGCCCTCTCTCTTCTCAGGTGGTCTTAGCTTTCAGGCCTTAGAAAGTCACTTAATCCTAACTCCCTTGATTTTACCTAGATGTGATTTCTCCAATTCACCCAGTGAGAGCTGGAACTAGAACTCATGCCTCCTGACAACCAGGCCAGTTCTCCCGATGAGGAACGTGGGCAAGTCAGGAGTACGGGATATTCCAACGCTAGGCCTCACCTTAAAAGTCCTCAAGTCTCCAAATTGACATGTTACTCCATCTCAGAAAGGGAAAAGCTTAGGACCCCATCCCAGGTTTTTAGTGACTCCCATACCCCTTTGGACCCTGACCCCTGCTTCCAAATTCTCTGCTTTGGCATTCACCCAGTCTCCCTGCAAGTGGAAACTCACTCTTCAGGGTGATGAACTGTCCCTCTCAGCCAGAACCTTGTTACTGGGGAAACCATCGCAGGCAGCTGACTTGGGCTCATTCAGATGCAGCTGCAGAGTCCAGGGCCTGCGCGAGGGCAACTGCTATCAGAGTGGTCAGTTTTTGGCAACTCTGGAGTATATTGTACCAAGTGGGACGTGGTAATTATGTATTTGTGGCTCTCATTATGTGCCAGTTTAGTTGTCACGGATTCATTGTAGTTTTTAAAATTTTTATTTTCTCTTTAGATCACTCAGCAAAAGAGGGAAATCGATGCCATAGGGCAGGTTTCTTTCTGGAAGAGGCATTCACTTGGGTGGAATAATACATCCAATGACGTAACGCCATTTGATTGGCCAGGAAGTTTCCCCTAAATGGTAGGGGTACAGCCCTGACATGGCTGCCTCTGGGCCCTCCTCAAGGGCCTGGAACTGTGGCAATACAAATATCTACAGCAAACAGTGAGTTGGGCTTGGCTTGGTGGTGTATACAATTTCTCCTGAAGAGAAGGGACTTAAAACTTCATTTCCATACTGGCCAATCCCCAGCTGTGGGACTGTAGGTTTTTGAAGTTTGACTTCTTTTCTAAAATTACACCTTTGCTCTGTCCCTTACTCATGACCACTTGGAAGTATGGCTTCTATTATTTTAAGCATAGCCAATACAGGAGGCTCCTAACATATGCATGGGATAATTAACATGGGGTGATTTTAATCAGGGAGAATTCCGTTTATATCGAAGAGCTGGACATTAGGTTTCTTAAGATAGCAAGCTCTTTAACTGAGTCTCCAATATGGTGGATATGGTCAGTTTACATGGGGATTTCCGGGTAGTTCATCAATTGTATGGTGACAATGGGATAGTAACAATAGCTAACGTGATTAAGTGCTTCTGATGTGACAGGCAGCTCTCCTCAGCTTTGTCTACATCACCTCCTTCAGGCCTCATCTAGAGCAAGTTGTGGTGCTGTGCACCACACCAGAAAGGCTGCAGAGAGAGTCTCTGCTTAGTTATCAAGTTGGGTGACATGAGGAAGTTAAGAATATATGATGGAAAACATGGGTTCCAGATCTGACTCTGCTCTTACTGCCTTGTGGAACTTGGAGCCAGTCAGTTAAGCCCTTTGAATCTTGGTTTCACTTTGAGCAAAGTAGGCGAGACGTGAGTCATGTGTGTGTCGTGGAGTGCTGTGGTGCTGGTGGTAATGATGATGGTCGCTAAGGTAACATTACCTGAGTATTAATATGCTCACCGTGTATTAAATACTGTTCTAAGCATGAGGCATGGATTATCTCATTTAATCCTCACAGCAATTCTGTGGTACTTATTAGCTCCAATTTTTCTGGTGATGAAACTGAGGCACAGAGAGGTCATACAACTGATAATAAGTGGTAGAGCCAGGATTCTAATAATATCTACCTCCAAAGCATTTCCTGTCATTCTGTTGCTGATAGGATCAGAATGAAAGATCTTAGTCCTTGCTGTCATACTGAGGGGGCACCACTGGAGGTCTCTGTAATTTGCCTTAGCCAGTATTGCTTGTCTAGAGACCACTATAAAGGAATTGGCTTCCCTTATGCATTTTGGGTCTTAGATTCCTGTGGGGAGCCCCACCTCTCCTCTTCTATACAGCAGCTCTTCTCCTTAGGTGGCTGGGTTTGTGGCGAAGAACTCTTGGGTAGCTGTGCTTCCGGCTGGGAGCTGCCCACCTATGCTGCTTGGATGACCATCCTCAGTTGATCCTGTCTCTTGGGATAAATCTCCAGCTTTGGGTTTGGTGAGGGTCAGATCCTCCTGCCTTAACTGAGCATCCCATCCAAAGCTCACTGTTGTTTGGAAGGACCTTGTGTCATGCATTGTTGAGAACATTGGATGAGTTCTGGGCCACTGACCAGACCCTAGAAGAAATCATCTAGTAGAGCCAAGAAAATGCAGGCAGGGGCCTTAAAGGAATTTAGCAAGGTCTCCATTGCTCAAGTTGTCTCTTATTTTTCATTTATATGGCAAAACATGCATTTATTATAGGAAGAGATTTGCATTCTTTTATACGAATAATATGAGCCAATTTACAGGAATGGATAGCTGGAGAAATGTGATTCGGTAGTATGTCATAAGGCTATAGTCCATTTTGTGGGACCGATATATTTTTTCCCAGATGGAATTTCTTAGTTAAAGAAAATAATTCAAAGCTGGTATTAAGTCAAATTCTGTGACAGGAAAGCAGTGGTTCCTAACCTTGGTTGCACATTGGAGTCAATGGGAAGCTCTAAAAAATTCTGATGTGTAGTTCTCACCCCCAGAAGGTCTGGTTTTCATTGGTTTTAGGTGTGGCCTGGGCATTGGAATTTTTAAAGACTCCCCAGGTGAGTGTAATGTGTAGCGAGGCAGGACGGGCTTCATGGGTAGGCAAACTGCAGTCACACAGAGCCCCATGCTTAGAAGGGCCCCGCACTTGGCCTAGTGCTCCACCGTTACCATCTTGGAATTCTTAATACTTTTTGAACAGGGATTTCACATTTTCATTTTTCACTGAGTTCCTTAAATTATGTAGCTAGTTTTTCATCCAGGGCTGAGAGCATCCCATATAAAAGAAGAGGCACCAGCTGAACCACATGCACTGGCTCATGGTCCTCTTAGGAGCAACATGTCATTCAAGCTTAGCATTGCTGCCCATGAAGGTTTGGACATGTCGTGGTGGTGTTGTACCCTATGGTACATCTTTTCTTTTCAAGAGACTTTGAAAAACTGTTGTTAAGATAATTATTAACCTTGCTATCCAGTACTGGCTGGGAAGTACACACTTGTACTGCTAAACACAGTGCCAAGAGGCCTGGTGTGAGCCCATCTTTCTAGGAGGCCTCTCTTGTGATGGAGAATTTGGCAGGTGGACTCACTGAAGTTGCTGTGCACCCTCCTGCCTTCTCCAGAACCTTGTTCCATCATCAGTTTCCCCCTGTCTTTCTTGAATTTTTATCTCTCCTTTTCTTCTGGCACTTTCCACTCATCTAAAACTAACTTTCCTCAAAGTACTACTTTTCACCAAGAAGATTTTGGGAAGAGGAGCTGCCTCTCACCAGCTCCACATCCTTGTAACAATTCTTTTTTTTTTTAAACATCTTTATTGGAGTATAATTGCTTTACAATGGTGTGTTAGTTTCTGCTTTATAACAGAGTGAATCAGTTATACATATGTCCCCATATCTCTTCCCTCTTGCGTCTCCCTCCCTCCCACCCTCCCTATCCCATCCATCTAGGTGGTCACAAAGCACCGAGCTGATCTCCCTGTGCTATGCGGCTGCTTCCCACTAGCTATCTGTTTTACGTTTGGTAGTATATATATGTCCATGCCACTCTCTCACTTCATCCCAGCTTACCCTTACCCCTCCCCGTATCCTCAAGTTCATTCTCCAGTAAGTCTACATCTTTATTTCCATCTTGCCCCTAGGTTCCTCATGACCATTTTTTTTCTTTTAGATTCCATATATATGTGTTAGCATATAGTATTTGTTTTTCTCTTTCTGACTTACTTCACTCTGTATGACAGTCTCTAGGTCCATCCACCTCACTACAAATAACTCAGTTTCGTTCCTTTTTATGGCTGAGTAATATTCCATTGTATATATGTGCCACATCTTCTTTATCCATTCATCTGTTGATGGACACTTCGGTTGCTTCCGTGTCCTGGCTATTGTAAATAGAGCTGCAATGAACATTTTGGTATGTGGCTCTTTTTGAATTATGGTTTTCTCAGGGTATATGCCCAGTAGTGGGATTGCTGGGTCGTATGGGAGTTCTATTTTTAGTTTTTTAAGGAACATCCATACTGTTCTCCATAGTGGCTGTATCGGTTTACATTCCCACCAGCAGTGCAAGAGGGTTCCCTTTTCTCCACACCCTCTCCAGCATTTATTGTTTCTAGATTTTTTGATGATGGCCATTCTGACTGGTGTGAGATGATATCTCCTGGTAGTTTTGATTTGCATTTCTCTAATGATTAATGATGTTGAGCTTTCTTTCATGTGTCTGTTGGCAATCTGTATATCTTCTTTGGAGAAATGTCTGTTTAGGTCTTCTGCCCATTTTTGGATTGGGCTGTTTGTTTTTTTGTTATTGAGCTGCATGAGCTGCTTGTAAATTTTGGAGATTAATCCTTTGTCAGTTGCTTCATTTGCAAATATTTTCTCCCATTCTGAGGGTTGTCTATTTGTCTTGTTTATGGTTTCCTTTGCTGTGCAAAAGCTTTGGAGTTTCATTAGGTCCCATTTGCTTATTTTTGTTTTTATTTCCATTTCTCTAGGAGGTGGGTCAAAAAGGATCTTGCTGTGATTTATGTCATAGAGTGTTCTGCCTATGTTTTCCTCTAAGAGTTTGGTGGTGTCTGGCCTTACATTTAGGTCTTTAATCCATTTTGAGTTTATTTTTGTGTATGGTGTTAGGGAGCTTTCTAATTTCATTCTTCTACATGTAGCTGTCCAGTTTTCCCAGCAGTACTTATTGAAGAGGCTGTCTTTTCTCCACTGTATATTCCTACCTCCTTTATCAAAGATAAGGTGACCATATGTGCGTGGGTTTATCTCTGGGCTTTCTATCCCATTCTATTGATCTATATTTCTCTTTCTGTGCCAGTACCATACTGTCTTGATTACTGTAGCTTTGTAGTACAGTCTGAAGTCAGGGAACGTGATTCCTCCACCTCCGTTTTTCTTTCTCAAGATTGCTTTTGCTTTTCAGGGTCTTTTGTGTTTCCATACAAATTGTGAAATTTTCTGTTCTAGTTCTGTGAAAAATGCCAGTGGTAGTTTGATAGGGATTGTATTGAATCTGTAGCTTGCTTTGGGTAGTAGAGTCATTTTCACAATGTTGATTCTTCCAATCCAAGAACATGGTATACCTCTCTATCTATTTGTATCATCTGTAATTTCTTTCATCAGTTTCTTATAATTTTCTGCATAAAGGTCTTTTGTCTCCTTAGGTAGGTTTATTCCAAGATATTTTATTCTTTTTGTTGCAGTGGTAAATGGGAGTGTTTTCTTAATTTCATTTTCAGATTTTTCATCATTAGTGTATAGGAATGCAAGAGATTTCTGTGCATGAATTTTGTATCCTTCTACTTTACCGAATTCATTGATTAGCTCTAGTAGTTTTCTGGTAGCATCTTTAGGATTCTCTAGGTATAGTATCATGTCATCTGCAAACAGTGACAGCTTTACTTCTTCTTTTCTGATTTGGATTCCTTTTTCTTCTCTGATTGCTGTGGCTATAACTTCCAAAACTATGTTGAATAATAGTGGTGAGAGTGGGCAACCTTGTCTTGTTCCTGATCTTAGTGGAAATGGTTTCAGTTTTTCACCATTGAGGATGATGTTGGCTGTGGGTTTGTCATATATGGCCTTTATTATGTTGAGGAAAGTTCCCTCTGTATCTACTTTCTGCAGAGTTTTTATCATAAATGGGTGTTGCAATTTGTCAAAAGCTTTCTCTGCATCTATTGAGATGATCATATGGTTTTTCTCCTTCAGTTTGTTAATGTGGTATATCACGTTGCTTGGTTTGTGTATATTGAGGAATCTTTGCATTCCTGGGATAAACCCCACTTGGTTATAGTGTATGATCCTTTAAATGTGCTGTTGGATTCTGTTTGCTAGTATTTTGTTGAGGACTTTTGCATCTATGTTCATCAATGATATTGGCCTGTAGTTTTCTTTTCTTTTGACATCTTTGTCTGGTTTTGGTATCAGCGTGATGGTGGCCTCGTAGAATGAGTTTGGGAGTGTTCCTCCCTCTGCTATATTTTGGAAGAGTTTGAGAAGGATAGGTGTTAGCTCTTCTCTAAATGTTTGATAGAATTTGCCTGTGAAGCCATCTGGTCCTGGGCTTTTGTTTGTTGGAAGATTTTTAATCACCGGTTCAATTTCAGTGCTTGGGATTGGTCTGTTCATATTTTCTTTTTTTTCCTGGTTCAGTCTCGGAAGGTTGTGCATTTCTAAGAATTTGTCCATCTCTTCCAGGTTGTCCATTTTATTGATATACAGTTGCTTGTAGTAATCTCTCATGACCTTTTGTATTTCTGCAGTGTCAGTTGTTACTTCTCCTTTTTCATTTCTAGTTCTATTGATTTGAGTCTTCTCCCTTTTTTTCTTCATAAGTCTGGCTAATGGTTGATCAATTTTGTTTATCTTCTCAAAGAACCAGGTTTTAGTTTTATTGATCTTTGCTATCATTTCCTTCATTTCTTTTTCATTTATTTCTGATCAGATCTTTATTTCTTTCCATCTGCTAACTTTGGGGCTTTATAGTTC
The DNA here is from genome assembly GCF_949987515.2 of Delphinus delphis. Lineage (NCBI taxonomy): Eukaryota > Metazoa > Chordata > Mammalia > Artiodactyla > Delphinidae > Delphinus > Delphinus delphis. Next base: position 25,103,369 of record NC_082684.1, on the reverse strand, counting down.
TTCCTCTGATTTCTTTAGGTGTAAAGTTAGGTTGTTTATTTGAGATGTTTCTTGTTTCTGGAGGTAGGATTGTATTGCTATAAACTTCCCTCTTAGAACTGCTTTTGCTGCATCCTGTAGGTTTTGGGTCGTCATGTTTTCCTTGTCATTTGTTTCTAGGTATTTTTTGATTTCCTCTTTGATTTCTTCAGTGATCTCTTGGTTTTTAAGTAGTGTGTTGTTTATCCTCCATGTGTTTGTATTTCTTACCGATATTTTCCTGTAATTGATATCTAGTCTCATAGCGTTGTGGTTGGAAAAGATACTTGATACGATTTCAGTTTTCTTAAATCACCAAGGCTTGATTTGTGACCCAAGATATGATCTATCCTGGAGAATGTTCCGTGAGCACTTGAGAAGCATGTGTATTCTATTGTTTTTGGGTGGAATGTCCTATAAATATCCATTAAGTCCATCTTGTTTATGTATCATCTAAAGCTTGTGTTTCCTTATTTATTTTCATTTTGGATGACCTGTCCATTGGTGAAAGTGGGGTGTTAAAGTCCCCTACTATGATTGTGTTACTGTCAATTTCCCCTTTTATGGCTGTTAGTATTTGCCTTATGTATTGAGGTGCTCCTATGTTGGGTGCATAAATATTTACAATTGTTATGTCTTCTTCTTGGATTGATCCCTTCATCCTTATGTAATGTCCTTCTTTGTCTCTTATAATAGTCGTTTTAAAGTCTATTTTGTCTGATATGAGTATTGCTACTCCAGCTTTCTTTTGATTTCCATTTGCATGGAATATCTTTTTCCATCCCCTCACTTTCAGTCTGTATATGTCCCTAGGTCTGAAGTGGGTCTCTTGTAGACAGCATATGTATGGATCTTGTTTTTGTATCCATTCAGCCAATCTATGTCTTTTGGTTGGAGCATTTAATCCATTTACATTTAAGGTGTTATAACCATTCTTTAACTCTTTGTAGCTTAGCTTCTCCCACCCCAGCTGCCCAAAAGGACTTCATGCAAGCCTGCTGGTTCCCTCCAAACTGCTGAAATTGCTTTATCTCAGTTCCCATCCTGAACTTCTCTGGTGAGCTTGACAAGTGTCAGAAAACATTTCCACCTTGTTATAAATGCAAGTTCATGGCTCCCACCAGACTACTTAATCAGAATCTCTCGGGAAAGAGGCCCAGCAATAGTTTTTAAAATCTCTTCCAGTGATTTCTGTGCGTGGTAATGTTTCAAAACCACTGCTTTACAGATAATTATTGAAGAAATTGCATCCTAGCCCTTATAAGACAATGCGCTACCTTTCATTTCTAACTTCAGGTGTTTGCTTTATGTTGAAATTATACAGTGCTGAAAGGTGGTTATGATTAATGATTAAGAGCATGGACTCTGGAACCACTCCATCTCAGTTGGAATTTCAACTCTGTTCCTTACTACCTGGGTGACCCTGGATGCCTCAGTTTCTTCACCTCTACAATGGGATAATAATAGCACCCACTTCACAGAGCTGTGGTGAGATTTAGGTGAGTTAATACATGTAAGGCAGTTAGAACTGTGCCTGTGTTGAGGATTCAACAAAGGTTAGCTTTTTGTGTGTTTAAATTTTATTTCCTCCCACAGCTAAGGTTCCGATGATCAAAAGGGGAGCTCCAAATCAGATGGGTTTCTATCTTTGGCAGCTCTCCATGTGGTATAGTTACTGGGAAAGTTGTCCTTTCTCTCTTAGTTCAAAACCGTAGTCCAAAACCATTTTCCCCTTCTCAGGTTCCCCAGTCCACCTAAGGTATCTGTCCTGCTCCCATCCGGGGTAATGATTTCCCATGGCAGGGGTCCTCAGCTGGCTGGGATTCACTGGCTTACTGTCAGCTAGGACCTTACGCCCAGTCTGGCAGTATTGAGTTAATTTTAACATGGTCAAGAAGAAAGCATTCAAAAGCTGGACAAGAAATAAGACTGTTGAAGTTATAGAGAACCAGTTCTCAACCTTTTCTGAATGGTGGAATCACTGGGTATTAAAAAAAAAGTATACCAGCAGTACTGAGGTCCTATCCCAGATGAATTAAGTAGAAGTCCCTGGGCCTGAGGCCTCGCACTGGTGTATTTCAGAAGCTCCCTGGGTGAATCTAACGTGCTGCTGAGTTGAGAATTGATGTAGAGTAAGACATGGGACTCAGTATAGGGAGGGAGGGAATGGGACTTGTTTCTTGGGAAAAGGAACAAGCCCTCGTATCTGTTGACCTTTACAACTTACTTCGATAAAGTGGCTGAAATATATTGAAAGAGAGCAGTCTACAAGGGGCCAAGAGGGAGATGGAGATGGACCGGATGATTTAATGGGTTGTCTCTCCTGTAGTTAATTTCTCTAGATCTCTTGAGCTGTATTGATTTTGTAAATCGCTTTTGTCACATCTGCCCCTTCTGCCTGTGGGAACTGGTGGGTCTTAAAAATTGAATGGGGGGGTAGATTAATCAATATCAAGATTTATTGACTTGGAACATTTATATTAGCTGTAGTGAAGTCAGGATTAATTTGAACCTTTTCAGTACTTGATTAAGTGGAATAGTTGTATTATATACAGGGTATTTTGCAAATATTATCCTTCATGGATTTGGTATAGCTCTCACCTCTACTTCATGAAATGACTCTCCTTGTTTGTGAAACTATTGGGATTTATACTACAATAGCAATTGAATTGAGATACTTTTCAAAGGCCAAGTCACAATGGTAGGAGGAAATTCTAGGTTCTGCTTGCACATTACTTCTTTCAGAAACACCTGTTTTTTTCACTCTGGGGTTAAATTTTCAGCTATTTTAGTTTCAGGAGCAGGAACTAGATGACACATGTATTTAAAAAATTCTGTTCTTTGTGGAAAATTTGCCTATCGCTTTTAAAAAGTCAATAACTACTTTGTTTAATTAAATAATTAATGCCTGTCCTTTCACCAAGAAGGATTTACCCTATCTTTTTCAAAGGGCATACATGAGAACACTTCAAACACAGCCTGTACTTAATGGGGATGTTGTTCATATCATTATGCATGAGCAGGGCTTACCGTCAAGAAGGGAAGAATTTTGAGTTGTCTAGTCGTAGTGAGGCGGATGCACAAAATCACCCACTTCCCTATCTCTCTTGGTGCTCTTGTGAAAAAGAATTACATGTGTCTCTAAGAATTACAGCCTCGTTTCGTAGGGTATAAGGTGGATCCAAGCTCACAGTTCTCCCTGGGATCTGTACACGTGACATTGGACTTGGTTAACAGCTGACAAGACCCTCTAAAATGATGAAAGGATGCTATGTGCACATGGGGGATTGTGGTAGTGTGGGACACTGTTGAGGGAGGCCTTTTGCTTGTTTCTCCAAGGACAGAGTTTAGTGAAATGTGAGCTTCAGAGAGCCAGATTGCTCGGGTATGGCTCAAGGCCACAGCTAGTGCATGAGATAAGTTAGATTGGAACAAGAGTGTCCTCTTCCTTGGTAAAGAAGTAAGATCCTCTTGTCAAGGACTTCCGGTTCCTTTTTGCTCTTCACCCACTTCATTAGGGTGTCCTTGAGTCAATAAGGTCATTTTTGCTGCTGGCTGCCAGCTGCCTACCCGCTGTCCCTCCTCCAACCTGGCCAGGGTTTGTTGCTTTGTTTTCACTGCTCGTTACCCATGACTTCTTGGCAAGGACTTGCAGGGCATGAGTATCCACTCTGCGTGACCCACCACGAAGCACTTCTCTAACCTCTGGTGTTGATAAGCGCTTGCCAAGCCTAACTCTTAAGTACTTGGCAAATGTTAGCTATGCCTCATCTATTTCCTTTTTAAGACGGGCTAAGCAAGGGCAAGAAGAGTGAATGATAATGACAGTGAGGAAGGTAACTATTTATTGAGAACCTATTATGTGCCAGGTCCTGGATTACATCAGGCATAGCTGTTGTTTCATTAAAGCTTCATAAACATAATACAAAGTAACTATTATTGTCCTTACTTTACCTATGATGAAACTGAGGCATGTACAGGTTGATTAAATTACCTGAAAATTGTCAGTGTCAGAGCCTTAGCTTGAACTCAGCCCTGACGTCAAAGCCCACTGTAATGCTCTGCCCAGACCCTGACTACTAAGGCCCTGGTTAGGTGCTCTGTGCCTGACTGGAGAATCTGCTGTGCGTTCATTGGAGAGTCTGCTGTGCGTTCATTGGAGAGTCTGCTGTGCGTTCTATACTGTGCATGTATAGGCTTGCTCCTTCATGTATCCACCGTGAGCTTACCCTCTCAAGCCTCTTGATTAAAGGAATAAAAATCTAGAATCTTTTAGGGCTTCTCTTGCCCTGTGTTGTCCTAAGCTGCTCTCAAGGTTTCCTGGAAGACAGCGTAGATAACAGGCTCATTGTTTTAGAGAATCTCCCTTCTTAAATTCTTGCCAAGTTTCCCTCTATGGAGCCCTCCTGTAGCCCAATCAAGTTAGGACTGTGAGAAGTCTCTTTGCCCACAGTTCTTTATTTTTAGACTTCTTGCATAGCCCCTGGGAAGTGGGTAGCGCAGGCATTACTGTCCCTGTCCCATAGATAAGGACACTGAGATACAAAGGGCCGGGTTGACTTTATTGAAGAGACGGTTCTGGCTATTGTAACTCATAGCCCGAGGTCTTGTCCCCACATCACACAGGCTCCCAGTCACCTCCTTAAGCCATATGTGCTCACTTGTGCGGATAAAGTAGGATTTCATTTCTTCTCTAATTTGTACCCTAACCCAGAGTAAGCTCTCTGTACGTGGTAGCTATGATAATACCACCAATCAAGTAGTAGCAGTTATTAGGAAGAATGATGCGGTTACCCATGCAGGTTACCTGGGCTGATGATTTGCAGAACAAGTTAGATCTGAGAGGACTTTCTCTCTTCTTTTGCTACCCAGCTGGTTATCAGGTCATTGTTGTGCTTAGCAATTTGCTTTTTAATTAAAGTGCATGTTTAACAAAAAATTATATATTTAAAATTAATGCCTACCTGTTGTTGAAAATATTGATACTGTGGGAAAACGTAAAATATTGATACTGTGGGAAAACAAAATATTGACACTATGGGTACTCACCCATAATCCTACTATTCAGACACAACAACTTTTATCATGTATGTGTTGTATTTCCTTCCTGTCTTTTTTCCTACATGGGCTCAAGCTTAGGAAGACACAGGGTGAGGTCCTCAGCTTGACACCAGTTATTCAGGGTCTACAATCAAAGTTGTCTCTTGCTCCTCCACAGTCCTTTGGGTAAGAGGTTCTCTGTAGCAGCAGGGACAGGTCTTCAAACAACCCAGTGGGCTCTTTGCCACTGTCTGACTCTCATTGCTGATGCTCTCTGACTGGACAGTTTCAGCTCCTTTAATTAAAATGTGCTGGAAAAAAAAAATAAAATGTGCTGGAAACTTCTGTTTCCTGAATACTAATGAGCATTTTTCTTGATATTGCTGCTCTGTACTTCTGGGCAGTTGGTAGAACCAGGTATACTTACAAAAATATTCATATCTCAAAAAGACAGAGTTGGTGTCCTGGCTCTTTTTTGCTTAGTTGATAGTAATCTAAGACCTGCCTTGGCTCCTGGAAGTTGCTAACCTCTATGGGCTAAGTAAAACCAATCAATAAATCACTCTCCATCCTTTGAGGGATGAAGAAGCTCAATACTTATGATGTTCTACTAGTCACCTCATTCTCATCCTCCAGTAATATAGGTCGTGTGCTTACAGTTCACAATCAACAGTCATTTTTTGGCCATCAACTATTCTGTGCTCACCTTGTGTGTGATATGTGGTGTTATCTCTCAAGAGAAACAGAGACCAAAGCATAAAGGACTTGGTTCAGTTGAAACCAAGCCTTAGGTAAGGTTTTTTTTTTTTTTGAATAAGAAAGAAATAAGCTGCCAGCTGTGCATTTGGAACTTCTTGGTATTTTTCTGATTCTGGTCCTGATTTCATTTGGATTTTCCCTAAGTTGAAGTTTACTTTTGCCTCTCAAAGGTTTTCTTCCAAGGTCTAGATGATGCAAATTGATAATGTAAACAAAGCTGTTGGGAACATGGGTACTTATTGCAACACTAAAGATAAATACTCCCTTTATTCCCAAGACTAAGTAGGTTTTCAACAAAAGCCTGGGGAATGACTTTAAAAGGTCTTATAAGTACCTATTGCTTACAAACAATTGATTTGCTAATTACAAGCCTCTCTTATTTAGTCATTGAAGCTATTACTCCAAAAATTTTAGCAGGTAGCCCTTGGGCAGTTTTAGGTATGGGAAAGTAAGAAAATTACCATTTAAAATACCATTATTTAGTCTTTTTACTAAATTGGGTTGGCCTTCCTTATCCCTTATCCCGTTAAGATTGCTTGAGGATTTTATAATTGGACATGCAAAGTGAAACATGTTTTACATGGGAAAAATTCAAGAGTACTTAAAAAAAAATTGGAAACAACAGCAGCTACTAGGGTGCAGAGCATGGGAATGCTGGGAGCCCAGCCTCAGTTGATGACCAGAAATGCCTGAAGTTAAACATTCACACGCTTCCTAAAATGGAATGTGAGAAATTGGAGATGTAAAACTGCTATGGATATGGCTATCTGCTATGGATTTAGACAATATTGAACTGTGATGAGCTCCTAAGCCCCTAAGAACAGATTTCTGAGGTTTTAGGGGGTCCTAAGAAAGACTGAGGATATGGTCACGAGAGGCTACATCCCAACCACTAGAACTCCTGGTTGAGCTGTAAATTGGGGCAGAGCCACAGAGTGAACATGATTTGTTAATGTTCCATAAATTACTCCTTACCTGGGATTACATGCTGGTCTCCCAAGTTGGACCAGTGCTCCAGGTAAGCAGATACACTCAATGAATTGGGAGTCAGAAGATCCAGGTTCCAGCCCCAGTTTTGTAGGTTCTGGGGTCCCTGGATCAATCACTTAATCTTCTTTGGATCTCAGTTTATTGCCCTGTGAAATGGATACTCTTCATCCCTCCCTACTTTGTAGATGGGAAAAACGAGGCTCAGAGAGTTTAAATCACCTGTCCGACCTGACATAGCTATTAAATGGCAGAACTAAGTACCAGATGTAGTAGTGCTTTGTCAATAAAGGTTTATGCAAAGGAAAATGCTATTATTATATGTGTGAAGGCAGTCTTCAGAATCCCAGCTAGACTAGACGTCTTTATATGTGGCCTCCCTTTCCTGCTTGTAGTCTTCCTAGTACCTCGTATGCACTTGCTGTTCTATCCTTTCACCTTCCCTCATCCCACTCCCTTACCTGTCCTCTCTTGGATCTGCTGCTTTGGGCAGTTTTTGGTTTCTAATTATGCCATTGAGCCCTTCCTGTGTGTTCCTTCAAAATATGTCTTCCTAGTCTGCTCTCTGCTTTTATGATAACTTTGAGTTAGTTTATTAACTAAATGGCTCAAGGTGGGCCATTTGTATTTTAACAGATGTTTATTGGCAATATTTTGACCCAGAGTCCAAGACAGAACAGAGTGTATTTGGGAAGGTAGGAGTTTTTTGACTCCGGTCAGAGTTTACAAGCTCGCATAGCTTCTGTTAGAGGAGATGGCTTCACTTTGCTGTAGGCTCTAGTTAAGTGTAACTGATGATGTTATGGGACTAGTTCAAAGAAGAAAGATGTCTAAGCAAAAGACAAAGACATTGTTAAAAGAATAAAGCGCAATAATTCTAATTAGCAAATTTTAAGCACTAATTGGAAAGGGGGTCTGTGTCCTTACTATCACGTTTAAAAGCAAAAGTCACACTGTAAGTCTGCTCATGTTAAATATATCACTGAAAAAAGCAAATTAAGGTATTTGGGGTCATTTTTTCCCCTCACTGCTCATTTGTCACCAATCCAGTCAATGCTACTTTCTGAGGATCTCTTATAGCTATTCCAACCTCTTAAGCTATTATCCACAATGCCAAGGCTGAGATCATGCCATTATCCTGACCATGTCTCTTGGTCTTCCATTTCCCTGTCTGCAACCCTTCTTTGTTCCAGTCATTTCAACATAATAATCTGGACTCTAAACTTAGTTTTCCTGTCTCAACTCTTGATACCCACCCAATCAGCTCATGTTCCAGCCACACAAAACTTACTGACTTCATCCTGATTTTACTAGTACACTTTTTGTGTGTACTGCACGTAAGGTTCCCTCTTTCTTTACCTCTCTGTTTTGTAACTGCCTTCTCATCCTTCCAGATGTTGCTCAGATGTTATCTCCTTGGGATGCTTTCTCTGAAATTAAGTGGCTCTTACAACTTTAATTCCATTCGTTATAGCACTTGTCACATTTTATTGTGATTATTTGCTTTAGTCATCTCCACTCACCTCTAGACTCTAAGTTTTCTCTAGTACCTATCTCAATGACTAATAAGAAAATGTGTCTTGTAAATAAACGAATAAATGAGCAAATGAAAGCGTGATGAACAAATCTCAATTTTACATCATTCTCATACTTGGAGCAAATTAAATCATTCTACTAAACTTAAAGTCTATAGCCTACATACAAGAAAAGGAAAGTAATGGGAAGAGGGAGAATCACTGATGTACCTTGATTACCTATAGAGGTCTAAGATTGGGCCTAACTGTAAACTTTGGGAGTAATGCTTACAAGCCTGAGGTACAGCTATGAATGGATGAAGCTCCTTCCACATTGTGGTTTTTTGTTTTTGTTTTTAAATTTTTATTGGAGTGTAGTTGATTTACAATGTTGTGTTAGTTTCAGGTGTACAGCAAAGTGAATCAGTTATTCAAATACATATATCCACTCTTTTTTAGATTCTTTTCCCATATAGGCCATTACAGAGTATTGAGTAGAGTTCCCTGTGCTATACAGTAGGTCCTTGTTAGTTATCTATCTTAGATATAGTAGTGTGTATATGTAAATCCCAATCTCTCAATGTTATGGTTGCCCCCTGGTAACCATAAGTTTTTCTACACCTGTAACTCTCTTTCTGTTTTTTAGGTAAGTTCATTTGTACCCTTTTTTTAGATTCCACATATAAGCGATATCATATGATTCTTGTTTTTCTCTGTCTGACTTACTTCACTCAGTATGACAATCTCTAGGTCCATCCATGTTGCTGCAAATGGCATTATTGCATTCTTTTTTATGGCTGAGTAATATCCCATTGTATATATGTACCGCATCTTCTTTATTCATTCCTGTTGATGGACATTTAGATTGCTTCCATGTCCTAGCTATTGTAAATAGTGCTGCAGTGAACATTGGGGTGCATGTATCTTTTCAAATTATGGTTTTCTTAGGATATATGACCAGGAGTGGGATTGCTGGATCATATGGTAGCTCTATTTTTAGTTCTTTAAGGAATCTCCATACTGTTCTCCATAGTGGCTGTACCAATTTACATTTTCACCAACAGTGTAGGAGGGTTCCCTTTTCTCTACACCCTCTCCAGCATTTATTGTTTGTAGACTTTTTGATGATGGCCATTCTGACCTGTGCGAGGTGATATCTCACTGTAGTTTTGATTTGCATTTCTCTAATAATTAGTGATGTTGAGTATCTTTTCATGTGCTTTTTAGCCACCTGTATGTCTTCTTTGATTGTGTTGTAAACAATGGAAAGGGCATCAGTCAACAAAAGAATTAATCCAGCAAATTACAGAGTATCTACTTTTGATACCAGTGTGAAGGCAAAAATTAGATTACCTTGATTTTCAAAGAGTTTATCTGGGAAGTTAGATGTAACAAAAATGATGAATACTTACATAGTGATTAGTATGTATCAGGTATTATTCTAAGCTATAATTATGTTACTATGTTTGATACTCACTGAAACCATAGATGATGGGCACTAGTATTGTCCCTCATTTTACAGGAAATGTAGGCACACTGAGTGACTGGCCTAATGTCTTGGGTAGTGATGACTAGGCATTCTGCTTTCAGAGTCTGTCTCTTGATACGGTGACATACACACGGGGACATAATTATACTCCACAGAATTGCAGAACAATAGGAGAGAATGTGGTATAGAGGAAAGCATATTTTCTATGGAGTCAGATAGTCCTAGATTTAATTTTTGGTTTTATCACTTACAAGATATTGGTGCTCTCCATGTTATTAGAGTTCTTTGAGATCATCTAAAGATTGAGGATATGATATGATACGTATGTTTCAAACATTGTGCATTTAAACACACTTAGTAGGTGTTCAAATATTTATTTCTGACTGTTTTTTTCCTCAATAAACAGTTCTCTTCCCCTTCCTTTTGAATAGAATTAGGTAAAAAATGTGTGCTAATGAAAAATAAATGGCAGTGTATCATAATGCATAAGACATTAGAAGAGGCAAGTAGGAAAGACTAGGGCAGGAAGCTTAGGTGGAATAATGAATCAGTTCTGGGTTAACGCACCTAAGACTCTATCAAATATTCATGGTATTACCATGGCTCTGGGCTTCCTGAAAAGGAAGTATCTAAACTGGTGTTCAGTCTCAAGACCCAGATAACCTTGTCCTGTTTCAACCCTGAACTTTAACATTTGAAGTATCTCAAGTATATTAATCATTAGAGGTCAGGGATGCTACGTGCAAAGGAAAAGGGAGCCTTTATAGTGGAGATGTGTGTTTCTCTGAGGTCAGAGAGGACAGTGGTCGTCAGGAGGGCAGGAGCAGGAGGGCTGAGATGGGAAAGGTGATGCTTAAGAGTGCAGCACCCTAGGCAGTTAGTAATGAAGCAGATGCCGCAGAGGAAGCACAGACAGTACAGCAGCAGCCCGCGGAAACTATCTTTTGCTTTTGGTCCTTAATGTCCTCTTTTTTTTTTTTTTTTTCCTTAAGAAGATCTTGGGGGTAGGAGTTTATTAATTATTTATTTTTGCTGTGTTGGGTCTTCGTTTCTGTGCGAGGGCTTTCTCTAGTTGTGGCAAGTGGGGGCCGCTCTTCATCGCGGTGCGCGGGCCTCTCACCATCGCGGCCTCTCTTGTTGTGGAGCACAGGCTCCAGACGCGCAGGCTCAGTAGTTGTGGCTCACGGGCCTAGTTGCTCCGCGGCATGTGGGATCCTCCCAGACCAGGGCTCGACCCCGTGTCCCCTGCATTAGCAGGCAGATTCTCAACCACTGCCCCACCAGGGAAGCCCTTAATGTCCTGGTTTTGAGCTGGTGAGCAGGTATTCCACCGGTGTGGAGACAGCTTAATGCAAACCAGCTGTGTTTTAAATATATAAACCCTCACCGGAAATGTGTAGTAAACCAGGGACAAAGCCGTGTGGTTGTGTATCCTTGGTGCCTGCAAATTATAGCTGTTCATGGAGACAGCACTTGTATTATGGGTATCTCCTGGATGAAACAGGATTTGAAAAGTATCCATTCTTCCTCCAGTGTGGTGATCCAGCAGCAAAAGGACTACTAGATGTGAGGGAGTGGGAGTAGGAAGCTGTGGTGTGATGGAAATGCAAAAGCCCAAAGAGGATAGCTGGTGCCCTCTGCCAGTGAGAGGGAGCCCTCCTCAATTCCTGGCAGAGCCATTGAAATGGAACTGATGAGGAAGGTGGGAGAACTCGTTACCCACCTTTATGTATTATCTCTATAAGTAGAGAAGACCTGTGTGTTATAGGCTTTTAGCTTGGACCTAAAGGAGACTGCTAACTAGAGCTGCCAGAATAATAATTGCAATATTCTTTTTTTTTTAAATTTTGACTTTGAATGTGTGCTTTTTATTCAGTGTTAAAAATGTGAGTTATCAAGCTTTTGTGATTTGTTTGAAAAATAAAAGATGGGCAGTTTGAACCCCATGTAAGCATGAAAATGGGGTGGTAAAAAATAGATCCCTAGTGGGTCTTAAGGCTTACCACATACTGATACATGTTTAATTACAATGGGCATTAGAATTACAGAATAGTACCATAAATATTAGATATGAATATCTTAGATTCTTTGATCATATACCAGGTTAGAGAAACAACTTCGAAAGTGCTGTAGGTTGAGCCAGAAGTGTTTATGTGCCTAAGGGGGCTTTGACTCCAAGGAGGTCCTTAGTATGAATTTTGTTTATTGCTTAAAATAGGAAAGCTTCGTTAATCAATGGTTGTTGAAAGAGAGCATGTCAAATACTTAGAAGTTTGTCGTTCTTTAAATCGTATCTATATTGTTCTTTTAAATATGCCATATGACACAGTTCATAATTATTTTTAGGGCCTTAAAAATCCATGTTGACTAAAAACAAGTTCCATAAATATTGTACTACAACTAGTATAAGGTTATAAGATACTTATTTGGGATATGTTGTATAATTACAGTTAACAGCAATTAGTAGTTGCCCAAATCAAAGTCATAGTATCTGTGAGGAAATAGCCTTAAACACACTAATCTTTTAAAACTCAAAGTCATATGGGGAAAATATCTTTATTAATTATAGAACATTTCCCATCCTGGTTTCTAAAGAAATTTAATTGTAACACACTCAAGTAAAAATCAATTATTTCAGGGACTTCCCTGGCCATCCAGTGAGTTAAGACTTCGCCTTCAAATGCAGGGGGTGTGGGTTCGGTCCCTGGTCGGAGAGCTAAGATCCCACATGCCTCGTAGCCAAAAAGCAAAACATAAAACGGAAGCAGTGTTGTAAAAAATTCAATAAAGGCTCTAAAAATGGTCCACTTCCCAGGGCTTCCCTGGTGGCGCAGTGGTTGAGAGTCCGCCTGCCGATGCAGGGGACACGGGTTCGTGCCCCGGTCCGGGAGGATCCCACATGCCACGGAGCGGCTGGGCCCATGAGCCGTGGCCGCTGAACCTGCGTGTCTGGAGCCTGTGCTCTGCAACGGGAGAGGCCACAACAGTGAGAGGCCCGCGTACTGCAAAAAAAAAAAAAAAAAAAAAAATGGTCCACTTCCCCCCAAAAAAATCTTAAAAAAAAAATCTATTATTTCATATTTCATCCTAGTAGAGACTTCAACCTTTTGATTGGTTTACATTTCTAAAACTCTCTGTAATACAGTCTGTTGTATTTCCTGGAGTTGTGAAAAATGAAAGCCCAGTTCTGTGTCCCTTAAAATATGTTAGAATTGTGGAGTTGGAAGGGGCTCTGGAAGTTACCCAGTCAAAAGTCCCCCAAAGAGTTGGGATTCCTTTTAAAACTGACCCTTAGGATGGTTGTCTAGTTTAGCTTAACCAGCTTCAGTAATTGGGAACTCACTCTACTTCACTGTTGAAGAATTTTTAGTTATTAGAAAATTCTTCACAGTGGGGACAAATTTGTCTCTTTGCAAGGTGACTGTCAGGTGCCATTTGAAACAATGTGGGACATGTTTATCTACTCCCTCTTCCAGTAAACAAAACATTACATATTTGAAGAAAGTGATCATTTCATCTTTCAGTGTCTTCAACTTCACATCCTTCAGTTCAGCATTTTTATGGTTATAAATTGTTTCACCATCCTATTCCAAACACTTTCTAATTTGTCAGTGTTCTTATTAAGATGTTTCTGGACATGATTCGTCCATTCATTGCACACCTATTAAGCTCCTATTATGTGCCAGGAACTGGGGATATAATGGAGAATAAGACAGACAAGTTCTCCATCTTCAAAGAAATGGGCAATAAACAAGTAAATAGACAAATAAATTTATAATATGTTTTCAGGTAATGTTAAGTGCTGTAAAGAAAAATACAGTAAAGGATAGAAAGTTTTGGCAATAGAGAAGGGATATTTTAGATAGGTTATTTTAGATAGATAAGGTAGTCAGGGAAGATCTCTCTGAGTAAGTGGCATTTGGTCTGAGACATGAGTGCAATGCAATATATGTGCAGTAGTCTTGAGGAGGGAAGTTCCAGGTGGGGAAACGGCAATTGCAGAAGTTCTGAGGTGGGAATGAAGTGACAGAAGTTATTAATGGATGGGCGTTCATGACTTTCCCCCCTTCCCATGACTGACAAGGAACCCTTTAAAGCTACACTGACATGGTTCAATCTCATTGCAAATTCTCCATTCTGCCTGTTCAACTTCTCCCTTCTCCTCAACCACACCTGTGTGCATGTATATACACATATATAAATATTCTCCTAAAGGTAATATCTCTGCTATGTCAGTTTTTAGGAGTTTTGTGATACAGAATTGAAAGACTGAGGAGAAAGAAAGAATTAGAGTGGCAGGAGGAAAATGTGTATGCTTTGCCAGGGAGGCAGCATTGGAGGTTGCAAACTCAAATTCTTACAGAAGCTAAGGGTAACATAAATTGAGTCTTGCCGGTTGGGTGTAATGCAATGAAGAGTCATGGCTGCAACTGTGACATACCCTATATAAACAGGTCAGCTGCCACTCAGCTAGAGAATATCATTGGAATGCATAATGCAAGCTCAGTATTGCCATACACCCCAATTTTTCAAGAACGGTAATATACCTGTTTTTTCATATGAGATTTTCCAATTTTGAAAACACTGCCATAGGAACTTCCATTTCTGGGAAAATGGGGTCGACATACTTGTCCCTGTTCTGTCTATTAAGTATAACTAAATGGATATTACATGAGAAAAGGGCAAACGTGTTAAGGACCTTGGGACCCAAGGAAATATACTATAGTGAGTTATCTGGGTTTTCTTTTTGCCTCCTATATTCCAGATTTGGAGCTAAGGAAGTTGAAAAGCTAGAAACACCAATGGGAATAGACAAAAGAGCCTAAAGAAAAGCCTATTCTATTTAGCCTCCAAATAGGAAAAGGGAAGCCTAGCAAGACAGAAAAATTTTAGAAATAACTGCTCTATTCCATCCAAATAGCACAGAAATATTTAATACAATTATGTAAGAAATAGGGGAGGGTAAAGGAAGGTAAGGTTTGTGACAAGTTGTGTATATTTAATGTAATACCTAGAACAACCACTAAAAAAGCTACCCAAAGAGATATACTCCAAAACACTATAGGTAAATCAAAATATAATTCTAAAACAATGTTCAAATAATCAGAAAAGCAGGAAAAAGAAAACAGAAATGACAAAACAGAATAAACAATAAAATGATAGACTTAAGTCTCAACATATGAATAATTGCATTAAGTGTAAATGAATGTAAGTGGTCTAAATACATCATTAAAAAACACAGACTGGCAGGATGGATTAAAAACATGACCCAACTATATGCTATCTATAAGAAACTCACTTTCAGTATAATAATAAAGGCAGGATGAAAATAAAATGATGGGAAAAGATATATCATACCAACATTAATCTGAAGAAAGTAAGAGTGGCTATATTAATATCAGATAAACTAGTCTTCAGCACAAAGACTGTTACTAGGGACAAAGAAGGGCATTATTTAATGGTAAAAGAACCAATGCAGCAAGAAGACATAGCAATCCTAAATGTGAATGCACCAAACTACAGAGCTGCCAAATGTGTGAAGCCAAAACGTATAGAACTGTAAAGGAGAAGCATACAAATCCACGTGATAGTTGGAGACTCATGCTCTTCTCAACAAGCTGATAAACAACTAGACAGGAAATCAGCAAGGATATATGTAGGAATCTGCTAGGGTGGCCGTAACAAAATACCACAGCCTGCGTGGCTTAAGCAAAAGAAACCTTTTCTCACGGTTCTGGAGGCAAGAAGTCAAAGATCCAGGTGTCAGCAGGTTTGGTTTCTCCTGAAGCCTCTCTTTTTGGCTTGCAGATGGCTGCCCTCCCACTGTATCCTCTGTGTGTCCGCACATCCCTAGTGTCTCTTCCTCTTCTTCTAAGGATATCAGTTTTGTTGGATTAGGGCCCTACCCCTATGACCTCTATTAACCTTAATTACCTCTTTAAAGGCCCTGTTTCCAAATACAGCCACATTGGGAATTAGGACTTCAATACGTGGCTTTTTGGGGAAGGGGACACCATTTAGTCCATAACAGTATAGAAGAATTCAACAACACCATCAACTAACAGGATCTAATTGACATTTATAGAACACTTAGCCCAACAGCAGCAGAATGCACATTGTTTTCAAGGGTCCATGGAACATATACCATGATAGACTGGGCCATAAAACAAACCTCAACAGATGTAAAAGAATTGAGATCATACAGAATGTGTTCACTAACCAAAATGGAATCAAACTAGAAATCAGTAACAGAAAGATGACAGGAAATTCTCCAAATACCTGTAAACGAAACAAGATTCTTCTAACTAACCCATGGGTCAAAGAGGAAGTTTTAAGAAATCAAATAATACATTAAACTGAATGGAAATTAAAATGTAACAAAATTTGTGGGACACAGACAAAGCAATACTAAGAGGCACATTTATAGAATGAAATTCATATGTTAGGAAAGATAAAAAGTCTCAATAATCTAAACTCACACCCAAATAATCTATAGAGTGAAATGGAAAATAAATCCAAAACAAGCAGAAGAAAGATAAGAGCAAAATCAATGAAATTAAAATCAGAAAATACCATTTAGAAAAATCAATGAAAAAAAAGAAATGGTTCCTTGAAAATGTCAAGAAAATTGACAAACCTCTAGCTTGGCTGACAGAGAAAAAGAGAGAAGACACGAATTATTAATATAAGAAATGAAATAGAGGATATTATTACAGACACTATAGATAACAAAAGGTAATAAGGAAATAATATAAATTAACCTTACACACACAAATTTGACAACTTAGAAGAAATGGATCACTTCTTAAAACATAATCTACCACAGCTCAGCCTATATGAAATAGATAATATGAATAGACATATAATGTTTAAGGAAATTGAATCCATAATTTTAAAACTCTCCCAAAAGAAATCTCCAGGTTCAGATGGTTCCACTGGAGAATGCTACCAAACAGAAGAGTTAACAGTAATTGTATGCATTCTCCTCCAGAAAATAGAAAAGGAGAGATCACTTCCCAATATATTTTATGAAGTTAGTGTTAATATCTTTTATGAATATGGACATAAAAATCGTAACAAAATATTATCAAGTATAATTCAGCAATATATAAAAAGAATTATGCACTGTGGACAAGTGGGGTACAAGTCTGGTTCAATATTGGAAAATCAATCAATGTAACCTACCATATTAACAGACTAAAGAAGAAAAATCACATGACCATATCAACTGATGAAGAAAAAGCACTTCACAAAGTTTAACACCCAGTCATGATAAAAACTCAGAAAGATAGTAATAAAGGGGCACTTCCTCAACTTGATAAAGAGCAACTATCAAACACCTAAAGCTAAAATTATACTTAATGGTGAGTGACTGAATGCTTTCCACCAAGGTCAGGAATAATCTAAGGATATATGCTGTAACTGCTCCTATTCAACATACGCTAGAAGTTCTAGCCAATGGAATACGGCAGAAAAGGAATAAAAGGCATACAAACTGGAAAGGAAGAAATGAAACTGTTTCTATTTGCAGATGGCATGATTAACTACATAGAAAATCCCAAGAAATCTACCCCATCCCCCCAGAAATAACCCTTGTAGAGCTAATAAGTAAGCTAAGCAGTGTCATAGGACACAATATAAACATACAAAAGTCAATTATATTTCTATATATTAGAGTGAACACATAGACATCAAAATTGAAAATATAATACTCAAGAAATGAAGTACTTAGGTGTAAATATGACAAAGCATATTCATGACTTGTATGCTAAAAACTACATAATGCTGACAAAAGACATCAAAAACCTAGATAAATGGACAGACATAATGTGTCATGAATTGGAAGACAATGTAGTAAAGATGTCAGTTCTCCCCAAATTGATACCCAGGTTGTGGTGGGTTAAATGATGCCCCCTTCCACCCCCATGATATATTTACATCTTGATTCCTGAAACCTGTGAATGTTCCCTTATTTGGAAAAAGACAAATGTAATTAAGGATCTTGACACATGAGATCATCCTTGGATTATCAAGGTGGGTGTAAGGCCAATGACAAGTGTTCTTATAAAAGACACACAGAGGAGAACACAGCCACAGAGAAGTCAGTGTGAAAATGGAGCAGAGGTACAACCACAAGCCAAGGAATGCCACCAGTGCCAGAAGCTGGAAGAGTCAGGTCCAGAGGGAGTGCAACCCTGCTGACACCTTGATTTCAGACTTCTGGTCTCCAGAACCGTGAGAGAATAAACTCCTGTTGTTTTAAGCCACTAACATTGTGGTCATTTGTTATAGCAGCCACAGAAACTAATACACAGGTTTAACACAATTCCTATCAAAATCTCACCAAGGTATTTTGTAGATGCAGACAAGATTATTGTAAAACTTATATGGAAAAGAAGGACAAATAGAATAGCTAAAATGATTTTGAAAAAGAAAAAATGAGAGGAATGAACCTACTCAATTTTAAGATTTATTATATAGATACAGTAATTAAGACTGAGTGGTATTGGTGGAGAAATAGATCAGTGGAACAGGGTAGAGAACCCAGAAACAGAGCCACACAAATACGCCCAACTGATTATTGAAAAAAATGTAAAAGCAATTCAATGGAGGAAAGATAGTCTTTTAAACAAATGGTGCCAGAACAATTGGATATTGATTCGGAGAAAAAATGAACCTTAATCTAAGTTTCACAACTTATACAAAGAGTAGGTCAAAATGGATCATAGGCATAAATGTAAAATGTAAAAGTATAAAATTTTAGAAAAAGTACAGGAAGATTTCTTCAGGATCTAGGCCTAGGCAAAGAGTTTTTTAGACTTGATGCCAAAACCACAGTCCCTAAAAGGAAAAATTAATAAACATGAAAATTAAAAACTTTTGCTCTGTGAGAGATCCTGTGAAGAGGATGAAAAGGCAAGCTATGTAGTTGGAGAAAATACTTGCAAACTACATTTCTGGAAAAGGGTTAGTATCTAGAATATATAAAGAACTCCCCAAACTCAACAGTTAAAAAAAAAAACACCAACAAACAATGTGCAAAAGACGTGAAGAGGGCTTCCTTGGTGGCGCAGTGGTTGAGAGTTCGCCTGCCGATGCAGGGGACATGGGTTCGTGCCCCGGTCCGGGAAGATCCCACATGCGGTGGAGCAGCTAGGCCCGTGAGCCATGGCCGCTGAGCCTGTGCGTCCGGAGCCTGTTGCTCCGCAATGGGAGAGGCCACAACAGTGAGAGGCCCGCGTACCGCAAAACAAAAACAAAAACAAAAAAACCCAAAAAAGACATGAAGAAACATTTCACTGAGTGGGATATAAAAATGGCAAATAAACTAATTAAAAGATGTTTGATATCTGTTAGCCATTAGGGAAACATAAATTAAAACCACAAAGGCGTATCACTATATGCCTGTCAGAATAGCTAAAATAAAAAAGTGACATACCAAATGCTGGCAAAGTTGAGGAGAAACTGTATCACTTACACATTGCAGGTGGTAATGTGAAATGATACAGCCACTCTAGAAAGCAGTTTGGTAATTCGTTTAAAAAAAACAAACAAACATGCAATTACCACATAACCCATCAATTGCAGTCCTGAACATCTATCCCAGAAAAATGAAGATATGTTTACACAAAAGCTTGTACAGAATGTTTATGGGAGATGTAATAGCCCCAAACTGGAGATAACCCATGTCTGTCAATGAATGAAGAGTTAAACCGTGGCATATCTATACCATGGAATATTTTCCAATAGTAAAAAAGAATGAACTTTTTTACTATAAATGCAACAACCTGGGTGTATCTCCAGAGAATTATGCTGAGTGAAAAAAAGCTAAAAGTTTTCATACTGTATGATTCCATTTATATAACGTTCTTTAAATGATGAAGTTATAGAAATGGTGAACAGATTAGTAGTTTCCAATAGCCAGGGATAGGGGAGGGAGGAGTGGCTGTGACTATAAAAGAATCCTTGTGGTGATGAAAATGTCTTATATTTTGACTGTATCAATGTCAATATTCTGGTTGTGATATCAAACTATAGGTTTTGCAAGATGTTACCTTTGGGGGAAACTGGGTAAAGGATGCTTGGGACCTCCCTGTATTATTTCTTACAACATGCATGTAAATGTGTAATTAGCTCAAAATAAAAATTTAATTAGAAAATTACTGTTAGGCAATCAGAATATGTTCTGACCAGATATTGCCTGTTCACTACTACTTTGTG
This sequence comes from Delphinus delphis, assembly GCF_949987515.2. Taxonomy (NCBI): domain Eukaryota; kingdom Metazoa; phylum Chordata; class Mammalia; order Artiodactyla; family Delphinidae; genus Delphinus; species Delphinus delphis. The sequence goes on along the minus strand of NC_082684.1, from coordinate 25,083,341 downwards.
CCCCTTGATTTAGATAATAAAGTACAGTGAGGGCAGAGAGAGGGGTGAAGAAAATGTTGGGTGGGGGAGAAGATTTGTAGACTGGTGGATAGAAAGACGCCAGAACAGCCTGGGACATGATAAAAGTATAAAGAAAAAGAGGGTTTTTGTTAGTGATACATTTTGTGATGTATTGAGGGACCTTTCTTGTTTTCAAGAACTTCAGGGAAAGAAATTAACCAATGCATTTCTTTAACTGTGATATTGCAGTGGGACTAGCTTTATAAAGGTTATAAGTCAGTGTTGGGAGATCTTGTGGTTGTAGTTAGTCCTTGGAAGTATGTGTAAATAGAGTCAAGGAGAAATGGCTAAATGTACGTATCTAAAAACAGTGGACATTGCTTGCCTTGCAGACCCTTGCTATCCATTTTCTATTGACACGTAGTCATGGTTATTGGTACTTTTCCCTAGTAAGGAAAAACTTAGTTCTGAGGAGATCCCTGTTCCCCATCCTTTACAATTTGTACCCAGAATTCTAAGACAACAGTGCCCAGGGTACATAAGGAGACATTGTTACCTAGAGCTGGTTAGGTTGGATTGAGGTATTTGATAAGGTGCTGCAAGGCCTGGATCATCTCTCTGACCTAAGAGCCACTGCAGAAGCCGGGTGAGGGTACCCTCTCTCCATCTGCTTATCATAGTTAATCTAGGTGTTCATGTGCCATTTAAAACACTCACTGCTGGTTCTGGGCAGAGAGTGAATGAGCTCAGGTGCAGGGACTTGAAAGGTAATGAGAATGATTAATCAAATTCCTTCCAGTAAAGGGTGCCACGTGCCAGACTCTGTCCTGATAACCCTCCTACATGTGAATCAGGGACCGTGCTCTGCCCTCAGGTGTCTGGTATATCTGAGAGTAGACATCTGTGCTTGGAGCAAACTGGGAGTGACTGGAGGCCAGTTCTGGCGTGGTGTCTTTGCTTCATCACCTGCTCTGACAAGGTTTGTTCACAGTCTCCTCTGGCCATGCTCATTTAGTTATGGAAAACAGGGTGAACATGAGTAATGGGAAATGCAGTTTGCTGCTGGGGCAAGATGGCCCCAGTGGTACGTGGTAAGCCTTCTGCACAGCCTAAAGCCCTGTGTGGTACCTAAAAAAGCCCTATGTGGTTTAAAACCAGTGTAGAGAAATACCTGGAGAGCAAATCACTGTGTTAGTCTCATATTCATGTCTAATTATCTCTAGCTATCTGACTTACCTTTTATCTAATCTAATTTAAAATAAACAGATAGGAATGAGTTGATGTGAGAAGATCTGAGCATAGAACTTTTAGGATTCCTTGATAAGATCTCTACAGTATGTGTAATAACCTGTTTTAGGGGACAAATCTTATCTACGATGTAAAATAAAATCCAATAAGACATATGAACTTAAATCTGTCCACTTTGAGGTCAGTAGTTTTTGAGTTCTATTCCTGACTCTGAAACTAAGTTAGTCTTTGGTGTTAATTTTCCTCACCAGTAAAATATGGATTATAATATCTACCTACCAGAGGCAGATAGGGTGGAAAATGATGCCTGGTGCATAGTAGGTGCTCAGCAAATGTTAATCCTTGCCTTTACCCAACTTCCCACCTGGAACAACTTTTATATCTTGATTTACAATGTGCCCTGATAAGGAGTCTCTCTGAGTGGGGTCCATTTTCCCCAGTGGATATGTTATGGTTACATGGGATCTACATGGCAAAATGCCAGCTGGCTAAACGCAGTGCTTCCTCTGTGGTACAGAGGAAAGCGAAGTGGATTAGCAGTAAGGAGCTCTGGCTTCCAGCACATGTTCTGTGTATCTGGAAGTGCCGTCTGTCTTAAACCCAAACATTGGTTTATTGGAAGAGGACAGAATCACTGAGTGCCTAGAAGAGCAGGTGTTGAATGAACCAAGAGAGCTTTCGGAGACTAAGAGCAGGCCTCTGCCACTCTGCATATATTTGAGAATCATTTGCTTGTGACTCAGAATTGGGTGAAGACCATGTAATTTGTCGAGCCTGTGTCATGTGTTCATGCCTTGGCTGCTTGAGCATGGGAAAAGGGAGATTATCCCCAATGCTGCTTTCATAGCATACTGTATGCAATAGGGATTTCCTCCAAGATGGGAGGGGGACAGAATGTCAGATAACCACTTGCCCAAATGACAGGTATCTATCTACTAAGCTCTGATGTTAATTAGCTGTGTGACTATGGGAAGTAATTTCACATTCTTGACCCTCATTTTATTTATCTGTAACATTAGAGTTCTCTACCACACCAGCACTTTTCAGCTTTTACCTCTAAAACAGTTGATCAGTTGTATCAGGTGAAATCTTATTTAGATACCCAAGATGTAAAGCATGCAAAAGTGGACCTGCTCTGGTTGGGGGAGCGGGTGAGGGTGGAAAGAGAGAACTTTGCTCAGCCTCCTCATCCCAATCCTCCATCCCCATGCCCTGCCACTGCCTTCCCAAGACTTGGAAGTTCCTGGGGTACTTTAAGGATCCGCCAGGGTTCCCTGGAGCACCATTTGAAAACCACTGGTTCTGCAGTTGCTCAGAGCTCTTTCAGATGTAACCTTTGGAGACTCATTAGCTCCTGGATTTAGAATGTCACTAATTTTACCTGTGTTTGTCAGTACCCACTCTTGGAGAGGTAGGTTAAGGCTGGTTATTTTGGTTTTGCATGTAGCAAGTTAGACAGTTGGATTGAACTTGATTTTTTCCCCTCATTTTCAAAAATATGAAACCAGGCCAATAAAATCCTGTGGAAATCCCTACATTTTTTTTGTTTAGTTGTCCCTGTCTATTAGGATGGTTGTCTCTTCATTGATTGGAGGAATCTGCTAAAAAACTGAGGAGAAATGTGTTTCAAGTAAAACGAGGACTTCCCCCTAAAAGACACCATACTTTACATGTACCATATAGTTTTACTCACACAAAGGGAAAACAATAGGAGGAAAGGGAAAACAATAGGAGGAAAGGAAAACAATCAAAATGCTAATAGGGGATACTTTTGGATAATGAAGTTAAGGGCAAGTTAGATTTTTTTTAACTTCTCTATTTTCTGAACATTAAGCAACACATGTGTACGTAACTCTCCTAATCATAAAGTTATTAAAAATGAACACATTTTCATTCAAAAGTAATTAAGTCAATTAAAAAGATTATTAAGTCAGCACAAAAATTGAAATTAATAGTGTTTAAAAATACCATTTTATTGACTGTAAGCTCAATGAGCCAGTACAGATATCAATTTAAGAACCCACATTTCCTGAACTTATAAGCCCTCTTACCCCTTCGTATGGTGAACGTGCCTCATTCTTCCAGGGACATAAGACAAGTGATTGGAAAATATTCCGTGTATGAGGTGGCTGGTGTCCATTCTGCATGGGAAAGGATGCATTCTTTTGTGGTTTTTTTGGTTTTTTTGTTTGTTTGTTTGTTTTTGGTACGCAGGCCTCTCACTGCTGTGGCCTCTCCTGTTGAGGAGCACAGGCTCTGGACGCGCAGGTTCAGCGGCCATGGCTCACGGGCCCAGCCGCTCCGCGGCATGTGGGATCTTCCCGGACCGGGGTACGAACCCGCGTCCCCTGCATCGGCAGGCGGACCCTCAACCACTGCGCCACCAGGGAAGCCCAGGATGCATTCTTTTGGATACTGATTGTCTGGGTCCATGCTGAAATTTAGATCAGTGGCAGATTCAACTTAGACATTTAAGAATCAATCTCCTTATTTCCTAGTACCATATCCTAGACTGTCTCTTAAGGCCTAGAAGGTAAGATACTCTTTGTCCCTTCCAGTTACTGTAGTCTTGGCTAAATGACACCCACCAGGAGCTCTTGATAAATGCCGTGAGATCCCAAGGTCAAGAATAAGCCTTCAGAACTATCTGTGACAATCATTAAAACACACCGTGACTCGAACGCCTGTAAAAAATCAAGGAGGGGGTAGAGCAACTGAAGAAAACTTCTCTGCCTTTTATTCCTTTTTCTCCTCCGTAAGGCACTTTAAGGTAATTCGGTTTAACTGCACCAGCAAAATTTTTTAAAGTCCCATTTTCAGTATCTGTTTCCTTAAAGAGAGATGGGAGGATAATAGATGGATAGATAGATGGGGGCAGACAGAAATGGCACAGTAGTCAGACAGATCTATATTCAGCTTATTATGTTTGATTTTCAGAGTTAATTGAGTGTTTTTTCTTAAAATTATCTTTTTTTTCCTTTTCCTCTCTTTGCTGTAACTTAAAAGGAGATAGACAAAGTTTGCTTTCCAGAGTTGTTCCACGGTCTCATTGGTCATTGCTTCAAACCCAGCACCAGATTAGTCACTGCAGTTGGCTTCATTGTGGCCCCTGTGATAAAGGCTCTTTGTGGCTGTAGGTGGAGGGAAGCATAGCAAGATGGGAGAATGTAGCCTAGAGCATCTCATCAGGAAATTAAAAGGCACATTATAGTTTTCCATATAGTTATATGGGCCTTTTAACGTCAGAGCCCATGTTTCTGCCTAGCACGACAATGCCTTATGTTTGCTTACAGAAAACTTTTGTGTTTGTCTTGTCTTATGTAATCTTCACTTACCTGCAAGTTAGAAATGGTTATTCTCATTTTATGGATGAATACACTGAAGGCTAGAATATATAAGTGACCAATATAGCAAAGCTAGCAGTGGCAGAGCCAGAACTCGAATCCTGGACTTTGGGTTCTAAAGACAGTGGTATGCTTGCTGGACCCCTTAGCCATGATGACTGGATTATATCTTATCTTGTTTTTGAGGTTCTCTGCCATGTTCACTCCCAATGCAGTACATTATGTATAATAAATGTTAATTAAATGGCATTTTCTTCTTTAAGTGCTTTCTAACTTAATACTGAAGGAAATAATGATTTACTTAGTTGGGAGAATGTCTTTCATCCTCATCAAAAAAGACATAACCAAATTATTTGTTTCATGAACTCCTTTTTAAGTTATGCTAGGAGTGACATTTATGGGACAGAAGATGATCTTGATTATCTAATGGAAAAAACATTCAGCTAGAAGACCCCACATGACTTTGAAGTGACCTTAAGTAAGTGACTTAGCCTCTTGAAATCTCTTCTCTTTTCCATAATGGGCTTGATAATACCTGCCCTTCATTCCTCAGGGGGTGGTTTAGAGGATCTCAAGTTATGGAAGTGATTGACACTTCCTTGGTGAGCCTTGGTTTCATGTGCAGCATGACTGATTGCTTGCAGGGACTGGGGCTCCTGGCTGAAACATGTGGCTTCTCTCCTGGGAATGAAGGCAATCAGTCTATGAGCAAAGAGTTCCTGGGCAATTCTTTGCCAGACTAGTCTCTCTTGCCATCTTCTAGTCACATCCCTCCCTCTTCTCTCTACTCCCAGATCAGCTCTGACCCAATAAGGGCTCTTAAACAATGATGTGGAGATTGCTGGTGAGCTGCTGCCTGCTTTATTGTGATATAAATGTTTACAATATAGTCTTATGTATTTTGTTACTGATATAAATTATTTGGCCAGATGAGTAAAAAGCAGTCAACATATGGATGTCATAGCCAGAGCTGCATTCTTAGGTCAGTTGATAGTTATGCGATGTGGGTGAAGTAGAAGGTTTTTAAGACTTTTGTGTGTGTGTGTGTGTGGTACGCGGGCCCCTCACTGTTGTGGCCTCTCCCGTTGCGGAGCACAGGCTCCAGACGCGCAGGCTCAACGGCCATGGCTCATGGGCCCAGCCGCTCCGCGGCATGTGGGATCCTCCCGGACTGGGGCGCGAACCCGTGTCCCCTGCATTGGCAGGCGGACTCTCAACCACTGCACCACCAGGGAAGCCCCGGTTTTTAAGACTTTTTGACCTGATGTTTGCAACATGCTCTTTCCTCATCAAAGTATAATGGACTCTCAAACCAGAGTTCACTCTAGTACCTTCCAAAGGGAAATGCCACTGATCTCTAATGATATCTGATATGTGTCATCCCAGGGCCAGATACTCTCCTATACAACCTCTTCGAACAATTGACCAGGTGTGGTAGATATTACAGTTGTTATTTTGCAAGTGAAGAAACGGATGCTCTGGTTAAATAATGTGCCTGAAATCACCTAGCTAGTAAGTGATTGAGCCAAGATTTAAACTTTGGGTTTCTGACTCCAAGTGTAGGGCTCTTTGGACCACATTTAGGCTTGTTGGGTATACACTAGCCACAGTGAAATAGAGCCCATGGAACTGCTGTGAATCATTGTGTTAGTCACAAGGAAGAAACCCATTTGTAACCAACGTTGTAACTGGTATTATAAATACATACTTGTGGCAAACACTTTTTTGCTTTTAATTTTATGTCGTAATTTTATGATGTTCTTTGAGGGGCAGAAATATTTGGTTTTTTATTTAGTAAAAACTATTGATTTTTTTCTTTTTATGATTTCTCCAGTTGCCATTTCTGTGTTCAGAAAAACTTCCCCAATTCAGCGATGAGATAAATACACCTTTACATTTTCTTATTTTTTAAATTTAACTTTTTACTCTTTATAAAATTTATGTTGGGCATAGGGTACTAAACCGAATTACTTCTTTTTGTTTCAAATTGCAAACTTTCCCAGCACAATTTCTTAAGTAATTCATCTTCTCCCTTATTGATTTGTGGATTCCTGTATTACATAAGTTTTGAAATTTTCATATATGTTAGGCTGTCTACTGTGCTCAGTAATCTTTCAGCAATGCTTATACGAGTTTTACACTGTTCCAGTTGTTATAGCATTACAGTTCAGACTAATACATGGTAGAGCATAATAAATCCTCTTTTATTATTCTTTATTTTTATGTACACTGTTTAAAAAATGTAAGTGCCCATTGGACTTTACCAATAAGCATCTAGAGCAGGGGTTGTTAAACTATGGCCCACAATCCTTAAGTGGCCCACCACCTGTTTTTGTAAATAAAGTTTTATTAGAACACAGTCACACTCATTTGTGTATATATTATATATATATATATGTCATTGTGTATGTATTCTTTGCATCACAATGGCAGAGTTGAATAGATTTGACAGAGATTTTTATGAATCACAAAGCCTAAAATATCTACTATCCGGCCCTTTACAAAAAGGTAGCCGACCTCAGGTCTAGAAGATTTGGGATAGGAAGTAGAATAGGAAACCAGTGCCGCTAGGTCTAGGCCCCACTTCTTGGGACATGCTGCAGATTCCAAGTGAGACTTTGGCTCTATGCTCCAATGTATTGCATCTCTGTCTATTCTTCCTCAGTAAGGAGAAAGTTAAGATAGAGCTAACACTCTCTGTCTGCAGTTGGTCTTCCCATTAGCTTTACTGCTGTTTTGATAGAAAGCATTTCTTCCCAGTCTGACTTCTCTCTACAACCCTGGACACTTCTTTTGCTGGGGGTAGGGGGGTAATCAATACACAGTGTTAACCTAAACAAAATAATACAACTACATAAATTGACTGCTTGAAAGATCATTTCATAGCCAGTATTTTATATCATCCACTGCTTTCATGATCTCCTGACATTTCCTCTCCACTTGCCCTGGGGCACAGATGCCCAGATGTTGCCCTCTCCACTTGCCCAGATGTTGACTTTACATCTGGATTAGCTGAGGGCTCAAGATAGGGGAGTCTGAGGCGCTTTGATGGGAGGAACAAGAAGTATGGGCTCATAAAAGGCAGTAAGAGTCTCTTGGAAGGTTAAGTCTTCAAGTGTGTAGGTATATCTAAGAGACCCTGCATGACCCTTCTCTGGGGCAGGTATGGGCCATGCGCTCATGGAGTGCTTGAGGGATGCTAAAGTGACACTTCCATGGAAAACTGAATAGTGATATCTCTACAAGGACAGACCATACCCCACAGCAAATACACAAGTCACTGTTTGGTTTATTTTTATGACAGTTTTGAAACTCTGGCTTGTCTCAGTGGGAAGTGCTAGTCTTCTCTGTGTGGTCTGGAATGGGCTTTTATGCACTCAGCAGTGGGCTATGAAGGATTGTTTTAGCTGGTCAGAGGTCCCTGAGAGGCTGACAGTAATGCCTAAAAAGTTGTGTGTGCACGTGTGCGTGTAAGTGCATGTGTGAGCCTGCACACACACACAGAAGAGAAAGAAAATTAAAAAGAGAAGGAAAAGTAAGCTTTTTAAAAGTCACGTGTATTTTCTGGTATAGTCTCAGAATGCTATAAAGAAAAAAACTGTGTTGGTACAGGTTCATGCAGAAATAACTATTTTCACAAGAACCAAGAACTAAAAATTTAAAAAAATATATTATTTTTCACCATCTCAGAATGGGAGGATGGGGTGTGGTTTTTCCAGCCTCAGGACATTTCCTTCCTTCCAACTGGGCAAGGATTGATTAAATAGGGATGTGACATCTTCTCTGCTGAATGGTAGAAATCAAGGCGATGGGGAAGTCAAGAGGAAGGAAAGAAATTTGAATGTAAATAAAGAGGGAAGAGAGACCAATGAGAATGGGAATAGGAACAGAAGTGTTGCAGAGACCAACTGATGAGACATGTGGTTTGATGATAATCTTTCAAGAGAATTTTGTCTTACAAAAAGTCACTGACTGAAAAATATGTCAAGGTGTGCAGCAGAGGCTGAGCACAGGTTAGCTATCCAGAGCTCCACGGTGGTGATGATAGAGGTTTGGCTTTGTTGAATATCTGTGCTCAATGTTGTATATGTACTCTTAACTTTGCCATCAACTGATATTGCAATGCATGCGCACTCCTCAGAGATCGTAAACCCTAAGAGTTGATAAGAGCTCAGCGACGAACCTGCCACCCAGTGTAGAAATTTCATCCCATGAGATTTCTGACAGAACGGAATTATCGAATTCGTAGATCTTGAAAGAAGCTTAAACCCTAAAGTAGCGGCTAAGATTGTGGGCTTTAGGAAGTCAGAGGGTCTAGATTTGAATCTGTGTTGCCCTATATCTCGGCTGTGTCCTTGAGAAGGTTAGTTCAACCCTCTAAGCCTAAAACAGCCTATAACATATGGATGAGAATAACATCTACCATTTTGGAATGTGATGAGGATTAAGTGAAACGGTATAAATTGCTTAACATAATGCTCCACACATGGCAAATGCTCAGTAAATGTTATGTATTATTAATTTATTATCATCATCTTTACTATTATTTTAGATTATCTACTATTATTATCTTTTGTATTCTCTTCATTTTAGAAACAAGGATCACTCTGGAGAAAGTAGTCACCTCCAGTAGTGGATTGCAGCAAGATGACCTTGAATCTAGAGAAGTCCAGTAAAAGTGTTTCATGCTGGTGTTAAAACTTTGAAAGTTGGTTGGGTGTATTTCAGATACTATCTCCTTCTTCAGACCAAAAGGGCATCACATAGAATAAAAGAATAATATTTTGCTAAATATGGTACCCCAGGCTTTGAACTAAAAAAAAAGGGGTGATTTACTTTTGGGAAGAGTGAGGCTAAATATTAAAGCAACTTTATTTATTGAAAGAATAATTGTAATTCCTAGAGTGCTGTAAAGTGGGTAAAAGGAGGAGAGATTCAATTGGCTTTATCTTTGAGAATCTGTGGCCTGGTGATGAGTTAGAAGAGAGAAAGTTCTGCTTCTCAGAGCCCTAGGTTTTTCATTAATCTACTAAAAAAGAGAAAACCCTTCTTTAATGAGTATGCCTTGTAAACAGGAGCAAGGCTCATTTTACATCCAGAAGGTTCCAGAGAAAAGACCTAACCTGCAAAATAATCAGAGAATATATGGAACTTTCCCCCCACATCTTTAAAATAAAACTTTTTATTTTGAGATAATTGTATACTCACATGCAGTTATGAGAGATAATACAGAGAGATCTGAGTATCCTTTACATAGTTCCCCCCTATAGTAATATCTTGCAAACCTATTGTTTGATACCACAACCAGGATGTTGATTTCGCTGTAGTCAAGATACAGAATATTTTACAAGATACAGAATATTTATACGTCTTTGCAGAGCCCTATATCCTGAAGTTTTTCTCTTCTGTTTTTTTTCTAAAAAAATTTATACTTTTACATTTCACTTTTAAGTCCATGATGCACTTTGAGATAATTTTTGTATAAAGAATGAGACAAGTTGAGGTTCAGTTTTTGCCTGAACATACGGATGTACAATTTTTCAGCACCATGTTTTGAAAAGTCTATTTTTCCTCCATTGAGTTGCGTTTGTACCTTTGTCAAAAATCAGTTGAGCATATTTGTGTAGGTCTATTTGTGCATTCTCTGTTCTGCTCCATTGGTCTGTAAGTCTGTCCCTCCACCAATACCATACAGTGTTGATTACTATACCTATGTAAGTTTTGAAATTGGACAGACTGATTCCTCCCACTTCATTCTTCTTTTTCAATATTCTTTTAGCTATTCTAGTTCCTTTTCTGTTCCATATAAATTTAAAATAATCTTGATTATATCTACAAAAAAAATCTCACTGGGATTTTGACAGAAGTCATGTTAAACCTGTATATCAACTTGGGAGAATTGAAATCTTTACTATGTTAGGTTTTCTAATACCTGAACATGATATGTCTCTTATTATTTTTTTCATTAGTATTGTATAGTTTTCAGTGTATAAGTCCTGTTAGATTTATATCAAGTACTTAATTTTTTGAGCAATTGTAAATGATGTTATCTTTAAAATTTTCATGTCCACGTGTTCATTGTTAGTACATAGAAATACAATAGATTTTTTTGATGTGGACCATTTTTAAAGTCTTTATTGAATTTGTTACAGTATTGCTTCTGTTTTATGTTTTGGTTTTTTGGCTGTGAGTTAGGTGGGATCATAGCTCCCTGATCAGGGATCAAACCTGCACCCCCTTCATTGGAAGGCAGTCTTAACCACTGGACCCCCAGGGAAGTCCCATAATAGATTTTTGTATGTTTATCTTGTGTCCTGTGACCTTGCTGAACTCACATATTAGTTCTAGGTGTGTGTGTGTGTGTGTGTGTGTGTGTGTGTGTGTGTGTGTGTGTGTGTGTATATTCCTTGGGATTTTCTACATAGAAAATCATGTCATCTACAGATAGGGACAGTTTTATTTCTTCCTTCAATTCTGTATGCATTCTTTTCTTGCTTTATTTCACTGGCAAGAATTTTCAACACCATGTTGAATAAGAATGATGACACATCCTTGCCTTGTTCCTGATCTTCAGGGGAAAGCATTCAGTCATCCACCGTTGTTTACTGTAGGCTTTTTCTAGATGTTCTCTGTCAAGATAAGGAAGTTCCCTTCTATTCAAATTTTTCTGAGAGTTTAAAAAAAATCATGAATGTTGTTAAATTTTTTCAAATGCTTTTTCTGCATCTGTTGATATGATAGTGTGATTTTTCTTTGTGAGCCTGGGAACATGGTGGATTACACTGATACATTTTTTGAATATTGAACCAACCTCATATCCTTGGAATAAACCCCAGTTGGTCATGGTTTATAGTTCTATGTATGTATTGATAAATTCTATTTGCTAATATTTTGTTAAGGATTTTTGTGTCTGAGTTCATGAAGGGTATTGATCTGCAGTTTTCTTTTTTGTACTGTCTTTGTCTCATTTTGGTATCAGAATAATGCCAGCTTCATAAAATGAATTGGAATGTTCCCTTCTCCTCTGTTTCAAGAAGGTATTATAGAGAATTAGTGTTAATTATTTAAATTTTGGTAGGATTTTCTAGTGCAGCCCTCTGGGCCTAGAGATTTCATTTTGGGGAGTATTTTAATTATTGATTCAATTTCATTGATAGTTTAGTGACTATTCAAATTATCTATTTCATACTGGATGATTTGTGGTAGCTAGTGTTTTTTGAGGAAATGGTCCATTTCATTTACATTGTCAACTTTATGTATGTAGAATTGTTTTTAGTATTCTTTTATTATTCTTTTGATGTCTGAAGGTTTACAGTGACATCTCATGTTTCATTTGTAATATTGATAGTTTGTGTCTTCTCTCTTTTTTCTCTGTTAGCCTCGGCAAGAGGTTTTTCCAATTTTATTGATCTATTCAAGGAACCATCTCTATTTCATTGGTTTCTACAGTGTTTTTTTGTTTTCATTTTTATTAGTTTTTACTCTTCTTTCTTCTCCTTGCTTTGGATTTATTTTGCTCTTTTTCTAGATTCTTGAGGTATGAGCTTAGATGATTGATCTGAGACTTTTCCTCTTTTCTATATATGCAGTTAGTGCTAAAAATTTCTTTCTCAGCACTGCTTTAAGTCTGTCCCACAAATTTTAATATGTTGTATTTTTATTTTCCTTCAGTTTAACGTATTATTTGATTTTTCTCAGATTCCTTTTATTACTTGTGTATGATTTAGAAGGGTCCTGTTTAGTTTATAACTGTTTGGAGAATTTCCTGTTACTTTTTTGTTAATTCTCTCTAGTTTGTTTCTATTTTGGTTGGCACATGCACTCTGTATGATTTCAAGTCTTTTAATTTTGTCAAGGTAAGTTTTATGGCCCAGGATGTGGGCTGTTTTGGATGTGGGCTTTCCATGGATACTTGAAAGTAATGTGTATTCTTCTTCTGTTGGGGGGAGTGTTCTATAAATGTCAGTTAGATACTGTTGGTTGATGGTGTTGTTCAGTTCTTCTGTATTCTGTGATTTTCTACTTTACTTGTTCTGTCAGTTGAAGAGAGAGGGGTATGTAGTTTTCAAATATAATTGGATTGGCCTACTTCTCCTTTCAGTTTTTACAATTTTTGCTTCACATATTTTGCAGCTCTGTTGTTTGGTACAGTCACACATAGGCTTATGTATTCTTGGTAAATTGATCCTTTTTTCATTATACGGTAATCTTTTCTGTATATGATAATTTTTGTCTTGAAGTCTAATTTATGTGATATTAATAAAGCCACTCCTACTTTTTTAAAAGTTAATTTCTGCATGATGTATGTTTTCCATCATTTTACTTTCATCCTGTCTATATCATTATACTGGAAATGAGTTTCTTATAGGCAGCATTTAGTTGAGTCATGTTTTCAATCCATCCTGCCATTCTCTGTCTTTTAGTTCATATATTTAGGCCTTTTATATTTATTGTCATTATTCATATGTTAGGGCATAAGTTTACCACTTTTTTTTGTTTGCTCTCTCGGTTTCTTTATTCCTCTTTTCTTTTCTCTGCATTCCTGTTGCTTACTTGAGTTTTCTTCTTTAGATTTAGTGTTTTGATTTATCTATAGTGCTTTATGTGTACTTCTTTGTGTAGCTTTTTTTAGTGTTTGCTCTACATATTTCACACATACACATACATATACAAAATCACAGTCTACTGGTATCATCATTTTAACAGTTTGTGTGAAATCTCATATAAACCTCCCTTTATGTCTTTTTTACCCATTTATAGTATAACATTAAATAATTTCTCTACATGCATTTAGAACCACATCAGACAGTGTAGTAGTTTTTCCTTCAATTGTCAGACATAATTTAGAAGAATCAAGGGGAGATGAAAAGTCTACTTTATTTACCCGTATTTTTGCCTATTGGGTTGTTCCTTCCTTCCTGATGTTTTAAGATTCTTTCTTTTGTCATTTCCTCTATTTAGAGAACTTCCATTAGCCATTATTTTAAGGTAGAGGAGCTGGCAACAAATTCTTTCAATTTTCTTTCATTTGAAAATATCTTGATTTCCTCTAACTCCTGAAGGACATGTTTACTAGATGAAAATTCTAGGTAGACAGTTGTTTTCAGCATTTGAAAAATGTTGTGTCACTTCCTTCTGGCTTCTGTGGTTTCTGATGAGAAATCCACTGTCATTTAAATTACTTTTCCATTATTGGTGAGATGTCATATTTCTCTGGCTGTTCTCAAGATTTTTTTCTTTGTCTTTAATTTTCGAAGTTTGGCTGTGATGTGTTGTCTTAATCAGCTTGGACTGCCATGACAAAATACCACAGACTAGGTGGCTTAAACAACAAAAATGAATTTTCTCACATTTCTGGAGGCTGGAAGTCTGGGATCAGGGTGCCTCTATAGTTGGGTTCTAGTGAGAGCTCTCTTCCTGACTTTCAGATGGCTGCTGCCTTCTTGCTATGTCCTGACATGGCAGAGACAGAGATCTCTCTCTTTCTTCCTCTTCTTATAGGCCAGTAATCCTACTGGATTAGGACCACACCCATATGAACTCATTTAACCTTAATTACCTCCTAAAAGTCCTATCTCCACATACAGTCACAATGGGGGTTAGAGCTTCAACATAGGAATTTGAGGGGCACAATTCAGTCTATTGTATATGTCATGGTGTGGATTTTTTTTTTGGATTTAATCTGCTAGCAGTTCATTCATCTTCTTGAATCTGTAGGTTGATATCTTTTACCACATTTAGGAAGTTTTAAGTCATTACTTCTTTGACTTTTTTTTCAGCCGTGCCTCCTTTCCCCTCTTCTTCTGGGACTTCAATAACATAATAAATGTTACATCTTTTGTTATAGTCCACAGGTCCCTGTGGCTCTGCTCATTATTTTTCTATCTCTTTTCTCTCTTTTGCTCAGATTAAGTAATTTCTTTTGTTCTGTCTCCCACTTCACTGATTTTTTTCCCTCTGTGTCCTGCATTCTACTGTTGTGCCATCCACTGAGCTTTTCATTTGGTTACTGTGGTTTTCAGTTCTAAAATGTCCATTTTGTTCTTATTTATACTGTCTTTTATTGTTTGTTTTGGTTTTTTTTGCAGTACTTGGGCCTCTCACTGTTGTGGCCTCTCCCGTTGCGGAGCGCAGGCTCCGGACGTACAGGCTCAGCAACCATGGCTCACGGGCCTAGCCGCTCTGCGGCACGTGGGATCTTCCCGGATCGGGGCACGAACCCGTGTCCCCTGCATCAGCAGGCGGACTCTCAACCACTGCGCCACCAGGGAAGCCCTATACTGTCCTTTTATTTGCTGATACT